>NC_140174.1:62167195-62826695 GCF_963971535.1 Notolepis coatsorum
TGCATGGGCTGGTGCGTCTGAATGTCCCGGGCTGAATTTGTGTCCCAGTCCGCCCATGGTTGTAGCTGTAACAGAATAATTGTATTAACTATTAATGAACTATTATTCAATAGCGTTTCAATTATAATGAATTAAATAATTGTATAAAGAATTTTCCATGTTCTGTCATCTAATAATATATTCCATTGCCTTTCCTATCTGTATCAAAGTCAAAATGTTGGTATTGTGACAAGACTACAACATACAAAAGCAGCTTGACAACTGATATCCTTTTATAGGCATGGGCCAATTTGTGATTTTGGTGGTGCTATTTGCACAGATGTTTAGCCCTTAGTATGCACACGCACAGTATAATATGCATGTAATAAATAGTTTGTTAATAAATTCTGTGTTACTTGAACAATTTTCACTGTGCTCCTAAATTTCTTTGTGTGCTCCTAAATTTAGATTTAGATTTAATTTATAAAAAAATTATTTAGGAGCACATGTGCTCCTTGGGAAAAAGGTTAGCGTAGAGCCCTATATATGGAGACATCAACATTACGTTATCAAACATAGGGACGAAGACTGTAAAAAAAGTGTCGACAATGTTTTATAATCTTTGTTAATTTTCATCAAAAAAATGTGGTGCCCCCGAAATAAATAAAAAAAGCCCCCGAAAATCAATTAAGGGGGGCAAAAAAAGCCATGGAATTTCTTTTTTAATTTCTAACCCTGTTGTACATTATACCTTCATTCATGATGTTTTAATTCAGCTGTATTGACCAGGGGAGAACAATAAATTGTATTTTTGAAAATGATTTTGTTTATGGAATTCATTCTTATAATTAATATATACGTATATAAAATTCATTTTAAAAGAAAAATCAGAATTGATAACTTGACACTTTAGGGAGTGCAATTAACACTCCCAAATAGTAAAAATTTTACTCTGAGCAGTGTTATTTGTCTAATCCCCTTAGTGTTACTTTAACTCTGTTTTGGAGTTAAAGAAGGAACTGGCATAGTGTTAAATGTTTAACTATTTTACAAGTATTAATTGGAGCTATATAAACCCTGAAAAAGAGTTGAAATCAACTCTGGGAGTTAATTCAACACTGGTCTTTTTGCTGTGGGCCGGTACTTCAATGTGTCACTGCTGCAGTCATTCTAGTCTGTAGTGGCCAGCGTCCTCTTCTATTGGCCAGGTCATGTGACATGTGCGCCAATCGTGGGACAGCAAGTTCTGCGCCTATTTCCGGGTCTAACAGCCTGCAAACTACCTGGCGTTCTATCGCCATGCTTTAAGTAAGACAAACTCTAACCATAACCAACTTCGAAAGAGTGCCTAAGCTTAACCGTTGAAAGAAGGGCAGGCGTTCTATCGCCATGCTCTAAGACAAACTCTAACCTTAACCAACTTCGAAAGAGCGCCTAAGCTTAACCAGTGTAGACACTTGCGGTCCCACGATTGGGCGTACATGTCACATGACCAGAAATTACCTGGCCAATCAGAGACACGGAAACAAACATTTGTTGTCAAAAGTATTCAGGCGGGGGGCCTACATCAACTCAAGGGACACCAACAAACTGAACAAGCTGAGCTCTGTGGTGGGAGTCGAGCTGGTCAGACTGGCAGAGAGGGGGATGAGAAGGAAGCTGGCTGCTATCCTGGAGAATCCCTCCTACCCCCTCTACGAGCTAGTCATGAGGATAACCAGTAGGATAACATTGATGTGTGCAGTGAGTTTGGTGACACTACACTCTATAAGAGTGAAGATATTTAATGTTTTTTCCTATACAAAATACCCAGAATTATGAAAAAGCATTTTTTCCAAATCTAAGTGTTGTAGTATAACACTATAATATAATAGGATACCACTGATGATGTGTGCAGTGATTTTGGTGACACTATACACTATATGACAGTGAAGTTATTGAAGGCCACGCTTCAGGACGCTCTTGAGGATGTCGACTGGAATATGTTTCAAGGAAGCGCCAGTGACGTCAGCGAGTTCGCGGACACCGTTGTGAGCTTCATTACAACACTGGCTGATAGTATTGTTCCCACTAAAAAGGTCCGGGTCTTCCCTAACCAGAAACCGTGGGTAGATAGTACTATCAGAGCAGCTCTGAAATCCCGCACCACTGCCTACAACCTGGGCAGAGAGTCGGGAAACATGGAGGAGTACAAGGCTACAGTCTATACTCTGCGCAAGGCTGTAAAACTTGCAAAACGGACATATGCTGATAAACTGGAGACACAAATGGCACAAAACGACACAAGAGGCTTATGGCGGGGACTGAGGACAATAACTGACTACAAAGTCAGCGCCCCCTCAATGGGGAGCGACGATGCCTCTCTCGCGGACAAACTCAACTCTTTCTACGCTCGGTTTGGTGTAGACAGTGGCGGCGCTAGCTCAACGGCTAGTGACGTCACTGGCGCGCCGGCTGTTGTGGAAGGGGGGGGGGGGGGCAACCGCGGGGGGGCGGGGAGGCTCTCTCATTGACGGAACACAGTGTGAGAAGAGCATTTATGCAGGTGAACACCAGAAAAGCTGCTGGCCCAGATGGTATAACAGGACGCATACTTAAGTCCTGTGCCAACCAGCTAGCCCCTGTGTTCACCGCCATATTTAATCAATCCCTGGCGGAGTCAGTGGTCCCTGCCTGCTTCAAGATGTCTACCATCATCCCTGTACCGAAGAAACCCTCCCCAACATGTCTCAATGACTACAGACCGGTGGCACTCACCTCTGTGGCCATGAAATGTTTCAAGAGGCTGGTCAAGGATCACATTTGTGCCTCCCTCCCCAGTGATATGGACCCTATGCAATTTGCATACAGGCCAAACAGGTCCACTGACGATGCGGTCTCCCAAGTACTGCACAGCACCCTCTCTCACCTTGACCGCCAGAAGGGGGGCTATGTGAGACTGTTGTTCATTGACTACAGCTCAGCGTTCAACACCATAGTCCCCACGAGACTGGTGGACAAGCTGATCGAGCTGGGTCTGAGCTCCGCTCTGAGCGCCTGGGTACTAGACTTTCTGAGTGAAAGACCCCAGGCGGTCAGGGTGGGGGGTCAGACCTCCAACACCATCACCCTGAGCATCGGGTCCCCCCAGGGCTGTGTTCTGAGCCCCCTGCTGTACTCACTTTACACATACGACTGTGTGGCCAAGTTCAGCTCCAACTCCATAGTGAAGTTTGCGGACGACATGGTGGTGGTGGGGCTGATCTCGGACAATGACGAGAAAGCCTACCGGGAGGAGGTTGAGGTACTGGAACGCTGGTGCCAGGACAACAGCCTGCTCCTGAACATTGGTAAAACCAAGGAGCTGATCGTGGATTTTAGGAGGAGACAGCAGGAGACACACACACCACTGAGGATAAACGGGGCTACCGTGGACAGGGTGAGCAGCTTCAAGTACCTGGGGGTCCACATCTCAGAGGACCTGACATGGACAACACACATAGACTCAGTCGTAAAAAAGGCAAAGCAGCGCCTCTACCACCTGAGACAGTTAAGGAAGTTCAGAGTATCTGGGAAGATACTCCAGTCCTTCTACTCCGGAGCTGTAGAGAGCATCTTGACTGGGAACATCACTGCTTGGTATGGCAACAGCACGGCACAGGACAAGAAGGCCCTACAGAGAGTGGTGCGCTCAGCCGAGCGTACCACGGGTATTGCACTACCAACCCTGCAGGTCCTATACAACAAGAGGTGCAAATCCAGAGCCTGCAGGATAATGAAAGACCCTCACCACCCCAACAACAGCCTGTTCATGCTGCTGCGGTCAGGCAAACGCCTGCGAGCACCAGTAACGAGGACAGAGAGACTTAGGCTCAGCTTCTCCCCACAGGCCATCAGAGCCTTGAACACTGAACTCTCCACGCACAAGCACACATGAGCACACACACAACACACACACTGTACACGCTCACACACTAACAGCCACTTTAACATGAGCACACACACACTCATGCTGCACACGCTCACACTACGGACACTTTACAGAAGGAAAGATCACTTTAAGAATGTACAGATACCGATATGCCTACTTTGTTTACTTGTTATTGCACTATGTCGCTCTATTGGTTGGACTCTTATATTATATTATTACTTGTATTATGCACATCGTTGCGGGCGAGACCCCCCGCATTTCACTGTATACCTGTATGCTGTGACAAATAAAACTCTTGTATCTTGTATCTTGTATCTTTTTGTAGTATCTCTAGTGACTTTTTATACGGTCCCTGGCTGCGCACTTGCCTCAAGGCCGACTGCACATATAGATCAATATTATTATTATTAATTGTACAGCTCTGAGGCCGGCTCGCCTAGTTTAGGTGAAAAAAATGTTGTAGCTCATACCTTACTACGATAGGAAAGAGGTGTCTTTTGTGTTTTAAAAACATTTTGCTTAAGAATTATTGACCGCGGAAATTCGAATCTGTGAATATCTTTCTAACTTTACCTAAGTCTCCCGATTCCGATACAATAAAGCTAATCTTCATCAGAAATCATATTCTCAAAATAATCTGACGTGCAGATATTATTGCTGGCGGACCTATTTTGGCCTGCGAGCCGCCTATAATTGCGACCAGGATGCGTGAATACTTTCGGCAACCCACTTGTCCTTCCGCATTGCTCTGATTGGCCGAGCGCGCGCATGCGCATGAGCCGCGACGGGCTCCTCAGCCAAGCAGGAATACTAAACGCTGCTTAAGCTCCAGGAGAGAGGAGAGAGGCTGAAAACCTGCAGTTCTTGCCCGACTGATGGGAGGCGAATCCCGGATCCGATTTTTCTGATGAATACCCCCAAAACATGGAGGTCCCGAATGCAATTTATACAAATGGAAGTATTGATTACGCCGTAACGAAGCATTAAAAAAATATATGTTTCTTTACACATATGTTGGATTATGTAATTGGTTTGTCATGACAAACCAATAAAAAATCGCTACTTTACATCAGGGTGAACGCTGTTGGTGCCACCACCCATTTCAATGACAGAGCTCTCATATTTGCGAATGCATGAACTATATCTTAAATTATGGCTATGTGTCTAATATGGCTGTCGCTTATGCTGTCTTGTCGTACAGAACTTGTAAGTTGCTTTGGATAAAAGCGTCAGCTAAATGACTAAATGTAAATGTAAATGTTATCAATGACTTGTTTTGTTTACATCAGGGTGAACGCTGTTGCGAATGACGGAGCTCTCATATTTGCGAATGCATAAACTATATCTTAAATTATGGCTATGTGTCATTCGCAACAGCGTTCACCCTGATGTAAACAAAACAAGTCATTGATAAGCGACGGCCATATTAGACACATAGCCATAATTTAAGATATAGTTTATGCATAGAGAGCATCTTGACTGGCAACATCACCTCCTGGTTTGGGAATAGCACTGCACAAGACCGAAGCAGACTACAAAGAGTGACACGTTCAGCCGAACGCACAATTGGAGGGGGGCTCCCCAGTCCCCACCCTCCAGAACATTTACAACAAGCGTTGCAAGGGCAAGGCTAAGAGAATCATTAAAGACTCCAGTCACCCGAACAACTGCCTCTTTGAACTGCTGCGGTCAGGCAAGCGATACCGGAGTCTCAAGGCGAGCACAGAAAGACTCAGAAGAAGCTTCTATCCCCAGGCCATCAGACTGCTAAACGAACAATGAACACTACACAACAACAACCACCAAACGCACATAGCACACACATCCACACGCACACACTCACTTTAAACAGACACACTGTAGCACCCACTCCACACACTTTATAGCACACACCCACTTTAAACAAACACACTGTAGCACCCACTCCCCACACTTTATATTTATTGATGAAGGATTGCACTACAACTCGTACACCTTACTGTAAATTGTACCTAAATTGTACCTCATCCCATTTCTGCTTTGCACTATATAGTACTGTACATTAGTACACTGCATAGTATTGTATATTATATGGTAACTCAGAACATTGTACATATGTCTATACCGAACACTGTGACCTCATTTTCTTCTTCTAAATTACATGCTATACTATGTTATTTGATACTATCTTGTCTAGCACAGTCTCTGGAGCGTAACAGTAAGAAGCATTTTGTATGAAAGTATTCTGTACTTCTGTATGACAACTATTAAAGAAACTTGAAACATTCGCAAATATGAGAGCTCTGTCATTGAAGTGGGTGGTGGCACCAACAGCGTTCACCCTGATGTAAAGTAGCGATTTTTTATTGGTTTGTCATGACAAACCAATTACATAATCCAACATATGTGTAAAGGCACAACATATTCCAGTTAACGGTATATTTTTTTAATGATTCGTTACGGCGAAATCAATACTTCCATTTGTATAAATTGCGGTAAGGCGAGCTTATTATTCCTGCCTTTCTGAGGAGCCCGTCGCGGCTCATGCGCATGCGCGCGCTCGGCCAATCAGAGCAATGCGGAAGGACAAGTGGGTTGCCGAAAGTATTCACGTGACCAGGATATCTGTATAACGTGCGTTTAGACAACACTATTTGGGACAGACCACACAGGCTATTACTTAACATAAAATTTCATGTCTAAATGAAATGCACAAAACAAAAAATGTATGTATCATAACGTTACCCTGGTATAGATCTGTATGTATTTATGTATTTTATTCATAACGTTATACATATTCGTTAACATTAGATCGTGCATCGCTTTTACATTGAAAAAAGTACTTGGCACGTGGTTCCGTTCTCCATTCTTCACATCAAAAACTAAAAACGAACTATCAAAACGTACACGGACCAAAATCGGCCCATTATTTACTCCTTTTTTTCCATTTGATTCTGATACCAAAATACGAAAAGAGCTCCGTATTTCAGTTTTTCCCTGTTTTTTCGATTTTGGTTTCAAACGGAAATAGGAAAACACCTCGTATTTCCGTTTGAAACGAAAAACGAATTATCAAAACGTACACGGACCGTTAAGGTTGGGGAAGGTTGAAGGCTAGGGCGAACAGGTGGGTTTTGAGGCGGGATTTGAAGGTGGAGAGTGTGGGGGAGTCTCTGATGGTCTGAGGGAGGGAGTTCCAGAGTCGAGGTGCAGTGCGTGAGAAGGCCCGATCACCAACGTTTTTTAGCTTGGATGACAGGACAGTGAGGGAGGTAGTGGAGGAGGACCGGAGGGAACGGGTGGGGTGGTAAGGAAGAAGGAAATCAGTCAGGTAGGGGGGGGGGCAGGCTATGGAGGGCTTTGAAGGTGAGGAGTAGTGTTTTTAAGTTGATGCGTTCCTTGATCGGGAGCCAGTGGAGAGAGTGGAGGACAGGAGTGATGTGTTCACGGGACCGGGTCTTAGTGAGGAGGCGGGCGGCTGAGTTCTGGACCATCTGCAGTTTATGGAGGGAGCAGGAGGTGATGCCAGTGAGGAGGGAGTTGCAATAGTCGAGGCGGGAGGAGATGAAAGCGTGTATGAGGGATTCAGCGGCGGGGGGGGGGGGCAGTGACGAATTTTGGCAACGTTGCGGAGGTGGAAGTAAGAGGTTTTAACAATGGAGCGGACATGGGGGTCAAATGAGAGGTTGCAGACTAGGGGGGAGGGGGTGATGGTAGAATCATTGATGGAGAGTGTGATGGGTCCGGATCTTCTGAGGGTGGTTTTGGTGCCGGTGATGAAGAGTTCCGTCTTGTCACTGTTTAATTTGAGGAGGTTATGAGTCATCCAGGTTTGAAGTTCGGTGATGCAGGATTCAATGTGATTGAGGGGTGGGTTGTGAGGGGATTGTGTGCTAATGTATATTTGGGTGTCGTCAGCATAGCAGTGGAAATTGAGGTTGTATTTGCGAATGATGTGACCGAGGGGGAGAATATAGCAGATGAAGAGCAGAGGGCCGAGTCAGAGTTATTGTCCGGGGGTTGAAGGAGTTTCTTGACAGTGGAGAAGAGGGTCCGGGGGCTTCGGTTGCTGCTGTTGATGATGGTGGAATAGTGGGCAGATTTGGCATCTTGGAGTGCATCACGGTAGGAGGAGATGTGCTGTTTATGGAGGTCAGCATGGACAGTGAGATGTGTTTTATTGTAGAGGCGTTCAAGTTGGTGGCCGGTCTGCTTCATGGAGCGGAGTTCCGTGGTGTACCAAGGGGAGGAGGTGGTGAATGAGACAGTGATCGTTTTAAAGGGTGCCAGTGAGTCAAGGGAGTCAGAGAGAGTAGAGTTGAGCAGGGTAGCGTAGTCGTCGGGGTTAGAGGGGGCAGAGTCGAGGGGAAAGGCAGAGGATATGGACTGGGACAGAGTGAGAGGGTCGATGGATTTTATGTTTCGGAAGGAGATGGTGCTTTTTTATTGTATATGTCACAGATGTAACAGTACTATATACCTGTATGTCATGTATGTCCCTATGTCATAATTGTCATGATGTCATGTATGTTGTGTATGTCATAAATGTCATTATGGATTGAAAATGGGAGACCCTGATGTAAACAAGACAAACATCTTTCTCTGGTCTACATCCCCTTAACAATTGTGTGTATTGAGCCGTACTGTATTGTACCCATTCTGCAATCTGTTAAATAAAGATTTCATTCATTCATTCACACGCACCCTTGTCAGGATTTCACCAAATTGATATAGCATACCCAAATATACTGTAAGGGTTTATATTTCATGAAAGCAAAAACATACAAGGTGAAAAATGGAACCTAGAGGAGCAGTGTTTTTAGCCTGTGTTGATTTATAAGTGAAAAGCATACGCTGTAACGATTTGGGGTGATGATGAAGGTGAAAACACAGTATGCAGACAAGGAAGAAGGAACGGAGGCAGAGACGAAGGGTGATGCTTAGAGAAGGGATATTTATTAACTCACAACCAAACTACAAAACAAAAGGAAGGCACAGCCGGGCTGGCTCTGGGACAAACACGGACTGATAACGAAAAACAAAGAGCACCAAACATTGGTAACATAACATACTGAGGAACAAACTCACTTGACAGGACAACAAACTCACTTGACAGGACATAGGCACACAAGCACGATACGGGAACAACGCGGGGACAATGACGCCACAACAATCCAAACAAACCACAACCAATAAATACTGATACTAATTAACAATGGAAAACAGCTGGGGGAAGAAGGCACTAGAACTACTACTGGAACAAAGACTAGGCTAATACAAAACACAGAATCAGAATGCCAACACAGATAAAGCCTAAACAGACAACACTTTAGACACTAATTGCCACAACAACAGAATGTTATTAATATGACCAAGCAGGATCAATGTTGACTGCATCATCTGCAGGTGACCGCTAGATGGCGGTATGACACTGGGGCATTGATTCTCCCAGACTTGAGCTGGTCTGGGAGTGTAACATACACAAGCATATGTCCCTTTTAACGCTTGAAAAAAGCCTAACACGAAAGCCAACCACCATCTGTGGGCTCTGAGTCTACGTTGTTTAAAAACGTGCACACGAGAGCCCCACGGCTCCATTTCATAAGACAATAATCGCTGCCCGCTTACTTTTCTTTATCAGAAAAAGGTAACAGGCCTTCATTGTCACCTTGTTTGAGGCATACATAAAACACATATCATAATCAGACTAGAGGTTTCTGATTGTATAATCTACTCTGCGTTGTGTTTCTATAGTTCTAAGTCTGTTACTGTTGTTGCACGGCGGAGGAAAGAAATCCATGAGAGTGTAGTTATTTCTCAAGTGGTGGTTTATTAAAATCCACAGAGTATACAAAAATGATCTGTTTCAATCAAATGGAATGTGCAATGATATAAGTGTACTCCGGTACTATGCCACCGACCACTGATATCAGACTAATCAAAAGCAGTTAAAATAATGATCTTCTTCAATGGCGTCGGTTTGTTGATTCTCTTGTCGCCAGGAGACAAAGGGATTGTATTCTTGTGCAGTGTCTTCAGGCAGTCCTCTGTCTGTCTCACTGTGCATAGAATGTTCTCAAGCGGCCTCTTCTCGTCTGTCTATTTTGCAGTCTGTTTTAAAGGTTAAACTCCTCCTCTAGAAAACGTTGAACTAGTACGTCAGAGGGTGGTTCTTCTACGTCCTGATTGGCTAAAGCTTATAGCGGCCATTTTGGATTTTAGAGTCAGCGGCCATCTGGTCAAAAAGAGGCAGTCCCTCTATTTTTAAGGACTAAATACTACTTCTTGAGTTTTCCCATTCAAAGTATACAACATCTAATTTTACCAACTAATGAGTGTAAG
The DNA here is from genome assembly GCF_963971535.1 of Notolepis coatsorum. Classification (NCBI taxonomy): domain Eukaryota; kingdom Metazoa; phylum Chordata; class Actinopteri; order Aulopiformes; family Paralepididae; genus Notolepis; species Notolepis coatsorum. The sequence goes on from NC_140174.1 coordinate 62,177,406, forward strand.
TTCTTTCCTGGTTTTAATTGGTATTTAGAAACTGTATTTAGCCCTATTTATTGTTTTGAACAAGAACAAAGGAATTCTATCTTTCTATTTTTCAAGTAAAAGGTTATTTTACTATTTTCTTATGTTTAGTTTATTCCCACCGTTCAGTTTTTACTCCCATTAGGTTATTTTATTTAACGTATACTTTATCAGGTCTAAAAACTGCCTAGGTTGTTTTAAACTGACCAGCTCTACTTTATGGTTATTTTCCTGTATAGTTCAAGTGTCTAATACCATCATAACTACGTTGGTAGCACTTTATAATAACACCCTGTTATAATACATTTATAAGGTATTTGTAGATAATGAACTAATCATGAACAAACCATTTATATACATTCATAAATGATTATTAAATCATTTATAACTATATTTGTATACCATTTACAAAGTATTTATAACGCATTAGTGGATAATGAACTAATCATGAACAAACCATTTATATACATTCATAAATGATTATTAAACCATTTATAACTATATTTGTATAACATTTACAGATTAGTTCTACATTATTTATAACTCATTATCAACATTGTTTGTACTTGATTTGTTCATCATTAAATAATGTTGTTTAATGAGTAGTAACACATTTGTAGATGCTTTGAAAAATGGATATGAAAAAACGACTATACTCCATTTATTTTTCATGTTCAACAAATGATTTGTTAAGACATTCATAAAACATCTATAAATCATTTGCAGATGCTATCGTGGGGGCCAATCTAAAGTGAAGCCTATTCATCATTAACAAGTGTCTTCATCATTAACAAGTGTCTTGGGCGTTTTCACACCTAGCTCGTTTGGAGCTGTTGTTCCGAAACCTGGAGCGTTTACCCCCTATTTCGGTTCAGTTGGGCATATATGAACACAGCAATCACATTCTGTTGCGGAACAAAACAAGCGGGCCAAGACCACCTAGAGAGGGTGGTCTCGGCACACTTCCAAACGAACCCGACGCGACTCGTACGCTGTGAGAATGCAATCGATTTAACAAACTGACACAACTCACTTGCCGTACTGTATACTCGCTGCATGATGACGCAACGCACACGCGCCCTGGACTGTTCCATCACAGGGGGGAGCTTCGGTGGCCAGTGTGAGTGGCTACAGACCACTGCACTGAAATATAAACATTAGTCTACCTGGAGACTCAATGAGGTAATTGTAGATGTCGCCATAAGACGCGTCTGGTCATTTAGTGGGATCATTGTTTCATTATCCTGTTCGGCTGAAAGGACACTGGCCACCGAAGCTCCCCCCCTCGGATGGAACAGTCCAGGGCGGGTGTGCATTTATCACAATCCGTGGGCAATCTGCGCATGTGCATGGGGGATGGTTCTGATCGATTAGGAATGGCTCGCGTCGTGTTCAGGAGATTCTGGCGCATACAAGTCTATTCGATCATGTCTCCAGCACCCCCACAGCCGTATCTGCAACCACTTACATCACGGCTCTCATCCACATTCATTCATTTGCTCCCCCCCGCTCTCCCCTCCCCGATTTCAATGTAACGCTGAGATTCAGGGTTAGGGGGGGGGGGGGGACCCCGAAATCTGACCAATGAGTGACAGTTTGCTCGCGCGTGCATTTGTTTTGGTCCGCTGTGTTCGTGTGAACACAAACGAACTAAGGGACAAGTGCAACATTGTATCATTATAGTCCCTGTGTCTCCCTGAACAAAGCAAACGAACTACAGGTGTGGAAACGCCCAAGACACTTGTTAATGATGAAGACACTTGTTAATTAATGAATAGGCTTCACTTTAGATTGGCCCCCACGATAGCATGAATGAATGAATGAATGAAAACTTTATTTAACAGATTGCAGAATGGGTACAATACAGTACGGCTCAATACATACAATTGTTAAGGGGATGCAGACCTGAGAAAGACGTTTGTCTTGTTTCCATCAGGGTCCCCCATTTTCAATTCATATAGACATATATGACATACATGACATACAGATAGTCAGTACTGCTACATCTATACATTTATGACATACCAGATTTGCAAATACAGTACTGTTTGTGATACAGAAGGAGTCAAGAAAAGGGAGTATATACATTTGACATAGAAACTGTACATTGGAGGAGGTTGATCTCTGCAAATGATTTATAGATGTTTTATGAATGTCTTAACAAATCATTTGTTGAACATGAAAAATAAATGGAGTATAGTCGTTTTTTCATATCCATTTTTCAAAGCATCTACAAATGTGTTACTACACATTAAACAACATTATTTAATGATGAACAAATCAAGTACAAACAATGTTGATAATGAGTTATAAATAATGTAGAACTAATCTGTAAATGTTATACAAATATAGTTATAAATGATTTAATAATCATTTATGAATGTATATAAATGGTTGGTTCATGATTAGTTCATTATCCACTAATGCGTTATAAATACTTTGTAAATGGTATACAAATATAGTTATAAATGATTTAATAATCATTTATGAATGTATATAAATGGTTTGTTCATGATTAGTTCATTATCTACAAATACCTTATACATGTATTATAACAGGGTGTTATTATAAAGTGCTACCACTACGTTTTTAAACCAGAACAAATTTCCTGGCTTTGGCCAGGCTGGGAGTGGCCATATTGCAAACAGTTGGTCAGCCAGTAGTGGCTCTTTAAAGCCCTGGAGCAAATGGTCGCCTAGAAAATGTGTGATCTGCAGCTGGGGGAAGCTATCACCCTAACGTTTAGGAGTCCGTGTCAGCCCCATTGTTCAAATAGCAAAAGGTCTCCTGTAGATTTCTATAGGTTGACTATAAATGCGAGCGGGGGAGGATAGTTACTCAATGGCCTACTGTTTTTTAGTGTTTACCTGGCAAGCCCAGACAGCCTAAAGGCTGTAATCTTTTTGTTCTCAGGAAGCCGAAATCACTGTCTATATTTAAATACAGTGTGTGCCGTGGTGTCTTGTATCTGGCAGCCCCGAGTCCTGTTATATTTACATAGTGTTGAGTGCCTGAGGGCCGCCTTTTGTTCTACTTTGGCTTGGCCAACAGACCACAAATGTTGACCCTTTTTGGCTATTCCTTTAATACATAATGTAATCAATATTATCTTTACTTGTGGTTTATTCTTAGAGTCTATGTATATTAATAATCTCTTTTTAGGGGAAAATAGAACACTTATAAGAACAATATGAGACTTATCTAAAGTGTTGTGCGCTTGCCTTACAGAGTCCAATTCCTCCCCGTCGCCGTTGACCTTTTGGGAAATCAAGACTCACTATAATATTCCATATCCCATAACAGTTTGAGAATGGAATTATACCACACACATGAGTGAAATGATTGCACGTTTGTCTCAACCAAAAAATGCCATTCTTTCCAAGTGATGTCACCTGACCCCCACGGGAAGTATCCAGGTCTAAGGCTAAGGTGTGCACATGCACGAATACTCTTCCCAAAGGGGCCAGCCGACCTACCACCAATTTCCCCAGGACCACAAACAGACACGGGAGAATGCGCCGAGAAACAGTAAGAAAGCTTTTATTGCAGGAAAAATAGATATTTAATACAAGGGTTATACTTCTATATAAATAATTGGTCGTTAGCCTATTTAAAAGACCCACGCCTCCTAAGCAGGGGTGCAGTGCTGGGCATACGCGGTCAAACAACGTTTGGGCTTCGTCACTGAGGCCGAAGTGCGCGCATCCTATTATTATGCAAAGTCTAGGTGATACGTGTCGGCGCGACGACACAAAAATGACTCGTCGCGGCACTTATCACCTAGACTTTGCATAATAATAGGATACCGACAACCAAATACAAGCCCTGTAGGTGGGGGGTTGCTTGATCTCTCGACTGGAAGGATGAGACAAGGTGTATCATCTGTTCTGTGCGCAACCGAGGGAACATGTATGCGCGTGCACGCGCGCGCGTGCGCGGGCGTTTGGCCTTCGCCCATATTACGACTGCACCCCTGCTCCTAAGCCTAGGGTAGTTAAAAGGAGGAAGCGCTCAATGCCCTGTAAACCCACCCCCAGACTGTTGCTCCCACCCACGCCACCTATCCCCGCCCCTGAGGCACTACACACGTGAAGAAAAAGGGTCTGCCCTGCACACGGGTCGATGACTATCAAACATTAGTCTAGAATCACACCACACCACTCGGTTCACTGCAAACAGCCTGAAATAGGTATCGATATCACACCATCCCTCGGGGAGCCACGGCAAATGATTAGAGAGAATATAGGTAGGTAAATACACACTAAGTGTCACACAGTAACTAAGGGGGCTGGGATAAAATAGCACGGGCTGCTCACCGCTAGGGGTAGGGCCTAGGCCTAGAATACTTCTCTCATACCCTAACCTAGGTTTGGGCAGTGGAAGCGCTGAGTTGACAAACACTAAAAACAAAGGTTTTAAGTATGACCGGGGCCCGAAGGTGAGGGCCGGAAGGACGCCACCTCCTTCCGCTCCCGTAGCCCCTCCCGCCTTCGGGCTAAAAACTGTTCTGTCCGTACTGGGGTGTTTTAGGCACTCCAAGCACCAGGCGTGCAATAATGTCCTCCCTCCTGCAATGGAGGGCACAGTCAGTAATAGCAAGGTCCCCCCGTTCACGGGTTCGTCACAATGCACAAATTAGATATCCTCCATATGATTCAGAAAAGAGAGAGAAAGGTAGTTCACAGAGGATGGAGTATCCACAATACTAGGTTCAAATCTTCTACAGTTTTACTGGCTTACTGCATGCCGTTCCGATAATCTTCAGCTTCACGCTACTAATAATATTCCTAATTCCAATGCCGTCACTGTTCATCTATGTCTTCATTTACCACTCGGGAAACAGTTCGCTTGTCAGGCGCGTATTCTAATGTGTGACGACCCCCACTCTACCTGCAATGGGGAGTCTTCTGACTCAAAGAGCAGGTTGGAGTGGGTAGGTCGTTACCCCAATTTGAATCACCTGTGCAGTGCAGAGAGCTGCCTGCACACACAGTATATATGTTTCCCTTGTCTAACCCTTCTGTCTGCTTCTCCCATCTGCTTTTCCACTTCAGACACCACAGGTTGTATCAGCCATCAAGTGAACCATCTTGGGATCCTTATCCATTCTGATACATACCTATTTGTTTATGCTTTTGTTGTTTAATCAATTATTGTTTTTAGATAGGATTAAATAAATCATCTTTGTTCAATTGCCATCACGTGTCTTGACAACCCATATTTGACAAACCTCTTCTGGTTCGCCATATATGGGGGCTAGCCGTTTGGAGGACCTTTTGTGACACTTAGACATTGATTTGTTTGTAGTTTGGCCTGGTGTGGTTGAATTGGTATTTGTGCTTGGTAATTTTTCTGGCATTTGGAGTTTGTAGTTTGGCTGGCATTTGTGGTGGGTTCCTGTTGGGACGATTTGTTTGGGCTCTGTCTGAGTATAGAAGGGCTAATTTGAAAAGATATTTAGGCTAATTGCTTCTTTGGACTAGTGTCTGTGGCCTGAGGGTTGCAGCTAGTATTGTATTTGTAGCCTGTTGGCTAGAATTTGTTTGTAGCTAATTATTTGTATGCCAGTGTTAGGGAGTGAGCACATGTGATTTGGTCTTTGTTATTGGGGTTTGATTGTTTGGTATTTGGGGGAAGTGGCAGTTTGTTTGTGCAGATTTCTTGTGGTGGAGATTTGTTACTTTGTTTGTTATTGCTTGTGTTGAGGCTTTGGAGTTTGATGCCTTAATAATACAGTCTGTGTGTTTTGGGAACCAAAAATCCCCAGGTAGGCGAAGAGGGCAGGTTTCCAATAGGGGGACTTGTCTTGGTGTTTTCTTTTTTAGGCGGCCGCAAAAACGTAGGCAGAGACAGGCACTGGCATAGGCGCTTTTGTCCTCTCGGGAGCACGTCTCTGGCTCAGAGGAGTGGCTGTATAACAGGTACTTTTCTGCCCAGAGAGTTCTAGTGCATCAGTACCCCCTACAAGTAGTGGCACGAAGATTGAGCTTTTGAGGTAGTTAGTTAGTTAGTTAGGCCCTGTAGCTAGTCAGGGGGGGAGGTTTCATTTGATCAGACTGTTTGTTTTTTAATGGTATTCACGCTTCATTGTCCCAGCATAGGTTGTTTGTTTTGTAGGCCTGTGTCGTATGGCACTTTGTTTGTGAGTGCGGCTCACTTTGTTTAGGCCAATAGTGCACTATGGCACTCAGTTTTGAGTGGCAGAAGGAACTTCTGATACGGCAGCACAGACAAGAGTTCGCTTTGGAGGAGATTAGGCAAAAGGCTGAGCTTGCCGAAATAGATCTGCAGCATAGGGTGCTAGATTTATTGTTTTCTCCTCGTCCAAAGTTGTCTGTGTTCCCTGTTCCTGTACCTAACCTTTCTCTCATTTCAGGTTTGGGAAGTGGTGGTATGCAGAGAGGTGTGCACGCTGTGTTGCCTGTAGTTGGTGTGGACATCGACCTGGGTAACAATCTTGCTGGGGTGCGGGTGTGGGCCGAGGGGCCTCTCCCAAGTGTAGTCACCCAAGACTCTCCTAGTCCAGCACCCCAAGACTCTCCTAGTCCAGAACCACAAGACTCTCCTAGTCCTATGTTTGACGGTGTTGACAATGACAACATATCAAATGTTGTCATTGAGCATCCAGCCTGTGCAGTGGCACAGGAAATGACAGCAACGTGTGATGCGCAGGGGGTTGCCCAAGGCGCGGATGTTGAGTCTGTTCATCTTAGTTTGGTTCTGCCTGACCCATTTCAGTCCATGTCACAGTCTGATTTGGCTACAGGTGTGGAAATTGATCCGGCTTTGGGAACACTGTTAGATACAGCCGTGCCATTTGAGAATATGGATGAGGCAAATGTTATCTCAAATGTTATTGCCGAAGGCGGAGATGCATTAACATGTGATCATGTGGACCTCCTGACGCCCACCACCTTTTGCCCATCTAAAGGGGGGGGGGAATAATGGGGAATGCATTAATGTTTCTTTCTGTTCCACCTCTCCAGTGGCCGTTCCTGAGGAGGGACTGCCATTGCTCCTACTGGCTTCCAGAGAGGTCGCCCAGGAGGTCACAGGGTTTAGCCTTGATGACCTGAGGTTTGGTGAGAAAGTTGGTGGTCCCATGACTATTCAGAGTGAGATGGTTGGGAAGGAGAAAATGAAAACGAAAAAAAAGAGAAAGGAAAAGAAAACTGGAAAAAGAAAAAAAAAGAAGATAAAATCTCTTTATGGTCGTTGTGCTGAGATGGAGGATGTTGTTGTGCCCGCAACTTTCCAGCACCTGATGACATGCGTCTGGGCATGGTTGACCGTTTAAGTTTACGTCTGGGCATGGTTGACCATTTAAGTTTATGGCGACCTTATAGGGTTGACTATTGTTTTGATGTGCATCACCTTTTAACATTCTGTTCTTCTCGTCTCGTTTGCTCCCCCAATCTCTTCTGTCTCTTGTTCTCTTAATTTGCTTCTTAGGATCCTATGTTGCAGAGAGCGGAGGCAGGAGGGTGAGGGGAAAGGGTGACCGGTCCGCAGGGGTGTTGGAGATGATTTGTGGTGTTTTGTTTAACCCTTAATTGTACCCTTAATTCTTTGACTGTTGTATTATAAGCCTAGGGCTAATTTTGATAATGCACAAAGAGGCCTAACCCGAGGCCTAACCCTTAACCTATGTGGGGTATGCTTGATAGGTTGGTTGGAAACGCCATTTAGCTCTGTAGATAAAATATCCCTTTTTGGCCCATGTGTTTGATTGTTGACTTTTGTGCTTTGTAATTTGTATTTGTGTGCTCCTCTGGTGTGCAACTCTAGTTTTGCCTGTTCCCCAATCCCTACTGTCTCCTGCTCTCTTAAAATAGCTACCTAGGGCCCTATGTTGCTGAGAGCGGAGGCAGGATGGTGAGGGGAATGGGTGAAGGGTAAACCTATGTTGAATTTGGGAAAAAGTATTATTGTTACATTTGGGTTAGTCACTTATAAATAAAAATGTAATTTGTTAACAGGGTAGAACCCTTGTCTTTAGGGGGAGGGTGTGACGACCCCCACTCTACCTGCAATGGGGAGTCTTCTGACTCAAAGAGCAGGTTGGAGTGGGTAGGTTGTTACCCCAATTTGAATCACCTGTGCAGTGCAGAGAGCTGCCTGCACACACAGTATATATGTTTCCCTGTCTAACCCTTCTGTCTGCTTCTCCCATCTGCTTTTCCTCTTCAGACACCACAGGTTGTATCAGCCATCAAGTGAACCATCTTGGGATCCTTATCCATTCTGATACATACCTATTTGTTTATGCTTTTGTTGTTTAATCAATTATTGTTTTTAGATAGGATTAAATAAATCATTGTTGTTAAATTGAACTCTCATGTGTTGACTTCCTTTATATGACAAACCTCTTCTGGTTCGTCATAAATGTCTTGCATCCTTTACTCACGGCGGCCGGTGTGGCGATAATGTCTCTCCTGTCTGAGGCTCCACCCGTTTCCACTGCGGGGGGGAACACCGCAGTCGGCGATATGAACTGGTTCCACTGGAGGAAAAAGCACAACACAAAAGAGTCGCGTGTCCTCGTACTCCTACAGCCCTGCGTCCTCTGTTACCGTCCTCTCGACTCCCGTTTTCGTTCTGCTACTGTCCGTCATTGATCCTCCTTTCAGTAGCGCCAGTACTTCCGGGCACCGCCCCCGTCACGCCAGCCAGCCAATCCACTTCTCGCTCCCTCCAACGACGCTCCCCAGCTGCGTAAGAAGAATAGGGCACACATAGGTAGACTTCATGACGTTTATGTAAGCTACCCCCCCCTGGTGGTCCTGCACTCGCCTGCTGTAGCTGTCTTCTGCACAAAATCACCATCCTCCCAAGACGGCTCTCTCCCCTCCCACCGGGACGTCCTGGACTCCGTCTAGACAAACAACAGGGACAGCATGGTGCAGTACAGTGACGGTACTTCAAATATCATCATAGGCCGATATTCACTTGCCTGTTCTATCAGCCAGGTAAGCCTTTAGGTCCTCTTCCAGACCATCCCGGGACACGTCCTCCTCTTAGGCTCCCGCAGGTACATACACACCCCCATACAGATACCCCTATACCCCCACCCGCGACATGGTCTCTTTATTGAACAAAAACATATGCAAACGGGGGTTGAGGGGGAATCACAGGCGTTGTAGTCACGCATGGCAATGACGCAGCCCCGCAGCTCGCTAGGTCAGAGGATTTAGGCAGCCTCGTCACAGACCTTGCCATACAGATAGGAGAACAAATTGCATCTACTCTGCATGCCATACACCAGACCAGTTATCAGCCCCAGGTCCCCGCCCCTGAGCCCCAGGTCCCCGCCCCTGAGCCCAAGGTCCCCGCACCCCAGCCACAATGTTTTTCTGGGTGTGCAGACATGTCAAGGATGAAAGTAATAGTGCAGGCGGAGACTAAACCACCTCCGTTCTTCAGAGGTGATCGCACTGAGCCAGTCTCCATACATGAGTGGGAAGACATGATGCTAGCGTATCTGTCTAGAACGGGTTGTAAGACCGACAGAGAATTGTGTGATCTAGTGATGGGCAGGTTGACTGGTAAAGCTAGAGACATAGTGAAGGTGTCACTGCATAGCCGGCCTGAGTTGTCTGCCAATACGACCCCCACAGCTGTGTTTGACATTTTAAAGTGTAACTTCAGCGAGCTGACATACTCCAGTATGCCCATGGACGACTTCTATGCCATGGTTCCCAGGCCTAGTGAGGGAGTGATGGATTACTGGGTCCGGCTGAATAAAGCAATTGATGTTGCAGATGAGTGTCTACGTCGCCGGGGTCGGTGTGTTGATGATTCGAGCGCCGAGGTCGTGATGATGTTGATTACACACTGCCCAGATCCCAGTCTAGCTATGTCCTTCCAGCTGAAGTCTGTGGAGCAGTGGACTGCAGCTGAGGTCCAGGAGCGTCTAGATGGTTACCAGAGAGACCAAAGGAGATCCTGTTCACGGGCACAGCAGGTTAACATCTCGGCATGCAGTCAGAGCCCCATGGCTGGTGGCCCATCCCCTCCTGTCCCGTATGGTGGGGCCCAGCAGTCTTTGGTTGTTGTGCAGTCACAGCAGCCTCCCTCCTTTGGCTCTTCTCATGAACGGCTTGGTGAGCCCCACAGGGTCTTAGCCGCAGCGCAGGCCCTCAGCCCTCCTACACCCATCTTAATGACTCCTGCTCCGGCGAGTCCCTCCTCTGTAGACCCTGGCCTTCATCAGGTGGTTGACTTGTTAGACCGTGTGCTCTCACTGTGTTCGGCCTCGCTGGCCCCAGCAGTACAGGCTCAGCCTGGTCAGCCGTCTCGCTCCCACATCCAGCCAAGTAATGGGCAGACGTACCACTCACGCAACCAGGCCAGACCGAGTCAGCAGAGTTACTCGCGCAACCAGGCCAGACCGAGTCAGCAAAGTTACTCGCGCAACCAGGCCAGACCGAATCAGCAGAGTTACCCGCACAACCAGCACGACCCATGCGAAGTGTGTCAAGACAGCAGGCATAACACTTATCAACACTGTATGCTCTATCGGCTGTGCCACCGCTGTTTTCGCCCTGGTCATTATGAGGACTCATGCCCTGGCATCTCCCAGCCATCAGCTGGGTCAGCATCTCCCTCCAACAGGGCCGCTCAGACCCATCCTGTCAATGCTGTCCCTTTAAACTAGCCAGCCCATGCAGTGAGAGGGATAGTATGGGCAAAGTGGATGAAACCCTTGAGAGAGAGAACCAGACTTAGAAGCCATCTATGTAAACAGCTGCAGATTACTTCCAGAAGACAAAACAGCCATCTTTGTTGGGTCACAGAGAGTGAACGGAGCTAGTGAACTGTTTTATGCTCCAGTATTAGTCAGTGACAAGTACACATTGAGGGGGATGTTGGATTCTGGTAGTATGTCATGCACGCTCAGTGAGGAGGGTGAACAAAAGTTACAAACCGCTGGTGTTCTCCCTCGTGTCCAGCCGGCACCTGTGAATGTGGTGCTGGTTGGTTGTGGTGGCTTGACTACTCGACCAAAGTGCGTGTATGATTTGGAGATTGAAGTTTGTGGGTCAAAATTTGTGGTTCCTACGCTGGTTGTGCCAGGTCAGAGAGACGAGTTTATAATTGGCACTAATGTAATCAAGTCCGTTCTCCAAAGGCTGAAGTCGACTGAAAAGTACTGGGAGCTTGTGTCCTGCAGAAACAGTGACCCTGAGTGTGAGCAGTTCCTTGAGCTGTTAAGCTGCACCTCCCGCTGGTCGGGCCCAGACCCGCCCGGGGTGATAGGCACAGTGAAGCTATGCCAGGCGGTTACCCTCCTCCCTCAGCAGGAGTATCTTGTGTGGGGGAAGCTGCCAGCCAGTGCACATGTGTCTCCTGGGAGTACGGTCATTGTGGAGCCCACCTCAGCGAGGTCGGCCCCTCGCAACATCATAGTGGGGAGAGTAGTGACTCCCATGTGGGGCGACCGCTGGGTCCCCATGAAGGTCTTGAACCCGACACAGAGCCCCATCACGCTCCGTCGTAATGCCAAACTGGCTGATGTCTCACCTTGTCTTGCTGTTGAAGATCTGTCCATCACTCAGGGCCTGTGTCAGCAGCAGTCTGGTGTCTCCAGCTCCTCCGCCTCTCCTGGCTCCTCGTTAGATGCTGAGCAGATGTTGGCCGACTGTGGACTGGAGGACGTGAACATCAAGTCATGTGAGGTGTCTCCTGATGGGAAGAAGAAGCTAGCTGACCTACTGGTGACGTATCAAGATGTCTTCTCCAAGGACAAGCTGGACTGTGGAGAGGTCAAAGACTTTGTGCAACGTATCCACCTCTCAGACGACCGTCCATTCCGCCTGCCCTTTAGGCGTGTCCCCCCAGCTGACTATCACAAACTGAGAGAGGTGTTGACTGAGATGGAGGTGAAGGGGATCATCTCCAAGTCGATGAGCGAGTATGCCTCACCTCTGGTCATGGTGTGGAAGAAAAATGGAGACCTCAGGATCTGTATGGATTTCCGCTGGCTCAACGCAAAGACCGTCAAAGATGCTCATCCATTGCCCCATCAATCCGACTGCCTTGCTGCCCTTGGTGGGAACGCTTTCTTTAGCACCATGGATCTGACCTCAGGGTTCTACAACGTCCCTCTCCATGTGTCTGACCGGCGGTACACTGCCTTCACAACACCACTGGGCTTGTACGAGTACAACAGACTCCCACAAGGCTTGTGCAACAGTCCGGCATCTTTCATGCGTATGATGCTCGGCATCTTTGGCGACCTCAACTACTCCAGCCTCTTGTGCTACTTGGACGACTTGCTGGTGTTTGCGCCGTCTGAGGAGGAGGCGCTGAAGCGATTGGAGTTGGTCTTCTGCAGACTCAGAGTGAACAACCTCAAGCTCTCACAGAAGAAATGCAACTTCTTACAGAGGTCGGTCAGGTTCCTGGGTCATGTGGTCGATGCCAGTGGAGTCTCTGTCGACCAAGAGAAGGTCTCCGTCATCTCTGGCTTCCAGAGAGAGGATCTGATGGAGTCGGATGGCCGCACTCCCGCTCAGAAGAGAGTGAGATCCTTCCTCGGCATGGTGTTTGTGCGGGAGCTTAGAGGACTGTATATAATTATCACCTTAGGGGGTGTGGTAGGATGCCTTAACTCTTAAACTAATTGTACCAAATACACAACTGAGTGAATAACTTAAAATGAAGTCACCTAAACTAGAAAGAGCGAGGAAACTGTTTGAATCATAATGCTTTTATATAAGCAAAAAAGGGGGAAAAGATACATACAAAAATATTGTTATCACATTACACAAAGCCTAATTAAATACTATTACTAAATTTAGATGGGCGCCCAAATAGTTCTAATAAAGTGTTCTGGCCAAACGTTGCCGCGGTTACCACTGTGACAGAGGAACAATTCCCTCTGCAGGATGAGAGAGATGGAGGTGATGAGGAGTAGTAGACCGCTGCGTGTTGATGAGGGCGGGAAGACGCTGCCCGGTCCAATAGGCGCCACCAGTCTGCTCCTGCAGACCAGATGCTCCGCTGTGGTGGTCCGAGTGTCTCGCTCCGCTCCGTGGTGCTGCACGGCGCACGCCGACAGCTGCTGCAGACACGCTGGTCCCCTCTGTACCACAGGCTACTGCTTAGGACTAGTTGTGTCCTTTACTCCTTTTACAGCGACACAGACCTTATCTAAATGTTCTCTGGTCTGTGTTATATATCGACTGATATGTCCAGTATAGAGCAGCTATCGAAGCATGAGCCGAAGCTACTTTAGGTATTAGCGCCGAGCTAGCTAGCTTCGGCTAACTGGTAACGATAGATGGGGAATACTATAGTCTGCTGTAATATGCTAATCCCAGACGTTTACTAAACATCAAATTAGCTGGGTACTAAAACTCACTCTCTCTTGGTTGTATAATGTCCGCTTGGTAAGCCACTTTACATACTTGGTCACCGTCAAACTATAACGTTAACGAGAGCAACGCTGTGTGTACGTCCGCTCTCTTGCGTGTCCGGTCAAGTTCAACGTCACAAGCTCATAGAGAGGAAGTGACGCAGATAGGAGGGAACACTAACACCTCTGGCCCACTAGATGGCAGCACCGTCATATAACCTGAGATGCCATCAATAGGCAGACAGTGTAACATTATGTGGTAAATAATAACTTAACTCCCACATATTAACTTAAAGGGGGATTATTTTAGGTCTAATTTTACCTAATTGCAGACCCTTCAGCACAGCCGCCCCCTGATTTGCGGCGCTAATCAGTACTGAGGTCTGCTGAATGTCTAGTAGTCACTCAGGCTGGTCAGAGTCAGAGTACGGGGGTAGTCGGATCAGTCGAGCCACTGGTCTGTGGTATGTTCTTCCTCCGACATCCACGATAGCCGAGCGGACTCTTCCGTCTTGCCCTTTTACCACACTCTTCACCCCTCCGGTGAGCCAGCGGGCTCGGGGAAGCGCCTGATCCACGATCATGACTGGGGTTCCTGGTTCTAGGTTGCCTCTTTCAGTGATCCACTTGCGGCGGCCTTGCAGCGATGGGAGATATTCGGTGGTGAACCTCTTCCAGAATTGGTCGGCTAGAGCCTGACTATACCTCCATTGTCTTCTGCCGATGATCTCGGTGGAGGCGTAGACCGCAAAGGGAAGGGCCGCGTCTCGCCGCCCCATCAAAAGGCTGTTGGGTGTTATGGGGTCGAGATCGGCCGCGTCGCTACTGACGTACCCCAGTGGCTTGGAATTCAGAATGGCTTCAATCTCCACCAGCACGGTGTTGAAGACCTCTGCCTTCGGAACCTGTCCTCTGAGCGCGGCTGCTAGAGCAGCCTTTACTGACTTGACCTCTCTCTCCCACGTTCCACCGAAGTGGGGTGCATTTGGAGGGTTGTAGGAGAAGGTGACCTGTTGGGAGGCCAGCTCGTCCCTCAACTCCTCACTCATCTGGTGGTAACTCTTGATGAGTTCAGCTTCTCCTCCCTTGAAATTCGTCCCGTGATCAGACCATAAGGTATGGGGTCGCCCTCTCCTTCCAGTAAATCGACGGAATGACTGGAGGAAGCTGTCTGTTGTCATTTCAGCCAGCACCTCGAGATGGACGGCTCTCGTGGTGAGGCACTTGAAGATGATTCCCCATCTCTTAGCAGTTGCTCTCCCGATCTCCGCCTTGATGGTGAAGGGCCCGAAGCAGTCCATGCCCGTGTTGTGGAAGGGCGCTTCTTGGAGACGGAGGCGGCAGGATGGGAGGTCAGCCATTCGTGGCATGATGGGTTGGGCTCTGAGCTTCTGGCAGTCTGTGCATGACCGTTGGTAACGCCGCACAGCCTCCCGGCCGCGAAGTATCCAGAACCTTCTCCTGAGCTCCGCGAAGAGCCGCTCCGCTCCAGGGTGATACAATTTGGTGTCATAGTGACGAATCACCAAGTTAGTCACCGGATGCTTCGAGGGGAGTAGGATGGGGTGTTTGCTGTCCTCAGTGAGGCCCTGAGCCCGTCGTAGGCGGCCTCCGACACGTATGAGGTCTTTCTCGTCCAGTTCGGGGGCCAGTAGCCTCAGCTTGCTGTCTCTTGGTAGCTCCATCTTCCGTCCCAAGCACGCCATCTCGATCTGGAAGACCTCCCGCTGCACCCTCTGCAGCAACATGATCTCAGCTGCGGCGTAGTCGTCGGCGCTGAGAGGGGTCGGGTCTCCGGGACCGGGGTTCCGGTGGTGGAAGGTATGTACTTGGAGCTCTTCTAGGGTCTGGCAATCCTCAACCTTGGGACCGTCAGTATTTGAAGGGTCTTGGAGTCCAGTGAGGCCGCAGAAGATGGACTTCTTAAGTTCCACCTCCACCTCTGCGTTCTCCAAGTTCGGAGGAGAAGGCCAGTCTTCTTCTGGCTTGCGTAGGTAGTCGGGTCCACGGTGGTAGAGGTTGGGACGTGCCAATTCCTCGAGGGTCGCACCTCTGGTGATCACGTCCGCCGGGTTGACATCTGTCGAAACGTATCGCCAGCAGCTGATCCCCACAAGCTCTTGGATCTCTGTCACCCTTGTTCCTACGAATACTTTATATCTGCACGAAGTCGACTGGATCCACTGGATGACTGTTGTGGAGTCAGACCACATCGACACCGCGTGAAGGGGGAGGTGCAGCTCTTCCTTCAGCATCTTTCCCAACTGGGCTCCACTTAGAGCTGCGCAGAGCTCCAGCCGGGGAATGGATTGCTGCTTCTTGGGTGCAACTCTTGAGCGTGCAAGAATGAAGGAGACGTGGACTGTGTCGTCGGGCTCCACCGCGCGCAGGTACGCTACTGCACCATATGCCTTCTCAGACGCGTCACAGAATACATGAAGGGAGAGCTGGCTGCCGGTCAGACTGACGCTCGAGGGAAAGTAGCTCCTGGGAAACTCGATCTGTTGGAGGGTGGGGAGCTCTTCTTCCCACTTCTTCCACTTCGCCCCGAGTGTCTCTGGTAGGGGGTCATATTGACTCGCCAGAGTACTGTAGATCGACCTCCTGGTTACGTAATGGCGAGTTTCGATTTTCTTTTGCCGGTAACACAGGGTGTCAGACTTGAAACGCCAGAGGAGACCCAGAGTCATTTCCTGGGCGTCCTCACTTGACTGGGAGAGCCAGGTCTCGCTGCTGTCAGCCTTCGCTTCGTCTGGGAGGTCTCGGACGACCTCAGGGTCGTTGGTGGCCCACTGGCGGACCTCAAAGCCAGCGGTGGCCAGGAAGGTGCGTATGTCATGCACCAGCTTGTAGGCCTCTTCCGCGGTCTCCACGCTGTGGAGGCAGTTGTCCACATAGAAACTGTGGTGGACAGCATCGGAGACTCCGGGGGGTGCGGCGCCGTCGTCGACATGAAGCTGCAGGGCGTAGGTGGCGCAACACGGGCTGCAGGTCGTCCCGAAGGGCAGCACCTCCCACTGATAGATGGACGGTTCCGGGTCGTCTGGGTTTTCTCTCCACAAGAACCTCATGAGTGGCTTATCTTCGTCGAGCAAACACACCTGATGGAACATGCGTTTGATGTCGCCACTGATGGCGGTCTTCTGTCGTCGGAAGCGCACCATGACTCCGAGGAGAGGAGGGGTCAGAGTCGGACCGGGCAGGAGATAGCGGTTGAGGTTCTGCTGGCGCACTTGAAAGCTGCAATTAAAGACCACTCTGTTCTTTCCGTTGTGCTTAACGTTATGGTGTGGAAGGTACCATGACTCGGTACTCCTTTCCGCCTCCTCAGGCTTCAGCCTCCTGACGAGTCCAGACTCTATGAGCTTGTTCATTTCTGTGGCGTAGGCGGCAGCCGTCTCGGGGTCTCTGCTGAGTCTTCTTTCAGTGCTAAGCAGACACGGCTTCGCTACTCCTGGGGGAACCCTGAAGGTCGGCATGGGCTCTCTTCTCAAGAGCGGTGTGGCGTATCTGAGGACACCGCGCACGCAGACACGCTTGGTCTTGGCTTGGAGAAGATCCATCGCCGCCTTATCTTCTTTGGAGCGAGTGTGTATCTTCTCGTTTTTGTATGGAGCAATGTCCAGCTGCCATAACCTCTGAACATTCTCCAGCAATGCCTCGTCTTCGTGCCCCGCTCCAATGAAGAGGCAGTGGGTCTGACGGGCGTTCAGATTTCTTAGACTGATGGGGCCCTGCAGGGTCCAGCCTAGCGGAGTCTCCAGGGCGACGGGACATCCGGGTGGACCCGGGATGATGTGCTTGGGTAAAGTGAGGTTCACATTATCGGAGCCGAGCAGGAGGGTGGGCTTCACCTCCATTGCAGCGTTGATCCCCAGATTACGGAGATGTGGGTACCTCTTCATGAGGGACTCCATCGGGTAGCCGTAACTGGAGAGGCACAACCCGGCAGCTGTGAATACGCGGCTCACTTCGAAGACTTCCTTCGGCCGTCCGGCCGGTGTGAGGGTGAGGGCCACACTTTCTCCTTGAATAGTGGTGCGCCCTGGTTGGATGGTGAGGAGATCCAGCTCCTCTGCGTCGCCCACGAGTCCAAGGGCAATGGCAGCCTCACGCATCAGCAGCGTGCGCTCCGAGCCATCGTCAATAACCGCGTAGGTCTCCAGAGTCTTGTCGCGGTTCCGCAGGACCACCGGCACAATCTTCAACAGCACGCGGGGAGTGCTGCCTCTCACGGGGCCCACGTAGTAGTTGCGTAGCTCTCTAGTGGGCTCATCACGGACTTCCGCCACATAAGGCTTAGCCTTGTCGTCTCTATTGTTGAGGTCGTGGAGGGCCGTGAGGTGGATCTTCCCGCACCCGCTCTGTCTGCAGGGTCCCTTGAGGGTGCAGTCCTTTGCTCTGTGCTCACGGGCGCACTTCCAGCACCGCTTATTCTCTATTATCCACTGTTTCTTTTCCTCTGTAGTCTTCTCCTTGAACACGGGACAGTTGTCTAGCCAGTGGACCTCTGTGCAGCACTGGCATGGCGGCGGAGTCTTCTTCTCTCCTTTCTTCTGGGAGGAGAAGCCTCGTTGGCCTTTCGGGGGCCCTTGGTGCTCCTTTGATGTGGTTTCATGTACGGTGGTCAGCACCCTAACGGGCCGCCCTGTTCGGTCTGACTTGTCTCGTCCACTGCGTCCATTGCCTCTCGGCTCTTCCCGCTTGGGGAGGCGGATGTGCCTCATCTCCGACTTCAGGAACTCTGAGAGCTCCATCAGGGTAGACAGTGGCTGTTGGGGGTGGAGACGCTCGTGTTCCCGTCGGAACCTCTCTTCCCTTTCCTTTGGAAGCTTCCTGACGAAGCGTTCTACGTTGGAGCCTGCATAGAGCTCAGTGCGGCCGGCGGCTCCTTGGAACGTCAGGAGGCTCACCAGAGCCTGTACCTTCAAGGAGTATGCGTCCAGGGCGTGGTCGTCCTTTATGTCTGCCATTTCTCCCAGCTCGTGGATCTCCTCCAATATGTGGTCCCACGGGCGTCCCCAGCGCTCGTCCAGGGCCTGGATAGACGAAGTATAGGGGGTGGGGGAGTATGCGTTGGCAGTGCATATGAGCTTGGCCGCAGGCAGCCTACAGTGCATAGACAGCTCGAGGAACTTCTGTTGCTCGCTGTGGTTGGCGGCGCCCAGGAGGAACTCCAGACACATCCTCATGTCATGGTACTGACTTCTAGAATTGTCTTTGAAGAATGGGATGGCGCTCCCTGGTGGGCGCTGTGGGAGCGGGTCGTACCTAGGGGCCGGTGCAGTTACGGGCCAATGTTGATGGGATCTGGAGGTTGCTCTGTGTGTGGCGGGTAGCCGCTCACATTGAGAGCGGGGTGGCACCTCTCTTGGTGCCGTATATTCCTCATGCAGACAAGCCAGTCGCCTTTCCAGGTCTTCGGAGTCGGCCTTGTCCCTTCTTCGGGGTCGGGGATACGTAGCCGGGTGCTCCTCCCTTTCAGGCTGGCAGCGCTGGGGTGAGTTTTTCCTAGTGGATGCTCTTGATGATTGCCTGGAGGCAGAGGCCGATTGCAGTTGGGCGGTAGCGAGCCGGGTGTACTCCAAGGCCTGGGCTGCCGCTCTATCGCGCTCCCGCTCCAGTGCTTCCGCGGCTCTTCTCTCTCTGTCGAGCGCATCTTGGCGTCGTTGAACCTCTCTTGCGAGCGCATCTTCGCGTTGTTGTTGCATGCATTGGAATATGAATCCTGTTTGGCTGGTAACGCTCCCTCTGCTTTGTGCTCTGCTGGGGGGCCTACTAGTTCTGCGAGTGTCTACGAAGAACTCTCCCGGTTGGAAGTGATTGAAGTCCTGCCTGCCGCGTGGCTCCACTCTGTCTGGGGGATTGATATCCTCTCCAGGTTGCGAGTCGTTTTCAGCGGAGTCACTCTCCTCTTCTTCTTCAGACTCATCTTGCTCATCATACTCATCTTGGTTGGCGGTATCCAGTGGCGAGAAGGTAGTTATGTCTTTACTACATGAGACTGCCACCTGGTGTCTCTTCTTCTCTTCAGGCCGCTGGGGGGTGTCAGTCGGGTCTGACTCTGTTCTCAGAGTCTGATCTAACTGCGGTGTGGCAGCAGCACCCTCTACTAGCTGGGGTGTGCCTGCCGTCTGATCTAACTGTGGTGTGGCAGCAGCACCCTCTACTAGCTGGGGTGTGCCTGCCGTCTGGGTTGTAAAGTCCCCTACTGTCCGGTCAGCTGATGTGTTTAGCACATGCTGATTGCTCTCCGAACTAGGGCTACTGGGTGTACCCAGTACACAGTCATCTAGTCGGGAGGGTAATCTACGCTCCCTAGGAGCACGTGTCTTCCCTTCAGGGAAGGGGGGGGGGGGCCCTTTGAACCTACCTCGCTCTTTTGTGACATCCTATCTGGTTTAACTCCGGCTCGAAGTGACCAAATTGTGCGGGAGCTTAGAGGACTGTATATAATTATCACCTTAGGGGGTGTGGTAGGATGCCTTAACTCTTAAACTAATTGTACCAAATACACAACTGAGTGAATAACTTAAAATGGAGTCACCTAAACTAGAAAGAGCGAGGAAACTGTTTGAATCATAATGCTTTTATATAAGCAAAAAAGGGGGAAAAGATACATACAAAAATATTGTTATCACATTACACAAAGCCTAATTAAATACTATTACTAAATTTAGATGGGCGCCCAAATAGTTCTAATAAAGTGTTCTGGCCAAACGTTGCCGCGGTTACCACTGTGACAGAGGAACAATTCCCTCTGCAGGATGAGAGAGATGGAGGTGATGAGGAGTAGTAGACCGCTGCGTGTTGATGAGGGCGGGAAGACGCTGCCCGGTCCAATAGGCGCCACCAGTCTGCTCCTGCAGACCAGATGCTCCGCTGTGGTGGTCCGAGTGTCTCGCTCCGCTCCGTGGTGCTGCACGGCGCACGCCGACAGCTGCTGCAGACACGCTGGTCCCCTCTGTACCACAGGCTACTGCTTAGGACTAGTTGTGTCCTTTACTCCTTTTACAGCGACACAGACCTTATCTAAATGTTCTCTGGTCTGTGTTATATATCGACTGATATGTCCAGTATAGAGCAGCTATCGAAGCATGAGCCGAAGCTACTTTAGGTATTAGCGCCGAGCTAGCTAGCTTCGGCTAACTGGTAACGATAGATGGGGAATACTATAGTCTGCTGTAATATGCTAATCCCAGACGTTTACTAAACATCAAATTAGCTGGGTACTAAAACTCACTCTCTCTTGGTTGTATAATGTCCGCTTGGTAAGCCACTTTACATACTTGGTCACCGTCAAACTATAACGTTAACGAGAGCAACGCTGTGTGTACGTCCGCTCTCTTGCGTGTCCGGTCAAGTTCAACGTCACAAGCTCATAGAGAGGAAGTGACGCAGATAGGAGGGAACACTAACACCTCTGGCCCACTAGATGGCAGCACCGTCATATAACCTGAGATGCCATCAATAGGCAGATAGTGTAACATTATGTGGTAAATAATAACTTAACTCCCACATATTAACTTAAAGGGGGATTATTTTAGGTCTAATTTTACCTAATTGCAGACCCTTCAGCACAGTGTTGTATTACCAAAATTTCATACATGGCTGCTCCAGTATAGCCAAGCCCCTCTTCGCCTTGACAGCTGGCCAGAAGAGAAAAGGGAAGACCAGTGCTGGTCGTACGAGAGCTGGTACGTTCCGGAAGCTGACTCCTGAGGACTGGACTCCCGCCTGTGAGACTGCGTTTGAGGAGCTCAAGAGGGCGCTCGTTGACTATGTAGTGCTGGTTCACCCGGACTTTGAGAGGCCGTTCATCCTCTCTACTGACGCGTCGCTGTACGGTATTGGAGCAGTGCTCTCTCAAGTCCCTGTCGGGGAGGAGAAGGCCAGACCAATCGCCTTTGCGAGCAAGTCGCTCAGCCGCAGTCAAGCGAACTATCCTGCCCACAGACTGGAGTTCCTGGCCCTCAAGTGGTCAGTGTGTGACAAATTCAGTCACTGGCTCAAGGGTCACAAGTTCACTGTGTGGACTGATAATAATCCGCTCACATACATCATGACCAAGCCTAAACTTGACGCATGCGAGCAGCGCTGGGTGTCCAAGCTGGCCCCTTACTGCTTCGACATCAAGCATGTGCCTGGGAGGCTGAATACAGTGGCCGATGCGCTGAGCAGAGATCCCTTCGTGAGGCCGCTCAGCCGGTGTCTCTTGACCGAGCCTTACTCTGCTCTTCTGGAGCAAGTGTGTGATGTGGAGAACAGGGGGGTGCAGGATATCTTCCGTCTAACATGCAGGCCCCAAGCTCTAGAGACCCCTTCTGGATGTGCGGTTGCTGAGGTGTCCATGTCGGCAGATGAGACCTCCACGGTGCTTTCCTCCCAGGAAGACTGGGACTCTGCGCCAAGACACAGGGCAGTATCTATGGCGGGCCACCTGTCCACTGTTGTCACTGCCGACCACGACACAGTCTCCTCCTTGTCATTGGCCGGTCTGCAGGCCCGCCAGCGGAAAGACGCCACCGTCTCCAGAGTCATCTTTTATGTCGAAAGGGGCAGCAGACCCTCCAGACGCGAGCGCTGCTATGAAGATCAGCCCGCCTTGAGGATGCTGAAGCAGTGGGAGAGGCTCGCTATGCAAAACGGCATCTTGTACAGGGTTACGAAGGACTACATGACCAGGCGCAAGAGGTTCCAGTATGTTCTACCTGAGTCCTTGAAGTCGGAGGCGCTGTCTGGAGTGCATGACTTGGCTGGTCACCAAGGTCAACCTAGAACACTGTCTCTCGTACGTCAGCGTTTCTACTGGTATGACATGGAGAAGGATGTGCGGGACCATGTGAGGAACTGTCCCAGATGCGTACTCAGCAAGACTCCAGAGCCCCTCTGGAGAGCATAACAACCTCTGCACCGCTGGAGCTGGTGTGCATCGACTTCTGGTCAGCTGAAGATAATAACAACAAGTCTGTGGATGTTCTGGTCATAACTGACCACTTTACAAAGCTGGCCCACGCCTTCCCCTGCAAAGACCAAACCGCGAAGAAGGTTGCTAAAAAGCTGTGGGACAACTTTTTCTGTGTGTATGGCTTCCCACAGCGCCTGCATTCGGACCAAGGAGCGAACTTCCAGAGTGAGTTGATGGCGGAGCTGCTGGAGTTAGCAGGGGTCACGCAGTCCCGGACCACTCCGTATCACCCTATGGGGAATGGTGGCACTGAGAGATTCAATCGGACCCTGGGTGGAATGCTGCGCTCCCTGCCATCGGAGTCTAAGCACAGATGGCCCCAGATGGTCCAGAGCCTGACCTTCGCCTACAATTGTACACAGCATGAGCCGACTGGCTTTGCCCCCTTTTACCTGATGTTCGGGAGGGTCCCGCGTCTGCCAGTTGATCTGCTGTTTAAGAATGTGCTCCAGGACGAGGTGGTCTGTGACTATGATGCCTATGTGAAGTCCCTGGCGGCCGATCTCCAGTCTGCTATGCTGTTGGCCCAGAGGCACACCTCAGTGGAACAGGGGCATCAGGCTGACCAGTACAACAAAAAGATGAAGGGCTTGCCCCTCTCGGTGGGTGATCGGGTCCTGGTGGCGAACAAGGGCGCCAGAGGGAAGCGGAAGCTGGCGGACATTTGACGGGTCATTTGACGATGAGGGTCTAGCCGCGGACAGCGACACCTGTGCGCCTGGTGAAGCCTCCCTCTCAGTCATGCCTGAAGCTAGCGCCTCAGACGCGGACAGTGTGGCAGCAGAGCCTTCCATGGGAGATGGACCTTCCATGGGAGATGGACCTGATGGGGATCGCACCGCATCATGGGTGCAAGAGCAGTCTTCAGTGGAGAGTGAGGATGACGGGCTACGTCCGTATTCCCCCCAGGGGATGGCCCCTGCTCTGAGTGAGCTTCCAGTGACAAGTGCTGCCAGTCCCCCACTGTTGCTTGCTCCACCGAGTTCCCCCCCTGCTGTAGTCCAGCATGAGGACAGTGTTGTGTCCACACAACTTGGGCGTACTCCTGAGCTAATGAGTGTCAGTGTGCCTGGTCAGAGCCAGGGTCCGCAGACCACTGAACACTACACGTCCAGGTTCGGTAGGGTCATCAAGCCAGTCTTTCGGCTGATAGAGAATGGTCCAGCTTGAGAGTATGATGGGCTTCGAGCCACAAGCCTCTATCAAACATGTGTAGAGGTTAGCTACAGTGTTGTGTATAGCACTTACAGCCTGATACAGTGTCCTTTGTGGTGATAAGGACTCAGTAACATTTTTATTTATGTGTATGTGCCCTCGTCATGGTATGGTCAAGTGTAGCTGGAGAACTTGAAGAACTTGAACTTGAGGGTGTGTATAAGGCACCGTCGTTGTGCCTGGAGGTATGGTGGGAGTTGGCCACTCCTAGTGCCCTCCTGGCCTTTTATTAGGTGACAGGTATCGTTGGATTGTTCCGCAGTGTGTGGTTCTCATAGTAAGCTTGTGACTAGTGTGACACGAGGTAGGCACAGTTTTTTTCTTCGATGTAGGTGTAATTCTGGGGGGTGAATGTAACAAGTGCCTTGTTGCCTTGTATAGATAATTACACCATCACAAAATACACTATAATACATTCCACTAATACTCCTAAACGTTTTATTTTATTGATTTGAGTTGATTTCATTCCTTTCGTTCTGTTTTATTAAACTTCTGGGAGTTGAGGCTTTTATTTTGAAATCGACACCCTTCCTTTCCGGAGCAGACATCCTGCCTGCTTCTTGGTTGATACGTCAGTCTCTCCGGAACACAGAGAGGGTGAGGACTAATTCTTATGTTCAATGGTAGACTTCGGTCTCAAAGTTGTTAGAAGTTGTATGTTACATTCCTAAACTGTAAAACGAGTATGTAATGTAACTCCTGTTGTTAATATGTACCTGTGTAGATTCGTGGGAGGTTTGACTGGGTTAGGGAACTTTATAAATGCACATTAGTAGCCTAGCATGTGGGAGGTTTGCACACACACGTGCGCTGGTAACATGGAGTTAATGGAGTCACGTCTTTTCCCAATTGTAGCTCATGTGCAGTGCAGATGGCTGTTCCTAATGCTGGTGCAATGTGTTGAATTGTAACCCAACAGGTATGTGTGTACAGTAGCTCCCATGTTTTTGGTCCGTTTTGTATTCAATTGTGTATATTTTTCCAATGTAATTATATGTATTAAAATGTGTAATTCTTATGAGAGAGTCTCTCCGGAACACAGAGAGGCTCATGTGCAGTGCAGATGGCTGTTCCTAATGCTGGTGCAATGTGTTGAATTGTAACCCAACAGGAGGAAAATAAAGGTCATCAACAGTCATTCCATGTCTGTCATCATTAATACACAACACCGTCAAGAGTACACCGGTCACACTAAGAAGGAGATGAAGCAGATCATGGATTGTGCTGAGAAAGGACTCTATACCCTTTCACAAATGAGTGGGAAGTAGGCCTAGGGGTCTAAATCACAAATGTAACCTTTAACACGTTATTTTGTACTTGTCTATATAAATAGACACAACAGTTAAAATAAAAATAGACATTTGATTTAAAAAAAATAAAAAAAATAAAAATCTGAGAATGTTTGACCTCTTAGTCTTAGTCCATGCTATTTTCTTTTGGAAGAAATTCTGTGAAGTTATTTTGAATTAGTCCAATAGGTGGCATTACAGTACAGCAAATGTATCCTTTGCACATGCAATTTTACTATACCCTAAACTCCTCTCTCTGTCTGTGTGTGCGTGTGTGTGTGTGTGTGTGTGTGTGTGTGTGTGTGTGTGTGTGTGTGTGTGTGTGTGTGTGTGTGTGTGTGGTGTAGCAGGTGGGGGGGGGGGGGGGGGGCATGAAAGGGTCAGGTGCACACATGCTTTGAAAACATTGATAGGCTATTGTTTCTTTTATACCAGTGGAAACGTAATCGGTTCATATGAGTTAATGTAATCACAGTATCACACCCCATAATATCAGTTCATATAATATATCATATATTTCGTATTTCACCTGATCTATAATTATCTGCAGGACGGAACTATTGAAAAGCCCATGTGTGATATTATAAAACATGTATTCATAACAAATGTAGGTGAGGTTATACAATATAAGTGGTACCGTATACTAACCTCTTTTTAACCACCCCTACCTCTCCAACGACCTGATTTGAATTGGGCACGTCATGGCATTCTGAGCTGCTATCTAACAAAGGCCTATAAAATGCTACATGCATTTGGTGTGTTACATAATAACACCCTGATATATGAGACTCTCCGTCGATAATAACCACGATTTAACCTGCGCAAGCACTTACAGTGTGACGTACACCAAATACGTGACGTTCTCTAAAGCATTTAGTTGTTAAAAGAGCCGTTCGCTTGACACTTCCATTTACCAACCAGTTATGTTGCCAGGTTGTATAAAACCTTTAGGTTACGTATCTATTCGGTGAAGGTTGAGCATTGATTAGATTCTATAGGAGGATATCGCACCACCACAATCTGGCAACCCTATGTCGCTGGCTAGATGCGTTGGCTCAGCCAGTCGGTTATATAGATATGGTGCATTCCATAGAAGTGGGAGCTAGGGAAAATCCGACCTCCAGGAAAAAACGCAATGGAACTCCCTTGATTGATTGATTGATTGAAAACTTTATTAACAGATTGTAGAATGGGTACAATACAGTACAGCTCAATACACACAATTGTTAAGGGGATGCAGACCAGAGAAAGACTTTCGTCTTGTTTACCTTGAAGTCCGAATTCCAACTAGGAAATTCGGAGTCGGTCCCTAAACTCAGACTTTCTCAGATACTATTATGTGATGTCATTTCAACATGGTGGCATGCACTATCAACATTGTTTTAATCGTTAGAAGACAAATTCATCTAAATTCTTATCAATACCAGTGTGGTAGCCAAATATAACAGTGTCTAAGCATATTGTGTTCATAAACCATCCACCCCCCGTGGTGGATATTTTTTTGTCAAATCAGTTGTGCAATAGTCAGTTTTGGTGAGTTGTTTCTATACAATTCACTTATGACATTTAGGTAACATTAATGAACAACTACAGTATTAAGGAGACAACTACAGTATGTACAGTAAGTAGTAAACCTATTATATATATTTTTTTATTCCAGTCGATCATAATGATCATGATCATATTACGGAGCGCTCACTGCGTTCGAGAGAGAGAGAGGGAGAGAGAGGGAGAGAAAGAGAGGGAGAGAGAGATAGAGAGGGAGAGAGAGACTCACATTTTCGTATATCCATCTATGGGAAAAAGACATTTCCAGTGAATGAAGGTTTGTTCAAATCATGAGGGAACAAAATACTATTTTGAGGCCACAAAATATTATTTTGAGGGAACAAAATACTCAAGGTAACTATTTTGAGGCCACAAAATATTTTTCTATTTTGAAGCCACAAAATATTTTTCTATTTTGAAGCCACAAAATATTATTTTGAGGCCCAAAATTGATTAATTTGAGGTAACTAAATATATTTTGAGGTAACAAAATACTATTTTGAGGCCACAACATATTTTTTTATTTTGCGTGGCAGCAATAAGCCTTTGTAGCACGCAGATTAGCTGGGCTAGCTAGCTAACATTAGCTGAACTGACATTAGCTTGATAGCTAACTAGCGAATAGCATCAGCTAGCTAACATTAGCTAATGTTCTTTGACACTATTATTACACCAACACCATGGAACTAATGACCAATTTGACAACGTTCTCTGTCAGAATAGTCAGTAATTGTATATAGGCCTAGTGCTAGCTAACGTTTCAACATACTTGTCTTGTTGCCCATCAGCACTGGCAAATTCACTATTACTAAACTAGTTACAGTAGGTAGCTAGCTACATCTGCTTCCAAGTTCAAGTTCAAGTTTCTTTATTAGTTGTCATATAGAAATACAGAATACGTCCTGTGTTGAATGTTGGACTGGGACTTGACATGATGTTACGTCTTTGACATTTTTTTAATTTTTTTATAGTTAACCAATGAGGTCAACAGGCTACTACCAGCAATCCATGTCTGTAATAATAATAATAATAATAATAATAATAATAATAATAATAATAATAATAATAATAATAATAATAATAATAATAATAATAATAATAATAATAATAATAATAATAATAATAATAATAATAATAATAATAATAATAATAATAATAATAATAATAATAATAATAAAACAAGTGTAATTACAAAAATAATTAAAAAAAAATGTATCTTAGGGGGGCTAATATTACATTTAGGGGGGCTTCAGCCAAAAGGGTCTAGAACCGCCACTGTACTGCAGACAGTTTATTGTTTATTGTATATAAATACCTGCTTTTTTATTCTGTAAACTGTTGCTTTTTTATTCCTTGATGCTGTGGAGCAAACAGAGAGTAAGAATTCCATTGTATTTGTTGCATAATGGCAAATAAAATCTGAATCTGAATCTGAATCTACATGTTTTACATATCTATGGTTAGCATTGGTTACTTTCAGAGTTCAAGTTTCAAGTTTGTTTATTAATTGTCATAGTAAAATACAGAATACTTTATCATGAAATGCTTTTTTCTGTATGAGCCCCTGGGAGTGTGCTTCATACAGTAATAGATAAAAAGAATAAAATAGAAAAAGTCAAAAGTACGTAAAATAAAGTGTTAACAACATATAATAGAATCCAATAGACAACATTGTGCAATAAACAGGTAACATAGTGGGACATCACGGTATTTGTACATAGTTATTTACAGAGCATGAAGGACATGCTAGGTCCCTTGGTAGTGCAATACACTGTTACTATTCTATTTTTAAAGTGACCTTTCCTTTGTGGCCATAAGTGTGGGCGTGTGCAGCATGAGTGAGTGCTTTCTCATGTTAAAGTGGCTGCTAGTGTGCGAGCGTGCACAGCGTGTGTGTCGTGTGTGTCCTAATGTGTGCTTGTGTGTGTAGGGTTCAGTGTTCTGTGACCCTCAGTAAAAAGAGTAACAGTGAGGTACAATGCAGAAATGGGATGAGGTACAAACTTAGGGTAAGATGCAATGAGGTATGAATTGTAGTGGAAATCTCTTTATTACTAAATATAAAGTGTGTTAAAGTGTCTAAAGTGAGTAAAGTGGGTGATAAGGTGAGTGTTTGTTTAAAGTGAGTGTGTGGATGTCTGTGCTGTGAGTGTAGATGATGGGTTGTTACATAGTGTCATTGTCATTGAGCATCCTGATGGGATATAAGCTCCTTCTGAGTCTCTCTGTACTTGCCATGAGACTCCGGTATCGCTTGCCTGACCGCAGAAGTTCAAAGAGGCAGTTGTTTGGGTGACTAGAGTCTTTGATTATTCTCTTAGCCTTGGCCCTGCAGCGCTTGTTGTAAATGTCCTGGAGAGTGGGAAGCCCACCTCCAATTATGCGTTCGGCTGAACGGGCCGCTTATAGCTTATCCGCAACAGTAAGTTACTTCCGGGGTAGGCCTGATTGGCCCCGACAGGCACGTGACGCGCAACTTTCTCTGCCGCGCGGCACGCTCCGCTCCGCGGAGCGGCAGAGCTTGCGGAATTATGTAACCGCCCAAATCCGCCATGATTTTCATTCAGCGCTTCAGCTCACCTGATCAACGTGATTTTTTTTTTAACGTGTATTCTTTCGCCGGTTAAGGTTAGGCATGGTTAAGGTTAAGGTTAAGGTTAGGCATTGTTTCGGAGTTGGTTAAGGTTAGAACGGTTAAGTTTAGGCGCTGTTAAGGAGCTGGTTAAGGTTAGAGTTTGTCTTAGAGAATGGCAATATTCTTTCTATGGTTAAGGTTAGGCATGGTTAAGGTTAAGGTTAAGGTTAGGCATTGTTTCGGAGTTGGTTAAGGTTAGAACGGTTAAGTTTAGGCGCTGTTAAGGAGCTGGTTAAGGTTAGAGTTTGTGTTAGAGAATGGCAATAGACAGCCTATTTCCGCGCGACAGCTCTCAGCAGCCTCGTTGCGCGTCCTGAGTTTGCCGCGTCACGTGCCTGTCGGGGCCAATCAGGCCTACCCCGGAAGTAACTTACTGTTGCGGAACAGTTACAGGCGAACGGGCCACTCTCTGTAGTCTGCTACGGTATTGTGCGGTGCTATTCCCAAACCAGGAGGTGATGTTACCAGTCAGGATGCTCTCTATTGTGCACAAGTAGAAGTTCTTGAGGATCTTCTGACTCACTTTGAACTTTCTTAGGCGCCTAAGGAAGTATGAATGAATGAATGAAAACTTTATTTAACAGATTGCAGAATGGGTACAATACAGTACGGCTCAATACACACAATTGTTAAGGGGATGCAGACCTGAGAAAGACGTTTGTCTTGTTTACATCAGGGTCCCCCATTTTCAATTCATATAGACATTTATGACATACACAACATACATGCCATTTATGGCATAGGGACATATAGGTATTTAGTACTGATACATTTGTGACATAAACGGTATTCAAATAT
Organism: Notolepis coatsorum; assembly: GCF_963971535.1. Classification (NCBI taxonomy): domain Eukaryota; kingdom Metazoa; phylum Chordata; class Actinopteri; order Aulopiformes; family Paralepididae; genus Notolepis; species Notolepis coatsorum. The sequence continues at coordinate 62,207,237 of NC_140174.1, forward strand.
ACAGTACTGTTACTCCTAGATCCTGACATATGATGGGGAGGGGACTGTACATTAGGAGGGGGTGGGTGGGTGGGAGAGAAATATACATACGGCGGGGAGGGAATATATACATGCGGTGGGGAGGAGACTGTCTATTAGGAGGTGGTGGGGGTTTTGGGCATTTACGGTGGCCAGTTTCGAGTAGAGGCGTTGCCGTGCATTCTTCACTACACTGTCAATGTGTGTGGTCCATGTCAAGTCCTCGGATATATGGACTCCGAGGTACTTAAAACTGTTCACTCTCTCGACCGGTGCCCCGTCGATGCTGAGGGGGCTGTAGTCCCTGGCCCCCGATCTCCTAAAGTCCACAATCATCTTTCGTTTAGCTGACGTTCAGGGAGAGGCTGTTCTCCTGACACCACTGCGCCAGATCGTCTCTTCCAGGTAGGCCCTCTCGTCGTTTGCAGAGATCAGGCCCACCACTACTGTGTCGTCAGCAAATTTGATGATTGTGTTCGGCATTGAGGTTGCAATAGAGAGGCATTTCTTCCAACATGGCTGCTTGTAACCAGTGGTAATGGTAACTACTTTTAAAATAACGTTTTTCTTTTTTCACGCAGTGGCCTAATTTCTGTGCAGTGGTTGAGTAGGTAAAATGTTGGAAAAGCACGATATTACTGTTGATTGATTGATTGATTGAAAACTTTATTAACAGATTGCAGTATGGGTACAGTACAGTACAGCTCAATACACACAATTGTTAAGGGGATGCAGACCAGAGAAAGACTTTCGTCTTGTTTACATCAGGGTCCCCCATTTTCAATTCATCAGGACATATATGACATACATGACATACAGATAGTCAGTACTGCTACATCTATACATTTATGACCACTGTGCCTTGTTTACAAGACCTAGAATAAAAATGTTTGTTTATATATTTCTCATATATCAGCAGATACCAACCGTTGTTTTGCACATAACAACCGTTGTTTCTTCCAATGTGGTGGACAACATTTTTTGCATTCAAAGCATTCCATGAAAGGCCTTTATTCCGATTTTCCAACTAGGAAGTTCCGACCTCCGACTTTGAATGGAACGTGACATTAGCGGCAGGCTAGTAGTCAGTAGTGTGTGAGAGTGTGTATTACGTGTGTGTGTGCGTGCGTGTGTGTGTACGTGTATGAGTGAGTGAGTGTGTGTGTGTGTGTGTGTGTACTGTGTAGAAAGACAGACGCTCTTCTCTTTTCTCCAGACCAACCAACCAACGGGGAGATTTTTCTTTCCGCAAATCTACCTTCAATTACGGCGTCGTTGGCGAAATCATGGATTTGGAATAACTATGTTGGATTAATAGGAGGCATTTTTTGGAGGGGGGAGAGCTGGATTACGCTGTGCACATTTTGTCGTGGTCTCGTGGAGGGTTTCGTTTCAAACCGTTGGGACCTGCAGAAGAACTGAAAGCAGCAGCGAGGGGCCTGCGGTGGAGGAAGGGGCAAGGCCTCGAGCTCGCTTGGTTCTGTAACCCGGCAACCAGCTGCGACGTCCCGACTAGCTGTGTCGACTAGCAGGGCCGACTAGCACAGGTAGCATACATCCCCGACATCCGAGTTGGGGGGGATAGGACATATCCCCCAACTAGGATAGTCCCTTTTTATTTATTTAAACATATTAAACATAATTGATAAATTATTAACATTGAATTAAAATAAGATACGTTGTAAGTAGTGTTGGCAGGTTACGTTAGCTCCAAGATAGCTAGCTAGCATCAGGACAGAGGTAACGTTAACGTTGCCAAACTTTTTCTTGACAAGGACCCCCCCCAATAGATGCACATTTAACCACACAGACCCGTATAGATTTTCTCCCAGATGTGCCCCCCAGCCTATCTAAGAATCTTCGTGGCGTTATTAACATTATGTTAGTATACCCATTATTACTTGTCTGGGGAAAGTGGAGCCAGAATATGTATGTAGTTATTTCTTCCAACATGGCTGCCTGTAACCATAGGTAACCACTTTCAAAAGAAAATGCCTAATTATGTGCAGTGACAACAGGTAAAACGTTGGAAAAGCTTGGTATTACTATTCCACTGTGACTTGTTTACAAGATCCAGTAATAATATAAAAATGTGTTCATATATTTCTGATAAATCAAAACGGCAACCGTTGTTTTACACATAGTATTAGCAACCATTGTTTCTTCCAACATGAAGGAAATATGGGCATTCTAAACATTCCGTGAAATGTCTCTATCCTTATACCATCTCTCACTGGGCTAACTTCTAGTGAACGAAACAGTGAAATTAATCTACTCCTCACTTTGCTGGGGGCCCCCGAGAACCCCCACAAAGACCCCTGGTGGTCCCCAGACCCCACTTTGGTATCCATTGGTCGAGTAGGAGTGACACAAACCAACCGAGGAGGGAGAAATTATTGGCAGCGGTTCATACAAAAGGAGGCCACAATACTTTCTACTATTAATCTGCGGACCTTCAAGAACTCAGCCACAGATATGGCTGCTGCCATTATCAAGGAGATAGTGAGCCGAAACAAGAGGCGGTACCAGGAGGACGGATTTGACCTGGACTTGACCTGTATCCTTTTTTTGTTTGTGCGTTCGATGTGATTCACTGCCAAGTAGGTAGCTCAGCCTCGTTAGCAGACATAGACCTGAATCACTTTTTTTTTTACATCTAGAAATGTGCACTTGGAAACTCACATTTGTAAGTATAAATGTCCAGATGTGGAAAACTGAAAACTTGGAATACAGGCATCTTTAGCGCTCTAAGCTTATCAGACAAGTGTCTTTGGATGTAAAGTTAGCCGGATGTCATCTAACTGTTTATTTTCCCAATTATCATTTCTGTGCATGATAACCATTCAAATAGAGCATGCTTCCCGCGCTAACATTTATACTGCATCATCTGTAGCCTACATGGCCGGTGCATAGCATACTACCCTAATACATTAGGTGATCTAATATTAGCCAGTCAGACTTGTTAAACGGACAACTCAAACGTAAAAACTGGCTGGGTGATGGTTCCAATTTCCTCTTCTTCAATCAGTGCTTGTTGCCTCGCCAATGGTTTTGGACGAGTTGTCTCTTCTGGAACAGCTCTCTGCTAAAAAATATTTCATTGATTTCTGAATTTGAAATATTTGCAATGATAAATTGTGTTCCAGGTTTAAAATCTTGCCCAGCTATTGGCCCCATATCCCTTGAACGTCTAATAAGCAGAAACGCAGCATAATGGAATCGTACGGTCTGTAATGTATTATTATGAACGGCATCATTTTGGATTGGTATGAATGCATCTTAATTAAAAAGTGCTTTGGAGTCAAACTGACTGTCGTGTCGACCGTCGAGTCATTCACACAGTGGTTCACTTTGTGTTGCTCAGTAATTTCTTGGCTCAAAGGACAGTCGTTGTTTGTCCACAGGGTAGTTGGAGAGGCTTGATTTGCTTGATTTGGTGCAAAAGCAGAGCCAAGACAGGGTTCCTAGATGCAGCAGTCCTTTTGAGACAATGAAGATTGGCCAGTATTGCCTTTTTAGTAGAGAGGGTCGTGCAAAGTGGTACAAAATCACTGGATGGATGGCACACCACGCTGTGAGGAATGGTTTGGTCATATTTAGTCAGTTGCTGCTTCAGAATGTTGCTCATATATAACCTTGTGAATTACAGCACTGCCTGAACATTGTAATCTGTAAATCCTCGTAAGGTAATGTCGATCGATAGGATTTCATTCTTGACCTGATGCAGCTGTGTCAAATTATTTTGGAAAATAGGGCTGTGTGATGAAGCCAAAATATCAGATCACAACATCATTATGCGCTGTGTAAAATTATTTTGGAAAATAGGGCTGTGTGATGAAGCCAAAATATCAGATCACAACATCATTATTAAACAGTCCGTTACCATTTTTTGGGCTTCGAAGCTTCAGTAGTAATTTTATTATCATAGAATAATCTAAGCTTCATCCTTCTCACACAGGAGTGTCAGTGCGCTGTGAGGTAGAGACGTGTTTTCTGAAAGTTTGTATGATGTCATTGTCTGAGAAGAACGGATTCTCAAAATGAAGGTTGGATTATTATTTCTATAAGCTATTTCTTATGCTGATTGTAGTAGGCATATTTCTTGGAGGGGTAAAAATCGAACAAAAAACGACAACAACCAAAAGCAAAGAAAACATAGATTATCATGCAGGGCTCTACGCTAACCTTTTTCACTAGGGGCACAGGTGCTCCTAAATGAAAAAATTTAGGAGCACACAAAGAAATTTAGGATCACCCAAAAATATTTAGGAGCACAGTGAAAATATTTCAAGTAACAAGAGTTTTTTTTCCCCCCAAAAATAAATGTATATTTGTACTGTGCTTGCATGTGCAAATGGGAACGGGACACACATCTGTGCAATAGCACATACCACCAAAGTCACTGGCCCACTGTGTGCGTGTATCATCTGCGTGTGCAAACGGGAATGGGACACAGACATTTGAACTATTAATTAAGTGATTAATGCCTACTGTGGCAAAGTTGTAGTAGCCAACAACTAGGCCTAATAAGAAAGGCAGTGACATTGAACAAAAAGGAGACACTGGCTTTACAACCAGGGCCATCAGTAGAGGGGGGAGCTAGTGTTGCTCTTCTAGAAAAATAATCCTTTCAGGGTTGCCTATTGAAATACTGTACACCTCCAGTACAGAAACATTGTTTATGTGTTTGTGTGTCAGGTAGACCATTGATTGACAGTCGATTCTGCCAATTACGACGTCACACCACTTGCACTCTGGCCGTCCGGCGCTGCAGCTAGACCCTATTGCCACACCGCTTGCACACATACACAGTGGGCCAGTTGTAGGGGTGTAACAATGCATCGCAATGCATCAATCCTACTTTGCAATATTTACAAAACATGACATTGTTTTCGAACTCTAGCCATGGGAAAATGTTTAGCCAATTCACGTTAAATTTGTATGTCTTCCCTCCGGCTCCAGTGGGTGTAGCTTCGCTAGCTACAGTGGCTACATTGGGTGCTACAGTGGGTGTAGCCTCGCTAGCTTGGCCAACTTCGCTAGCATGCTGGCTAGTGTCAGTATCTTGGTTAACGTTAACTATCACCTCTGTAACATGAGCTGCCTCACCTGACTTCTCATTCTCCGGTATCTTTCGCGCAAAATAAAAATGAATGGGCTTCGACATGGCTGTATTGTCTGACTCAGACAGTGACGCTGATCAGTTTCCAGTCGCGTGACCACAGGAAACTCTACTGTGATTGGAACGTTTATGCGGCTGTGAACTGTGGGACTTGTAGTTTGGTAACGATTCTCGCAGCAGAGAAAAAAAATAACGAATGAGGCTGTAATCTGCACTGAGTCGCACGCCGTGCGAGTAATTGATTTTTCATGTTCGCACACACATATTTTTAGGGGCATATGCGAGCAATATGGTCGCACTGTAGAGCCCTGTCATGGCAGCGCAGGGCTGTACACTGCGATGAGATGATCGCGAATTGCCCCTTTTAATTGGCCGTTGCGATTGGTAAATATTATCTGGGGGCGGGCTTGCGAGTAGTGCTTTCAAGCCTTGCATTCGCATTTCACTCCTAAATTATCCAAGGCGTGTGATGACGCGAGGACGTCACTCACGCGAGCTGAGCAGTGAGCACTCAGCAGGTATGATCAGCGGGAACAATCGACTGAGCACTCACTCTGATAGACTGGCTGACTGTCTGATTTAGCTATGAAGAAAAGTAAAGTTAGTATTGCTTCATATTTTCGACGCGTTCGACCTCCTATAGTGAGCCGAACTGAACTGAACTCGGACACACGGAGAGAGCTGCGGCGTCTGCTGCTCCTCCCGCACCCGTGGCTGTTGTAAACACTAGTCTCTAGTGGGACACTGGGACCTCGGTGAGCCTGCCAGCCGGCTAGCTACTGATATCAACAAATGCTTCAGCAAGTCTAGTAGTGCATGATAGCTCGCGTTAGCTTACTGTTCAAAACGAAACGTCCCATTAAACTAAATAGTTCAGATAGCTCCTGATATCAATGTCTTATAACACTGAGTCGATGCTTATTCGAGCTGAGGGCACGCTGAATATAGTCAATAGGGTCCAGCTGCAGCGCCGGAGAATCCTGGCCGTAGCTGGAGGCTACTCGAGTACACACAGACAGTGGAGCTGGTTGCATATAGCGAGCATTTTGACTTGTTGCGTGGTGGCGATGTCTCGCAGATGATACAACTACAAGTATGATTATATAATATATATATTTTATTAAAAAAAAAATTATATAAAATTTTTTTTTTTATTTTTTTTTTTTTTTTTGTATTTTTTTTTTTTATTCTTTTTTAAAACAAACATATAAACATACATGACAACACACGATAAGATAAACAAAAACAATCGATATAAATAATGGTAAAATTGTTATTTAAAAATTTGCCCATAAAAAAATATTTTTTCACCCTAAATTTCTCATTTAGGGGCAAGTGTGCCCCTAGTGAAAAAGCTTAGCGTACAGCCCTGCAGCGACTGAAGCTTCAAAGCATTCGGGTCAACCCTATTATTAATTTTGATATGATATTTGCCCCCCTCCCATACACACAAGCAAATTACACCGTAATTAGTCTTAATTTACAATGAAATGTGAAAATGTGTATGTATCTGTGACAGGTTTATGAATGCATACTAGGGGCTGGGAGGTATACAAAATATGGAGGTATACATTGATCCATGCAAAAGTATACATCTTTACTATACCATCTTTAATCAATCAAAAAACGTGTCCTTGCTGCAGTATTATAAATGTAAAAGAAAATACCATTTTAGGGGCGGCTAAGTGGTGCAGTGGGCAAGGCGCTCGCCACTAATGCAGGAGATGCTGGGTTCGAGCCCAGCTCTCGGCATTGCTACCAGCTTGGCTGGTCAGTGGTCGTTCATACTAACACAATTGGCAGTGTTAGGGGTGGGAAGCTGGTGGGTGGGGATCGGACGTTGTGGACAGCGACTCCTACAGGTCGGTTGGTGCGCCTGCGCAGCACAATCAGGAAGCAACAGGGACGGCGTGTCCCTCCCACGGCGCAGACCCTCGCCGCTGAGAGATCGCACTGTGCAGGTGAAAAGATGCGATGGCTGCCTCCTCGTGTACCAGAGGGCACACGTGATGCAAGGCTTCGTCCACATTGCAGCCGGCCAGTGGGAGGCATGGCCTAACAGCGTTCGAGACAGGGGAGGGTAGAATTGGACAATAAGAAATTGGGATGGGAGAAGAAAAAAAAATGGGAGAAAAAGTAAAAAAAAAAAAAAAAAAAAAAACATTTTGAATGAAATGGCACCATATTTTGTATTACAAAATAATGACATAAAAATATGCCTTATCACATTATAAATTGTACTGGAAAATGAAATACCGTTATCAGGGGAGGAAATTAGGCCACTTTACTCACCAAATGCGAGTATCTTTTACGTTTGGCGAGTGATTCATGAAGACCACTCGCCAGTCTGGCGAGTTGACAGTGCCATGAGAGCACTGCACAAGACCCGCGACATATATAATGTTTAATAAAAGTTCCCGCAGTACTGGCCAACCCACGGACATATATAATGTTTAATAAAAGTTCCTGCATTACTGGCCAACCCGCGTACATATATAATGTTTAATAAAAGTTCCCGCAGTACTGGCCAACCTGCAGAAATATAGAATGTTGAATAAAAGTCCTGCGGTACTGGCTATCAGTCAAGGAAGCACTCGCAAACAGATAACGTTAAACACAGAAGATGGGAAAACAGACAGACTGACCAACGGGGAACTGCATCCAACCCTAGTACAACCCTCGAGTCTAAGGCAAAGACACATTTAAATCACAGAGGTGTATGTTAGTTTATTGGAAGTACTGTACAGTAGTTAGCTTCTAGTTAGAGTTTTAGCTATAGAGCTGCTTGCTAGCTAACGTTAGCCCCGTGTGCGCGTGTGCTCAAAGCAGCCAGCCCCATGTTAGCTAGGTGTATCTGTTATGACTATAATGTTTCCAAAAATGCACCGGACTACGACGTAAGGTTAGACATTTAATTTCATGCTCAAAAGCCCCTGGCTTGCACATCGCAGTCACGAAAGGGATTATCTCAACCAGTGCACAACAGCAGACCAACCCAACTGACGTTACCACAACACTTGACGGTACTTCACAGCACTGTCGTAAGTAGGGGTGCATCGATGTATCGGTCGGGTATCGGTATCGGCCGATAAGTGCCTTGTTGACTGATTTCGGCCTATCGGCCGATAAGCTCGAATGTGCCGATGGCAGTAGCCGATAAATATCCATCAATTTGTGTAGCGTCAAGAAAAAAAAAAGTTCACTCGCGACCTCCACAACGCCGTCCCCAGTCCGGGCAGTCCCCCCCACACACAAGCTACTGCATCAAAGTTACTACTTATGATTAACAAGGCATTCGTTTTGTGGCATTAACATTATATAGTTAGTGTATTACACGTTCATAACATCAGCATATTATTTACCCGAATGTAGCAAGCGTTCATACTAGCTGCCGTCCCCAGTCCGGGCAGTCCCCCCCACACACACAAGCTACTGCATCAAAGTTACTACTTATGATTAACAAGGCATTCGTTTTGTGGCATTAACATTATATAGTTAGTGTTACACGTTCATAACATCAGCATATTATTTACCCGAACGTAGCAAGCATTCATACTAGCTCAGTTCCTTCCGTTGCTCACAGAGCCCTGAGTTTTACCCATTCTGCAATCTGTTAATAACGTTTTCAATCAGACATGTATAGAAAGGCTTTGTTTTATTATAACATTAGTTGCAGTAAAATCATTATGCCTCATTTAAGTCATCCTGCGGAGCTAAAAGCTAAACGTCGGTTGCGCGCCGTGCCGTGTTGTTGTTCTAGAAAACCTCTGTTGTCAAAATCAATGGCGGACAAAAGCAGAGGTAAAAAATGCAACACGCTTGCCGATTGGTGGTAACAGCAGAGGCGGGTGCAAGCGGTGTGTGACGTAATTGGCAGAATCGACTGTCAATCAAAATGTCATTGGTTGAGACAATAGTATCTCGCTGCAGCCCAGCAGGGTAGACCATGCTGGGAGAACTAGTATCTAGCTGCAGCCCTGCAGAACATACTGGGAGAGAGTAGAGCCATATGAAATCCGTTTTATTATTTTCCAAATTCCATTTTATTTTTTCCCAAATTCCGTTTTTTCCGTTTTAATATTTCAGAATTCTGTATTTTGCTTTTTATGCTCATTTTACCATCAGAAATAGTGTCTAATAAGTGGGAATGAATAAATGTCTACAATTGAATATGATATAACAGTCAATTTAATGTTTTTAAGTGCTGCAACTCAGAAATACAGTTACATTTTACACAATACTTTTCAAATAATATTGTGACAAAATAAAAATACACATTTCAAGTGTAAACAATAGATACAGCTAGCTACTACTGACATTATCACAATGTCAGTAGCCTAGCTATATCTATTTTATTGTGATGAAATATAGTAATGCATAATTTAGGCACCTTTAGTTTAGTTTATTTCATTTATAAAGGACAGTGTATAATGACAATCGTTTGCATTAAACAAATGGATGAGTGCACCAGATTTAGCAAGAAGCTATCATTTCCATCTATAGTCCTATGTACTGTAACGTTTCATAGCTATTTAAGTTTATTTAGATTATAAAGGGCAGTGTATAATGACAATCGTTTGCATTAAACAAATGCACTAGATTTAGCAAGAAGCTATCATGTCCTAACGTTATAGCTATTTAATCACAATAGTGTCGCAAGTGTTTTTGTGGCTCCAGTCCACGGAACGTTGACAGAATTAGCAAAACACCTTATCGCCGGAGGCATAAAAGTCATTAGGAGGGGAGCTCCAGTAGCTCACCACGTACCGCGAGTGCTATTTCAGCGCCGTGGACAACCGTGCTCGTCACGGATCTGGGGCTGAGCGAGTTCGAATCCCGGACGGCAGCCGTGCCTTTCCCAGAGTGTCTTCCCCCCCATCTGAACCCTTTCAGCCTGCTTCTGTCGGTCGAACTTGACCAAGTATGAATGTGATGAAAAAGCGATAAACGCTAAAAGAACCAGCTGACTGGTCAAAGTTTAAAAAAAAAAAAAAGTCATTAGGATACTGCTCTGCTCTGAATTGAGGGCTTATTGGGGAATTTCTTGACGATGTTAACACCGAAGCAGCGAGACGCTTGGAGACTGCTGTGTTGTGTGTAACTAGGGCTGGGCGATAACGATATGATAATTTTATTTTATTTCTCTATATCGATAATTATCGAATTGTTATAAGTATACATTTTTTTATTTTTTTTTAACAACAGATGTATGTTTATTTTGCAGCAATTCTTTGTCATTGCCGCCATCTTTAGTGTTACATCCCCTCACACTCCAGTTCTCAGGCTGCAGCTGGTTTAAAAGCTAAAGTAAACCGGCTTCTCTGCTGGCTGTGGCTCCAGAGGAGTTGAACAGTTCTGGCTCTGCTAGTTTATTTTCGATCTTTTGGCGCTTTTTTGGTGGACAAACCACCGCACATGTGCACTGTGACTCGTGACTGGAGTCTAGTTCTGCTAGCACACATAGCCTACTGTGTACAGACGGTTTCAAAATGTATTTTAAATTAGAAAGCAAACAAAATAAATGGACAAGAGAAAAATAAATCTGAATTTGGTCAGTATTGTCATTTGGACAAGCAAAGCCATTACTTTAAGTTGCAGGCAAGAAAGACAAGTCTGTCCACTGTCTCTGGTTTTAAAACTGCCCTGTTGCAGAAAAAAAAAAAAAAACGATTTTTCGATTATTTTATTCGATATCGATTATTAAAATATATCGCGATATTTATCGTTATCGTTATATCGCCCAGCCCTATGTGTAACCTGCTCTAGCGTCCGCCTCCCCGGTCGCGTGTGCACCAAGCGTTCCACCCAAAAACGGAATTTCAGTCCAGATTAGGCCAAATTCTGCAATATTCCACGTTTTGCAGTTGATTCCATTTTTATTGGTTAATTCCGCGATTCCGTCCGCGATTCCGTGAACGCGGATTTCATATGGCTCTAGGAGAGAGATAGTGCTATTTCTTGATGTTTCCTTTTTTTAAGTAAGTAAAGAGGCCTATGTTCATATCGGTGAGCACAATTTGTAAGACAAATATACAGTAGTTTCATAAAAAAAAAAAAATAGTTACAAAAAAAAATATTACAAAAAAAATTAATATTTAAAAAATATTTAAAAAAAATATTTTGCCACAAATATCGGTATCGGCCGATTGTGTTAGTTGAACAATCGGTATCGGTATCGGTGGCACATTTTCATATCGGTGCATCCCTAGTCGTAAGGCCACCGTGCCGTCTTAAAGGCACAGTGAACACTCGGATGCATACACAACATTGGCTTGACAACCAAGGTTCAAAGTTAACTTGATTGATTGAAAACTTTATTAACAGATTGCAGAATGGGTACAATACAGTACGGCTCAATACACACAATTGTTAAGGGGATGCAGACCAGAGAAAGACTTTCGTCTTGTTTACATCAGGGTCCCCCCATTTTCAATTCATCATAACATATGACATACACGACATACAGATAGACAGTACTGCTACATCTATACATTTCACATCTATCTATACACTTCACAACATACTTCGGTTTTTTTCTTTCACTGCCCAACCCAGTCCAACCCAGCATCTTTCACTGCCCAGTTCAGCCCAACCCAGTCCAGAATAGATCCCTCTTTCATGTTAATATGTGTTATGCTAATATTGTGAAGAGTAGAGACACTGTTATTAATGTTTTATGCTAATAAATATTTTAAAGAGTAGAGACACGGTGTGATTATTACTATGATTGAAAATCAATTTAGACGAAGACATACAAAGAAGTAATTATCACAATTAGCGATTTTTCTTTGGCTGGTAAAAAATCTGTTTGTCTGGTAAAAAAAATCAGATACTCGCCAGTTGGCTGGTAAGCCAAAAAGTTAGTTTCCTCCCCTGACCGTTATACCGTCAAAACTGTGGAAAATATGGTGAGATATTTTGGCCATATCACCCAGCCGCCCTAATGCATACCTCTGTGTGGTGGATCTCTGCCAGAACACCTTTAACCCTTTCACTACCACACTACTACCAATGGTTAACCCTTTCACTGCGACAATACAGAAGGTTAACCCTTTCACTACCACACTACAGACTGTTAACCGTCTGTAGCAGGGGTGGGCAATTATTTTTCCCAGGGGGCCGAATGAGCAACTGAAAATATGTTGGGGGGCTGGGCCAAAATTCCAAACTCAATTATGCATAATATACCGGTACATTTTATTTCTATATAAAAAGCAGTAAATGGCATTGTTTTGACCCCTGGTAAGAGTGTATGTTATTATTTGGCAATTAAAAGGTGAGGTTAGCTTTCAAAAATATAATTTATTCAAATAGAATTTATTTCCAAAATGATAAACAAAATGTGAAACATTAATAACAAAGGGCATTTTGAGTTTCATATACTATTGAAACAAGGATTTTCTTAGCTTTCTAAAGACATCACATCATCTTATAGCAAAAATAAACAAGACATGTCACTGAACTGTGTAAAGAAAAGTGTCCCAGTTTTGTAGCCTTTTTTACTTTACATGCCTATATTAAACATTTAATGTTTTCAGAACTGTGCAAAAAAAAGAAAAAAAAATATCAAGTGTCCCATTTCACTTGTTATATTTCCACATTTTAGTGTTCTTCAGTTCTTTTTTTTTCATTCAGTGTGAGAAATCCAGTCTCTGTTGAGCTTTAACAAGTCCATCAAAGTCAGGTTGCATGTCTGAGGTGGAGATGCGAAGCACAGCTGCCAGATGTTCATCAGTGAGAGAGATCTGTACCTGGACTTGGTAAACGTCATGACTGAGAATGTCTGTTCACATATGTAGGTGGATCCAAAGAGAACCAACATCTTCTGAGCATGTCTCCTAAGCGTATATTGTGCGTGTGAACGTTGACATGAAAAGAAAAAAGTTAAAAAATTAAATAAATAAAAATATAAAAAAAAATAAAAAAAAAAAAATAAAATGTAATTATCATGTAATCTTTCGCGGGCCGGTCAGAATCATACGGCCCGCGGGCCGTACAATGCCCAGGTCTGGTCTGTAGTGTGGTAGTGAAAGGGTTAAAGTAGAGCTAAGCAGTATGAGCTGAAATCGATATCACGGTTTATACATTTACCTTGGTAATAACAAATTAAACGTTTTTAAACACCAGCGCACAAACATCACATTATCCGTTGTGTTGGTCCTCTGTCAACGTATTAAGGTTTGTTAGTCAACACGGAATTTGGTTGTTGTTTGTACATTCATTTGAATGGGGAACAAAATGAAGCATCCACTAGACTAGACTGACTAGTCAATCAATCAATCAATCAATCAAATTTATTTATAAAGCACATTTCACATGACGCGTGTCAACCAAAGTGCTGTACAGAGGGTAAATACACAAGATACATATAGACAACAATCACACTCCGTTTTAAGAGGGCACACAGGCAAACACATAGAAAAACAGGGCATGAGTCAGTGAACGGGAAAGGCTAGTAGGTAGAAGTGGGTTTTGAGCCTCGATTTGAAGGCATCTATCGAGGGGGCGAGCCTAATGGAGGTGGGGATGCTGTTCCACAGTTCAGGGGCTGCGATAGCAAAGGCACGGCCCCCCCTGAGCTTGAGGTTAGACCTCCGGACTGTCAGGAGCCTCTGATCGGCTGACCTGAGGGACCTGGTGTTGGAATAGGGGGATAGGAGGTCTGAGATGTAGGAGGGTGTGTGACCATTAAGGGCTTTAAAAACAAATAGGAGAACCTTAAAATCTATCCTGTAGCGTACTGGGAGCCAATGAAGGGAGGCAAGGACAGGGGTGATGTGGTCTCTCTTGCGGGTTCCGGTCAACAGTCTGGCAGCAGCGTTTTGTACCAGTTGTAAGCGGGACAGGGAAGACTGGTTAATGCCTATATAGAGGGAGTTGCAGTAGTCTAATCTAGATGAAATGAAGGCGTGGATGACTCTCTGAAGGTCTGCAGGGGAGAGAAGGGCTTTGAGTTTGGCAATGGTGCGTAGTTGGAAAAAACATGCCTTTACCACTGAGTTTACTTCTCTGTCAAATTTAAATTGTGGATCAAAAATGACACCTAGGTTCTTGACATACGGCTTGACCAGGGAGGACAAGTTGCCAAGGCTGTTGGTAAGGGTGGTGACAGCGTCTGGGGGACCGAAGAGGATTATTTCGAATTTGTTTTGATTTAGTTGTAGAGAGTTTTGTGCCATCCAACATTTAACATCATCCAGGCAGGATATGAGACTGTTAAGTAGAGACTGGTTGTTGGGTTTCAGGGAAACATAAAGCTGTGTGTCGTCAGCATAACAGTGAAAAGAGATGTTGTGCTTCTGAATGATTGGACCAAGGGGTAGCATGTAAAGGGAGAACAGGATCGGGCCAAGGATGGACCCTTGTGGGACCCCACAGGAGAGGGAGGTTGAGGGGGAGGAGCAGTTGGCGATGTTGACAGCAAAGCTTCTATTTGTGAGATAGAAGTAGACTAGTAGAGGTCAGGAATACATTCCCTAGCCCCTTTCGGGACTGTGATGGTTGGACGAGTGAATACACAGTCCCTTATACGACCATTGAAAAATACAATCTGTCGCTTTTCTCTATCAAAACGCTTGTCGCAAAGAAATTTCAAAGGTACTCACAGTTGCATGAGGATTTCGGACAGACAAATGCTAGGTTTTGAAAGCTCGGCATTGCTAATAAACATTTTAAATAACTTTTATAAACTGGTCAACACTGCTCAAAGCGGCTTTATTTCCGGCTTTGGGTGCATGATGCGCCTGCGTTGTGATCAATGGTTTTCAATGGTCGTATAAGGGACGGTGTATTCACTCGGTGCATCACAGTCCCGAAAGGGGCTATACCGCTATACATTCCCTAACATATCTCTACATGGGCACAATGAAGTTGATAAGAGATTCATATCATAATGTCGCTATGGGTTAGGGCTGCTCCATTAAGACAAAAGTCATAATTAATTGCCCGGCCCTAGTATGGGTAGAGTTTCAGTATATCACACAGCCTTACATTGAAGTACTGTTTCTGCTTCTCCCAGTCCTGCTGGGAAGAACCTTCTGAAAATATACAGCATGGTTCCCCCCCCCCCCCCCCGATTGTTTCAGGATAGGATGTGTCATTAACACACAATGGCAACTGAAACGGTTTATTTGTCCAGTGCTTTTAGTTTCAGTTGATGAGTCTCCTTCCATAACGACTGTAGTGGAACGAGGGGCAGATTTGTCAATGTGTGTCTGTGTCTGCAGTCTGCACTAGGGCTGCACGATTTTGGGAAATAATCTAATTGCGATTTTTCTGACAGATATTGCGATTGCGATAAAATTTGCGATTATAATTTTTTTAAGCAGCCCCACAGAGGTTTATTGTAAAATGCGGCTTGCATCTGGCCTACGCATGGGTCTTTTCGGGACACCGAGCCTGAAAATGTTTTTTTTTACCTGGGAATCGATACCGGTACCCAACGGTACCTTTTTTTCTGTACTTTACACTCCCTCTCTGAAGTCTAAACTTCACAACACACAATCTAAAACCCCTTACCTCCCTCTCCCAAACCGATATTGTATCTCAATGGGACTTCCTGGGTAAATAAATGTATAAAAAAAAGTAAATTCTTTTTGCGATATTTTTTTTTTTTTTGCGATTTGACAATTGCATCCTTCCAAATCGCGATTTTGATTTAAAATCGATTAATCGTTCAGCCCTAGTCTGCACTGAGAGACTGCATGTGTTTAATTGCATGTGTGTGTGTGTGTGTGAGTGAGTGCACAGCACACGTGTTTTCTGTGTTGGCAACAGTTGGCAGTGTATCCAAGGTTGTGACTGTTATGCAATGTTTCTTCTAGGAATGATTACTCCGAGTACCAGTGTGGCAGGAACTCGTATGAACATGGCAGACAGTCAATGAGACCAGAGGTTATTGTAGAAGTGAGCCAGTGTTCAAGGCGTAATGTTAGGCCCTCAGGATTTTAGTAAAGGGTGGATCTAGCAGGGCTGCCACGCCCCCTTATTAATTGGTTGGTTCGGTCTTAGTCAACCAAGATTTTGCTAAGTATGGTTTTTAAACTGCCTTATTGCATGTGGAAAACAAAAAATTTACAATTGATCAGTCGACTAGGAATTGCTTTAGTTGAGGACAGGCCAGCCCTAGGACCAACTTTCTATATATATATATATATATATATTTCTTTTTATTATAATAATTTCTTGATTCCGTGTATAAAACAACGCCTACAAGTAGGCTGATACTGAGCACAGATTCAGTGAATGTTACAGGCTAGACTCATACCGATTCAGTTAATCACTTTGATCATTACAGGCTCAGTAATGATGATCAGACAATAGTTGGGTGTCATCTGACAGAAATGATTGAGATGTACAGTAATAAATTTTTTCCACTAGGCATTTATTTTTACATCCGTTTTAATGATGCATTGAATCTTTGCCTAGATAATGGGAACCCCGCTCTCTTTTCTTGATTCTCCGATTGCAACTGTTGCATCCCTCCACAGAGCTTTTAGAAAGTTGTGGAATAAAAGTATTGCTTTTCCCTATTCATTAATTAATTTATAATAACAATTTAAAAAACAATGTGTGGGTCCAAAATGCATGTTGTTTATATGATAATGGTGCATCATATGCATGTATCCCCTCCCTACTTCCCATTTACCCATGTGGAATGCACCTGATTGGATGGTGCTCTAGTGTGACATCTAGTGGCTGAATGTTATCTGTAGCATCTTTAAAGCCCTAGCAAAACACCATCAAAAACACATAGGTGTGTGTGTGTGTGTGTGTGTGTTGGGAGGGGGGTTGATTACATGCAACAAATGTCATCACCTGGATTCAAACCAATGGAGGTATGATAGATCCATGATATGACAAGTGACTAAAATTTTAAACATCAAAGTGTGTCTTTAATTATAGGCAACAGGGGAAGTCCTGTAGCCATGATGATATGTGCAGAACATGTAACTCACGCAGCAGCAGCTGAGCAGAGAGGGGATGGCTTGACAAAATCGGTCATTTTGGTGCATAATTGAATTATTTTGTTGGTTGGTGGTGGAGGAGACAGGGAGAACGCCCCAGTGGAAAGTCCGGCGGGCAGGAATTAGAAGCGACTGGCAGTTGCATTTTTCATTTATATTAGATTTGGTTATTGGACCAAATTTTTTTTATTTTACTTCTTAAAAAGAATACGGTAGTGGTATTTCCGCTTTATAACAGTGGAAAGTGACAGGAAACAAGAGAGGTGTGTGTGTCCGGGGGCCATGCACAAAGCTGTGTCATTACACTTTTACTTTCATGTGACCCAAATGTTAAAACTATGAATGTAGAAGTCTATGCCTTGACTTAACAGCTAGGCTGTATTATTATTTACCCAGAAGAAGACAAATCTCACAGACACCGTAAAGCAAATCATCCAAAATCTGCTCCAGATCCTGAATACCTTTTTTTGGGCTTCGAAGATTATCATTGAATATTCGAATAATATACTAATACTAATTGTAATAATTACAATAATAAAGCCCAATGATGGCATGTGATAAAGGCATAATTAATTAATAATAACTGCAAGTTTGAAGAAAGTACATAACAGCAGACAAGGGCAAAGACTTCAACTTCAACTTCCTCTTCATTGAAATTGTATTGGCTACAAAATGTGCAATAATCAAATTAAATTAATTACAGACATAATCTATAAAAACGAAACTACTGGGGCGCCCCGGTGGCGCACCGCGTTAAGACGCATGCTGCACGATCGCAACTTCCTGGGTTCTAATCCGGCCCCGGTCCATGTGTTGTCCTCCCCGCGTGTTGCTTAATAACAGCGGAACAGTGCAAAAATGCTTCCGCTTTCGTCACCGCACGTCACTACGGTAAAGCGCCTTTCTTTTCACGCCGCTTAGACAAATGCTATGGCATTTCCGCGTACATTGCAACGAATCACTTGGAACCTCGGCTGTCTTTAACTATGAGTGAACACAACTGTCTTTAACTATGAGTGAACACAACGCAACATTGTAACGTTAACGTGTAATTTACTATGGAATATAGTATATTATCGCGATGATTGTAACGTTAACGTGTACTTCGCGAATATAGTATATTATCGCGACGCGTCGTCAGACTAAACGCTGTTGTGAACACAACACATTGTAACGTTAACGTGTACTTCGCGACGCGTCGTCAGACTAAACAGTGTTGTGAACACAACACATTGTAACGTTAACGTGTACTTTACTATGGAATATCAGAAGAAACTACTCAACCTCGGCTGTCTTTAACTAAACAGTGTTGTGAACACAACACATTGTAACGTTAACGTGTACTTTACTATGGAATATCAGAAGAAACTACTCAACCTCGGCTGTCTTTAACTATGAATGAACACAACACTCTAACTCACCATGTTTAGATAATAAAGTACTCAACCTCTACTTGTCTACTGTCTGACTGAACACAACACTCTAACTAACTTACCATGTTTAGATAATGAAGTACTCAACCTCTACAGTCTTTAACTATGAGTGAACACAACACTCTAACTTACCATCTTTAGATAATGAAGTATGCAACCTCTACTGTATTTAACTATGAAGGAATTACAACCTTTATTTAATGGTTAATATTTTGATAAAAGGTAATTTACTATATTTGTATGGCATTTACACTTAAAGTAGAAAAACAAAAGTAATCTGTAAAATAATAGTGAATTTCCTGTGAAAAAACATTTATTTTTTACAGTGTACGTTACACACACAAATGCTACAGTCATTATGACACATTTTACAAAGAAAGTCTTGTATGAACTACCAGTAATATAAATAATATTAACAACAAAAATGTGTTCCATCTTCATGTCAGATGATTTTCAAAAAGGAAAATGTACTACGCCTCTGTCGTCTACTCTAAGCCATCCTAGGTTGTCAAAGTGGGCAGGGGTGAGGTGGGTTCTAGACTCATGTTACTGACCAGACACTCTATATCAGTGATGTCTGTTTACTGCAGAGTGGAGGGACTGGGAGACTATGAGCTTCAATGTTTTGAGAGGATAATGTCTTGTATGAACTACCAGTAATATAAATAATATTAACAACAAAAATGTGTTCCATCTTCATGTCAGATGATTTTCAAAAAGGAAAATGTACTACGCCTCTGTCGTCTACTCTAAGCCATCCTAGGTTGTCAAAGTGGGCAGGGGTGAGGTGGGTTCTAGACCCATGTTACTGACCAGACACTATATCAGTGATGTCTGTTTACTGCAGAGTGGAGGGACTGGGAGACTATGAGCAGTTAGCTCATGTTAGCTCAGTAGTTAGCTTCATGTTAGCTCCATGTTCAATCAATCAATCAATCAATCAATCAATCAATCAATCAATCAATCAATCATGTACAGTTAGCTGCATGTTAGCTCCATGTTAGCTCAGCAGTTAGCTCATGTTAGCTCAGCAGTTAGCTCATGTTAGCTCAGTAGTTAGCTGCGTGTTAGCTCCATGTTAGCTCAGCAGTTAGCTCATGTTGCTCAATCAATCAATCAATCATGTACCTCGGCGCAGCTGAATAACAATAGGAGTGATCGCCTGCTGCGTCCATCACGTGTATGGTGATTAACCAAATTTAACCAAAGCGCCAAAGCGTGTTAATATGTAACCAAATTGAACCAATAATGTGTTATGTGTCGAACCAAGGCGGGATCTCATGCGCGGGCACCTCGCGAGCACGCACCTGGGCGAAGGAAAATGAAAGGCGCATTACCGTAGTGGCGTGCGGTGACGAATGCGGAAGCATTTTTGCACTGTTCCGCTGTTATTAAGCAACAGGCGTCCTCCCCCATCTCTTCACCCAATTTCCTCTCTGACTGTCCTGTCCATAATAAAGCAGAAATGCCCAAAAAGAAACATATATTATATATATAAAAAAAAAATAAGAAACTACTCTAGGTCAGGGTTTCCGCTAGCAATCCTTTTGGCCTGCCGACATGGCAGATAAGATTCTAATTTACCGGCCAAATGTAAAATCTGAAGGCCATATCATGTCATACTCATGCAGTCGTAAGGAAATTCATGAAAACATGGTTAGGGGAAGTAATCATAAGTACTTATGGGTCACAGGAGTCTACAATAATGGTGAATGGTGATCCATATTGGTGAATACATTTGTTCCCTGATGTAAATGTTGGCAGATGACTCGTTCGGACAAACCTGGCTAATGTTACATTACACAGCAGCTCGTCCGACCTTTGTACTTTGTGTTTGTTTTCTGCTTTCTTGCTGGTACTTCTGCCTCGACGTTTCCACATATCCCTCTTCATTGTTAACATTACTAGTGGGGGAATTTCGTATAAAGGGATGTCTGTTTCGCCATTACTGTATCCTGCCGCAACGGAGGGCTTTGTGATTGTTGTTGAACTTGCGAATGTGTTGCCAGAAGGTGATGTCACTGCCAGAAAATGCACTCGCCCTCTTCTCTCTCATCGCAAGACAGGGCAGTAGTCTACTGTGCATTCAGTAAGCCACGGCTGCCACACACATAATGCATCACTCGCCAGTCGCCACAGTCGGTGTAATAATCTTCTTTACATACCGGCTAACGGAAACCCTGTCATAGGCATAATGAAAAAGAAATAGCCTGTGCAGCCTATGCCATGAAATGTGCCTCTTTAGTTTATACAGGGCTTATCAAAGTGAAATAGAAAGATTAATCCAATTCCTAATCGCCATTCCAAATATTGATTGCGTTTATTGATCCAACGTTATAGTCCGAAACGCATAATCGAAAGCTGCTCCGAGCTTCCCCAGTGAATGTGGTAACAGACACTGCTTGCCAGAGATGGGGAAACCCTGGACCGGAGTTTTTCTCTGATGCACATGGCCACTCAATCCAATCCAATGATGTGCATTACCATCCGGGAGACGATAGGGGGCGGTATTTGCCCTTTTCGAGCTCAGCCATTCCCAATGATAACGTCAGGCTGGATGGATGAAAAATGAATGGATATTGCTAATAAAAGAAATAACGATTAAATAACGAGAACTCGTTATTGGCAACCAACGCATGGCGAGAAATAATGAGAAATCTCGTTGTTGGCACCCAATGTGTTAATATAAGCAAAATAAATGAAAACATGAATTACGCTTATAGAAAATACCTTCTGTGGTTTAAGCCTCAACACAAACTAACTTACCTGAAGCTTTGAATGATATAGTGATCAACACAAACTAACATACCTGGAGCTTTGAATGATATAGTGATAAACACAAACCAACATACTGTACCTGGAGCTTTGAATGATATAGTGATCAACAAACTAACATACCTGGAGCTGTGAATGATAGTGATGAATGAATGAATTAATGAAAACTTTATTTAACAGATTGCAGAATGGGTACAATACAGTACGGCTCAATACATACAATTGTTAAGGGGATGCAGACCTGAGAAAGACGTTTGTCTTGTTTCCATCAGGGTCCCCCATTTTCAATTCATATAGATCAACACAAACCAACATACCTGGAGTTTTGAATGATATGAGGCTCAACCCGCTTTAGGTTGTGTGACAGAAACACCAATGTGTCTACATTCTTTGGCAACAGGGAATTTCTCATTTTGCTTACAATAAAGCCAGCTTTAAAAGAAAAAAGGCGCTCTGAAGGGGTTGAAGTGGCAGGGCTGCAAAGCAATTGCCAGCCACGGAAAACGGTCTGCATTTTGTCTCCACCACTCAAGTGGACCAGAATCCGTCTTTGACCTGTCTTTTAAAAAGTGATACAGATGGGTGATGAAGTGAGTCATAACTGATGCTGTAGTCGCATTCATTCCTCAATACATGAGGCCTGTCAATATCGTGGAAGGGGGAGGATTTAAATTGTTAAAACACTGGAGCCATGGGAGTAGCCTACACTCTGCCTAAGCCAGATATTACCCGACAGCGAGGCGCAATGACTTACAGGACAAAATTTGTTTGCCTCATCAAGAAGTGCAAAGTTCATGGCGTGGACGAGCGCTAAATAGATGGATAGGTTTGTGGAATGCTCTAAATAAAGAACTTGAGAGAATGAATAATGTTGGGTTATTATTTCAATAAGCTAAT
The DNA here is from genome assembly GCF_963971535.1 of Notolepis coatsorum. NCBI lineage: Eukaryota > Metazoa > Chordata > Actinopteri > Aulopiformes > Paralepididae > Notolepis > Notolepis coatsorum. The sequence continues at coordinate 62,229,448 of NC_140174.1, forward strand.
TCTTAAGAAAAAGTATTCGATTGCTGATTTGGTCATTGATTACCATGGCAACGATTGAAGCCTTTTTGTCAGTCCTACATTACTGATAAAATAGCTTTCAACAAGTGTGTGTGTGTGTGTGTATAATGTGTATAGGTGCCTATTGCGTCTGTGTGTGTTGAAGGGGTCTGTATTCTTGTCCTAAATTCTCAGTTCACACACCAGCAAACCTAAGGATGATGTCATGATTTCTACCAGAGAAGAGATAGAGTAGAGGTGGCTGGAGAGAGGGAAGCAATGCTAGGGTCTAGGGAGGAGTAGAGTTACTGGGTAGAGCGAGAGCAGGGATGCTGGGAGAGAGAAGCAGATGAGACATACAGAGGGAACACACGACAAGGAGCAGTAACTATTTCATTTCAACGGAGGCCTCGCACAGAACGTCGGTGTAGTTGTCTCTTCCAACATGGCTGCCTGTAACCATTAACAACCATTTTCGAAGGAAAATGCCTAATTTCAGCACGGTGGTAGAGTATGTTAAACACTGCAATAAGCCACGATGATGTCATGTTTCTTGGGGTTTGTTTCTCAGCAGCGCGGGGGGGGGGGGGGGGGGGTCGGGCTGAACAATCCAGACAAAATATCACATTGCAGGGCTACATCAGCAGATATACGTATATATATATATTTTTTTTCTTTACGGTAGGTTTTTGACTTTCAGAATAGAACGTTTCAGCTGTGCATTGTCTACCTGCAGCCCGGTGGCATTACGTCATCTGTTGGACTGCGCAGAGTGACGATGACCACTCGCCTTTGTGTTCTACAGCCCTGGTGACGCGCCCACATCTACTAGACTCTTCTCAGTCTCAATACACAGTACACTGCTGTCTTCACTATATGGACATTGAGATATCCATATGTATATGATGTATTGTTCAGCCCTGGTGTCCAGTAGGGTGGGGTCGGGGAGTATATGAAGGTGTACTGGGACCGTCTTGGATCCATGCAAAGATATTGATTTTTACTATACCATCATCCACGATACACAGTATACATATTGTATACACAAATAATATATATATACATTATATTTTTAAGTTAATGAAACTAAAAACTCCTTGCAGCAGAAAAGAAAATGAAACGGCAGTGTCGGTCATATGTAAGGGATAATGTATAGCTACGAGGTCATTGTCGCAAAATAATTGACCGACACGTAGTTTAAAATACCGAGCCGCTTCGGCGAGGTGTTTTAAACGTCAGTGAAGGTCAATTATTTTGCGACAATGACGAGTAAAGCTATACATTATCCCGCTTATTACATGGCTAACTTACTAACAATATACCTAATTCATTTGACAAATCGCAGTTGTTCTGTGGCTCTGTCAGCCCAAATAAAGTGATTATTATTATCGCGGGCCTCTGTTCTGGCTCCGCTCGTCGCTCCGCCCCCTGTCATCGCCGGCAGCAGAACACCGCACTGAAACAGTGTGTGTCAGTGGGCTTGATTGCGAACAGCTGCGCACAGCGGTCATTATTGAAAAAAACGGTCATTATTGAAAAATAATGACCGCTGTCGGGGGGCTATTGACCAATCACAAGCAAGCATTTCGGCGAATGTGAAAACGCCATGTAATAATTAGGGCTGTCAGTTTATCGCGTTAATTAGATTAATTAATTACACAGCAAATGATCGCGTTATGAAAATTAACTCAAATTAATTACAAAAAAATAAAATATATATTATTTTTTTTTGTATCTCATTCATTCCATAAGAACGTAGAATACACATTTACAGACCTTTTTTTTATATGGCCCATTTGCATGTTCTTGGTATCTGATTCTAGGGACATCTATGGATCTCAGGGAATGTATTCCCAGTGTCAGAAATACTGTGTCTGTTACTAGGCGTGAGTAAATTGTAATGAACCAAATGAGAATATCAATAAAAAAAAGATTTTATCTTTGACTGTGAATAACACCATGCACAAATTGACCAGACCTGAAAAATTTAAGCAAATTAATAGATAGAAGATGATTAAACAGAAGGTTTTGTAGATACAGTACTGCATTCTGCCATCCGGACACATGCAATTTGAAATATGATTATATAATATAGAATATCAGGCATAAAATGGTTATGCGATTAAAATGCGATTAATTAGATTAATTAATTACAAATCATGTAATTAATTAGATAAATTTTTTTAATCGCCTGACAGCACTAGTAATAATACAAGATAATGAGGTAAGGAATAGGTCATATCTTATTGCAATCAAAACTAAGAAAAATCTAACCATAATGACATTTTAACCTTATCGCCCAGCTCTAGTGTCCAGTTCACCTGATGCCCCAGAGCTGTCCGGAGGCCAACCTCTTGTTCAAAACAATAGCAGACATGACGGTGATGTCATGTTGTACAACGGAGGAGGAGAGCGAGAGAAAGAGAGAGGGAGGGAGAGAGAGGAGATATGTAATGCTAAAGAGAGGGAGAGATGGAGAGGAGAGATGTAATGCTAAAGAGAGGGAGGGAGGGAGAGGAGAGAGGACAGATGTAAAGGAGAGAGAGGAGAGATGTAATGCCAAAGAGAGGGAGGGAGGGAGAGGAGAGAGGACGGATGTAATGCTAAGGAGAGAGAGGAGAGATGTAATGTCAAAGAGAGGGAGGGAGGGAGGGAGGGAGGGAGAGGAGAGATGTAATGCTAAAGAGAGGGAGGGAGAGGAGAGATGTAATGCTAAAGAGAGGGAGGGAGAGGAGAGAGAGGAAAGATGTAATGGTGGAGAGAGTGAGGGAGGGTGAGGAGGGCGAGACGAAGAGGAGATATGTAATGCTGAAGAGGGAGGGAGGGATGGTGGGTGAGGAGAGGACTCTGAGCGATGTAATGCTGGAGAGGGATGGAGAGGGTGAGGAGAGAGACGGAGAGGTGAGATGTAATGCTGGAGGGAGGGAGAGGAGAGAGAGATGGATGAGGAGAGATGTAATGCTGGAGAGAGAGAGATAGAGGGAGGGAGAGGAGAGATGTAATTCTGGAGAGAAAGAGGAGGAGGGAGGATGAGCAGAGAGTGACGGAGAGGAGAGATGAAATGCTATGCTGGAGAGAGGGTGAGGAGAGACGGAGATGAGAGATGTAATGCTGGAGAGAAAGGGATGGAGAGGGAGGAGAGAGACGGAGAGGAGATATGTAATGCTGGAGAGAAAGGTGGATGGAGGGAGGGTGGATGAGGAGCGATAATGCTGGAGAGAAAGAGATAGAGGGAGAGGAGAGATGAAATGCTATGCTGTAGAGCAGGGGTCAGCAACCTTTTTGACACGAAGTGCCAGTTTAATATAGTTGTAACTAGTGTGCCATATCAACAATATTCCATGCATCGTAATTATTTTTTCTCATAATCAGGTATTTTTAATGATAATTTTTTACATTATTACATCATTATTGTTATTGTTAACAATATTATTATGATGGTTGTATCAACCCTAAATCTGAGTTGGGGGGGGGAATGCAATGCAGACAAACAGCTGCATACAGTGCAACCATTTCACTCACATTTGCCCATTAATTTTTGGACACATCCAAAATGCCACGTGGGCTGCCTCCACCATCGGTGTGTGTACTGTACGTGTGCTGTACTGTACGTTAAACAAGATGAAAGTCTTTCTCTGGTCTACATCCCCTTAACAATTGTATGTATTGAGCTGTACTGTACCCATTCTGCAATCTGTTAATAAAGTTTTCAATCAATCAATCAATCAATCAATCAATGCTGTGTCGTAGCTCCACCTACAGGCCTAATGGAGAACACCAATGTGTGAATGAATGGGTGAATGTGAGGTATAACGTGTAAAGAAGTTTCGATTGATAGCAAGACTACACTGTAAATTTTTTTTTAATAAGTTACCAGAACTTAAAAAGATTGAGTTCAGTTACTGTGCATTACGGTTTTCAATCCATAATAAGTTAACAGAAAAGTTGAGCTTATAGGACTAGATATTACAATCCCTTAGATAATCAGCACTTTTTATTGAATGGGGTAGTGGTAAAAGCTTCACTGGGGTCTTCAGGTGGGCACCCTCCTTCATTGGTGTTTCATTGACAGGCCCACGACACCTCCGAAGGGCTCAACGGCAACACCTGGCGTCCCAGATGTGTCCCCCTCTGCTTTTACCCCTCGATGGTCATTTTTCAGCCCAGTTGGGGTCCTTTCTCTTAATCCATAGCCATCTGCTGCTTCGTTCGGCAGCCTCTTGACAGTGTTTTGACAGCTTGTCGGAACGCCTGTCCTCGCACTCCCATCTCCTTAAGAAGCTTGGTTGTGGACATGGCAACAAATCCTCTAGATCCAACCTCAACCGGAAGCACCTGGGCACGCCAGCCACGTTGTTCTGCCTCGGCTGCTATGTCGGAGTACTTCAGTCGTTTACGTTCATATGCTTCACCAACTGCAGCCTCCCATGGTACAGTTAGTTCCACAATGAATACAGACTTCTGGGAGGTTGACCACAAGACCAGGTCCGGCCTGAGGTTAGTTGTAATGATCTCAGGCGGAAAGATTCGTTTCTGGTCCAAGTCAACCTGCATTCTCCAGTCCCGGGCAGTGTCCAGGAGGGTTGCCTCCACTCTTGCAGATGGCTTTGCTGGGAGCTGTCCTGCTCTTACAAAAGAAGTGGTGTTTGAGTGTCTAGGCATTGGGGGAGGGAGGGCATTGTTGGTAGTTCTCCTTCCTTCCAGGGTGATTGCCAGTTGTACTTGTCTTAGGACCTGGTTGTGTCTCCAGGTGTAGCGCCCTTGGGACAAACTGGTGCCGGTGGCAGCCGGTGAGGATGCGCCTCAGTGTTGCGGGGGTTTGGCAAAGCGCACAAGAAGGATCTTCTCCAAACCACTGGTTTAGGTTCTTGGGCGTGGGGAGAACATCATAGGTGGCTCTGATGATGAAGCTGATTTGGCTTCCTTCCATCTCCCAAAGATCCTTCCATGTGAGCTTACGTTGCTCCAGGTTTTCCCAGCTAGTCCATTGGCCCTGTTTGGACTGTGAGACTGCCTTTGCGCATCTGTCTGCCTCCTCTTGTTGCCGAACCTGAGCCACCACCAGCTTTCTCCTCTGGGTTGATGTTGCCTTGTGCCATGTGGGTCGACTTGTCCCAAGTCCAAACCCACCTCTTCCATGCTGCACCTGTCCTACAATGTCTCCATGCCTGAGAGCAGATTTTGCTTGATGTACGGCCTCAGATGGGATCCATTTCCTCCCAGTTGCCAGTCTGGGAGCAGCCGCTCGGATCACTTCATCTTGAAGTAGGGTTGGATGCAGTTCCCCGTTGGTCAGTCTGTCTGTTTTCCATCTTCTGCTGTGTTTAACGTTATCTGCTGTGTTTAACGTTATCTGTTTGCGAGTGCTCCCTTGACTGATGGCCAGTACTGCGGGAACTTTTATTAAACATTCTATATGTCCGTGGGTTGGCCAGTACTGCGGGAACTTTTATTAAACATTATATAACCGCGGGTCTTGTGCAGTGCTCTCATGGCACTGTCAACTAAAGCGAGCACTCAGAAGACGCGCACCGTTTGCCAGTGACCGTGATTGCAGAATGTTTTTTTTGTTTTGTTTACTAGTTGCCAAACTGGCGAGTGGTCTTCATGAATCACTCGCCAAACCTAAAAAATACTCTCATTTGGCGAGTAAAGTGGCCTAATTTCCTCCCCTGGAGACGTTCAAGTTAACATGCAGCCCCATGTGTAGGAAAATAAACAGCTGCCTACCTGTCGCTGTCAGTGAGATCCCTGGCCCTGTTTTGCTTTACTGAGCTCCGTTATCTGGGGGCTGTAGTTGGTCACTTTAAGCTGCACACCGGAGCATCTTTTAATCCAGCTGTTTGCTGTTCTCTGATATTTTCTGACATTTCGTTGATGCGTCGCTCGACACTTCGAGCTGACATGGGGATATCTTTTATCCTTGATTTGATTGTCTCTTTGTTTGGCAAGCCTTCAAACAAAACATCTGAGCTACAGAGAAAAGCCTCCTTGATATACTCGCCATCAGTGAATGGCTTTCCACATTTCGCAATGCAATGAGCTAGGGATGCACGATATTGATTTTTTGACACCGATAACTTTATGCTCCTCAAGCCGATACCGATACCGATAACCGATAACCGATATTTATTGTATTATAATATTTTTTTTAACTGTATATATATATATATATATTTTTTTTTATCAAACAATTTTTTTTTGAGTATTTATAAGCTCCGACGTCATCGGTACTGCTATCGGTACTCGAGAAATTATGGAGTTTTTTTTTGAGGAATTTAAACGTCGCAAACTAATCTTGTTGGCCGTTGTCTATATCTCTCCTGCCTCTGTGTCTCTCTGCCTGCGTGGGGAGCGGGCTGCCTGCTCTCTCCTCTCTTCCCCTCCCACACACACACACACTCACTCACACACACACCGAGTACAGACAGCTCTGCTCTCATAATGGCGGACAGAACGAAATGTTCAAAAGTCTGGGTCTATTTTACTAAAGTCGATGCTGACAACGCTCGTTGCCACAAGTGCAACAAGACATTTGCCAGTAATGTATAAGCGCTGGTACTTGTCAATGTGGCTGGCGGGGAGATAACGTTAGCTCCGAGTAGAGTAATGGCTGACAATCCGGAGGTAAATAAACGAACGAGAGCTTCTGATTGGTGGTAAGAAGAAGAGGTGGGTGCAAGCCGTGGGACGTAATTGGCAGATCGACTGTCTGTCTCCGAATGTAACGTGACTACGTCACAGCCAAGAAAGAGAGCGCTGGATTTGTGAAAAACTCCCTGTTCCTAAACCACACCCTATCAGTTTTACCACAGTACTGGCAAAACGGGAGGAGGCTATAATAAAAACAAGCGCCCTTCATCCAAATCCACCCACACCGGATTTCTTTTAACCAAAAAATGTATTATATGTTATCGGAGCTATCAATAACGTTATCGGGATGACGTCATAATTGCTGATATCGGCCCGATAATTATCGTACATCCCTACAATGAGAAATGCGATAGCTTGCTTCAGTTGTGTGGTTTTTAGCAGTCGTGAACACTTTGAGGGTGCTGGCTTGCTTTCCATACCTGGCCACGGCACGTTTAATCGATTCTGCCTTATCCGCCTGATCTTTGAAACTTTTTTGATGCTTCGTCTCAAAATGGCGTTTCACACCTGACGTTCGGCAAACTACATTTTCTAAACATAAAGTACACACAACCCTTCTGACACACAAACCCGTAGTCGTCTGTCCATGAGGGCTGGAATGCCCGAATTTCCTTTGCTTTAACTTTCTTAGCGGGGGTTGCCATCATGAAAGATGGCAAATACAGAATGCAACCACGGCACTGTGATTACCTGGGAACTGCGCGCGGGTGCGGGAGGCCAGCTGACTGCTGACAGCTGAGCACCATGGGAACAGCTGTATAGCTGTCATAGGGGTGTGCAAAACAGTCGACTTACAAAAAAGAACCTGTGGGAGGATTTCAACAAGATAAATGCGACAACAGTGCAAAATATTTCACTTAATATTTCAAAGCAAAGTAAAAATAAAAAAATTATGTGCCAATGAAAATGCTCCTGCATGCCAATGTGGGCACGCGTGTCTAGGGTTGCCGACCCCTGCTGTAGAGAGAGAGCGGGAGGGTGAGGAGAGTGGGTAAGGAGAGAGAGGGAGGGAGGGAGGGAGGGTGAGGAGCGAGAGAGATGGAGAGGAGAGATGTAATGCTGGAGAGAGAGGGAGGGGGTGGGTGAGGAGAGGGGGGGTGGGTGAGGAGAGGGAGGGTGGGTGAGGAGAGAGAGAGGACGGGTGGCTGGGTGAGGAGAGAGAGGGGCATGTGAGAAAAGATGCTGGAGAGGACAGCATGATTCTGAAGAGCGATAAAGGGAGAAAGATGAAGAGACCATGAGGATGTGTTTGGAAGGAGAGATGCTTGTAGAAAAGAGTGACTGAGAGAAAGGGGGCAAACACAGTGATAGTGAAGGTGTGTTTGGAAAAGAAGGAGAGACGCTGGAGAAAGAGAGGGAGAGAGACACGACAACTAGAAGGAAAAGATGACGAGACCGAGATGACCTGCTCTGCTCTGCTGACCGTGTCGATGATGTCATGATTTTAGAGATGCAGTGAGAAAAAAATGGGAGGGAAAGAGAGAGGGAGAGTGATGCTTTGGAGAGAGAGACAAAGGGAGAGTGAGAGAAAGACAGAGGGAGATAGATGCTGGAGAAAGAGAGTGACAGAGAGAGGCTAGAGAGCAAAAGAGTGATGCTTGGGAGAGAGGGAGACAAAGGGAGAGTGAGAGAAAGGGAGCGAGATCGATCCTGGTGGAGAGCGAGACAAAGAGTGTGAGAAAGCGGTAAAGGGATGGATGCTGGAGAGAGAGGGCGATCGAGGCAGAAAAGAGGCACCGTTTTGACGCCTTACTTGGTTCACTTTTTATTCTTGCCAGGCGTTTTCCTTTTCTGTTTGTGTGCAGAATATCATCGCTTCTAATGTGTATGTTGACCTTCATGTCACTCCAGCCACTCTCTCCACCCTCAGCACCTGCCTCACAGACATCAAAACATGGATGCAAAATAACTTTCTCAAATTAAACTGCAATAAATCAGAAATCATCATTATCGGTCCAAAATCCCTCACCAGCCACACCCAGGATTTCACCCTAAATATTGATGGTACCATTGTCACCCCCTCCACTCACGTCCGTAACCTTGGCATCATCCTGGACTCCACCCTTTCTTTCCTCCCCCATGTGAACCACATAACCAAATCTGCCTTCTATCACCTCCGGAACATTGCTCGTCTTCGCCCCTCCCTATCACTCTCCGCTGCTGAAACACTGGTTCATGCATTCATATCATCAAGACTAGATTACTGCAACAGCATCCTCTACGGCTCACCAAACACTATTCTCAATAAACTCCAATATGTCCAAAACTCTGCTGCCCGCATGCTCACCTCCACCTGTCGCTCTGATCACATCACCCCTGTCCTCCACGACCTCCACTGGCTTCCAATCAAATACAGGATACATTTTAAAATACTACTCATCACATTTAAAGCCCTCAACAACCTTGCCCCTCCCTACCTGTCCGACCTCCTCCACCGTCACACGCCCACCCGTCGCCTTAGGTCTGCAGATGCCAACCTCCTAACACCTACCACGACCAAGCTCCGGACCTGGGGCGACAGGGCCTTTGCTGCTGCTGCCCCCTCCCTCTGGAATGCCCTCCCCAGCCATATCCGTGATGCAAACACCCTGACATCTTTTAAATCAGCCCTCAAAACCCACCTTTTCAATCTTGCTTTTGACCTCTAATTCTGTCGGTTTTATTTTATTTTGTCATGTATTATTTTTGTTCTGTTTTGTTCTGTTTTTTTGTTTTGCCATAGTTTGTCTCTCCTGCCCATGTGAAGCGTCTTTGAGCACCTGGAAAAGCGCTATATAAAATAGATGTATTATTATTATTATTATTATTATTCATGTGATTGGAATATTGTCTCAGGCTGTCTTAAATACTTCGAAGCTTCGAAGCTTCGTTCAATGGCACAAGCTTCGAACATAAAAAAAACCTAAGTAAAAAAGAATATATATATATATATAAATATTTTTAAATAATTTATAAAAAAATTTGCCTCAAATCTTGCGCCTCCATTCCAATGAAACGAAAGTAAGCGGCGCCTTCCCGCCTCCATTCCAATTAAACGAAAGTAAGCGGCGCCTCGACTCCACCTCTCTACAACAAGCACGTGGAGATTATCTGTGTTGAAAACAACAAGGACATGTGCAGCAGACATGTCGACGAAGAAGCGAAGCAATGCCGTTTGTTATTTAAGACTATGTCAGACAGATTTGTGTTCATTGTGCTGCTTTTTTAAAGTGTCCCGACCCATATAAAAATATGTCTTAATAAAACGTGCTTAATTAAGTCGAATTCTGCCTTTGTTTCTATCAACTACATATAAATATTTATATAATTGTTTGCTTGATAGACAAAGGTTGCAACATAATTATGTAATGTCATGTCGTTGGCTGTGAGAGCAGCCCCACTGCACCCAGGCAGGGCAGCCGAGTGAAACCTTGTTGGCTGCGTCACAGTCACGAAAGGGGCTACTTAATTAATTTATCCAATCCACTTTATTTATAGAGTACATTTAAAAACAACAAAGTTTACAAAAGTGCTGTACAAGTCCCACAACATAAGATAAAAAAATTATATATTTAAAAAAAAATCTTTTTTTCGAAGCTTCGAATTAAAATCGAAGCTCGGCCCCGAAGCTTCGATTGCCAAAAAAAGCTTTGAAGGTCAGCCCTTGTCTGTGTGTGTGTGTAGCATGCATGTGCAGGGGATGCACTGAAACCTTTCTTTGGATGCGAATTGCGAAACACCTATGAGGCTATGATCGACAATGTTACTCACTCACTTACTCACTCACTCACTCACTCACAGGTAGCTGCTCTGCCCCTACAGACATTGCACTTTGTAAGACGAGTTAGCTTAGCATCTCTGACACTGTGTCCTTGTTCTCAAATTAATACCAGTTCTGACTCTGTACCAAATTTGAGTATTGTCCAATACAAAATGCTGGACTGATCCTGATTAAGCTCTAGGCTAATCAATTTGAATCCATTAAGAATGTGAAACGGAAAGATAATCTATTTGAGATGCAAAGCATCCTCATCACCAGAAATGTTACTCATTCATTCATTCATTCATTCATTCATTCATTCATTCATTCATTCATTCATTCATTCATTCATTCATTCATTCATTCATTCATCCATTCATCCATCCATCTATTAATTAAATAAGTCACTCAGAGAGGGAGGGCGGGAAAGAGATGGGGAGACAGAGAGAGGGAGATAAAGTGTAAGGTCCTCTCATATTGTCCAACAAAATACCCATTTGTAAACATTTTGGTGCAGTGGGTTGGAGTTAAATGTCCTCACAAGTAATACACATGTGTGTTCTCTGGCCGTTTGTGTTTTTTCTGCGAGCATATTGTGTAGGGGTGGGAATCGCCAGAGACCTCACGATACGATACTATCGCGATACTTGCGTCACGATACAATAGTATCGCGATACTAAATATATTGCGATACGCTGAGTATTGCGGATTTTCCCTTTTTTTCTTTTTTTTGATCAAATTAAATGTATTACCTTTTTTCAACTGCAAAGTAAAACTGTCGACATGTTTTATCTAATAAAATAAAGTTCAGTCTGTTCATCTCACTTCAATCATTTTGATTGCAGAACATGGTATTTTCTCAAGCAGACAGATGTAAACACTGTAATCTGTGTTGCATGTACCTGACAAACTGAACTATTTGTATTAGTCATATTCCAACTTAACTGAATGCACGTGTGTGTGTGTGGACTACTGTACTCTACTGGATTACAGGTATTGAAATGAACAATGCAACTTCCTTATACCAAATTATTTATATATTTATTAATTTTTTTTATGAATAATTAAATATCGATACTTGTCGTCCCTGTATCGATAGAGTATCGCCATGCAAAGTATCGCGATACTACCACGTATCGATTTTTCCCCCGCCCCTAATATTGTGCATCTGTAGGTGTGTGTCCAATGTCCATGCTTGTGCGTGCGTGTGCATGCGCACATGTGTGTGTGTGTGTGTGTGTGTGTCCTGAGAGGTGAGGTCTATAAGTGTCCTCTGTTGGACAGAGAAGACCATCTGCTGCTCAACACACATCTCGGATGTAACAAACACACACACACACACACACACACACACACACACACACACACACACACTAGGGCGGAACAATTAATCTAATCCTTTATGGAAATATGGCCTCTACAGTCAGTATCCAAATCACGGGAGGTGTTAACACATTGGGCCTCATTCAACAATACTCTCTTATTATTATTATTTTTTTTATCCACTTGTTCTCCTTATTTTCCATTTTTCTCCCATCCCAATTTCGTGTTTCCAATTCTCCCCTCCCCTGTCTTGAACGTTGCTCGCATATGCCCCCCACTGGTCGGTTGTAGGGAGGATAGAAGCCTTGCATCACGTGTCCCCTCCGGTACACATCTTTTCACCTGCCAGCGCGGACTCTCATTGGCGAGGTGTAACGTGTGGGAGGCTCACACTACCCCTGCTATTTCCTGTCTCTGCTGTGCAGCGCAGGCGTCCCCCAACTGACCTGTAGGAGTCGCTGTCCACAACGTCCAGATTACCACCCATCGACTTCCACCCGCTGACTCTGCAAAATTGAGCCAGTATGACGGCCGGCCCAAGCCGGAGGCAATGCTGACACCCGGATTCGAGACCGGAGTCTCTTGGATTGGTGACGAGCGCAATCTCCGCTGCGCCACCCAGCCGCCCTCTTATTATTTTCTTATATTCTTGCTTACCTGTCTGTTAAGAGAACAATAAGAAAAGCCACCGCCACATTCATCAAGCCGTTCTTAAAGTCCAAATCTGTTCTTACCCAGGTTTTTTTTAATGATGAATCCCACTCATTCTAAGCGGGAATGCGCGTTCTCATGCAAGTCATTTGCATACAGAGACACGCCTCGCAGGCTCCGGTCTAAACCACATTGCATGCTTGCACGAGGAAGGATAATAATGATGATCTAGCGTTGATTTCAGGAAGATTCGATAATCAGGCGAAAAATGACTGTTTATTGAATTACACAAACGCTTAGCGTCTTTTTCCTGGAATTACTCAAAAGCACCCAAACTATATTCATATTCAAAACGGAAATGTACGGATGAAACACCATTGGATTAATGAATAGTTGACTGCTAGTTCAGAGATGGTAACACCAGTAGATGAATGGATAGTTGACTGCTAGTTCATATATCTAAATGTCAGTGTTGATACTGTGTGTTCCTTGACGGTGTGTGTTCAGACATCTATCCTAACATCATAGCCATGGGGTTCCCTGCTGACCGACTAGAGGGAGTCTACAGGAACAACATTGACGACGTTGTACGGTAAGGTGTGTGTGTGTGTGTGTGTGTGTGTGTGTGTGTGTGTGTGTGTGTGTGTGTGTGTGTGTGTGTGTGTGTGTGTGTGTGTGTGTGTGTGTGTGTGTGTGTGTGTGTGTGTGTGTGTGTGTGTGTGTGTGTGTGTGTGTGTGTGTGTGTGTGTGTGTGTGTGTGTGTGAGAAACGTACCTACGGCAGTGACGGCACCACATTGAACCTCTAATGCGAGAAGAATGAAGGCTGTCCTCGACTTAAGTAGGTAAGACCAAACCAACTGATTAATCGACTATGAGGGGCCTTAACTTTATAAGAGTTTAATGTCGTACAGTAAGACTTTGTCCAAGCTTGTGTGTGAGAGAGGGAAAGTGTGACTGTTTCTCTGGTGATGTGTGTGTGTGTGTGCAGGGCACGAAATTGGAGCCCGCCACCGCCATTGGCGGGCAGATTTTCGGTTTGGCGAGTGACACTGAGAGGTCTGACCGCCACCTGGCGTGTAGTTCATATCGATACTCTTATTTTGAAAATCCTGTGCGGGTCTCATTTCCGCCCCAAGCGCAGCTCCAGTCATAATATCGATGGCTCCGGCAGTTAGCAACGTTCGGTTCATATGATACTCTTATTTTGAAAAAACCCGTGGCAACGAGTCATATCCGCCCCAGTCCGTGCTTCTGCTCGCATCAACACAGAGGTCTTATTGCCTCGGGCAGTCTGCTCTAGTCTAGTGCGGACCTCCGTGAGCTAACGTTACTGTTTAAACAATGACCTAGTCAACTATTCACTTTTAGTTTAATACATGAGGCATTGTCTAACGGTATCTAGCTGGCTAGCTACTGATAGCTGCTGATATCAACAAATGCTCCAGCAATAGTCGAGTGCATGATACCTCCGTTCGCTCGGTAGGCAACGTTAGCTCACGTTAGCTCTATATGTCCCAGTAAACTAAATAGTTCACTGAGGCGTTGTCTTAACGTTATCTAGCCGGCTAGCAGTAGCTACAGATAGCTCCTGATATCAATGTCTTATAACATTGATTCGATGCGTATTCGAGCTGAGGGCATGCTGAATGTGATTTCACCAAAGCACAGTATACCCATAGGGTCCAGCTGCAGCGCCGGAGAATCCTGGCTGCATCTTGAGGCTACTAAGTATACACACAGACAGTGGAGCTGTTTGCAGATAGCAAGAAGTCACTTCAGAGAGAGAGAGAGAGAGAGTACAAATTTAACTCTGGCCTCTTTAAGTGTCTATTCTTCAACGTAATAGCTTATCTACTTGAAATGTACTGACATTTTTTTTATATATGTGACACAAAAATGCGTATTTTTTTTGGCCGGTAAGAAATATGCTTGAGCAGATACCCCAAGGCAGAACGACATTGTCTGAAAAACAGATAAGCCGATTCATCTCCCTCTTTCTCTGTGTATATCAGTATTAGAATGACTTTTATTGTGTTCATCAAAGTAGCAGATGAATGAATGAATGAATGAATGAATGAAAACTTTATTAACAGATTGCAGAATGGGTACAGTGCAGTACAGCTCAATACATACAATTGTTAAGGGGATGCAGACCAGAGAAAGACTTTCGACTTGTTTACATCAGGGTCCCCCATTTTCAATTCATCGTAACATATATGACATACATGACATACAGATAGACCGTACTGCTACATCTATACATTTATGACATACCAGATTTGCAATTACAGTACTGTATTTGTGATACAAAAAGAGTCCAGAAAGAAAAGAGTATATACATTAGGCGTAGAAACTGTACATTGGATTGGGTAGGTGGGGGTGGGGGGGGGACTGTACATTGGAGGTGGTTGGGGGGGGGGGGGGGGGGGGGGGGGTTGGGTAGGAGTGGGGGGGGGGGGGTGTTGGAGTGGGGGGGGGGTTGGGTAGGAGGGGTGGGTGGGGACTGTACATTGGAGGTGGTTGGGTGGGTGGGTGGGGGGGGGGGTAGGAGTGGGGGGGGGGGGGGTAGGAGGGGTGGGGGACACTGTACAGCTGTACAAACAACACTGTACATTGCATTGGAGATGATATGCAGGCCGTCTATACCAATGCGTATTGTGTATAATACGATTCGTAATACATTATAATTTCAGACCTCTGGTCTCCGGGGAGACAAGAACATATCATTGGCAATAAGATCAATCTGGAATATTCTGGGTTTATCGCTCGACTGCCCTGGGTCTCTTAGATCATTCTGGAACACAACAACAGTCTATTAGCACTAGTGTATTCTACAACCTTCTAGAATATAATGCACCATGACAACGAAGGCCTGCAACTCTAACATTAAACATCCGGTGTATATAAACATAGCAGATAATCAATTGACTGAAGTTCAATCAGTCCTTAATAATACTTTAAAAATCAACCACACCTAAACGTATGAACACAACAAGGTTATTCTAACAATTTAAGTAATCACTCCACTGATGAAGAGACTGGCACATTGAAGTTCTAAAAGGCTCTGCTTTTCTATTTTATCTAATCACTTAATTCGGTTCTAGTGGCTTCTCCACGTTGAGTATATTCTATCTCTCATTCCTTATCTTTTTCTTTTTTTTTATTCTATTTTTTCTCTTTCTTTTAACTTACATTGTTCTTTTCCATTGTTCTTCACATTAAGGTGTCAATATTTCTCTACAATCTCTTCCTTTTTCCTGACTTTCCTACATGTTAGTAGAGGGTTCAAATGAATATGTCGATGAAAGTTTATTCTCTTTTTTTTTTTTTCATTATTCACAATATTTCATTACAGTAAGGGAAGGTGCAAGACCAAAAGCGACGTTCTATTGTATTAGAATGAAAATGTTAGATCCTATGCTAATTAGCATAGGAAGATTAGGATTACAATGCTCAGTTTGGGCAATCCGGTGGACTAAGGGAGAAAGTCATACGCGGAGGATGTGTTTTTGGAACACAGGCCTGTACGACTCTCTGGGCGAGGGGAAAATAGGGGATTTTTATTTGTATATATATATGTTTTTAAGCTCGACTCTCAACGGGACCTCATTAATTGGATGTACATCTATTGTAGCTTCGCACTCCAGAAGCATTACCAAAAACTACACAAAAACATGCATAGATTATGGCTAGTTTGAATATAATGATATGGAACACCGGTGGGATAAACAAACAACACAAACGCAAAAGCGTGCTCACACTGATGAAAAAAGAACATGTGGACGTGGCTCTACTAAGCGAAACGCACATTTTAGAGGAAGACATAGATACGTTAGCGGATAACATATACCATAATATTAGTCACTCTTCTTTTGGAACGAGAACTCGAGGTGTAGCCATAGTCGTCAGACGTAAATTAAATATCGAATTAAAAGGGGTATGGTCGGATGCTGAGGGGCGTATAACTATAGCTAGGATTGTACATAATAACAGGAAAATAGTGTTGGCAGCGGTATATGCCCCAAATTTGTACGAAGTGGGTTTCTTCACTTCACTAACCGTTGAAATGTTAAACCATCCCGAGTACTCATATATAATAGGTGCGGATTTTAATGCCATTTGGAATCCAAGGATGGACAAATCTTACCTTGCCTTTTCCAGCGAACAAAAAAATTCATCTAAAGCATTAAAAGATTGGTCAAAGACTACAGGGGTAATTGATTTATGGCGTTCACTTAATCCCACGACCCGAAAGTACTCCTGTCGATCGGCGAGACACAACACATTATCCAGAATTGATTACGTCTTTGCATCCCCGAGACTATTTGATAAATATGAAGTGGAAATGATACCCAATGCGCTTTCAGATCACTGTTATTTAATCCTAAAAGCAACATTTGGTATACTATCTTCCCGGGCCCCAAGATGGCGTTTTAATACTATGCTGCTTAACAACAAGGAATTCATTACACAACTCAAAGAAGCTCTCACAGTATTCCTACGGGATAATGCAAACGCGGTGCAAGACCCCAGAATATTATGGATGTCGGTAAAGGGTATTATCAAGGATTTCACGGATAGATTTTCCTCCATATTGCGCAAAAATCAATGCACAAAACTGTCTGAAATGGAAACGCTTTACTCAACGTTATTTAATTCTTTAAAATACAACAACTCAACTAGACTAGAAAATCAAGTTAACATTCTAAAGACAGAGATCAATGCAATATACAGACAAAAATCGGAAATGCAAATACGCAGCACAAGACAACAGCAGTATTTCCAAGGTTCTAAACCTAGTCACCTATTAGCCATGCGATTAAGAATTAATGCAAAATTTGCAGATATAACTGCCATTAGAAAACAACAAGTACTTGTAACAGACCCCAAAATAATAAACGATACATTCAAAGAATTCTACTCCGACTTGTATAATTCAGAAACGACCTTTGATCAAAACAAATTGGACACATATCTTAATCAAATTATTCTCCCTAAACTTTCGGAGGACGACGCTAAACAGTTAGAAGCACCGATCACATTAGAAGAACTCAAGAAGGCCATATCCGGAATGAAAAATGGTAAGGCTCCGGGAAGAGACGGTATCCCATCAGAAATGTACCTTTCTTGTTGGGACATATTTGGACCCTTA
The DNA here is from genome assembly GCF_963971535.1 of Notolepis coatsorum. Taxonomy (NCBI): domain Eukaryota; kingdom Metazoa; phylum Chordata; class Actinopteri; order Aulopiformes; family Paralepididae; genus Notolepis; species Notolepis coatsorum. The sequence goes on from NC_140174.1 coordinate 62,246,966, forward strand.
TTACTAAATATGATCTTATACTCAGTCAAGGAGGGGAGCTTCCATAAACACCACAATATCGCACTCATTTCAGTCCTTCTCAAAAAAGACAAAGACCCCACCGAGTGCGGTAGTTACAGACCTTTAAGCCTCCTCGGAACCGATGTCAAACTGTACTCTAAGGTATTAGCCATCAGATTGCAAAAGCATATGACGTCTTTAGTTCATCCGGACCAAACTGGCTTCATAAGAGGTCGCCTGATCAATGATAACATAAGACGAATACTGCACGTACTAGATGCAGACAAAGAGGACACCACACCTAAGGCGATGCTATCCCTGGATGCTATGAAAGCATTTGACAGGCTGGAATGGTCGTTTCTATGGGCAGTATTAGAAAGGATGGGGTTAGGAAAAGGATTCATTGATATGATTAAAGTAGTATACAAGGACCCATCGGCCATGATTACAACAGGCACATTCATCTCCGAAATCTTTCCGGTATCACGCTCAGCCAGACAGGGTTGCCCTCTTAGTCCCGGACTATTCGATCTATCATTAGAGCCTTTAGCACAATATATAAGACAATCCCAATACATAGAACCAATCGTAATCAAGGGCACACAACATAAAATTTGTTTATATGCGGACGACGTAATATTGTTCATGCAAAACCCCAACACCACATTGCCGCATCTACTCAAGTTGATAGAGAACTTTGGTGATTTATCGGGATTTAAAATAAATTGGCCGAAGTCGGCTTTCCTTCCTCTTAACATCCATGCAAAAAAAGACACAACCCTCCCAGGTGCGATACCCATGGTAAAACATTTTAGATGCTTGGGTGTGGAAATATTTCCCAACATAAGACAAACGGTGAAGCACAATTACACAAAAATACAGAACAAAATCAAAGATGACCTGGACAGGTGGGCAAAACTTAAAAACTCAGTACAGGCAAGGGTATCAATAGTTAAGATGGATGTATTACCAAGAATCAACTTCATCAGCTCAATGCTACCGTTACCCCCTCCAGAGGGCTACTGGAAAAGATTACACTCCTCCACATACAAATTTATTTGGAATAACAAACCACCTTGCATAAAAAGATCCACCGCACAGAGAAATAAAGCAGACGGTGGCATGGCAGTTCCAGATTTTTTACAATATTTTAAGGCTTTCACATTAAGACCATTGAAAATATGGTTTGATCCCCAGGCTTTGGTATCTTGGAGAGAATTGGAAGAAAACATAGTAGCCCCACAGAGACTGAAGGACATAGCACACACTAAACTTTCAATCAAGCACTGTGAGCGGAAATTTGGCCCCATAATTACCCATGCAATAAGAACATGGCGGGAAACACAAAAAAAATATCCTAACCCTCAAAAATGGCATAATCACACTCCCATATTCAATAACAATGCACTCTTAATGGGAAAACGTCCTATAAGATTCCCTATATGGGAAGAGCAAGGCATACACTCATTAGGGGATATTTTTAATAACCAGGGCTTCTGTAGTTATGGAGAAATATGCACAAAGTTTAACCTCACCGAGTCCACATGGCTTTTTTACATACAGTTACGCCTATGTTTGAGGTCTCACGGTGTTCCATTACACATACCAGTTGAACACCACAGATACCACAAATCTTTCTATGAAAGAGAAACATTGGGAGGTTTTGTATCAGGTTTTTATTATCAATTACTAACGTCCTCGTATGAAACCCTTCAACTAGACACTGTCTGGAGGAGGGATATTCCAGACCTGGAGAGTGACTTTGATTGGCAAGAAGCATGGGCAAATGTCCGTCTTACATCAAGGAACCCGGACCATCAACAAATCAATCTTAACTATATTCACAGGACATACTTGACTCCTATAAGACTGAACAGAATGGGCCTGAAACAGGACTCAAAATGCTCCCAATGTACAAATGGAGACGAAGGGACATTTATGCACATGTATTGGGACTGCCCACCAGTTAAGGCATTCTGGAAAGATGTGACCCTTCAATTATCAAAACTCGTATCTTGGAATATACCAGTACACCCCTCTGTATTGCTTTTAAATGATGTTTTTGAGTTTGCAGTAAATCCACAGCTAAAGAGATTGGTCTTATCGGGTATCACAGTAGCTAAAAAACTGATCGCATCACGCTGGTTTCAACCGGAAAAAATTTGCCGGAAAGTTTGGTCTCTTACATATCTCGATGTGATATATCAAGAAATATCTACTGCAAGAATTCTGGGTCTCAACGAATCCAAAATGTCAATGTGGGTAGAAGTGGTGGAGAGAATAAAAGCTAGCTTATAATGGTAGTGTCTGGTTAGGAGTGAGGGATAATGGAGGTACTATCCAAGGAGGGGTCCGGGAGGGGGGGGTTCGAGCTGGTGCATATGTGTGTAGGGTTTTAGAAAATAGGTATTAGGGGTATGTCCTATATAAACATTTATATAAATTAATTTCGCTGGATATACACTGTATACGGTTAAAATGTTATTATAGACTTTTTTTTTTTGTCTTGTTTCTGTACTTGCATGTAATTTTAACCACCTTGACTGTTAGTTTCATTATGCATTATGTGTTGAGTACTGACTTTTAATAATTTTTGTTTTGCAATAATAAAAAAAAAAAAAAAAAATGCTTGGCGGGTAGAATTTTCCCATCTACCCGCCACTGGCCGGTGAGTCAAAAAGTTAATTTCGTGCCCTGTGTGTGTGTCTGTGTCTGTCTGTCTGTCTCTGTCTGTCTCTGTCTGTTGGCTAATCCATGGATGTAAGCCTACTGGAATAACATTGGACATCAAGTTGCTTATGTATATGTATATCCATACGATTCAGATAGCTATGCCGTTAGTATTTAGATGCGTTATATACCTATAGGCAGTTCACTTTTAATTCTGTCAATTCAGGAATTTGCTTCAAATTGTAAATGTATGGCATGAGAAGAATGTTATATCCAACTTATTAGCAAGTAACTAACTGCTATTGAATGCTCAATTTGAATTCTATGTCATAAGTTGGTATTTTTTTAGGACAGATAGGCCCATAGCGCCTAAGTTTGTCTACTACTGAAGAGGACATGTAAACAACCAGACTATTTTCTATTCTAAATATTCAGTTTGGCTGGTAGGATAATGAAAGTGTCTGGTGAAGTTATGACCGCAGCCAGTGGGTGAAAAGTGTGTTCCCCGCCCGCTTAATATCTTTTAGCGACTTCATCCTCTTTTTCTCGTTCTCTCTCCTCAGGTTTCTCGACTCTAAACACAAGAATCACTACAAGATATATAACCTGTAAGTATCCTGTACCCGTCTTTCAGCTGCTTGTCTATTGTAGTACAAGTGTATATTTGAATGGTGGGACTCATGGTCAGATGTAGTTAACGACTTATTGTAAATATGAAGTTGTTCTTAATTCTCTCTCTCTCTGTCCACAGATGTGCGGAGCGACATTATGACGCAGCCAAGTTCAACTGTCGAGGTAAAATATGATGACATCATTCAATACAGCCTGTCAAACAGTAGTGCATTGACCATTAAACAAATTTTTAAAATTAAAATTAATAAATAAATAAAAAATTCTATATCGGCATAAGAAAAAGTGAATCTACCACACCTACATCCACCTGCCTCATTGCAACTTTGTGCGCAATATGCTTTGATTATTCGCTGATAATTAATTACTACTGAAGCTTCGAAGCTCAAAATAAATGGTATTTGGGACAGCCCTATTGATGATCCTCTCTCTCTCTCTCTCTCTCTCTCTCTCTCTCTCTCTCTCTCTCTCTCTCTCTCTCTCTCTCTCTCTCTCTCTCTCTCTCTCTCGCTCTCGCTCTCGCTCTCGCTCTCGCTCTCGCTCGCTCTCTCGCTCTCTCTCTCTCTCTCTCTCTCTTTTTTTTTTCTTTTCCCCCTTATATCCAGTCGCCCAGTACCCCTTCGAGGATCACAACCCTCCCCAGTTGGACCTCATCAAGCCCTTCTGCGAGGACCTGGACCATTGGCTCAGTGAAGACGAGAATCACGTGGCGGCCATCCACTGTAAGGCAGGCAAGGGGCGCACCGGGGTGATGATCTGTGCCTACCTGCTGCACAGAAAGAAGTTCCTCCAGGCACAAGAGGCCTTGGACTTCTACGGTGAAGTCAGGACCAGAGACAAGAAGGTAAGATGGCAACACATAGTCCAGTAATGTCTAGAAGATGTTATGAAGTCAGCCAGGACCAGAGACAAGAAGGTAAGATAACAACACATAGTCCAGTAATGTCTAGAAGATGTTATGAAGTCAGCCAGGACCAGAGACAAGAAGTTAAGATAACAACACATAGTCCACTAATGTCTAGAAGATGTTATGAAGTCAGCACCAGAGACAAGAAGGTAAGATAACAACACATAGTCCAGTAATGTCTAGAAGATGTTATGAAGTCAGCACCAGAGACAAGAAGTTAAGATAACAACACATAGTCCACTAATGTCTAGAAGATGTTATGAAGTCAGCACCAGAGACGAGAAGTTAAGATAACACATAGTCCACTAATGTCTAGAAGATGTTATGAAGTCAGCACCAGAGACAAGAAGGTAAGATAACAACACATAGTCCACTAATGTCTAGAAGATGTTATGAAGTCAGCACCAGAGACAAGAAGGTAAGATAACAACACATAGTCCACTAATGTCTAGAAGAAGTGAGTGAATGGGTTATTGTGATGCATAAGTCATACAGTGCTTTGAATAGTCAGAAAACTAGAATAAATGCAGTCCCTCTACCATTTATATTTAACATGACTAATCGACTAACAAAGTCTTTGTCGACTAAGACCACATCAACCGATTTAATGGGCTAAGAGCAGAACAGCCCTAAACACAAGTTTATATAATCGACTAAGAGCAGAACAGCCCTAAACACATGTTTATATAATTGACTAAGAGCAGAACAGCCCTAAACACAAGTTTATATAATCGACTAAGAGCAGAACAGCCCTAAACACAAGTTTATATAATCGACTAAGAGCAGAGCAGAGCAGCCCTAAACACAAGTTTATATAATCAGTGCAGATCACAAGTACAAAGTGCTTTGTCTTTTCTCCCATGCTTTGCAAATGATTTGTGTTTCAGTCTCTCTCTGTTCAGGGTGTGACTATTCCCAGTCAAAGACAACATGTATACTACTACAGCTACCTACTAGAGTAAAGCTGCTATGAAGTTTATTATACGTTTATTATATTGTTATTATTATTATTTATTATATATATATATATATCTTGTGTATGTCTCTCTCTCTCTCCCTCCAGGGTGTGACTATTCCCAGTCAGAGGCGGTATGTTTTCTACTATAGCTACCTGTTGAAGAACCATCTGGATTATAAACCTGTAGCGCTACTCTTCCACAAGATGGTGTTTGAGACAGTGCCCATGTTCACCGGAGGAACATGCAGTAAGTCTCTCTCGCTCTCTCTCTCTCTCTCGCTCTCTCTCGCTCTCTCATTCGGTAATTGACACCGGTCTGTGGCCTGTCGATTACCTGCGAACACTCCCTGACTCTTGTGTGTGTATCACACACACACACACACACACACACACACACACACACACACACACACACACACACACACACACACAGAGTCAGGGAGGGTTCGCAGGTAATGTGTGTGCATATGTGTCTGCATGCTTTCATATGTGTATCTGTGTGGGTATCTATTTATCTGCCTGTGTGTGTCCATCATGTGTCTACTTGTGTGTGTGTCCATGTGTCTGCTTGTGTGTGTGTGAGAGTACTGTATATCCTTATTGGTCATATCTGCGCCCCCTCCGCTCCCCAGACCCCCAGTTTGTGGTGTACCAGCTGAAGGTGAAGATCCACACGTGCAACCCGTCCAACACACGCAGAGAAGACAAGCTGGTGATCTTTGAATTCCCTCAGCCTCTGCCCGTCTGCGGAGACATCAAGGTGGAGTTCTTCCACAAGCAGAATAAAATGATGAAGAAGGTGAGTGAGGAAGAGCAACACTGTATGTTATTATTAGACAATATAGAGCTTTTCAGTGGAACTGTGTTGCCAGGGAACAACTGTGGTCCAGGTGTTCGCAAACACTTCCAACTAGAATTATAAGAGGGATGGGTCAGTGTCGTCTTAGAAACGTTCAAAAATATTTCCCCCAGTAACAGCAGGAGACGAAACACATTGAAAGAAGTAGCGTTGTGACCCAGTACTTAAAGGAACACGGCAACATTATAAGCCTTCTCTAGAGTCGGACAAGAAGATGCATACCAGTTTCCTCTCTGTGTGTTCAGTAGAAAACTCCGGCTGCACTTAAAACTTAAAACTCTGGGAGAGGTGTTTTTGACCAACGCTTATAACCGGTACTGCTCCACTTCCATTCATTGTGCTAGGCTAGGCTAGGCTAGCGTGCAGCCAGATAGCTTTCTACTGAACGCACAGAGAGGAAACTGGTATGTGTCTTCTTGTCTGACCGTTTCTGATTCTCCCAGTCCTGCTGGGAAGAACCTTCTGAAAATATACAGCATGGTTCCCCCCCCCCGATTGTTTCAGGATAGGATGTGTCATTAACACACAATGGCAACTGAAACGGTTTGTATTTGTCCAGTGCTTTTAGTTTCAGTTGATGATGAGTCTCCTTCCATAACGACTGTAGTGGAACGAGGGACAGCTTTTTCCTTGGTGTGTGTGTGTCTGTACGTATGTGTGTGTTGCTGAGAGACTGCATGTGTTTTTATATAACTGTGTGTGTGTGTGTGTGTTCTTTAATAACTTGCTTGAGAATGTTGGGGTTGTGTAGCCCATCCTCTTCCTATGGTTTCAGCAGAATGGTGTTGCTACTAGGGAACAGCTTGGAACCAAGTTTATTTCCTGTCAGCTGTTGATATTAGCAAACGCTTATATCGCCTCATGTTTTTTATAATTCCTTATTAATTAATTAATTAATTAAACTAGTTAACGGAATCTGCAGAATTATAGTAGATAGTTATTATAGGTTCGTTTTAGAATACTATCTGCTCTGTCTAAAACTCGATGGCACTGGTTTGGATCCATGCCTAGAGGGGGCTCTCTCGCATGAGCACACTCTGCTATTCCCAACTAGGGAGACTCCTAGTCTGATAATAGTCATAGGACTAATCAATGAATAGCTATTAGTACTACCATTCCCATAAAGACACAACCTATTACCATTAGTTTGACTGAACAGTATAGACTTAGCCCATTAGTTTGACTGAACAGTATAGACTTAGCCCATTAGTTTTACTGAACAGTATATACTTAGCCCATTAGTTTTACTGAACAGTATATACTTAGCCCATTAGTTTTACTGCACAGTTTATACTTAGCCCATTTGTTTTACTGAACAGTATATACTTAGCCCATTAGTTTTACTGAACAGTATAGACTTAGCCCATTAGTTTTACTGAACAGTATATACTTAGCCCATTAGTTTTACTGAACAGTATAGACTTAGCCCATTCGTTTTACTGAACAGTATATACTTAGCCCATTAGTTTGACTGAACAGTATATACTTAGCCCATTAGTTTTACTGAACAGTATAGACTTAGCCCATTAGTTTGACTGAACAGTATATACTTAGCCCATTAGTTTTACTGAACAGTATAGACTTAGCCCATTCGTTTTACTGAACAGTATATACTTAGCTCATTAGTTTTACTGAACAGTATAGACTTAGCCCATTAGTTTTACTGAACAGTATATACTTAGCCCATTAGTTTTACTGAACAGTATATACTTAGCCCATTCGTTTTACTGAACAGTATATACTTAGCCCATTAGTTTGACTGAACAGTATATACTTAGCCCATTAGTTTTCCTGAACAGTATATACTTAGCCCATTAGTTTTACTGCACAGTTTATACTTAGCCCATTAGTTTGACTGAACAGTATATACTTAGCCCATTAGTTTTACTGAACAGTATAGACTTAGCCCATTAGTTTTACTGCACAGTATATACATAGCCCATTAGTTTTACTGAACAGTATAGACTTAGCCCATTCGTTTTACTGCACAGTATATATTTAGCCCATTAGTTTTACTGCACAGTATATATGTAGCCCATTAGTTTTACTGCACAGTATAGACTTAGCCCATTAGTTTTACTGAACAGTATAGACTTAGCCCATTAGTTTTACTGAACAGTATATACTTAGCCCATTAGTTTTACTGAACAGTATAGACTTAGCCCATTCGTTTTACTGAACAGTATATACTTAGCCCATTAGTTTTACTGAACAGTATATACTTAGCCCATTAGTTTTACTGCACAGTTTATACTTAGCCCATTAGTTTTACTGAACAGTATATACTTAGCCCATTAGTTTTACTGAACAGTATAGACTTAGCCCATTAGTTTTACTGAACAGTATATACTTAGCCCATTAGTTTTACTGAACAGTATAGACTTAGCCCATTCGTTTTACTGAACAGTATATACTTAGCCCATTAGTTTGACTGAACAGTATATACTTAGCCCATTAGTTTTACTGAACAGTATAGACTTAGCCCATTAGTTTGACTGAACAGTATATACTTAGCCCATTAGTTTTACTGAACAGTATAGACTTATCCCATTCGTTTTACTGAACAGTATATACTTAGCCCATTAGTTTTACTGAACAGTATAGACTTAGCCCATTAGTTTTACTGAACAGTATATACTTAGCCCATTAGTTTTACTGAACAGTATATACTTAGCCCATTCGTTTTACTGAACAGTATATACTTAGCCCATTCGTTTTACTGAACAGTATATACTTAGCCCATTAGTTTGACTGAACAGTATATACTTAGCCCATTAGTTTTCCTGAACAGTATATACTTAGCCCATTAGTTTTACTGCACAGTTTATACTTAGCCCATTAGTTTTACTGAACAGTATATACTTAGCCCATTAGTTTTACTGAACAGTATAGACTTAGCCCATTAGTTTTACTGCACAGTATATACATAGCCCATTAGTTTTACTGAACAGTATAGACTTAGCCCATTCGTTTTACTGCACAGTATATACTTAGCCCATTAGTTTTACTGCACAGTATATATGTAGCCCATTAGTTTGACTGAACAGTATATACTTAGCCCATTAGTTTTACTGAACAGTATAGACTTAGCCCATTAGTTTTACTGCACAGTATATACATAGCCCATTAGTTTTACTGAACAGTATAGACTTAGCCCATTCGTTTTACTGCACAGTATATACTTAGCCCATTAGTTTTACTGCACAGTATATATGTAGCCCATTAGTTTTACTGCACAGTATAGACTTAGCCCATTAGTTTTACTGAACAGTATAGACTTAGCCCATTAGTTTTACTGAACAGTATATACTTAGCCCATTAGTTTTACTGAACAGTATAGACTTAGCCCATTCGTTTTACTGAACAGTATATACTTAGCCCATTAGTTTTACTGAACAGTATATACTTAGCCCATTAGTTTTACTGCACAGTTTATACTTAGCCCATTAGTTTTACTGAACAGTATATACTTAGCCCATTAGTTTTACTGAACAGTATAGACTTAGCCCATTAGTTTTACTGAACAGTATATACTTAGCCCATTAGTTTTACTGAACAGTATAGACTTAGCCCATTCGTTTTACTGAACAGTATATACTTAGCCCATTAGTTTGACTGAACAGTATATACTTAGCCCATTAGTTTTACTGAACAGTATAGACTTAGCCCATTAGTTTGACTGAACAGTATATACTTAGCCCATTAGTTTTACTGAACAGTATAGACTTATCCCATTCGTTTTACTGAACAGTATATACTTAGCCCATTAGTTTTACTGAACAGTATAGACTTAGCCCATTAGTTTTACTGAACAGTATATACTTAGCCCATTAGTTTTACTGAACAGTATATACTTAGCCCATTCGTTTTACTGAACAGTATATACTTAGCCCATTAGTTTGACTGAACAGTATATACTTAGCCCATTAGTTTTCCTGAACAGTATATACTTAGCCCATTAGTTTTACTGCACAGTTTATACTTAGCCCATTAGTTTTACTGAACAGTATATACTTAGCCCATTAGTTTTACTGAACAGTATAGACTTAGCCCATTAGTTTTACTGCACAGTATATACATAGCCCATTAGTTTTACTGAACAGTATAGACTTAGCCCATTCGTTTTACTGCACAGTATATACTTAGCCCATTAGTTTTACTGCACAGTATATATGTAGCCCATTAGTTTTACTGCACAGTATAGACTTAGCCCATTAGTTTTACTGAACAGTATAGACTTAGCCCATTCGTTTTACTGCACAGTATACACTTAGCCCATTAGTTTTACTGCACAGTATATATGTAGCCCATTAGTTTTACTGCACAGTTTATACTTAGCCCATTAGTTTTACTGCACAGTATATACTTAGCCCATTAGTTTTACTGCACAGTATAGACTTAGCCCATTAGTTTTACTGCACAGTATATACTTAGCCCATTAGTTTTACTGAACAGTATAGACTTAGCCCATTCGTTTTACTGAACAGTATATACTTAGCCCATTAGTTTTACTGCACAGTATAGACTTAGCCTATTAGTTTTACTGAACAGTATAGACTTAGCCCATTAGTTTTACTGCACAGTATATACTTAGCCCATTAGTTTTACTGAACAGTATAGACTTAGCCCATTAGTTTTACTGAACAGTATAGACTTAGCCCATTAGTTTGACTGAACAGTATATACTTAGCCCATTAGTTTTACTGCACAGTATAGACTTAGCCCATTCGTTTTACTGAACAGTATAGACTTAGCCCATTAGTTTTACTGCACAGTATATACTTAGCCCATTCGTTTTACTGCACAGTATATATTTAGCCCATTAGTTTTACTGAACAGTATAGACATAGCCCATTAGTTTTACTGAACAGTATATACTTAGCCCATTAGTTTTACTGAACAGTATATACTTAGCCCATTAGTTTTACTGCACAGTTTATACTTAGCCCATTAGTTTTACTGAACAGTATATACTTAGCCCATTAGTTTTACTGAACAGTATAGACTTAGCCCATTAGTTTTACTGAACAGTATAGACTTAGCCCATTCGTTTTACTGAACAGTATAGACTTAGCCCATTCGTTTTACTGAACAGTATATACTTAGCCCATTAGTTTGACTGAACAGTATATACTTAGCCCATTAGTTTTACTGAACAGTATAGACTTAGCCCATTAGTTTGACTGAACAGTATATACTTAGCCCATTCGTTTTACTGAACAGTATAGACTTAGCCCATTCGTTTTACATACTGAACAGTATATACTTAGCCCATTAGTTTTACTGAACAGTATAGACTTAGCCCATTAGTTTTACTGAACAGTATATACTTAGCCCATTAGTTTTACTGAACAGTATATACTTAGCCCATTAGTTTTACTGAACAGTATATACTTAGCCCATTCGTTTGACTGAACAGTATATACTTAGCCCATTAGTTTTCCTGAACAGTATATACTTAGCCCATTAGTTTTACTGCACAGTTTATACTTAGCCCATTAGTTTTACTGAACAGTATATACTTAGCCCATTAGTTTTACTGAACAGTATAGACTTAGCCCATTAGTTTTACTGCACAGTATATACATAGCCCATTAGTTTTACTGAACAGTATAGACTTAGCCCATTCGTTTTACTGCACAGTATATACTTAGCCCATTAGTTTTACTGCACAGTATATATGTAGCCCATTAGTTTTACTGCACAGTATAGACTTAGCCCATTAGTTTTACTGAACAGTATAGACTTAGCCCATTCGTTTTACTGCACAGTATACACTTAGCCCATTCGTTTTACTGCACAGTATATATGTAGCCCATTCGTTTTACTGCACAGTTTATACTTAGCCCATTAGTTTTACTGCACAGTATATACTTAGCCCATTAGTTTTACTGCACAGTATAGACTTAGCCCATTAGTTTTACTGCACAGTATATACTTAGCCCATTAGTTTTACTGAACAGTATAGACTTAGCCCATTCATTTTACTGAACAGTATATACTTAGCCCATTAGTTTTACTGCACAGTATAGACTTAGCCTATTAGTTTTACTGAACAGTATAGACTTAGCCCATTAGTTTTACTGCACAGTATATACTTAGCCCATTAGTTTTACTGAACAGTATAGACTTAGCCCATTAGTTTTACTGAACAGTATAGACTTAGCCCATTAGTTTGACTGAACAGTATATACTTAGCCCATTAGTTTTACTGCACAGTATAGACTTAGCCCATTCGTTTGACTGAACAGTATAGACTTAGCCCATTAGTTTTACTGCACAGTATATACTTAGCCCATTCGTTTTACTGCACAGTATATATTTAGCCCATTCGTTTTACTGAACAGTATAGACATAGCCCATTAGTTTTACTGAACAGTATAGACTTAGCCCATTAGTTTTACTGCACAGTATATATTTAGCCCATTCGTTTTACTGAACAGTATAGACTTAGGGTGCGTTCACACCTAGCTCGTTTGGAGTTGTTGTTTCGAAACCTGGAGCGCCTCCCCCCCCCCCCCCAAGATTGGTTCGTTTGGGTATACGTGAACACAGCAATCGCACTCGGGTGCGGAACAAAACAAGCGGGCCGAGACCGCCTAGAGAGGGTGGTCTCGGCACGCTTCCAATCAAACCCTGGAGCGGTTTGTTTGCAGTGAGAATGCAATAGACTCAACAAACCGAAACAACTCACTTGCTGTACCGTATCCGTGTTGCACGATGGGACACTTCATAAAAATTAAATAACAAATAAGTTAACACAACATGACAAAAGGAAGACACACACACAGACATGCTATGCATAGCCCATGTGCTGCACACAGCAGCATCACACCTGGACAAGAGGCAGGGGAACTATGTGAGAATGCTGTTCATCGACTACAGCTCAGCATTCAATACCATAGTCTCCTCCAAACTCATAGCCAAGCTCAGGGACCTGGGCTTGAACTATGACCTCTGCCAGTGGGTCTTGGACTTCCTGACGGGCAGACCCCAGGTGGTAAGAGCAGGCAACTGCACCTCCTCATCCATCACGCTCAACATAGGGGCCCCCCAGGGCTGTGTTCTGAGCCCCCTCCTCTACTCCCTGTACACACATGACTGCGTGGCACAGCGGAACAACAACACAATCATCAAATTTGCTGATGACACAGTAGTGGTGGGCCTGATCTCTGCCAACGACGAGAGGGCCTACCTGGAAGAGGTAGAGAATCTGTCACAGTGGTGTCAGGAGAACTGCCTCTCCCTGAACGTCAGCAAAACAAAAGAGATGATTGTGGACTTCAGGAGGTCGGGGGTCAAGGACTACAGCCCCCTCAGCATCGACGGGGCACCGGTTGAGAGAGTGAACAGTTTCAAGTACCTCGGAGCCCACATATCCGAGGACTTGACATGGACCACACACATTGACAGTGTTGTGAAGAAGGCACGACAACGCCTCTACTTCCTCAGGCGCCTAAGGAAGTTCCAAGTCAGTCAGAAGATCCTTAGGAACTTCTACTCATGTACAATAGAGAGCATCCTGACTGGCAACATCACCTCCTGGTTTGGGAATAGCACTGCACAAGACCGTAGCAGACTACAAAGAGTGACACGTTCAGCCGAACGCACAATTGGAGGGGGGCTTCCCACCCTCCAGAACATTTACAACAAGCAGTGCAGGGGGAAGGCGAAGAGAATCATCAAGGACTCCAGCCACCCGAACAACTGCCTCTTTGAACTGCTGCGGTCAGGCAAGTGATACCGGAGTCTTAAGGCGAGCACAGAAAGACTCAGAAGAAGCTTCTATCCCCATGCCATCAGGCTGCTCAACGAACAATAAACACTATGCAACAACCATCAATTGCACATAGCACACACACCCACACGCACACACTCACTTAAACAAACAACACACTGCAGCACCCACTCTCCAAACTTTAGATCACACAAACACACTTTATATTTATTGATAAAGGATTTGCACTACAACTCGTACACCTACTGTAAATTGTACCTCATCCCATTTCTGCTTTGCACTATATAGTATTGTATATTAGTACACTGCATAGTATATTGTTATATGGTAACTCAGTTACGTCTATTATGCATCGAACATTGTACATATGTCTATACTGAACACTGTGACCTCATTTTTTACTTCTAATTTACATGCTATACTATGTTATTTTATTTCATACTTATCTTGTCTTGCACAGTCTCTTGAGCGTAACAGTAAGAAGCATTTTGTATAAAAGTATTCTGTACTTCTGTATGACAACTATTAAAGAAACTTGAACTTGAACATTAGTTGGAATTGTCCTATAGCTTATGATTATAAACATTATAAACATGCCTAGGCTTAAATATCACCTAACCAAGCTTACCTGATGCGTCTTTGGAACATAAATTGTTAGGTGAATATGTTGTTGTATGCGTTCATCAGAGCGAGTCTTCTCCTACAAAGGTGTCGATGTGAGGCAGTGCGTCTTCAAATCCGATGCATCAATACATTGTTTTTGAGTCGTAGCCTTGATGCTTGCTGAAACAGAATATTTTGTTCATAGACTGAACACTGGTATATCAACCAGATAATTCCAAGTAAAACAATAATCCTGCTGCTGATGCTCCATTTTCAATAATTTTGTTGTGATTTGTGTATTGTGTATTTGTGCGGGAAGAAAAATCCAAGGGCAGACCGTCAAAATTCCCAGAAGAATCTGACCAATGAGAGAACAGTTTGCTTGGGAGTGGCGTTTGTTTACAAGTTTTGGTCCGCTGTTAACACATTGGACGGCAAAAACGAGTATACTTGTTATTGCCCGCCATGCGTTGTGTGCCAGAAACGAGTTAACTCGTTTTTGGGATCAATATTTCATTTTTTTTCATTTTTCATTCATAATTCATCCAGCCTCCCTCCGCGACTGCAGCTGGACCCTGTCTGATATTGCAACGCCTCAATACCGCCGCCTGGTGGATGATCGGGCGAGTTACACTCTAAGCTCGGTGCATCAAGGAAATGCCTCCGGCTGTAATATCTTGTAACGTGGGTGTAGCTGAGGGGTACAATTCCCTGACTGTATTGTTAGATATGATATTTAATACCACTACCTCATGTACTTTAACTTCTGGCCACCCAGTACAAGATATAAGTATGATGAACACTTTCCCACCTGATGAAACGAACCAACACAAATGGACCAAATCGAATATTTAATACAGCAAAGGGTGTACACAATATTCACTTAATTACATTTATGATTTGAAATGTTAAGTATGCACTTTTATGGCAAATGAGTATTCGTAGGTAAATCAACATTGAATGTCCAATCTCTGGTTGCGCAGGGAGTAAGTATACAACCTGGAATATTTAGGAAACGATAGCGATAGTACTTAAATAATTATAGCTGGATACACTAAGGGGGGGGGGGGGGTCCCGCTGGTTGTAAGACAGTAGGAGGGGGGGGTTAGAGAAGTCGCTGGCGGTATCCCATCTGGCCGACGGTGTCTTGGGAGAATCCAAAGTCTTAGACCCAGTGCCCACAGAACCTCGGGCCGTAGACGAACACAGCTGGACCCTCTGTGGAACGGTATCTGCCGGTCCACAACGGAGAGACGTGGTGCGACCTCACGTGTAGAGCGCCGCCTCACCTGTAGTCCTCTCCGGGGGGTAATTCCAACACTCGACAGTGTTGGCCTTTATCCATGGAATAATCAAAGCACATAAAGCATAATCCAAGAGCCGTGGAAGGCTCGCCGTCGTCGGGTAGAGTAATCCAATATACAGGTCCAGTCGCTCTTGACCCGGAGCTCCTCGGATGCAATCACCACTAGGGGTCTGACCAGCCTGGATAAGCGTCCAGATAACGTCAGGAACGATGGGGGTACTGATAACTGTAGAACTCGAACCGAACGATGCACCATACATAAATAGACTATTATTAGCTTAATAGAATACGTCCAACTCGACGGTATGGTGCCAAACTATGACCATTCAACTATTAATCTACACGATATCTCAATGCCTATTCTGGGCCAAGTAGGCCCTATTACACCGCACGTGCTTCGTGGGGAGGCTTTTGCGTCTGTCACTCTGTTGGAGGGTAAAGAACTGGACTAAAAGAAAGTTCTACTTTACGAGCGTCATATATATATGCGCTATGAACAAATAGTACCACACGTATTTCGCCCGGCATATTACTGCGCGGAACCGGGGGCTGCCTCGACATGTTAGGCGGCACGATTGAACTTGAACCTAGGGGTATGGCAACCTGGCGCCAGGTTCTAGTCCAATGGTAGAATGAAACTATTATGGGCTGTTTAGTAGAAACGGGGATATTCAATGCATATTGTACAAGGAATATACAGGGGATATCAAACGATATACAAATACAATTAAATATATATATATAAATAAATATACATATTCGGTTTAATCTGATCCTTCACAACAGCCGCCCCCTAATTAGTCCCACCTCATTAGCTAAGCAGAGACAGATTAACCGCACTGTCTTCCACTCAAGGTCCGCTGTAAGGTCAGTCAACTCACAAAGTCATAGGGTCATGGTCATCATTGATAGTATCTGGGAGTCGGGGCAGTTCTATGAGCCTCGCCACGGGCCGTGTGTAGGTGCGCCCTTGGACGAGTACTTCAGCTGCTCGGACCTTGCCATCGACACCGGTGATCACTTTGCTTACGCGGCCAGCCGGCCACATAGCTCTGGGGAGTGACTGGTCAACTATCATGACGACTGTTCCTTCTGTCAAATTGTCTCTCTCTTTTACCCACTTCTGGCGGGTCTGTAGAGACGGTAGGTAGTGAAGTAGGAAGCTGCTCCAAAACTTGTCAGCTAGTACTTGGCTGTACCTCCACATTCTTCGGCCGTTCGCTTCTTCGGGCCTGTTCATTGTCTGGGGTAGCGCGGGGTCCAGCCGCCCCATTAGGAGTGTGTTGGGGGTGACTGGGTCGACATCTGCTACATCACTGGAGACGTAACCGAGGGGTTTGGAGTTCAATACTCCCTCGATCTCCGTGAGGACTGTCATTAGGACTTCCTCTGCCACAGTCTGGGCTCCGAGTACGGCATACAGGGCTGTCTTTATAGAACGCACTTCTCGTTCCCAGGTTCCACCGAAGTGGGGTGCGTTCGGGGGATTAAACTGGAAGTCAACCTGGGCTGGAGCGAGGTGGGTCTTAAGTTCTGGGCCCATAGCTTGGAAGCTCTCTCTCAGCTCTCTTTCTCCGCCTTTGAAGTTGGTCCCGTGATCAGACAACAATGTAGACGGTTGTCCTTTCCGTGATATGAATCTCCGGAAGGCCATAAGGAATGAGTCTGTGCTCATGGTCGGAAGGAGCTCGATATGTATCGCTCTGGTGGTCATGCATTTGAATACAATACCCCACCGCTTCTCGGTGCCTCTTCCTCTTTTTATATACAACGGGCCAAAACAGTCCATGCCTGTGGAGTGGAATGGCTTGTCGCCGATTCGGAGGCGACAGGGGGGGTAGGTCAGCCATCCGTGGTATGCTGGGCTGCGCGCGCCACTTACGGCAGTCTAGACAGGTTCGCTGGAAGCGCCGTACTGCTTCTCTCCCTTGTAATATCCAATAACGACGTCTGATCTCCGCGAAGACTCTCTCTGCTCCTGCGTGGTGTACATCCTCGT
The DNA here is from genome assembly GCF_963971535.1 of Notolepis coatsorum. Taxonomy (NCBI): domain Eukaryota; kingdom Metazoa; phylum Chordata; class Actinopteri; order Aulopiformes; family Paralepididae; genus Notolepis; species Notolepis coatsorum. The sequence continues at coordinate 62,264,636 of NC_140174.1, forward strand.
CGTATTTCTTTATGATCAGCTCTGTGACCTTGTGTCGGCTGTTCAAGACGATCGGGTGCTTAATGTCATCTGGTAGATCGGGGGCTCTCCGCAGGCGACCACCCACTCTGATGAGATTATGTGCGTCACTCTCTGGTGCCAGGTGAATCAGTCTGCTGTCTGATGGGACAGGGTTTCCTCCCTGTAGACAGTCTAGCTCATCGGGGAACGAGTCTCTCTGGGCTCGTTGTAGTAGAAGAAGTTCTGCTTCTTCGTAGTCAGCTGCTGACATGTCAGTGGTGGACTGAATCTCTGGGTGGTGCCGCAGGAATGTCCTTTGTTGCGCACTCTCTAGGGTAATGCAGTCATCTATGTTCGGGTCTGTGGAGGCGATAGTGCTCAGTCCACAGAACATAGGCTTCTTGTTCTCAGCCTCCTCTACTTGCTTCCCTCGGGGTGGGCGTGGGCCAATCTCCTTCCGGGAGCTGGAGGAATGCTGGTCCGTCACTGTAGATGTTGTGACGGGTTAGGTCATCCAGGGACATTCCCCGGGTGATGACGTCAGCTGGGTTGTGTTTGGTATCCACATATCTCCAGCTTGCTTCTTCTGTTAGTTCCTGAATCTCGGTGACTCTGACTCCCACGAAGACTTTGTATCTGCATGAATCAGACTTAATCCATGTGAGTACTGTCGTGGAATCTGACCACAAGATTGTTCTATGCACCGGAATGGTGAGCTCACGTTGGATTAACGTGGCTAGATGCGCTCCTGCGAGGGCTGCGCAGAGCTCTAGACGTGGGATAGATTGTTGCTTACGTGGGGCTATCCTTGAGCGGGCCAGTATGAAAGCAGTGTGTATCTCTCCTCCCATCTCTTGGGCACGCAAATAAGCAACCGATCCGTAGGCTACTTCGGAGGCATCGCTGAAGACGTGTAGCTCAATCTCGCATGTCTCTGGCCTCACTGTGGATGGGAAGTAGCTGCGGCGTATGTTGACACCTGGGAGTGAGCGGAGTTTCGTCTCCCACTCTCTCCATGTTGAGGCAAGGTGTGCGGGTATTGGGTCGTCCCAGCCCTGGTCCTTGTCCCATAGTGCTCGTACAATCATCTTTGCCCTGGTGGTGTAAGGTAGAATACATCCCAGCGGGTCATATTGTCTGGCGAGTGTTCTGTACACACTCCGTCTGGTGGTCGGTATCGCCGCCGACCTTCCTTGCTCTGGAGCCAAGGGTTTGTGTCTATAGTGGAGCGAGTCTGTTTTGAAGCGCCAGACTAATCCTAATGTCATTTCTTGGGCTTCTCCTGGGATTGTCGCCATCCAGGTCTCGCTGCTGGCAGCCTTGTCTGCGGAGGAGAGGCTGCGCAATACGTGCGGGTCACTGCTGGCCCACTGCCTGAGATCAAAGCCTCCTTTGATTAGGGAGGCGCGTAACTTGATTAGGAGAGCCTCGGCTTCTTCTTGAGTCGAGACGCTTTGTAGACAGTTGTCTACGTAGAAACTGTTCTTCACACTGTGTTGGACCTCTTCATCTGCTGCTGGGTCCTCTGTGACGTGTTTCTGTAGTGCAAATGTAGCACAGCACGGGCTGCATGTGGTTCCGAAGGGGAGTACTTCCCACTGGTAGATAGATGGGTTCTCATCTCCGATCTTCTCTCTCCATAGGAACCGTAGCAGAGGCTTGTCCTCCTCTACTAGTCTCACTTGCAAGAACATCCCTTTGATATCCCCGCTTATAGCCACCTTGTCCTGGCGGAAGCGCAGTAGCACGCCTAGTAGGGAGGGGCCGAGTGTGGGGCCGGGCAAGAGCTCTTTATTCAGATTTTGGGATCCGATCTGGTAGCTGCAGTTAAACACAATGCGATCCTTGTCATTGTGATGGACCTTGTGATGCGGCACGTACCATGATTCGGTCGTCTGATCGGCCTCTTTAATGTCAATCTTTGTTACGTGTCCCGCTGTGATTAGCTTCTCAATCTCAGCTCGGTACACACTCTGTTGAGCGGGGTCTTTGGCTAGGCGCCGCTCTGTGTTCAGTAGATGGCGCTCCGTGGCGTCTTTCTTTGCGTGAAAGGGGGGCATTCCCTCTCTCCTCAGGAGTGGAGTTGCGTATCTCATCACTCCGCCGACTGTGACTCTCTTTGTCCCCTGCTCGAGTAGGTGGATGGCGTAAATGTCTTCTTTAGAGCGAATGTCTTTCTTTTCGTTCTTAAAGGGCATTGTCTCTAGGGTCCATAGCCTCTCGACATGCTGCAGGAGAGTGGTGTCTTCTTCTGTCGTTCGGGAGTGGAAGCAGCTAGTGGCTGCGGTTCGGTTGAGAGATTTAGCGAGGGGGCCTTGTAATGTCCATCCTAAGCGGGTCTCGACGGCTGCAGGACAGCCTCGGGGACCGGTATGGACCCGGTCAATCGGGACTGAGTTCTGCATGGTCGGAGCCTATCAACAGGGTCGGGGTAGCGCCGTTTATGAGCGGGATAGGTAATTGGCGCAGGTGCACATATTTATCCATCAACTTGGTGACAGGGTAGGTGTACTGCGAGAGTCCTATTTCTTGGCTGGTGAAAGCATTTGTGATCTTGTACTGTCGCTCTGGCTGCCCGTTGGCTGCGATAGTGAAGGAGACATTCTCGCCCTTTATCGTCTTCAAGTCTCTTCTTATTGTCCGAATCGTCATTTCGTTCTTGCTCCCCCGCAGTCCCAGTTGAGTCGCAGCGGAGGCGAGCAGAAGGGTCTTCTCTGACCCGTCATCAAGGACGGCGTAAGTGTCCATGACTTTATCCTGGTAGTTCAATGTCACACGGACTACCTTTAAGAGCACTTGAGCTCCGTTGCTGCTGGCGGGGTCAATGTACATGACACTTGCCTTGGTGCCGCTCCGTGGTGCAGGTGTAGGCCGTCTTCCGTTACTATCGTGTAGTATATCTAGATGGGCTCCATCGCACCGGCTGCACCTTTTCTTTAGGCGGCATTCGGCTGCCATGTGGGGCCCCGCACATCGATAACAGCGCCGGTTGGACTTTATCCATTGGCTCACTTCTTCTGCATTCATCTTTGTGAATGTGTCACATTGTGACAGCCAGTGTTCTTTCTCACAGTAGGGACACGCTATCTTCCACTTCTCCTTCCTCGAGGGGGTGCTGTGACTCTTACTGCTCGGTACTGACTCTGATTGGTGCATGACAGTCACCAATCTTCTTCCATCATTTATTCTCCTGGGTCCCTCTCTGGAGCTTGGCGTGCTCCGCCCGAAGGTGTCCAGTCGTAAGCTGCTGACCTCTCTCGCCAGGAAGTCGGCCAGATCAAGGAGGGATGGCTCGGGGCCGTCGGGATCTCTGTAGTCCCTCTGCCGCCGAAAGCGCTCCTGTCTTGCGGGTGGCAGCTTCTCCAAAATCCTCTCAACGTTAGAGTTGGCGTACAGCTCATGCCTGCCCTTCTCCCGTTGAGCTCCCAGCATCCCCACCAGGGACTGCACTTTGATTGACAGGTCATCTAGTGAGCGATTGTCTGTGGCTGGGGGTAGGCGGTCAATATGCCTTATCTCCTGGATTACGTAATCCCATATACGTCCATATCTTTGATCCAGCGCTGCAAGGGCCGCTGTGTATGGGGTCGAGGAGGTAGCATAGGCTAGCGCTATATTGTGTGCTCGCTGTACTTTCAGGTGCTTCAATAATATTGCATACTTGTGGCGTTCATCAATGACATCCGCCAGCATTGTCTCTAAGCACATCCGGAGCTCCGTGTACTGTGCTCGACTCTCATAGGCGAAGTCTGGGATTGATGGCGTGGCGTTGTATGACGCCGTGGATGGCGAATACATCGGCGAGCGTTGGGGGAGAGACCTCCTGGGCGAGTCCCCTCTTGCGCCTCGCTGTGGGCCGGTACTGGCAGGGTACCATGGCCCGCTGGTCCAGGTACTGTTCCTCGGGGCTGGTCGTGCGTCGTGCTCACCCGTAAATAGAGTCGGGGGTCTGTAGCGCAGCGCCGCGGGGGTATAGCCTGGACTGTATGGGACCTCCTGGTCCGGTGGAGTACTGTGCTGTCGTCGGGCTTGGTTCTCCTCTTCTCCCTCTTCTTCTTCTATCAAATCTTCCAGATCTTGTAATCGTTTATTTAGCTTCTCCGCAGTGTAGGCCGCTCCTTCCTTGTAGCTGGGTCTCGCTTGGACCGGTATGGGAAGGGGGTCTGCGGGGGGTCTAGACTCGGTCTGTTGGTCAAGTTCAGGGTCGCTTGCTCGTTGCGGTGACGCTGCTCTTGACTGCTGTCTCGACGAGTTCCTTGAGCCCCTGGCGGAGGGAGAGGGAGTTGTCCTTTTGATCAGCTGCTCTATTAGTTGCGCTTGTAGTCTGTCGCGCTCTGCGTCTCTTTGGGCACCGGCAGCGGTGCGCTGGGCGTCGGCGCGGTCTCTTGCCATATTCTCTTCCATCTGGAAGCGTCTCATCTCCAGACTTGTGCGCTGTTCTTCGCTCCGTTGCTGTGCTTGGAGGTGTTCGCGCTCGCTGGTCGCCTGGGCTTGGAGACGTTCGCGCTCGCTAAGCGTCTGTGCTTGGAGCCGATCGCGCTCGGTAGAGGCTGTCAGGCTGACGAGGAAGGCCTGTTGTAGTATCCTCTCCGCTTCGCTGGGGGAAGGCGGTAGTGGAGGTGAACCGCTCCTGCGTGAACCGCTCCTGGGGGTACTCGTTGGGGAGTCCTGGAGCTCTAGTTCCTCGGCGCTCTCCTCTTCTTCCTCCGTGCAGAGTTCTCTCTCTGTAGGGTTGTCTTCCTCCCGGGGCGTGTCGGGGACTACTTCTTTAGTAGTGGCGGGGGGTAAAGGCATGTCAATTCCCTCCTGGTCTCCACCGTGGGCTTGGTCAGTTACATTAGGACCTACTAGGGCCTCTGTGGTCGGGGAAACCTGGTCGTTAAGGTCAGACATAATTTTACTTTCTACTTTTACTACGTTTACCGTTTGTCGAAGGCTAGGTAGTTGACTGACAGTGTAAGCCTCTAAGTACTGAGGTGTCTGTCGTCTGCGCCGCGGGCGTTCTAGGTTAGGAGGATCGTTTCGTGGAGTGTTCATCATAGGCCATTTCGATATTAATAACACTATATTAATATTACACTAGTTACCATCCGGCTCGAAGGACCAATTGTAGCTGAGGGGTACAATTCCCTGACTGTATTGTTAGATATGATATTTAATACCACTACCTCATGTACTTTAACTTCTGGCCACCCAGTACAAGATATAAGTATGATGAACACTTTCCCACCTGATGAAACGAACCAACACAAATGGACCAAATCGAATATTTAATACAGCAAAGGGTGTACACAATATTCACTTAATTACATTTATGATTTGAAATGTTAAGTATGCACTTTTATGGCAAATGAGTATTCGTAGGTAAATCAACATTGAATGTCCAATCTCTGGTTGCGCAGGGAGTAAGTATACAACCTGGAATATTTAGGAAACGATAGCGATAGTACTTAAATAATTATAGCTGGATACACTAAGGGGGGGGGGGGGGGGTCCCGCTGGTTGTAAGACAGTAGGAGGGGGGGGTTAGAGAAGTCGCTGGCGGTATCCCATCTGGCCGACGGTGTCTTGGGAGAATCCAAAGTCTTAGACCCAGTGCCCACAGAACCTCGGGCCGTAGACGAACACAGCTGGACCCTCTGTGGAACGGTATCTGCCGGTCCACAACGGAGAGACGTGGTGCGACCTCACGTGTAGAGCGCCGCCTCACCTGTAGTCCTCTCCGGGGGTAATTCCAACACTCGACAGTGTTGGCCTTTATCCATGGAATAATCAAAGCACATAAAGCATAATCCAAGAGCCGTGGAAGGCTCGCCGTCGTCGGGTGGAGTAATCCAATATACAGGTCCAGTCGCTCTTGACCCGGAGCTCCTCGGTTGCAATCACCACTAGGGGTCTGACCAGCCTGGATAAGCGTCCAGATAACGTCAGGAACGATGGGGGTACTGATAACTGTAGAACTCGAACCGAACGATGCACCATACATAAATAGACTATTATTAGCTTAATAGAATACGTCCAACTCGACGGTATGGTGCCAAACTATGACCATTCAACTATTAATCTACACGATATCTCAATGCCTATTCTGGGCCAAGTAGGCCCTACTACACCGCACGTGCTTCGTGGGGAGGCTTTTGCGTCTGTCACTCTGTTGGAGGGTAAAGAACTGGACTAAAAGAAAGTTCTACTTTACGAGCGTCATATATATATGCGCTATGAACAAATAGTACCACACGTATTTCGCCCGGCATATTACTGCGCGGAACCGGGGGCTGCCTCGACATGTTAGGCGGCACGATTGAACTTGAACCTAGGGGTATGGCAACCTGGCGCCAGGTTCTAGTCCAATGGTAGAATGAAACTATTATGGGCTGTTTAGTAGAAACGGGGATATTCAATGCATATTGTACAAGGAATATACAGGGGATATCAAACGATATACAAATACAATTAAATATATATATATAAATAAATATACATATTCGGTTTAATCTGATCCTTCACAACAGTGGGTCTAGATACACACTCGAGTGCATGGGATCGCCTTAGAAAACGCAATAATCAATATGATTTCGGCGTTTATTGCGTCATACAAACGGGAAATGGATCTAGCAGATCGACGTCAAATAATTGGAATATTTTTCCTCCAGTCTAATCGGCGAACGGTAAGAGGAATATAACGTTATTTTCAGCCCGATTGTTTATTCATTTCACGGCAATCCATATGATCAACATATCAACCCATACTAAATAAAGCCGTTACTGACGATCAATCAATCAATCAATCAATCAGATTTATTTATATAGCACATTTAACATGACACGTGTCAACCAAAGTGCTTTACAGAGGGTAGATACACATAGATACATATTGACAACAATCACACTCCGTTTTATGGGAGGGCACACAGGCAAACACACAGGAAAACAGGGCATGAGTCAGTGAACGGGAAAGGCTAGTAGGTAGAAGTGGGTTTTGAGCCTAGATTTGAAGGCATCTATCGAGGGGGCGAGCCTAATGGAGATGTGGATGCTGTTCCATAGTTCAGGGGCTGCGACAGCAAAGGCACGGCCCCCCCTTAGCTTGAGGTTAGACCTCCGGACTGTCAGGAGCCTCTGATCGGCTGACGTGAGGGACCTGGTGTTGGAATAGGGGGATAGGAGGTCTGAGATGTAGGAGGGGGGGTGACCATTAAGGGCTTTAAAAACAAATAGGAGAACCTTAAAATCTATCCTGTAGTGTACTGGAAGCCAATGAAGGGAGGCAAGGACAGGGGTGATGTGGTCTCTCTTGCGGGTTTCGGTCAACAGTCTGGCAGCGGCGTTTTGTACCAGTTGTAAGCGGGATCAAGGAATTATAAACGACCCCCCCCCCCCCCCCCCCCCTTTCCTTCACGCATGATGAAGCATAATGTATACCGATCATATACATTTGAATTTTTTAATATAGCGTGTATAGGAAAGAAACGCCAATCGATAATCTATCATATGCATCAGGGCCTATAACTTGCGTTTTAGGAATTACTGCAGAAAACCTTAAAACATACTTATATTCTCGACGGTATTAACACAACAATGTATGAATGAAAAAATATAACGTTTCCACATCCGGAACAATAGATACCCGATGTTGAATGGGAGGGCCATAGTAATGTCGATATAGCTATAATATTTAAAAAGTTATAGCCCTGCAAAGAAGGTAGACATCTCCATAGGGTTACAGCACTGGCAGACTGGGCATAAGGATGGGCATACTGCGTGGCAGACACAGCCGTGTGAACACAAACCGAACCAAGGGGCAAGTGCAACATTGTGTCATATTAGTCCCTGAATCAGAACAAAGCAAACAAACTACAGGTGTGAAAACATCCTTAGACCATTCATTTTACTGAACAGTATATACTTAGGCCATTCGTTTGGGATCACTGGACAAAAACAATAATACATTTTAGAGCGATCTAAAATGCTTCAATGTGCAGAAAATAAAGTCACTTTGCTTTGATTTCTAGCATGTTACACATGGTTCTTAGGATCGATACAGCAATATATTGTGATATTTTGCATGCCAATATTATATTGATACAGTATAAATATAAACAATTAAAATAAAATGTTTTTTTTTGCTTGACAATCCCATTTTACTGCATATCAAAATTATTGGAATGAGGTGAACAGACTAAAAACATTATCTTTATTGTATATCTTTATTGTAGATATTAACAAAGTTTTCCATTGGGGACATAATTTGCAGTTGAAAAAAGGTAATAAATCGCAATGTATCACAATATTGTGATATTACAATATCGTAACTCTAGTATCATGATAATATTGTGTTGTAGGGCCTCAGGTGATTCCCACCTCTAATACCTGTATTAGCCTGGTACTCAACCGGTAAGTCACGTATCATAGACATTTGTCAGCCCTTTTTGGGGGTGTTAATTACATTTTTTGTTGGGTTTTTCACAATCTGCTGCAGGTCTGTAAATTTATTTTTCTTTTGGTGGATTAATATCACCAACATAGATTAATTGTCTCTGTCCACCCCTTCTCTGCCTCCAGGACAAGATGTTCCATTTCTGGGTCAACACCTTCTTCATCCCCGGGCCGGAGGAGGCCCCCGACAAGCTGGAGAACGGCAACGCCGGAACCCCCCGGGAACCTGACGGAACCTTCCAGAACCTGGGGCTGGGGGGAGGAGAGAATGACAGAGACTACTTGATTCTATCGCTCACCAAGAACGATCTGGACAAGGCCAACAAAGACAAAGCCAACAGATACTTCTCTCCCAACTTCAAGGTAAGCTTGATCTTTTTAAAAGGGATCTCTTTAGCCAGAAACCAATAAAAAAAGCAGATATACATCTTAAAACAGAGATTCTCAAAGCGGGGTGCGGGAGCCCCAGGAGTCCCATAAATGCATGCCAATCTTGGAATAATTAAGAATGACGTTCCTCTGTGATGGTACAGTGTGGTGATGGTACAGTGTGGTGATGGTACAGTGTGTGGTGATGGTACAGTTAGGGCTGCCGCGGTATTGATTTTTTCCTTACCGCACAAATTTGCGACGCTATTGAAACCGCTGCGGTAACCGCAATTCTTTTATTTTATTTTTTAATAATTTTTTAAACATAACATAAAATTAGACATACAAGCATTAACAGTACACATCCAATGAAATCACCATTTAAATAAATGTAGTATACGAGATATACACCTAATACTTGCTATCTAATACCCTACATTATGCTCTCGCTCGTTCACCCCCCCCGGACCCCCACTTGGATAATCCATCCATTATTATTCGCTCCTAACCAGGCACTACAATTCATATGTTAGCTTTTATTCTCTCCACCACTTCTAACCACATTGCAATTTTGGTTTCACTGACACCTAAAATTCTTGCTGTAGATATTTCTAGATAAATCACATCGAGATATGTAAGAACCCATAGATTCAGAGCAAATCTTTTTCGGTTGAAACCATCGTGATATCAGCTTTTTAGCCACTGTGATACCAGATAAAACTAATCTCTTTAGCTGTATAGGGACTGCAAACTCAACAGGTATGTACAGGTATGTTCAGAAATAAGAAATTTGGGGGCGGTTAGGTGGCGTAGCGGAGATTGCGTTCGTCACCAACCCCGGAGCTGTGGGGTTGTCACCAGCTTGGCTGGCCGTTCACACTAATACAATTGGCTGTATTAGAGGGTGGGAGAAGCTGGCGGGGTGGGTCCGGGTCGTTGTAAACAGCGACTCCTACAGTTCGGTTGGGGCGCCTGCTAAGCGCGGATAGGACCTGAGTGGGATAGTGTGATCCTTCCACACGCTACGCCCTCTCAGGGAGGATCCGCGCTGCCAGGTGAAAAGAAGCGGTTGATTGGCTGGACGTGTGTCGGAGGAAGCACGTGATAGCCTCCACTCTCCCAGATAATCTGACTGTGGGGGGTAAGTGCGCAGCGACCAGGAAGGGGATTGGGAATTGGCATACGACTAACATTGGGATGGGGAGAAAATCGGAGGAAAATGGAGGGGGAAAAAGATTAAAAAAATAAAAAAATAAAATTGATAATTGCTGGGACACTTCTTTCCAGAATATCTTATCTGGTGGGCAATCCCAATACATGTGCATAAATGTACCCCCATCCCCATTTGTACATAAGGAACATCTGGAGTCTTGTTTAAGTCCCATTCTGTTCAATCTTATAGGAGTCAGGTATGTCCTATGAATATAGTTAAGATTAATTTGTTGGTGGTCCGGGTTACGTGACGCAATTCGAACGTTTGCCCAGACTTCTTGCCAATCAAAATTTATTTCCAAGTCTGGTATATCCCTCCTCCAGACTGAGTCTAGGGGGAGGATTCCATACGAGGACGTTAGTAATTGATGATAAAAATCAGATACGAAACCTCTCGATGTCTCTCTTTCAAGTTTCTTTAATAGTTGTCATACAGAAGTACAGAATACTTTTATACAAAATGCTTCTTACTGTTAACGCTCCAGAGACTGTGCTAGACAAGATAAGTATCAATAACATAGTATAGCATGTAAATTAGAAGTAGAAAATGAGGTCACAGTGTTCAGTATAGACATATGTACAATGTTCGATGCAGAATAGACGTAACTGAGTTACCATATAATATACAATACTATGCAGTGTACTAATATACAATACTATATAGTGCAAAGCAGAAATGGGATGAGGTACAATTTAGGTACAATTTACAGTAAGGTGTACGAGTTGTAGTGCAATCCTTTATCAATAAATATAAAGTGTGGGGAGTGGGTGCTACAGTGTGTTTGTTTAAAGTGAGTGTGTGCTATAAAGTGTGGGGAGTGGGTGCTACAGTGTGTTTGTTTAAAGTGAGTGTGTGCGTGTGGATGTGTGTGCTATGTGCGTTTGATGGTTGTTGTGTAGTGTTCATTGTTCGTTGAGCAGCCTGATGGCCTGGGGATAGAAGCTTCTTCTGAGTCTTTCTGTGCTTGCCTTGAGACTCCGGTATCGCTTGCCTGACCGCAGCAGTTCAAAGAGGCAGTTGTTCGGGTGACTGGAGTCCTTTAATGATTCTCTTAGCCTTGCCCCTGCACCACTTGTTGTAAATGTTCTGGAGGGTGGGGAGCCCCCCTCCAATTGTGCGTTCGGCTGAACGCGTCACTCTTTGTAGTCTGCTTCGGTCTTGTGCAGTGCTATTCCCAAACCAGGAGGTGATGTTGCCAGTCAGTATGCTCTCTATTGTACATGAGTAGAAGTTCTTAAGGATCTTCTGACTGACTTGGAACTTCCTTAGGCGCCTGAGGAAGTAGAGGCGTTGTCGTGCCTTCTTCACAACACTGTCAATGTGTGTGGTCCATGTCAAGTCCTCGGATATGTAGGCTCCGAGGTACTTAAAGCTGTTCACTCTCTCAACCGGTGCCCCGTCGATGCTGAGGGGGCTGTAGTCCTTGACCCCCGACCTTCTGAAGTCCACAATCATCTCTTTTGTTTTGCTGACGTTCAGGGAGAGGCTGTTTTCCTGGCACCATCCCGCCAGGACCTTGACCTCATCCAGGTAGGCCCTCTCGTCGTTTGCAGAGATCAGGCCCACCACCACTGTGTCGTCAGCAAATTTGATGATTGTGTTGCTACTCCGCTGAGCCACACAGTCGTGTGTGTACAGGGAGTAGAGGAGGGGACTCAGAACACAGCCCTGGGGGGCCCCTATGTTGAGGGTGATGGATGAGGAGGTGCAGTTGCCTGCTCTCACCACCTGGGGTCTGCCCGTCAGTAAGTCCAAGACCCACTGGTAGAGGTCATAGTTCAAGCCCAGGTCCCTGAAGAAGAATTTGTGATATCTGTGGTGCTCAATTGGTATCCTTAATGGGACTCCATGAGCCTTCAAACAGACCAATAACTGTGCGTAAAAATAATATGTGGAACTGGTGAGATTAAATTTTGTATGTATGTCTTTATAGCTACAAAAACCCTGTTTGTTGAAAACATCTCCTAATGTGTGTATGCCCTGCTTTTCCCATTTAGGGTATCTTATAGGTTGTTTTCCAATCAGGAGTGCATTGTTATTGAATAGGGGAGTATGACTATGCCATTTATGTAGGTTAGAATATTTTTTTTGTGTTTCACGCCATATCCGGATCACATGAGTAATAAGGGGGCCAAATTTCAATTCGCATTGCTTAATTGATAATATGGTGTTTACTATGTCCTGCAGTCTATGTGGTGCTACTATATTTACTTCTAAGTTTCTCCAGGATACAGATGCTTGGGAATCAAACCAGGTTGTCAGTGGTCTTAAAGAGTACGCCTTAAAATAGTGGTAAAAATCTGGAAATGCCATACCTCCGTCGGCTTTGTTTCTCTGTGCGGTGGATCTTTTTATACGTGGAGGTTTGTTATTCCAAATAAATTTGTATGCGGTGGAGTGTAATTTTTTCCAGTAACCATCTGGAGGGGGTAACGGTAGCATTGAGCTAATGAAGTTGATTCAAGGTAGAACATCCATCTTAACTATTGATACCCGTGCCTGTACTGAGTTTTTAAGTTTGGACCACCTGTCAAAGTCGTATTTGATCTTATCTTGGATTTTTATGTAATTGTACTTCACCGTTTGGCTTATAGTAGGGAATACTTCAACTCCTAAACATCTGAAGTGTTTAACCATTGGTATTTCTTCTGGAAGGAGTATATTCTTTGCAGGGGCATTAAGTGGAAGGAAAGCCGACTTTGGCCAATTTATCCTAAATCCCGATAGATTGCCAAAGTCATCAATCAACTTGAGAAGATGAGGCATTGAGGTGTTAGGGTTTTGCATGAACAATATTACGCTGTCCGCATATAAACTAATATGATGTTGTGTGCCCTTGATTGCGATTGGTTCTATGGATTGGGATTGTCTTATATATTGTGCTAAAGGCTTTAATGATAAAGCGAATAGTCTGGGACTAAGAGGGCAACCCTGTCTAGAGGAGCGCGATACCGGAAAGATTTCGGAGGTGATTATACCTGTTGTAATCATGGCCGATGGGACTTTGTATAATACTTTAATCATATCAATTAATCCTTTTCCTAACCCCATCCTTTCTAATACTGCCCATAGATGAGACCATTCCAACCTATCAAAGGCTTTCATCGCATCCAGGGACAGCATCGCCTTAGGTGTGGTGTCATCCTTGCTGGCATCTAGCACATGTAATAACCGTCTTAAAGTCTGATGGCTAATACCTTGGAGTACAGCTTGATATCGGTTCCGAGGAGGCTTAAGGGTCTATAACTACCGCAATCGTTGGGGTCTTTGTCTTTTTTAAGGAGGACTGTTATGAGTGCAATATTGTCGTTCTTATGGAAGTTCCCCTCCTTGATTGAATATAGAATCATATTAAGTAATAGGGGTCCAATTACATCCCAACATGAGAGGTACATTTCTGGTGGGATACCGTCTCTTCCAGGAGCCCTACCACTTTGCATTTCAGATATGGCCTCCCTAAGTTCATCTAGTGTGATGGGTGTTTCTAACGGTTTAGCGTCATCCTCTGATAGTTTAGGAAGGTTCATTTGATTAAGATATGTGTCCATTTTGTTTTGATCAAAGGCCGTTTCTGATTTGTACAAGTTGGAGTAGAACTCTTTGAATGTCTCGTTGATTTTTTTAGGGTCTGTAACAAGTCCTTTCTGTGCCTTAATGGTAGTTATATCTGCAAATTTTGCATTGGCTCTTTTTTTTTTTTTTTTTTTAACTTTGACCAGTCAGCTGGTTCTTTTTAGCGTTTATCGCTTTTTCATCGCACTCATACTTGGTCAAGTTCGACCGACAGAAGCAGGCTGAAAGGGTTCAGATGGGGGGGAAAGACACTCTGGGAAAGGCACGGCTGCCGTCCGGGATTCGAACGCGCTCAGCCCCAGATCCGCGCGAGCGCGGTTGTCCACGGCGCTGAAATAGCACTCGCGGTACGTGGTGAGCTACTGGAGCTCCCCCTTGCATTGGCTCTTAACTGCATAGCTAGTAGGTGACTTGGTTTAGAAGAATAATGCTGTTGTCTTGTGCTACGTATTTGAACTTCAGATTGTTGTTTATAAATGGCATTCATCTCTTTTTTTAACACATTAATTTGAGTTTCCAGTCGAACAGAGTAGTTGTATTGTAAAGAGGAAAAAAACGTAGAGTAAAGCGTTTCCAGCTCTGCCAGTTTTGAACAACGATTCTTGCGTATTTTGGAGGAAAAGTACCCGGTAAAATCCTTGATCAATCCCTTTACCGACATCCATAATATTCTGGGGTCCTGTACCGATTTCGCATTCTCCAGTAGGAATACAGAAAGAGCTTCTTTGAGTTGTGTAATGAATTCCTTGTTTTTCAGCAATATCGAGTTAAATCGCCATCTTGGGGCTCGGGATGACAGTATACCAAATGATCCTTTTAGGAGTAAATAACAGTGATCTGATAGTGCATTGGGTACCATTTCCACATCATAGTTATCAAATAGTCTAGGGGATGCAAAAACATAATCTATTCTGGAAAGTGTGTTATGTCTTGCAGATCGACGAGTACTTTCGGGTCGTAGGGTTGAGTGATCGCCATAGATCATTTACACCTGTAATCTTAGACCAATCCTTTAACGCATTAGATGAATTTTTCTGGTCGTTGGAAAAGGTGGGATAATCCATCCCGGGATCCCAAATGGCATTAAAATCCGCGCCAATTATAAATGAGTATTCAGGAAGGTTTAACATTGTTCTGGTAAGTGTAGCGTAGAAGTTAGTTTCGTACAAATTTGGGGCATATACCGCTACCAGCGCTATTTTCCTATTCCTGTATACAATTTTAGCTATGGTTATCCGACCATCTGTATCAGACCATACTTCCTTCAATTCAATATTCAACTTCCGTTTCACGACTATAGCAACTCCACGGGATCTCGTTCCAAAGGAAGAGTGACTAATGTTATGATATATGTTGTCCGCTAGCGTAGCTTTGTCTTCCACTAAAATGTGCGTTTCGCTTGGAAGAGCCACGTTTGTTCAACCTGTTTGTTTTTCATCAGTGTGAGCACGCTTTTGCGTTTATGTTGATTCTTTATTCCCCCAGTATTCCAGATCATTATATTCAAACTAGCCATAATCTATACATGTTGTTGTGTAATTGTTGGTAATGCTTCTGGAGTACGAATTCACAATGGATATACATCCAACTATTGAGGTCCCGTTGAGAGCCGAGCTTAAAAACATACATATATACGAATAAACCCCTAAATCCCCCTCCCTCAGAGAGTCGTACAGGGCTGTGTTCCTTAGACACAACCTTTGCGTATAACTCCCTCCCTTACACCACCGGTTAGCCCAAGGTGAGCCTTTTAACCTTAACTTTCCTATGCTAATTGCCATAGGATCTAAAACTTTAATTCTAATTTAATAGAATGTCACTCGTGGTCTAGCACCTTCCCATTAATGTAATAAAAATAAAATGAAAAATATACCTCAATTAGCATATTCATTTGAACCTTCTACTAACACGTATATGTTGGAACCTTACAGAAAAAAGGAGAAAAAGAAAAGAGAAAAAAAAATTATTTTTAGAACTAAATTATATAAATCCCTAAAGTAAGGGAGCAATTGCTTAAAATATTAAAATAACTTTGCCAAGCTTATACCTTTAGATGAAAATGAAGTTTTTAAATCCTTGTATGCAGTTCGTCCCCCGACAAGTGTGGGCATTAAACCGTTATGAGGGTTTATTGATCTATATCTGGTTCATGTGCATGTACATACCGAATGTTATTGTTCCCAGGCCTTCATTGTAAGAGTGCAGTGTATTCTAGAAAGTTAGCCACCGATCATGACTTGTATAAACCAGCGTTTCCGTTAGCCGGTAATTACCGGTATTTGACCGGCAAAATCTGTTGAAGTCCGACATATTTAATCTCGCCGGTCTTAATGTCCGGTGAAAATAATTCCCTGAGTCTAAGCACAATTTGATTATTTGAATTGTATTAAAATAGGCTACAATTAAATAGCCTATGCGATGAACGAAACGATCATTACATTTGTTTCCTCGTTGCTTCTAATAATGACAACGACGTTGTCAGCGAGAGCTTAGTGCTGGGTGTGCGAACTTTTGTGAAGCTGCAGAGCCAGAGCAGCAGCAGCACAATGCAGTATTCCAGCAGTACTCCAATTCAGCCATTTTCAGCCAATGTTGGGTGGGGGGCGCTGCTGTGCGGTTCCCAGAAAAGAGACAATAACAGCTGAATCAGCTGCTCTGCAGCGCCATACTCTTTGCAAATAAGTCGTTGCGAGGTGGAGAGTCGTCACGCAAACCACGATAATGTTGCCGTCTCTCTGCTTTCTCAGTTCTTCGCTTGATATAATTAATACAAATGTCCAATATAACGGAATTCGTTAGCTCATAAAAATGTGATTATAACAGACTGCTGTTTAGTGTCAGACCGACTGCCCACATACGCGGTCTATTTTATTTCAAGTCAGCAGCAGCACGGAGTATCAAGGGACTTATTTTATTTGGAATATATTAATGACTGTATACGCAAAAGTAGCCTAGTTTTAAGTAATAATATTATAAATCTACATGCCTTGAGGATGACATTCTTTATATAGCCTGCCTATCAATTGTTTTAAAGCTCAATAAACTATGACCGGAATTAATCTCATTTGTCCGGTAGATTGAAATCTTGCAGGTCACAGAGACCGGCAACAATTTTTTCTAACGGAAACCCTGGTATAAACTGATGTTATGTTCCAGATTATTCTTCCTACCCAAGAGTTATGCCATTCCAGTATATTCCAGCATGACACAGAGCGATCGAAAGAAGAATCCAGAATATTCCAGAATGTTCCAAAATGTCAATGTCAGAATATTGCCTGCACAAAAACCAGAAATCTATAAATATAGTGCCTAGCGTTTCGTATTAAACTATTTGTACCTCAATGTTGTCAACAAGTTTTCTGCCGCTTTTGAAGTCCAAGCCATCCAAATAAAAAAATTAATAAAAAAAATATATGAATAAGCTTGTCATCCGAGACGGGCCGATGATGCGCCCGGCCACGATGTGTTTCCTTCATATAATCTTCGGCATCTTCAGGCAAGCGTATCCCGATCCTTTTTCCATTTTCCCCCACAATGGAAAGAAACGCTGGGTAGCGTAGGCTGGGCTGGAGTTTTCTCTTATAGAGCTTCTGCATCACATCCTTGTAAGGGGCTCGTCGGATTATAGCCTCCCTGCACAAATCTTCGTAGAACGACACTGGTTTATCTTTATATTTCAGTTTCCCCCATTGCTTGCATGCCTCCCTGATGATCGCGTCTCTTATTTCAGTTTTACGCAGAGTAGCAATGATAACTCTCACCTTGTTGCCGCTGGGGTCCCGGGTACCGATTCTGTTACAATGATCCACTAACGGTATTGTGGGGAGCATATCTTTGCCTAGAATTTCAGCTAACACTGCTGGAAATGAGTCGTCTGTGCATTTGACTGATTCATCCAATCCCACAATACGGATATTAAATCTACGATTGTGACGTTCGAAATCGAGCAGCCTCTCCATTGATTTCTCGTCGTTGTCATGTATCTTCTGCCAAAGCTCTTTGTCCACCTGTTTCATCTCCCCGCTAGCTCCATGATTTCTTCATGAAAAGCCTTCTTGCTCTCCTCGACTTTCAGTGTAAATTCGACCACTGTTTTCAACTGCAGTAATACGCTCGGATTGTTTTGCAGCCGCTGTTTTAACCTCTTCGAATTTAGCATCGATATATAATTTAAAAGCGTCAGCCTTGACTTCCGCTTTATCCATCAGTTCCTTTATCAGATTAGTCAGAGACTTGAAATCGGGTGGTGTATTCTCCATGTCTGTTTCGGGTGAGGTTACAGGAGCGTTGGGAGCGGTGGTATTGTCGGATATTTCCTTTTCAATATCCACTGCTATCTCCCTTACGGAGCGAGTTGACCGCCGGGACCGTTATATTGTCCACTGCTATCTCCCTCACTGAGCAAGTCATCGCCGGGACCGTTATATTGTCCTCTGCTATCTCCCAGGTGGAGCGAGTCACAGCCGGGACCGTTATATTGTCCACTGCTATCTCCCTCACGGAGCAAGTCATCGCCGGGACCGTTATATTGTCCGCTGCTATCTCCCAGGTGGAGCGAGTCACAGCCGGGACCGTTATATTGTCTACTCCGTGTCTCTTTCCAGGTTCTTTCTCTTTCTTTGGTCCCATGTTGAATCTTTCTTTCTGTTGATATAGTTAGTAGAAGGTAGGGATGCACCGAATGGGAAATTCTTGGCCGAAACCGATACCGAAAATAGAAAACAGTTGGCCGAAAACCAAAAGCCGAAAGGCCGAAAATGATTCATAGAATAGATTTTTTTTTACCAATGTTGTGGAACAGTATGATTATGGAAAAATGTATGATTATGGCAAAACTTAACTTAAATAATAAATAATCACTATTATGGGTCCATAAAACATTTATTCTGCACTTCTGAATGCATACAGTACATTAATTCCATCTTTTCTCTGGCTGCCGCAGCGGACATCTGTGCTCTACTGAGCGCACCTTTCTAGTCCCCAGCTGAATGTGCTCGCTTGACTCGGCACAGTAGACGCGCGACAGACAGACAGCGTCAATGTGAGAAACACAATCCCCCCCCCCTCTCGCTCTGAATAATATGCATATTAGATCACTCAGTGATTAACCGCGACGGGCATATAGTAAATAAGGATATAAAAGCATGTTAAAGACGCATTTATTGGACGCGTTGCGCACAGAGTTTACATAGAAACAGCGCGACTCCCGACAGCGCGACATCATCACAACAACACGCGTTAGGTTACAGGTTGTTTCTGTTTCGGTGACATATTTTCGGTGAAAAAACTCTTTCGGCCGAAAGCCACAGAAATGTCGGTGCATCCCTAGTAGAAGGTCTTATTTAATACATACGATGAGGTTTAAACACATTAGTGTTGTACAAATAGGGTTTTGATGCGAAATTAACGTTAACAGGAGCGGAGCGTTGACTAAACGTGACCGACCGCTACATCTCGTTCTCAAACCGGAAGTAAAAAAAAAAAGTTTTAATGCATTTTCTTTTTTCTTTTTAGTAGTCTATTCTTTATAGCGTATAGCCTGCTGCCTGCCTCTAGTCTAAATGTCTATCTTTAGAGGATGACTTTGCAGCATGAATATTGTTTGGGATTCGGCAAGCACGCATTCGTTATTGAAAGTGAAACACAGACAACACACTGTTTATTGACGCTTGCAGTGAGGTACAACGTGAGGCTCACTCGAGGTAGACGGTGGACGGGTCTGTTGAGGAGCTGAGGCGCGCGCCTCACTCCCCTTCCCGTCAACCAAGAGTACCTGTAGTCCCCAGGGCTCTGTCCCGACCGGTGTCCGGATCCCCCCCGAAAGGATGGGTGAGCCGCGGCCGGGGAAGACCGGGCAAGCCTGACTTAACGAGAACCATAAAACCTGAGCGCAGTGTGGCTCCAGCCCCTCGCGCGCCGCCGCGGTTCCCAACTCCCCTCTCCCTCACGGGGAGAGGCGGGGGGGATTCGAAGTCTCCCCTCTGGTCGTGCGCCGTTCACTCGGTGTCGCGGGCAGGGGTGGTAGCGCCCAGCGGTTACCCGACCCTTTCTTCTTATTATTATTATTATTATTATTATTATTATTATTATTATTATTATTATTATT
The DNA here is from genome assembly GCF_963971535.1 of Notolepis coatsorum. Taxonomy (NCBI): domain Eukaryota; kingdom Metazoa; phylum Chordata; class Actinopteri; order Aulopiformes; family Paralepididae; genus Notolepis; species Notolepis coatsorum. The sequence continues at coordinate 62,284,333 of NC_140174.1, forward strand.
ATTATTATTATTATTATTATTATTTATTATTTATTATTTATTATTATTATTATTATTATTATTATTATTATTATTATAAAAAACAGCGGTGATGCTGTATTCAGCTTATCTCTGCGGTGGGCGTGATGTAACAGCGATACCGCAGTAATGCGGTAACCGCGGCAGCTCTAGGTACAGTGGTGATGATGGTACAGTGTGGTGATGGTACAGTGTGGTGATGGTACAGTGTGATGTAGGGAGTAGGGCTGACCCCTATTAGTCGAATAGTCGACTAATCGGTCTAATAATTTTTTTTTAATCATTCTTTCCAAAAGAAAAGAGGCCTAGACGCGTGGCTAACGCTAATGGCACGCATACCAGAGGCTAACTGCCTAAGAAAACAGGCACAGAGGCACTGGAAGAGGATTTCACCCATCTAATGAACACACTAGACTAGACAAATATCAAGATGTATCCATCAGTGGACCAATTGCATGCTTTTGCAGAGGACAAGAAGCCTTTCGTTGACTCCTTCAGACATTAAGCACCCCCACAGCCCAAATGGAATGATAAATAGTCGACTATCGGCTAATTTCGGCCAATCATAGTCGACTATCCAAATCCTTAGTCGGGGACAGCCCTAGTGTGGTGATGCCGCAGGGAACAAAATTAACTTTTTGGCTTACCAGCCAAGGTGGCTGGTAGATTAAAAAAACTACCAGCCAGGCAGATTCTTTTACCAGCCAAAAATTTGAAATAGCTTTTTAGTATATCGCCATGTATTATTATTATTATTATATATACAGGGCTCTACGCTAACCTTTTTCCCAGGGAGCACAAGTGCTCCTAAATCAAATTTAAATTTAGGAGCACAGTGAAAATTTTTCAAGTAACAGAGTTTATTAACAAACTATTTATTACATGCATATTATACTGTGCGTGCGTGTGCATACTAACGGTCAACATCTGTGCAATAGCACATATCACCAAAATCAGACATTGGCCCATGCCTACTAGACACAAAGGATATTGGTTGTCAAGCTGCTTTTGTATGTTGTACTGTTGTCACAATACCAACATTTTGACTTTGATACAGATAGGAAAGGTAATGGAATATATTATTAGATGACAGAACATGGAAAATCCTTTATACAATTATTTAATTCATTATCATTTAAACGCTATTGAATAATAGTTAATCAATAGTAATTAATACAATTATTCTGTTACAGCTAGTGAGCTATATACTATAGCTACTGTCCATCAATATCATCCTTTTGAATGAAATAGGTTCAGGAGAGAGATGGAGAGAGGGAGAGAGAGAGAGAGAGCGACACACACACACAGATTATCAGCCCTCTCTTCCCCCACTATGCCTCTGAGCATCCCCAGTGATTAGCGTTAGCAGTAGTTAGCGTTAGCAGGTTAGCTTAGTTGGAGTACTCAGTTAGCAGATACTATTACAGTAGTTAATGTTTTAGCACGACGTGGGTATAACTGGTGAGGATGCAAAGCATGTTAGACAATTGGAACTGCTGCAGACTCTAGATGAGTTGTTACAGAGCTGGTCCACGCTGCTCCGTCTCTATTATGAAATTACAATTGCGCAGTTGAGACGCCCACTATGCAAGACTATTACTTGCACACTGTGCTCCTAAATGATTTTCCCGGTTCGCACAAATCTATTTTTAGAGGCAAATGTGAGTGAAATGCTCGCACTGTATAGCCTTGATATAATACTCTAATATGCTCATATGGCTCCCAATTATTTTACACGCCAGAGTGGCCGAGTAGCCTCTGTAATTTACCAGCCAAAGAGGAAATCTACACGCCATTGGCGTTTGGCGGGTGCTTATTTTGTTCCCTGGGTGATGGTACAGTGTGGTGATGGTACAGTGTGTGGTGATGGTACAGTGTGTGGTGATGGTACAGTGTGTGTGTGGTGATGATGGTACAGTGTGGTGATGGTACAGTGTGTGGTGCTGGTACAGTGTGGTGCTGGTACAGTGTGGTGATGGTACAGTGTGTGGTGATGGTACAGTGTGTGTGTGGTGATGATGGTACAGTGTGGTGATGGTACAGTGTGTGGTGCTGGTACAGTGTGGTGCTGGTTAGGGATGGGTACCTTTCACATTTGAACCGATACCGGTACCGGTACCGGTACCTGTGAATCGATACCGGTACCCAACGGTACCTTTTTTCGGTACTTTAAAAAAATAAAAAAAAAAAAAAAAAAAAAAAAAATTTATTAATTTTTTTTGTAACTTTTTTTTTTTTTTTTTTTTTACTTTTTTCTTTTCATGTCAACGTTCACACGCACAATATATGCTTACCTAGGATTTGACTTGATTCAACAACAAAGCAGTCGGAGCAATGACAAGCCGAAAACTGTCGAAATTTTATTTACCTACCTCAGTCGTAAAAAAAAATCCAAACTTCAAATAACTACAATTTCGACAGTTTTCGGCTTGTCATTGCTCCGACTGCTTTGTTGTTGAATCAAGTCAAATCCTAGGTAAGCATATATTGTGCGTGTGAACGTTGACACGAAAAGAAAAAAGTAAAAAAAAAAAAAAAAAAAAAAGTAAAAAAAAAAATTAATAAAAAATATTTTTTTTATTTTTTTTTTATTTTTTTTCGGTTTCTCACTTGATTCGATACTCGGTAGTACCGACGTGTTTCGGTTCGGTACCTCAAAAGTACCGAATTCGGTACCCATCCCTAGTGCTGGTACAGTGTGGTGATGGTACAGTGTGGTGATGGTACAGTGTGTGGTGATGGTACAGTGTGTGTGGTGATGGTACAGTGTGGTGATGATGGTACAGTGTGGTGATGGTACAGTGTGTGGTGCTGGTACAGTGTGGTGATGGTACAGTGTGTGGTGATGGTACAGTGTGTGTGGTGATGATGGTACAGTGTGGTGATGGTACAGTGTGTGGTGCTGGTACAGTGTGGTGCTGGTACAGTGTGGTGATGGTACAGTGTGTGATGATGGTACAGTGTGGTGATGGTACAGTGTGATGATGGTACACTTGGTACAGTGTGGTGATGGTACAGTGTGGTGATGGTACAGTGTGGTGATGGTGCAGTGATGATGGTACAGTGTGGTGCTGGTACAGTGTGTGGTGATGGTACAATGTGTGTGTGGTGATGGTACAGTGTGGTGATGATGGTACAGTGTGTGGTGATTGATGGTACAGTGTGATGATGGTACAGTGTGGTGATGGTGCAGTGCAGGGGAGGAAACTAACTTTTTGGCTTACCAGCCAACTGGCGAGTATCTGATTTTTTTTACCAGCCAAACAGATTTTTTACCAGACAAAAAAAATCGCTAATTGTGATAATTACTTCTTTGTATGTCAAGCCGCGTCAATGTTGTGTATGCATCTGGGTAGGCACACTGTGCCTTTAAGACAGCACGGTGGTCTTACGACAGTGCTGTGAAGTACCGTCAAGTGTTGTGGTAACGTCAGTTGGGTTGGTGTGCTGTTGTGCACAGTGCACTGGTTGAGCTAGCCCCTTTCGTGACTGCGATGTGCAAGCCAGGGGCTTTTGAGCATGAAATAAAATGTCTAACCTTACGTCGTAGTCCGGTGCTTTTTTGGAAACATTATAGTCATAACAGATACACCTAGCTGGCTGGTTTGAGCACACGGGGCTAACGTTAGCTAGCAAGCAGCTATAGCTAAAACGCTAACTAGAAGCTAACGACTGTATACAGTTCCAGTAGACTAACATTACACCTCTGTGATTTAAATGTGTCCTTAGTAACTTATACTCGAGGGTTGTACTAGGGTTGGATGCAGTTTCCCGTTGGTCAGTCTGTCTGTTTTCCATCTTCTGCTGTGTTTAACGTTATCTGTTTGCGAGTGCTCCTGATGGCTAGCCTAGTACCGCGGGACTTTTATTATTATATGTCCGCGGGTTGGCCAGTACTGCGCAAACGTTTATTAAACATTATATGTCCGCGGGTGGTCTTGTGCAGTGCTCTCGTGGCACTGTGAACTAAAGCGAACACTCAGAAGACGCGCACCGTTTGCCAGTGCAGTGATTGCAGAATGTTTTATTTTTTTGTATACTCGCCAGCAGGGGAGGAAACTAACTTTTTGGCTTACCAGCCAACTGGCGAGTATCTGATTTTTTTTACCAGCCAAACGTAAAAAATACTAGCATTTGGCCAGTAAAGTGGCCTAATTTCCTCCCCTGGTACAGTGTGTGGTGATGGTACAGTGTGATGATGGTACAGTGTGATGATGGTACAGTGTGGTGATGGTGGTAGTTTCTTTAATAGTTGTCATACAGAAGTACAGAATACTTTTATACAAAATGCTTCTTACTGTTACGCTCCAGAGACTGTGCAAGACAAGATAAGTATGAAATAAAATAACATAGTATAGCATGTAAATTAGAAGTAAAAAATTAGGTCACAGTGTTCAGTATAGACATATGTACAATGTTCGATGCAGAATAGACATAACTGAGTTACCATATAATATACAATACTATGCAGTGTACTAATATACAATACTATATAGTGCAAGGCAGAAATGGGATGAGGTGCAATTTAGGTACAATTTACAGTAGGTGTACGAGTTGTAGTGCAAATCCTTTATCAATAAATATAAAGTGTGTTTGTGTGATCTAAAGTGTGGAGAGTGGGTGCTGCAGTGTGTTTGTTTAAGTGAGTGTGTGCGTGTGGGTGTGTGTGCTGTGTGCATTTGATGGTTGTTGCATAGTGTTTATTGTTCGTTTAGCAGCCTGATGGCCTGGGGATAGAAACTTCTTCTGAGTCTTTCTGTGCTCGCCTTAAGACTCCGGTATCGCTTGCCTGACCGCAGCAGTTCAAAGAGGCAGTTGTTCGGGTGGCTGGAGTCCTTGATGATTCTCTTAGCCTTCCCCCTGCACCGCTTGTTGTAAATGTTCTGGAGGGTGGGAAGCCCCCCTCCAATTGTGCGTTCGGCTGAACGTGTCACTCTTTGTAGTCTGCTACGGTCTTGTGCAGTGCTATTCCCAAACCAGGAGGTGATGTTGCCAGTCGGGATGCTCTCTATTGTACATGAGTAGAAGTTCCTAAGGATCTTCTGACTGACTTGGAACTTCCTTAGGCCCCTGAGGAAGTAGAGGCGTTGTCGTGCCTTCTTCACAACACTGTCAATGTGTGTGGTCCATGTCAAGTCCTCGGATATTCTGTTCACTCTCTCAACCGGTGCCCCGTCGATTCTGAGGGGGCTGTAGTCCTTGACCCCCGACCTCCTGAAGTCCACAATCATCTCTTTTGTTTTGCTGACGTTCAGGGAGAGGCAGTTCTCCTGACACCACTGTGACAGATTATCTACCTCTTCCAGGTAGGCCCTCTCGTCGTTGGCAGAGATCAGGCCCACCACTACTGTGTCATCAGCAAATGTGATGATTGTGTTGTTGTTCCGCTGTGCCACGCAGTCATGTATGTATAGGGAGTAGAGGAGGGGGCTCAGAACACAGCCCTGGGGGGCCCCTATGTTGAGCGTGATGGATGAGGAGGTGCAGTTGCCTGCTCTTACCACCTGGGGTCTGCCCGTGAGGAAGTCCAAGACCCACTGGCAGAGGTCATAGTTCAAGCCCAGGTCCCTGAGCTTGGCTATGAGCTATGGTACAGTGTGGTGATGGTACAGTGTGTGATGGTGGTACAGTGTGGTGATGGTACAGTGTGTGATGATGGTACAGTGTGGTGATGGTACAGTGTGATGATGGTACAGTGTGGTGATGGTACAGTGTGGTGATGGTGCAGTGATGATGGTACAGTGTGATGATGGTACAGTGTGATGATGGTACAGTGTGATGATGGTACAGTGGTGATGGTACAGTGTGATGATGGTACAGTGTGGTGATGGTAGTGTGGTGATGGTACAGTGTGTGATGATGGTACAGTGTGATGATGGTACAGTGTGTGATGATGGTACAGTGTGTGGTGATGGTACAGTGGTGATGGTACAGAGTGTGGTGATGGTACAGTGTGGTGATGGTGCAGTGATGATGATGGTACAGTGTGTGATGATGGTACAGTGTGATGATGGTAGTGTGGTGATGGTACAGTGTGGTGATGGTACAGTGTGTGGTGATGGTACAGTGTGTGATGATGGTACAGTGTGATTATGTTACAGTGTGTGATGATGGTACAGTGTGTGGTGATGGTACAGTGGTGATGGTACAGAGTGTGGTGATGGTACAGTGTGGTGATGGTGCAGTGATGATGATGGTACAGTGTGTGATGATGGTACAGTGTGATGATGGTAGTGTGGTGATGGTACAGTGTGGTGATGGTACAGTGTGTGGTGATGGTACAGTGTGTGGTGATGGTACAGTGTGTGATGATGGTACAGTGTGATGATGGTACAGTGTGATGATGGTACAGTGGTGATGGTACAGTGTGATGATGGTACAGTGGTGATGGTACAGTGTGATGATGGTACAGTGGTGATAATGGTACAGTGTGTGATGATGGTACAGTGTGATGATGGTACAGTGTGTCGTGATGGTATAGGGCTGGGCGATATGGCCAAATATTTTATCACGATATATCACGATAACATTTTTCATATCGTTCGATATAGATAATTATCGATATTTTTATTAGTATAATTTGTTTTTATTTATTTATTTTGCAGCAATTCTTTGTCTTTGCCACCATCTTTAGTGTTACAGCCCCTCACACTCCAGTTCTCAGGCTGCAGCTGGTTTGAAAGCAAAAGTACCAAAAAAAAAGTGGCTGTGGCTCCAGGGGAGTTACAGTTCTGGCCCTGCTAGTTTCTTTTCTATCTTTTTGGCGCATTTTTGGTGGACAAACCACCGCACATGTGCACCGTGACTCGCGACTGGAGACTAGCTCTGCTAGCACACATGTACATACAGACGGTTTCAAACTGTATTTTAAATTAGAAAGCAAACAAAATAAATGGACAAGAGAAAATAAATGTCATATTTTTTCAGTATTGTCATTTGGACAAGCAAAGCCATTACTTTAAGTTGCAGGCAAGAAAGACAAGTTGGTCTGTCTCTGGTTTTAAAGCTGCCCTGTTGCAGGTCACAAAAGAAAAAAAAGTATTATCGGTTATTAAAATATATTGCGATAATTATCGTTATCGTTTTATCGCCCAGCCCTATGATGGTACAGTTAATTCGAACCTTTCCAGCCTTCATTGAAACAGATTCATCGTTGTTAGTTTTGTTGATAAAAACAGATTCTAGTTTGATTTCACAGGAAATCCCGCCTCGTTGTTCTCGAGCCCAATCATTACCTCTGCTCCGCTCTCCGCCATCTTTGCCATGTTTTTTTGTTTTCTCCAAATGTTAATCTTCGACTTCTAGAACTCTGTAGTTGTCAGTGAACAGTGGCTAGTGTTACATTGTGTTTAGAATGTTAAGTTCTCAAAATCCTATCTCGTATGTGAGATGGTACACCTGAAAGCGTTAATCATTGTACCCTCTCTTTCTCTCCCGGGCAAAACTATACTTGGTCAGCGATCGCGGCACCCCGGGGCGCTAGCCACACCAATGTCTACCTTGTACTGTTAAAAAACACCCAGGGCGCTAGCCATACCAATACTGATGATATAATACTACCAATGTCTACCTTGTACTGTTAAAAAACACCCAGGGCGCTAGCCATACCAATACTGATGATATAATACTACCAATGTCTACCTTGTACTGTTAAAAAAACACCCAGGACGCTAGCCACACCAATACTGCTAATATAATACTACCAATGTCTACCTTTTACTGTTAAAAAACAAAATCCCATCCTCTCTTTCTCTCCCAGGTGAAGCTGTACTTCACCAAGACGGTAGAAGAGGGCGCTAACTCTGACGCCAGCAGCACGGCCTCAGTGACGCCGGACGTGAGCGACAACGAGATAGATCACTACCACTACTCCGACACCACGGACTCAGACCCAGAGAACGAGCCCGAGGAGCAGCACACACAGATCACTAAAGTCTGACACAAACACGCACACATATATATATATATATATATATATATATATATATATATATATATATATATATATATATATATATATACACACAACACACACATACGTATATATATATATATACACACACATGGACCCCAACAAAGAATGGTGAGCGCTTGATAAGACGTTGGCTCACAGGGGGAGTTCTGATAGTGAAACGGAACAGTGACCCGGTCACACAGACTCGCCGATGAGCTCGGAGATCAGTGGACTCGTTTCTGCCTGCATCGCCCAACCCCAAACCCCACCCACTCTCCCGCTCGCCCCCACCCGCAGCGTGGTCATGGAAAACTGGACAATCGGACGAAGGGGAGGCAGGACAGATGGACAAGATGGATGGACGGAGGAAATTGAAAACTAAAAGGAGAAAACTTGAATCTAAAAACTTTAAAGACAAGTAGACTTCTTAAGCAAGTACACCCCAGGACGTTTGTTGGATAGGAATGCCCCGCCCCCTCCTCTTCCCTCCTTTCTTGTTTCCCTCTTTCTGCGCCTTTTAGGAAACGCTAATGATGCTGACCAATTATTTCTTCTTTGTATTTTTTTGTTTTGTTTTTTAATCTTCCTCTCTCTCACTCAGTTTCTGGAGCATCTTGTTGAGCTGGATTGGAAGTTAGCTGCCAGTTGGAATGCTCTCTCTCTCCCCCCCCTCTCTCTCTCTCTCTCTCTCTCTCTCTCTCTCTCTCTCTCTCTCTCTCTCTCTCTCTCTCTCTCTCTCTCTCTCTCTCCAGATTTCCTAATTTCTTCTTTTAAATTGATCCACACTTATTTTTACCTCCCCATATGTTTTGTTCCACAAACAGACAGTCAATGTCTCCAAATGTTCTCTGCTATCTTTTCTATTATCTCTTAAATTTCAATCCAAAATTCGATCCAAACCTCGTAAAATCTTTACCCGAAGTTGGATAGCTTGCAAACCTCAGTCGGACGCGTACATCATTAGTTACACCAAGAGAGAAGAAGCGATTAAAGGCTTAATGTGACATTTTAAGGTTTAATCTGTCATTTGTCTTAATCCAGAACTTGTTACGTTATGGTAGGAAACATCCATTTACTCTAAAAGCAGCATGTTAGCATTTTCTTTTTAGCAATCAAAGGGGTACTGCTAGGTTAAAAGTTAACAACCTAGCTTGTAAGTACACTTTGGATTGCATTAGGAATGCTAAAATGCTGTTTTTGTTGAAGTCCGGGTGAAGCAAATGTAGATATTTGTACATGTTATACATGTTTGAAAATAGTATTTTTGGGGTGTGGGCCTTAAATCATGGCTCAATGACGTATAGCCCCTCCCTTAATGCTATATAAAAACTAGAGTGCATTAGCATGGTTCTCCCAGAGTTTATAGTTAATGCTAACCATTTCATGTATGTGAATGGAAAATGCTAAACTATACCTATTCCGGGAAGTATAGCTCAATAAAAACACAAATGTGGGTGATCTAACCTCGTTTTCTAGTTAGTCGATTAGGCAAGCTTTCTAACCAAGTAGCGTCTATTTGATAGATTTCGTAGTTTATAGACAAATGCTTTAGTGATTGAAAAAAAAATGTAATGCCACTTGAGCTGAAAGGGAGCTGTCAATCAAGTGTGATCTGACCACACCCCCACAATCCTGAGAAGCGGTCGGAGATGGGTTTCATGATAGTTATTAACGTTTTTAATCATTCAAATAAAAAAAATATTATGTGGTGTGGAAAAAATCAGAACACATATTTATTTTTGCTTCACCCCGACTTTAATCAAAGTATGCCAGTACAGATAATTTTTTCCTGCACACATTGACACAAGTGTCTGGCGAAGAAGAACCTACGTTTCAAAACGTCAAAGTATCCTTTTAGAATCATTTGAATGTGACGTGAAGGAGAGGAGTTTTTCACAATCTGCTCCAGGTCAATCATCTACGGTCTGATCTGAACACACAGCCCTACGCTCATATGCCTCCTATACCTACTGTGAACAAACTCTTTCAGTGCTTTTCTGCAACCAGTCTCTCTTTCTCTCTTTCTCTCTCACCCGTTTGTACAGGCGTCACTTCAATCACAGTTCTACAGTTAAAAAACAAACATATTTTTTGTCATTGTATTTTCAATATCGCAGTTATCATTAAGCTATATGACAGACAAGCTATATACAATGTATTCATTCCTTCGACTGTTTCTGTGTTTCTGAGTTGTCTATCCAGAGAATCTGTCACTCTGTTTTTAAGCCGTAATAATCCTCTCAGACAAAATGGAGTCGAGAAACCAAATTCTTTTTACTCACTCGGGAGTGCTTGTTTTCTCCAGGCCTGGGTGTGCCAGTTGGGTGGGGTTTGCACTTTTAGGACAATTAGTCTAATTCCTTTGGCTCCACGTTGTGCCAGGCGAGCTCAGTCAATCAGAGAAACGTATATTTGACGTGTCTACGGCTGTATGTTGTTTAGGTTGCCGTCACTTCACTCTCGATGCAAACTTGAAATGTCAATTGAAAGTGAATTGACCACACCCTTTCTACTGTGATTGATTTTATGTCAAAATGAGATCTATCGATATCAACATGGCTTTAAAATGCAGTTTTGTGAGGTTTTAGGAGAGCGCCATCTCCATTTGTCCACAATGTCTCAAGACATCGTCGCTAACTACCTACCGATCATCTTTCGGAAAACACGACCTACCCATTCACACGAGTTGTGTGACCGTGATAAGCTATTTCCCTCTCAAAGGCCGATTCCAGAGTGTCAGGTTACGTGTCCCAACCTGGACCATGTGTTTTCTAACCGCTGTTATCAGGGCAGAGCAGTGTTCCACACTTAACAGGCTTTTGACAGAGGAATGTCATTCATTGATCCCTGTTGATACACGATGGCTTTATAAGACACACTTAAGATCTTACAAACTGCAACTTCAACACAAAGGGATCACTGTGTACGTCGATTATTGTTGTCATGGCAGTAAACTATAAAGGCTGGATTTTCAAAGGAACACTACACTCTTAAGGACGTTTAGTTTTCAACACATCTGTTGCGTAGGTTCAAACACCACCCATCTTCTTGTGCTGCTATTCAGCATGTGTTAAAGGTGTGTTAATAGCAGCGCATTTAGAAATGCGCGTTTATTAATACATGTTGTAAAATAACACAAGATCCGTGTGTGTGCGTGTAGTCTCCGCCGCGTGCACGTGTTGAAAATAAAAGTTTTCGCTATTGTGGAACCAATAAAATATCTGTTCTGTGCGCTGAAGCTAGGGGTCTCAGTCGGCGGCTGAACGTCATCGTTATGTCTGGTGCTATTTGCTAGCGTAGGCCCAGCGCCGGTCCAATACTGTTGTAACTCTGTCGTCGACCTATAGGGGCTTCAATACCTGCTTAGAGAAGTGATGAGACAGTTTGAATTAAAAGTCTCCTACAGAGACAGTTACACTTGTTGACCGTCTACTGCAAAGTTTCAGTTCACTTTCTGTTCAATCAATTCAGGGAGATTGAATTGAGAATTGATAATTCAAAGTCGAATTGAAAAAAAATTGGCGTACGAAGGTTTTCAACCATCCAACCTAATAATAAGGAAAAAACTGAGAACAAATGCTCCGTCGTTAATGAACAGTTTCCGCCTGCGTTTTCAAAACGTGGTGAATGTAAAGTGAATTGATCCTAAGCCACGGCTCGTCAAGGTCTACCGTTGAGCCTATCTTCTGCTCTCGCTTGATGATGTCACTAACCATTGAGCCTATCCTCAGCTCTCGCTTGACAATGTCACAACTCTTGATCTGTGGCCATTTTGCGTCCCTCCCAGTAAACACCGGTTTGGATTCAATAATAGGGAAACGGTAATGAGTGAATGCATTGTATTGTCGATCCCATGGCCTTTTATTCCATCTGTGGTGCCGTCTTAAACTGCCATACCGCACACAGTAGAAACGTCACTTCAGTAACATCAATACATTTAACCCGAAGACCATACCACAGGCTGCAGGTTGAGGCAATGGAAATGGGCAATTTTGAAGACATGTAATTATTACCACCAGCATATTGTCATTATACTGAGGGTTAACATGTACTCGAGGCAAACAACCATAATGGATGATAACAGACATAAACGTGTGTCTCTTAGATTATATGCCTTAAGCGTTTGATTACTTGTACTCCTTGTGGTTGCACTATTCTGTCTGCAGTAATTCTATCCCGTTCATGAATCTTCAACATGGCTGTAGCAGTAGGCAGTATTTCCCGTTGACATGGCCTCAAAGCAGCTGTAGTAGTTTGCCTACAGTGACCCAGGGTGCATCCTGGCCTCTCCCCCGGTATTAGGTGCTCACGCTTCGCCACGCCAGAAGAACCCCCTGTTTCAGATGTAGTTAAAGTATATCATCCATGGGTTTAAAACGACACGCACAACGCGTAAGGGATGTGTTGAAATAACCATGGCCGGCGTGTCCCTAAACACACATATAATTGTGGTGAAGGAGGGCATGCAGTAATATGTGTTTAAGAGGAGTTTATAGCAGCACATGGTGTTTGTATCTCCAACCCAGCTGTGATACTTCCAACACATCTCTCCTCGCTAAACTGAATTGTTTTTGTTGATGTCACTACATATTTGAATGCCCGTCCCCACGGTGCAAAGTTTCTAAATGTCCTCATCCGCAGCTTAGGAGCACGGAAGTGTTGGGTGTCCGTTGGTGCACTGTGTGGAATAGACCACGAGAAGTGAAGGACATCGATCGAACACGCTGCAGTCTTTTGACCCTTGGCCAACAGAAATCTCTGTAGGAAAAATAATGCTTTGCCTGATTAATGTCTTTTGAATCCAGGCCAAAGGAATGTTTGGTGGAGCCTACTTGGACCGCCCAGAAGGGCAAGGTTAGTTGTGTAGCGGACTGTTCCGTTGCACCAGGTGCGCTCAAATCAATCCATCACAGTTTTAGGATATGAAGACCGAAGGGGTTTCAGGAAATACGTTTTGACGCTCGCCAGGTGCTGCAGTTTCTTCTTTCTCAATATTTTTTGTCTTTTTATTACCATTTTCCCTTTCTTCTACGGTGAAATCGGAATAGTGCAGCTGCAGATTTGACATGAAATACCGCCCTCTATACTTGCTTCAACACAATATGTAGTCCATATTGTCCAGTTATGTATTATCCCGTTTCTCACGCATGCCAAATGTGCTCTGGTAGCACCTGGCAAAAGCTCTCGGTCTCTCTTCGCTTTTATTATCGTAGGAGGAAAATTGCTCTCGAGGCTGTAATACATAGGCTACTTTCTGAGGCGATTTAGTTTGGCCATATTACCTTCAAATTACCCATAGCTTCAAAACATTGCCCATGTACCACAACCAACTCTTTTATTGTTTGATCTTGAAGGCATAATCCACAGTTTTTCCATAATCCACCATCCTGGCTCTTGATTGTAAGCTACGGTCGTTTTTCAAATGATGGTAGACGGACAGCTTTTTTTGAGGAAACTGAGATGGGAAATGAGGCTTTCAGCAGGGATGTTGATTCCATTATTGGATAATGGGTTCAGAGAAAACGGATTCTGATGGTTCGGTAGCTTCACCTGCTTGGTTTACAAACAAATGGAAGGGGCTTGTCGCTGAACGAGGATGACAACGCTATTTTCCTAATGGTTATGTTTGAACTGAAACACACTGTATACTTGCCTTGGCTAAAAAGAATAATTGTGTTCCTTGTGTAACATGAGAAGAAGGCTTTTTGTTTGTTTGCTTTTCTCTGTTATATACAAGCCAACCCAGCAACACTTAATCTACCAACTCTCTTCTTGTATATATATATATATATATATATATATATATATATATATATATATATATATATATATATATATATATATATATATATGCACATATATATATATATATATATATATATGCACATATATATATATATATATATATATATATATATATATATATATATATATATATATATGCACATATATATATATATGCACATATATATATATATTAGTGCTGTCAATAGATTAAAATTAACTAATTAATTCACAATTTTCTGTAATTAATCTAGATTAAAAATAGCATTTTTCTACTTAAGACCGAAGCTTGTAACAGATATTTACTTGAGTAAAATCATGGAATTAATGTAAAATCAACACAAAGAAAGTATGTTTAGATTCAAAGACTATTTTAATAGCTTTCTTTGAATACAGTTTCTCTCCTGTAAAATACAAATGTTCAACAAAACCATCAACATTGACTCAGCTAGACCTCTTTCTTATATCCGTGGCGCTAAGATTGAAGATTTTTCACTCTATAGATGAATCTAGATTAATTAATTTTAATGCTTTAAATCATTTAAATTAATCTCAAGTTAAAGCATTAACTTTGACAGCCCTAATATATATATATATATGTGTAACGGATGGTATCGTGAAGCGCAGTCAAGAAGGGCTGGGGTGAGTAGCGGTGCTATGGGTTAAACTCACTCTCACATCCTCAAAGACAGATGGACACGTTGCGAAGTAGTGGATTCACCTCTTGGTATAGCGGTCTGTGTTGCTGCCTGCGGTGTGGGAGGCTGGGGTTCGACTCTCACTCGGGGCATCGAAGTTTGAGGTGACGTCACAACCGTTACACATGTAGTCAGTCCATACATATTTGGACATTGACACCATTTTCAAGATTGTGCCTCTGTACACCACCACAATGGACTTGAAAGGAAACAATCAATATGTGCTTTAAGTGCAGACGTTCAGCTTTAATTTGAGCGTATTTACATCCAAATCAGGTGAACAGTGTAGGAGTTATATGCCCCCTCCCTTTTTTAAGGGACCAAAATTAATTGGACAAAATAACTCATAAATCAAATCACTTTTAATACTTGGTTGCAAACCCTTTGCAGTCAATGACTCAAGTCTGGAACCCATAGACATCACCAGACGCTGGGTTTCGTCCCTCTGCCCTTCAGTTTTGTCTTCAGCAAGTTAAATGCATGCTCAATTGGATTCATGTCATGGTGATTGACTTGGCCATTGCATAACATTCAACTTATTTGCCTTAAAAAAAACGGGTTGCTTTCGCAGTATATTTTCGGTCATTGTCCATCTGCACTGTAAAGCACTGTCCAATGAGTTCTGAAGCATTTGACTGAATATGAGCTGATATTACCCGAAACACTTCAGAATTCATCCTGCTGTTTTTGTCAGCAGTCACATCATCAATAAATACAAGGGAACCAGTTCCATTGGCAGCCATACATGCCCACGCCTTAACACTACCACCACCATGCTTCACTTATGAGTTGGTATGCTTTGGATTATGAGCAGTTCCTTTCCTTCTCCATACTCTTCTCTTCCCATCATTGTGGTACAAGTTGATCTTTTTCTCATCTGTCCATTGGATGTTGTTCCAGAACTGTACAGGCTTTTTTAGATGTTTTTTGGCCAACTCGAATCTGGTCTTCCTGTTTTTGAGGCTCACCAATGGTTTACATATTGTGGTAAACCCTCTGTATTGACTCTGGTTAAGTCTTCTCTTGATGTAGACTTTAAAACAGATATGCCTACCTCCTGGAGAGTGATCTGGCCAACTGCTGTGAAGGGGTTTTTCTTCACCAGGGAAATAATTCTTCTGTCATCCACCACAGTTTTCCATGGTCTTCCGGGTATTTTGTTGTTGCTGAGCTAACCAGTGTGTTCTTTCTTTTTATGAATGTACCAAACAGTGGATTTGGCCACACCTAATGTTGAATTTTCAGCCTAATGAAGGCTTGCTTCACTGATAGTGACGGCTCTTTGGACCTCATGTTGAGAGTTGACCGCAACAGATTCCAAATGCAAGACTTGAAATGAACTCTAGACCTTTTATCTGTTCCCTGTAAATGAAATAATGAGGGAATATCACATACATACATGGCCATGGAACAGCTGAGCAACCAATTGTCCAGTTATTTTGGTCCCTTAAAAAGGGCGAGGCACTTATAGAAATTGTTGTTATTCCTGAATTTCCTACACCGTTCACCTGATTTGGATGTAAATACCCCCAAATTAAAGCTGAAGGTCTGCACTTAAAGCACATCTTGATTGTTTCATTTCAAATCCATTGTGTTGGTGTACAGGGCCAAAATGATAAATTGTGTTGATGTCCAAATATTTATGGACCTGACTATATACATATTTTTTCTTTTCTTTGTTTACATTTTATTACATCACTGAACCTGCCAAAATTAAGCTCAATCTTTTGTTTGTTTGTTGTTAGTTTAGAGGTAAAAAGGGGTATTTTAAGAAGCAGGGCTACCAAATTAGTCAGATAACTGAAAAACAAATCATGTTATTGTTGAAGACTTTTCTCCAATTGCACTTGGATATGGGTTCCCGAGGGTGTATTCTACCCATGTGAACCGATGATCTCTCGTTACGGATAACACTAGAGAAGTTGACAATATTTTTCACGGCTATCTGGTTAACTCGGTAATCCTCCAACTTGAACCGGCCATCAGGCGGCGTGACCTAAGGGAGCTCTTATTTGTTTTGCCTTACTTGAAGCCCACAATCCTTCCTGTCCTCCTACAGTGCTATCGTTTCCACAGCTAGACTTCTAACCCAGAGCCGTATACAGTCCAGGGTTCTGTCACAGTGGAGAGGTCATCGTCGCCAGGTTGACTTTGACTTGATGGGTATTCTGAGGAACAGCCTTTTTCTTTTGGACCTCCGTTTTTAGACAGAACTCTCGTTGTATAGCGTCAGATGAAAACCTTGTATCTTCTTAAGCAAACCTTTTCTGGAATTGGGATAAAACCATCAGACTAACACCCATTTGTATTTTTTTTTTTTAAGTTGGTTTTGAATACATTTCATCTTCCTTTTTATAGTCATGGAAGCAAGTATAAAACAATTCAAGCAACAACTAAATATATATATATATATATATATATATATATATATATCTCACCAACATTGCATCAGAGATACAAAGTTTTAATCTGACAGTAGTGATATGGTTCTCGCTATGGTCTTCTCTACACTGGCTCTGTATAGCTGTAGTACAAGGGTTAGTTTGGATTTTTGGACATTAAGTTGTATGAAATAGCCTACTTGCCAGTACTATAATGGATGCACATGTATTGGTTTACTCACCAGGTCATGGTCTGGTGTTCTGGCCGGGTTCAGCAAATTTCTAACACAAAATCATCATCCTCCAGCACTTCTGATTTTGCAATCACTTGGCACTGTTTTGTTTCTTGTGCCTGCATGTTGTGGTGTGGATTAAAACTTTATTGGTTTTGTGACCCCATTTCTGCCGCTTGCTGCCGGTCTAAAGCTTCCTGGTTCGCTCTGAACCCGGACAGTAAGCTAATAAGCTTAGCATCCACAACACTACTGGCAAGTGTTTCATACAACCTAATGTCCAAAAGTCCAAACTATCTCTTTTGATATAATCTAAAACTATTAAGAGCAGAGCAACATTTATTGTACTCTACTTTTGCACTGTTACAGGTTATTGCAGGGTTTCAAGTCATTGGTCCACAGTATTTTGTTGTTATTTTTCCGTTGTTATTGTCGTTTTACTTGGTTTTCCCAATTTGGTAAAACTAAAACGCCAGGCCTAGCTGAGCGGTGGAAGATGGCAAGGTTTATAGAAATCAAATGTATCGTAATCATGTGCCCCAGTATCTATATATGTTATTATTTTGCCTGAAAACTTTGGAATACCCTCCCCGGCCCTTGTTCTTTTCTTTTAATCTCTTCTTGTTTTATAATGAAATAAAACTGTAATGGTGATAAACTATTTATAACAGAATTATGTTTATGTTTTTCTGTCTAAGGCCTCAGATGTGCCGACATAGAGCTGTGACACAAAGATCAAAATCTTAAAGGGGCATTTCACCAAAAAACAACACTGATTTATTTCACACATAATCTCTCACACATCCAAAACCTCTCAACCGTTTTGCACACATTAATTTAGTTTGAGAGTAAAATAATTTTGAATATGGTCACCAGTGATGTCATCGGGGACAATGAATCGTTGTGTTGATTACAGTTCAATAAAATTATATGGTAGCAATCCCTATAAGAAGGTTATCACAAGGGGAGGCTGGGTAGCGCAGTGGACTAAGCTCTCGCCTACCACCGCAGAGACTGGGATCTAATCCAGCTGTCAGTGGTACCTCCGGCTTGGTCAGTCGTCCCTACTAACACAATTGGCAGTGTTAGCGGGTGGGAAGCCGGTGGGGTATGAGTCCTGGTCATTGTAAACCGACTCCTACCGGTCGGTCAGCAGGGAGGGATCTGGGGGAAATGGCGCACAGGTTACGTCCCCCCAGTGAAACTCCTCGCTGACGGGTGAAAAAAAAGCGGCGGGTGACTCCACATGTATCAGAGGAGGCATGTGGTAGTTCTACACCCTCCCCAGGCTGACAGTGGGGCAATGCGCACAACAACCAGGAAGGGAATTGGCATAACGACTAAATAGGAATGGGTGAAAAATACAGAAAGCCCAAAAAAGAAATAGAAAAAAAAGACGGTTATCACTATTTCTTTCATCTACATAATTTCATGGATCTTTAACACAACACAAGTATTCACTGTCACCGATGACATCACTGGTGGTGGCCATATTCAAACCCCTTTACTCAATAGCTGACAAACATTTTTGTATGGAGAGCAACTCCTTTCCAAGTTATGAGACAACAATGACCTTGACCTAGTGGAGGACATGAAGCACGAGTTGCTTAGCAACAGAATTTAGAATGCTTTGTGGTCCCGAATGACTTTCACTAGCATGTGTAGCGTGACACTAACAATTGCTAACATATTGCATTATCTCAAAAACTGAAAACACGGGTGCAAGTGGTTTTTGGATGGATTGAAAGGACACATCAGATAGTCTTCTTAAAAATGTGGTCTATCCTTTTAGCACCAATTCCTTCTTGCCCATGACCCTAATCTTTTGTAAATTCTTTATTTCCATATTGTTCTTAGCCTAGTTCCTGCCACGATGGTGTATTAGTGAAGTCAGCACAGTGTAGTGTGAAAGGGCTTTTATTTAGGCTTCTATACAGCTAAAAAGATATGGCCCTGTGCCTGTAGACACCTTTCACCTTTTCAGGTGTACAATCTCACATGTAGAATTGAAAGGCTATAGAATTTGAATGATGATGTAAGAACAGCCTCTGGTCATTGAAATATAGAGTTCCAGGGTGGACATTCCTAGCAGGAGAAACCTACACCTGAGAGGGTTAAATCATGTTTCAGTCCAGCAAGTCCTGTTTGAAATGTATTGACTCTGTGGATGAGGTCACTGGAGGGAGAATGCTTGTGGACATTTAGACTGTCCTGATCCTCGTGTCTTTAAAAGGGGAATTCCACTCTAGGTCTCTCTTGTATCTGTAGAATAGTTGCTTTACTACAGAGGAAAACGAGTCCACAGACTTTGTCAAATTTACCTCTTCTCAATATTGAGGGGGACATGTCCACTGCAACCCCCATAAAACTAGGCCTATGTCTGGCTCTACCAAATTAGGACTGCATAGATAGAATGAATCACTTATGCCTCAATCTGGTATACAAGTGTAATGATGCTTTACTGTGGAATGTCCCTTTAAGTGGCAGATATTGGTGGAAGGTTGGTCATGTAAATGCTTTCATCTGGATGACATCTCACACATGAAGAAGTGTTCCCGAAACTGCAGGATGTCATGCAAATACATCAATTTGAGTATCAATATTATAAAGAAAAAACAGGTGGAAATCATTTTCGTTACCATAATCACACCCATGATTCACACAAATTGAATAACATTTTTGTGTTCATTCTCTTAGTTAGAAACCGATGATCAATTCACTGCAAAAGCACAAAAGCTACTTGTTGAAAACAATGAGTCGGGTAATGAGTTTGTAATTACATAGATGTTAAGGCTTGAAACCGGTTCAAGGAACGGAAACCAAAATCGGTAAAAGAAAGAATATCTTTCAGGAACGGAAAATGAAAACATGTTTAAAACAATCTGAATATGCAGAAATGACCTAAAACCAAATTAACAGAAATTATTATAGTTATATTGTTTCTGGAACCCAAGAATAATGAATAATGTTTCCATTCAGAGCAGAACAATCGGAAAAAGTGTTTACATTTCCAGCTCTTCTGGCTATGATGTTAACTATTCTTTAGTTCCTATCGTATCTCTAGACTCCTCCCCCCTACCGTATCCATCAGTGTGACCACTTAATGAGTCAAATCCACCGGCTTCATACCACTCAAACCGTAAACAAACACTGGATTAACATGGATTACCATTAGCGTGTGTGTGTCAGAAGAGAGTATGCTTAGATATACTGTAGGAGTGTAGGTGGATGACCTTCAGCCAATACACATTATGAACAAGACGACACACACATATCTCTCCCAGTTATTTTGACTATACTCTGAGAAACCAACGAAGAGCTGGAAAACGCTAATTCATATTATAGAAGTGTGTATGTAGATTGGATATGGTGGAGGTGGGGCAGGGCATGCCTCCAGGCTCTAAATCGATTGGCTTGCTGGCCTGGATTGACCTGTCATTGCTAAGCAAGGGATCAATCGAGTTGATTAACAGGACAGGAATGTCAAAATCAGTGCCTGGGTGGTGTAGCGGACTATGTCACTGTGTGTGAAACATTGTTCTGTCCAGCAAAGGCCCAAGAAAGCAGCTGTTGTAATCTCTCGCTCTCGCTCTCTCTCTATATGGGTAACGCATGTATTCCCGGTAACCTGCCCCATTTCTAAGCCATATAACCCAGGACGTTATACGAACAACATTAAAATCTTTTCTCATGTCAAGAATGATTGTTATAGATTCCAAATAATTCACCTTTAAAAAAAAAAAAATCATGTAATGAGGGATGGCGGACCTCTAAAATTGACCTAAGTTACCGGGAATACCAATTCACTATCTCCTCCAATTTAAGAGCGAATTAAAATGTTTTGGTTGTTTTGTAGGGATATCATCACCATGTAACATAATACCATAGTTCTCCCAGAGTTATCTCAAGAGAATTCAAATTTAGCTGAATCTGAAGGAAAAATACGGGTAGAGGGATATGAGTCAACATAGTTCATGGCCTTCAATTGATGACAAACAAAAAAGGCTTAATTTTCATGGCAGATGCATGATATGTTTTGGGCATGATCTTGGCACCCCAATGAACAACCAAAATGAGTTTCGTCTTTTGTGGCCAATTATTTTAGGAGATAATTACGTTTCACATATTGATCCCAAGTTACCGCGAATACCTATCCTCACAATTCCAGATAAACACTTAAATCTCCTATTTTACTAAAGATTGGTGAGATTCTATTTTTGGAAATCATAACAGCAATAATAAGGGTTAGGTGTAAACCAGAATTACTAGAATGTGTTGTGTTTTGTCTGTTAAAATGAGCAAAAACAAGGAAAGGGTATTCCCAGTAACTTAACAAACGAGTGCAAAAAATACAGTTCTAGAACAAGTATTTAAATTTTTTCTATCTTCAAGAAAGTGGAAAGAAACCCAACATTTTCAATTGTCTGGACACAATCGTTGTTTTGTTATTCCAATATGGCATTTTAACTGAATTTTGGAAAAAACAGGTATTCCTGGTCACCTGAGTTAGGGTTCACCATGCCCCTAGTGTGTGTGTGTACTGTATGTGTGTGTGGGTGGGTGTACACTGTATGCGTTTGTACAATATTTGTGTGTACTGTATGTATGTGTGTACTGTATTTGTGTACAGTATGTGTGTACAGTATGTGTACAGTATGTGTGTATGTACAGTATGTGTGTACAGTATGTATGTGTACAGTATGTGTGTGTACAGTATATATGTGTGTACAGTATGTGTGTGTACAGTATGTGTGTGTACAGTATGTGTGTGCACAGTATGTGTGTACAGTATGTGTGTACAGTATGTGTGTACAGTATGTGTGTGTGTACATAATGTGTGTGTGTGAGATAACAGTGTATCTTCATTGATCTCAATCAGCTCTGCTCTGTTTTGTCTAATCAGCACTTTCTCTGCCCTGATGAGACAAGATACAGGAGCTGGGAGGGGGGGGGGGTCACATGTGGGGGTCACATGTAGGGGGGGGTCACATGTAGGGGGGGGGCACATGTAGGGGGGGGTCACATGTAGGGGGGGTCACATGTAGGGGGGGGGCACATGTGGGGGGGGGTCACATGTAGGGGGGGGGGGGTCACATGTAGGGGTGTGTGTGTGTGTAGCTTGTAATAATAATAATAATAATAATAGATTGGATTTGTAATGCACTTTTTGTTCGCTGGGATCCCAAAGTGCTACACTACATGGTTAAAACAGTTAAAAAAATAGAATAAAATAGTTATTAGTAAAACAAATAAAATACAGAATAAAAATAGAACATAGTTAATTAAAAACATAGTATAAACAGACAATTTAAAAACAAAGCGCAATCACATTTAAATAAAAAGCTAACAGTCAAAGGCCTTTTTGAACAGATAGGTTTTCAGGCCTGCTTTAAAAGAGTCCAGGCTCTGTGGTGCCCTCAGCTGGATGGGGAGGCTGTTCCACAGGCGTGGTGCAGCCGTGCAGAAGGCTCGGTCACCCATGAATGAATGAATGAATGAAAACTTTATTTAACAGATTGCAGAATGGGTACAATACAGTACGGCTCAATACATACAATTGTTAAGGGGATGCAGACCTGAGAAAGACGTTTGTCTTGTTTCCATCAGGGTCCCCCATTTTCAATTCATATAGACATATATGACATACATGACATACAGATAGTCAGTACTGCTACATCTATACATTTATGACATACCAGATTTGCAAATACAGTACTGTTTGTGATACAGAAGGAGTCAAGAAAAGGGAGTATATACATTTGACGTAGAAACTGTACATTGGAGGAGGTTGGGTGGGGGGGGTTGGGTACATTGGGATATTGACAACCATACTGGGTAATTTACATTGGAGGTGGTTGGGGGGGGGGGGGGGGGCGGGGGGCACACTGTATAAACAAGTAACACTGTACATTGAGGGGGGGGGGGAGGAGACACTGTACAAACAAACACAATTGTACATTGAACTATTGACAAAACCATACTAGGTAAATGACTGTACATTGGAGGGGGTTGGAATGATTGGGTTAGGATATTTACAGGGGCCAGTGTTGAATTGCAGTCTCCCGTAGGTGTCCCTTGAGAGAGGTTTTGAAAGTGGGTAGTGATCCACATTCCTTTACAGCTTTGGGTAGGGCGTTCCACATTGATGTGGCATAATTGCGAAACGTGTTTAGTCCCTTATGTCCCCATGGTGCAGAGCCGGGTATTGGGGACCTGAAGGAGCAGGCTACCTGCGGATCTGAGGGTGCGAGTGAAGGATTGTGGAGTGATGAGTTCCTGAAGGTAGAGGGGTGCGTGTCCGTTTATGCAGTTATGGGTGATCGTAAGGATTTTGTAGTTGATCCGGGATGAGACGGGGAGCCAGTGTAGTGAGTGGAGGATGGGGGTTATGTGATCGTGTTTACGGACTCTCATCAGGATCCTGGCAGCACTGTTCTGGATGTATTGCAGCTTTTGGATGCTCTTGCCAGGAATCCCGATGAAGAGTCCGTTACAGTAGTCCAGTCTTGAGGAGATAAAGGCATTGTAGCTAACGGCCTGGGCCTCCATGATGTGTTGTTAGCTTCCTGACGTAATGTTGGGGGCGGAGATCTAGACTTGAATATGACGCGCTCTGCAGAGAGAGCGTCACAACCCCACGAACAACTGAGCGAGCAACACCCATTCTACATACTCCCTCGACTGAAGGCGGACCGTCCGACCGGCGATACACAGAGACGACCATTCCAACCACCATCGAAGGAAAAGAAACTGAGACGAGAGATGCTTATAGATACAAGCTTTTTAGATATTGAACGTTTAGACTGAATTATACTGACCTTCGGCATAGCGATTGCTTCCGGTATAATTCATTGCACTATTCTTCAAATCGTTGATTTGTAAATGCTTTGAATCCCATTAAAAACCGGATTCTTTCAGATCAAATCTGCTCTGACATCTTTTTCTTCAACCGTCGTTTCTCTGTTGCCGTCGTGTAGAAACCATTACCTGGTTTACTACATTTTGGTGCTGTGGCCTTTGAACAAGTAGCGGCCGTCGGAACGAGATTTTTTTTTTTCTTTCTTCATCCATTGACCTCATCAGCGGACAACGAAGGCCGCGGTGGCGTGGGCTTCTGTGAGAAAGGTGAGTGGTGATGGAGACTTGGCAGCTCAGTTCGAACAAGGGGTGGGAGAAAGTTAGAACCTCATATAGGATGTATGACGAAAGTTAGAACCTCATATAGGTAAATATATGAAGAAGCACTAGAAACCACTCATGTTGGGATATGTGAGTAACGCTGAGAGCCTCGTATAGAATACTATACGAAGGAGGGGGCATGACGACTGTTTAACAGCATGATCAAAGCGTTGAATTGTAATGGATTGAAACTTTCATTGAATCGTGACTGCGGTAGATCTAGAGCACGCAATTTAACTGGGCGTTTCTGGGTAGTGAAAACACCTATTTCATAGTACCTAGAACGGGCGCGGATAAGGTTGGCTATTTTTTTACATATCGAAGCGATGTGGGTATTATGTGTCTATACTGTTGGGTGGGACAGGATCTACGCTAGGTGACCGTGACTCAAAAACGGCACCGGCGTGGATTCTGATCCGTCGGACAAAGTATGGGGTCGTTAAACACACAAGTTCAACATCGCTTGGATTGTGTGAATCAGAATGATTAGGAGCGAAATAGATCAGTGTTGGATGGGGGACCTGTTATGCGATTGCAGGCGAAGAACGACACGATTAATATGAGCGAGGGCTGCTGGTAAGGACGAGGCTATAAAGTGTTTCTTTGGGCCAGGCCACGTGAGCGGATCGGCGCGGCTGAGAAATACGCTCTTCGCTCTTTAAAGCTTGGTCCGCTCCGCTAATCGCTCATGTTGACCCCACCCCCAAGTCGCTCTCCGCTCCCTCACCGCTCACCTTGAATCGAGCGCTCCCCGCGCCAGATCGCTCTGCTTTTTTTTTTTTTTTTTTTTTGGAGCATGGTGTAAATGAGCTCAAACTACAACAGTCTACACCCCCTGGGCCCCTTAACAATTGTTTGTATTGAGCAGCATTGTAATTGTACCCATTCTGCAATGTTAAATAACGTTGTTTATCCATTCACTAGCTCTATTAAGCGATGATAGTTAGCCGAGCCACAATGCTATGGTCGCTGCCATTAACGTTAGCATGTAAGCTAACGACAACAACAATGGCGTCGATACTTTTCTAACAGGAGTGAGTGAAGGAGGAGGAGTGAAGCCTGAACAGGATATCACAGGTTCACCCTTCTCAATTCTCATTGGTTGAAAATGGCCTTCATGTTTGTACATCGCCATCTGTTGCTTTGGCATTGTACTACATGTATATTATTACATCCGTGTTAAACCACTGTGTGAGCGTCCCGGAGTGGATTGGAGCGGAGGAGAACTCTCGCTCCGGACGTCGCGCCGACCCATTTTAAAACCCACTCCTCGCTCACGTCAAAACCGCCCGCTCCGCTCCCCGCGCCGCTCACGCTCCGATCCGCTCACATGGCCTGCTTTGGGCTAAGCGTGGAGAACGTCAAATCGACGGAAGGAACGTAGTAGCTGCATTGAAATATCGGCCGAATTAAATGGAGAATTGTGCCCGCTTTAGGACATGTTCAAGCGGACCAAGTCGGCGAGGGGGTTGTTGGCAAGTTGAGATGCTGATTAAAGAAACCCGAAAACCGTAGAAGGGCCTATTTGATACGTTTATACACCAGGCATATTAATTAACTCGTTGCGTTGTAATAAAGGGCGAACAGTGGTGCTTAATGACATTTCGGTTAGAAGACTGAATTAGTACTTAATGGCGATTTGATTGCGAAACTGTTGTACACTTAGGCGTTCGATATAGTAAGTGTGTGCGATTGAAATCTGCCGCGCGGACATTCGAGGGAGAATAATAGGTAAAGCTGGAAGGATGTGTGTGTTTTCATTTATGGTTAGGGGTGGCAGTGATGTGTATGTTTGGATGTGAGTAAAAGGACTTATGATTGTGTTGTAAGTTGCGTGATATAATGTGGATTAAATCTGTAAACTGGCACTTATGTTATGACTAAGAACTGTTTTTAACGTTATACCAAGTGTGTGCGCCACGTCCGTTGTGCCACCCAACCATGAAGTGGGGGCGTGTGCATGCTCGTCAAAGCTCGTGCTGGTCAAAGCGCGTTCTCGTCAAAGCGCGTGCGTGTCAAAGCGCGTGCGTGTCGTAGCGCGCAGGCTATAGGGTGTAGTAGGCCGCTGGTCGTAGACAAGCGGCTAGGCTAAGCTACATGCTATATTAACTCGTCGTGGCTCACTTGGGGCTATTCAATACTGTATGTTGTGAATGAGATGATATTGCAGTGTGACTGAATTGTCATTGATGTTGAATGCGTCGTGTGAATTACAGTATTGACTAGTGTTTGGACGGATGCTGGTTGTGTGGAGAATGAGTAGGCCATGTGTGAGATTCGCGCATGCGCACTTGTGAGAGAGGGTTATGTGTGTGTCGTGTGGGACGTGAATGAGTGGAATGGAATTGAGATGTGGTTAAAAGTACACTAGGTGGCGCCAGAGTCGACCTGGGGCTTCCGTCCTGCCTGCTGACGCAGGCTGGAGGGGATCCTGGGGAAGTCTCGCGATGTGCGGCCATTTTAAGTGGAGCGCCGTGGTCGCCATTTTAGACGGGGCAGGGGTGGCCATTGTAAGGGATTTATATTTTCAGAGCGATGTGGTTGGAACTGCACTAGGGGGCGGTAGAGGCCTCATTTGGACTCCCATCCTGGGCAGACACAGGAAGCGTTTAGCTGGTGCAGTTTATGTCGTGCGTGGCTTCAGTATGGTTAGATGTATATGTCCCTTTGCTAGAACCCCCCCTCCTCTTTCTCTCTCTCTCTCCTCTCTTTCTCTCTCTCCCTCTCTCCCTCTCTCCCGCTCTCTCCCTCTCTCTCTCTCTCTCTCTCTCTCTCTCTCTCTTTCCCTACCTCCCTCCCCGCCTACCCCCCCCCCTCTCTCCCTCTCTCCCTCTCTCTCTCTCTCTCCCTCTCTCTCTCCCTACACCCCCTTGCCTCCCTCTCTCTCCCTCTCTCTCTCTCTTTCCCTGCCTCCCTCCCCGCCGCCTACCCCCCCCCCCCCTCTCTCCCTCTCTCCCTCTCTCTCCCTCTCTCACTCTCTCTCCCTCTCTCTTTCCCCACCCCCCTTGCCTCCCTCTCTCTCCCTCTCTTCCTCTCTCTCTCCCTATCCCCCCTCCTTCACTCTCTCCCTACACTCCCTACACCCCCCTTCTCCTCTCTTTCCCTTCTCTCTCCTCCCTCTCTTTCTCTCTCTCCTCTCTCTCTCTCTCCCCCTCTCTCTCCCTCCCCCTCCACAGGAGGCGTTTGGGCGGTTGCAAAGTATGACGTATTGTGTGATATGTTTTACGGTTTGGAACGGGTCTGTTCGGGACCACGTGCCCCCCCCCCCCTTCTCTCTCCCTCTTTCCCTTTGCACTCTCTCTCCCTTCCCTCTCCCCCCTCTCCTTTTTTCCTTCTACCCCCCTCTCTCTCACTCTTTCCCTTTGCACTCTCTCTCCCTTCCCTCTCCCCCCCCTCTCCTTTTTTCCTTCTACCCCCCCATTCCCGTTGCGTCCCTTACTCTCCCTCTTTCCCTCTCTCTTCTGCCCCCCCCCCCTTCTCTCTCCCTCTTTTCCTTTGCACTCTCTCTCCCTTCCCTTCCCCCCCCCTCTCCCTTTTCTCTTCTACCCCCCCTCTCCATCCTTTACCTCACTCTCTGAACCCTTCTCTCTCTCCCCCCTCTTCCTTCTTAAATCCGGCCTAGAGTTACATGTTTTCCCACTGGCCCGGTCCTCTCTTGACCGGTCGGCAGTTTCGTCACGGCCTCTCTCTCCTGCCCTCCAAGGGGTGCCGGGGTGTCCTGGTATTGTGTTAAGGTTGGGGCCTTCGTGTCAGTGGACTGTGGTGTGTGTAGTTATAAAGCTATGTTGTTATTTGTGGGGATTGCAGGACATATTAGGACACGCGCCGGTGAAGGAGGAACGGGGAGGAGGACGGAACACTCGACATGGTTCCTGGTTTGAGTGAAAGTAGTAGGCGGGTGCTTCTGGGGTGTGCTGTGGCGGTGGTTTGGTTGTGTGTGTTGGCCAGTGTGATACTGTATGGTCCATTTCAGCGGCCTGAACAGCCAGAGGTGGTGGTAGTGGGTAGAAGGTCGCTGCCAGACCATCGCGGGAATCTGTTTTTGGGGATGGCGAGGACGGTGGCTAAGATGGCTAATAGGTCAGATTGCTATGTGTGCGGATTGTCCCCACAAGCGGCCGACGCGGGTCTTCCTCTGATTGCGCACCCCTTAACGAAGTGTCATGCCAACGTGTTAAGGGATTTGCCTGACCCTTACCTGTGCGACGGGGTGGGTCTTGATAGAATTGAGAAGTATTTGGGCCGGGGGTCAGGGTCAAATAAAGTTGTAGGGTATGGAGCACTAAGGGACAGTAGCCCCATTCCAGTGGCGTTTAGGGCGGCTGGGTTTGAGATGTGCGTGGAGGGGAAATCCGGTGGTAAGAGCGTGGGGTATTTGGACGGCTGCTTGGGTGATAGTGGAGTCTGGGGTAAGGATTCAGAGGCGCCGGCCCCTAGTGGGGCGTTTTGGATTTGTGGTGAGTTTGCGTATGCCGCATTACCGATTGACTGGAGGGGAAGGTATGCGTTGGGGTATTTAGTGCCGGCTATGAGGGTATCGGACGTTTTGCCAACGCTTCCCAAGACAAGGAGTAGGAGGGATGTGGACCACTTTTTCAGGGTGACGTTTCCCTGGTATGGGACGTATGCAAACATGGGTGAACTGGACCATTTAGCAAGAGTATTTGAGGATATGGCGGCTACAACCGCGAGGGGCATGGGCCTGGAGGCTCAGGAGCTACGGTCCTTGAGACTGATGGAACTACAGACAAGGACAGCTATGGACTTCCTATTGGCGAGTTCAGGAGGCACGTGTGCATTGATTGGTCAGGAATGCTGCACATTTGTCCCAGCAAATGATGAAGGTGGCTTACCAGCGATTATAGAGCATTTGCAGAATATTACTAGGGAGATGCAGGTCCCGCGGGAGGACTCGTGGGAAGACTGGGGTCATGGTCTGCTGGGCTATATAGGATGGACGGTTGTTAAGTATCTGCTGTGTGCTGTGGTAATGTTTGCAGTTATAGTTGTTTGTGTGAATGTAATCAGGGTGTGTGTGACGTATGTGTTCAGGACTCTCGGCGCGGCTGGTTTTGCGACTGAGAAGCCACACTGCTCGGCTGCACCCGCGTATACGATGATGGTAGTAAGGGATGGCGCGGAGGGTGGCAGGGTGGGTGTGGGCGTTCCGTTAAAACCGAGATGCCCGGCGTACGCGCTGGCAACTATTCTCTGATCTGGGTGGTGGACATTCAGGGTTGGGGAGTGGGAGGGCCGGGGCGTGCGTGTGGGTGTGGGGCGGGGGACGTGCCTGGACGAACGTACGTTGCCGTTGGCGAGATATGGATGTGTATGCGATTTGGTTTTTTCCATAGTGGTTACGTGTGAGATGACTGTATAATGTGGGGCTGTGTACCCGGAGTTCGGTGTTGGGTCTGGTCGGCTGTGCATGGCCGTCCGGCAGGGCGCTGGACTCTGGGGATATTGGCCTGAAGGACGGGATGAGTTGCTGGGATGCTGACTGCTTTGTACCTGTGGTGGGGTGTGTTCAAACCGCTGTGGAGGGTCTGTTATGGTCTCTTCAGTAAACAGGGTTGACACCTCACGGCGTGCGTGGCGCGGTGTCCTTAGCATTCTTTAGATTATCTCTGGGGGACACGAGTCTGGGTGACAAGTGTCCCCTGGGGGGTGTGGTACTGAATAATGGAAAAGAATGTGAAGAAATGGATGTAACTATACTAATCAAGATGTTTTTGTTTTCCGAGGAGTATCAGAATTGGAGTGGAATCAAGCGGAAGTAAAGGAGAGCCGAAATTCGACAAAAAATAGGAACCCAGTGTGTTGACAGAGATCGAACGAGAAGAAAAACGGAGTAGAAACTGGCGGTATCACACACATGTATCAATTACAAATGTCTCGTGTTTAAGAGTGTATGAGGAAAGTAAAAAGATACTCATACAGTGAATGAAAAGAACCTCTCAGGAATTTGATTATAAAGACAAAGTAAAGTACAAGTCCGGTTGATAAATTAACAAGAACTGTTGTCATTGTGTGCTCTGATCTCCAGCAGTTCGATTGGACACGCGGAACACCACAAATCAGGTAAGAATAGGAATTTCTGGTGAACAAGGGACAGAAGAGAATAGGAAGGGCCCACAGTGCCACTATTGGCTGTCCAAGTAGGAGTCAGTCACAAAAAGCATAGACACCTACACTTAGATAGGGATTACAGAAGATACTTTTCTGCCTGTTGCCATTGTTACAAGATAAAAAAGATAAGGGAAACTTTAGGAAAATGGGGAGAAAAAGCGCATATAAGAAAATGAAAGCCGCAACCAAATCAGATAAGTCGACCCTAATTGGATGGATGGAAGAGAGTCCAGTACAGATTATTGCCAACGAACACGACACGACAAAAGGTAACGAATATTACTTGAAAAAAGCAATTTATGTATCAAAAAGATGGAATAAAAGATGGGAAAAGCTTGCGAAACGTTGGCCGGTCGAGGGTTCTTTTGATTTAGAGCTAATAGCTAATATACGAATGCTAATTAAGACATATGCATACCACAGGGACGAGGTGGCAAGGGCAAAGAAATATTTGCAAGAAACAAGCATGATAGAATCTTATGCACGGGAAGCCGAGAGGAGAGATAGTGAAAAAAAGGCCATAGCAAATGGCAATGATGCAGACAAACCAGTAGAGGAGGTAGCCCGGTCACCATAACTCCCCTGGCCCCTAGCACAACACCTGTCACCGCCCAAAGTGCAGTTCAGTTAGCCTCACCCACCCCAGCCTCCTATCTTATTGCTCAACAGGAAAGAATTGAGGGAGCTTTAGCACCCCCGCCATATGCCAGTAGGAATGGGGAGCCAATATACCCCATCCTACCTGTATTAGAGATGACAAGCCCTTATGAATTGACAGATGATCTGGGGAACAAAGAGACGGGACAAGCAAAGACATCAATTCAGCTGATAGCTAGGCAACCAGACAGCTCAACCCAGGCTCGTTCAGACAGAGAGTATGCAGCCGCCTCGCGGCAAAGGGAAGGAACGGAAAGGATGTCAGAGCGAGCTAGGGTGATCCAAGAAGCTGAAAGAATCGGACGGGAAAGCTATGAGACACTGTTAAAACAGAAAGATTGGGCAAGGATGAAGGCAACCTACGTCCATCCTCTAGAATTGTCAGACCACCAGAGAGGGTATGACCACCAGAGAGAGTCTGACCGCCGGCGCGAGTTCTTACAAAGCTCCCCAGTTCCTGCGCCCCACTCCAGATACAAAACTCTCCCTCCCCCACGTGAGTCCAGCAGGGGTGTAGCCCCTGGCAGTTTCGAGATTGGTCTCACGAAAGAACAGTGGGTGGAGGTAGATGGAGCCGCCGGACCAGCGCAGGAAGGTAAGAAGCCTGAGGTAATCGACATCGAACTTGGGGGGGAGATGATAAAGATAAAAGACGGTCTGACGGGGATAGACCAGGCGCTCGTGGATTTGGACAAGGACCACGCTGACATAATAGTGCGGTTGACGGACCACGACACTACAGACGTTAAAGGGGCGGAGGAGTATAAAGAGATCATCAAGATACGGGCTAACATTGAGGGAAAACAAAACGCCCTGCAAGACAAAAAAGCAGAGCAGAAAAAGGCCCTCAAGAAGGTAGAAGATGCTGTGAGGGAGAGAATAGAGACCTGATCACAGACGAAAAATAAGCCACCCCCTATCCAAGCCCCCGTCCACATGGCTCCTATAATAGTAAGAGGACAGGACTTGGAATATCACCCCTGGAAGGCGTCTGACATGACACAGGTGACTGAGAAATTGCCGCCCCTCCAGAATGGGGCAACCCGTGGATTGCCAAACTGGAGGAGTTGATGGTCGGACAAG
The DNA here is from genome assembly GCF_963971535.1 of Notolepis coatsorum. Classification (NCBI taxonomy): domain Eukaryota; kingdom Metazoa; phylum Chordata; class Actinopteri; order Aulopiformes; family Paralepididae; genus Notolepis; species Notolepis coatsorum. Next base: position 62,316,449 of record NC_140174.1, read on the forward strand.
AACTGGCAATGGGGGATGTCAAGAAAATATTGACAACCATGATGGGAAAAGACGGCATGGAAAGGATACTGGAGATGGCTGCCCTGCAGGGCCATGTGGGGACGGGAGCGCATGATGCGGACCTGTTCGGACGATACAGGGGAGTAGTGTGGCTGGCCCTACGAGACACCTATCCAACGAGACTGCACCCAGACCAAATTCAGATTGGTACTCTGGGGGCAACAATCCACCCCAGGCTGTACGTACAACAAGCCTATGCCGTGTGGAAGAATACAACTGGTCAGGAGGCAGTACTTGACCGTATGCATGAAGCCACGTTAAGAGCCAAGATTGAAGACGGCCTCCCCCTAGAGGTAAGACAGAAATTGGCCGAGGTGGTGTCGTTGTCAAGTATGGCAGTGGACTTTTATATTGATCAGGTGGCCCATTACGTTGAACTGTATCGGAAAAAAGAGCAAAGGACAAAGGAGAAGGATATGGATCAACAACGTAGGATCATGTATCAACAGCCAACCGATGCAGGGAAGGTAGTGGAATACCTTCAAGCCTTAGTCCAGGCCCCACAACCAAGAGGTGGGACGGGCTATGAAGGGGAACAACATGAACAGAGACAGGCTCAAGCGGGAACACGAGGGGGTCCTGAGCTGGAACAACAACAACAAACCCCAAGAAGGACACCCTGGCAGGCACGGTTTGTGGCGCGACATCAGTGGATTTGTGGTGGCTCCTGCTGGCCTGGTCGGACTGCTGATCCACACGGCTCACGACTTTTGCCATGCGCATCGAGGAGAGGTAAGGAGAAAAATCAGAGAATATGGCTTTTGGGCGCCAGATTTAAACAGTCAAATTGATCATGTGATAAAGAGATGTGTAATATGTTTGAAGAACAATATACGTAAGGGGATTAGTGTGTCACCAGGACATATCCCCACGCCCAATGGCCCAATGCGAGACCTTGTAATTGACTACATTGACATGATTAAACCAATTAATCAGAAGAGATATATTCTTGTCCGTTGTCTGTCGTTTTTCAAGGTGGGTGGAGGCGTGCGCCACCCGGCACAAGGATGCGGCATCGGTGGCTAAGTTCTTATGCCAAGAGGTATGTCCCCGTTTTGGGCTAATGGACAGAATCAGCTCGGACAATGGCAGGGAATTCGTTGACAAGACTGTGCGTTTAATACTCCAACATTTAGGCATAAAACAGCGATTGGGGGCCGTTTATCATCCGCAGAGCCAGGGGTTGGTGCAACGCATGAACGGGACGCTAAAAAACAAGTTGGTAAAGATCTGTCAACACACAGGATTGAATTGGCTAAACGCTCTCCCTTTAGCGTTGATGGCATGCCGGTCAAGCGAAGTTCGCGGACTGCGTTTGACACCGCACGAAATGATGTTAGGTCGCTGCATGGTAGTACCAGGTTTGCGCGCGACAGGCAAAGGTCCGAGTTTGGACATCCTGGACAACGATATGCGTGAGTACGTAAAATACATGTCGAAGATACACAGAAATATTCTGGATCATGTCTCCAGTAGACAGGAGCATGAAACCGGGGAGGAGGTGAATAGGCAGACTACACCTCAAATCATACAGGGCGACTACATTTATGTTAAAGTATTTAGACGCAAGTGGTTTGGCGCGAGACGGGAAGGGCCATACAAAGTCGTTCGAGCCACCGAGAGGGCTTTACAAATTCAAGGATCACCGATGTGGTTCCACATTTCTCATTGTGTAAAAGCAATAGATACGGGCCAAGAATGGGAACCTGAACCACGAGACCTTGACGATGAAACCGGGGCGTCGCAACCGTTACATGAAGGCGAAGTGGAAGCGGCGGAGGATGAAATTGGGGTGGCGCTAACCCCAAACGATGGGGAAGATGCAAATGATTATGGCGAGCCAGACCGAGGGGACCACGATTGGCCACGAGTAGAGGATGAGGGTTTTTTACAGGAACCAGACAGAGGAGAAGATTATGAATTGGAACATAATAATTTCTCCTCTGTGGATTTGGAGAGTGTACCAGAAGGACCAAAGGAACCAGTGCTTAGCACAAGCCCGGAACGAGATACTCGACCACAACGAGTCATCAAGAAGCCTCAACGGTACACATAGGCGAAAGAAGGGATAGTGTAACTGATAGGCCATGGAGAGAGCGTGTATATATTTTTTGATTTTTCATTATTTGAGCTCTCTCCTTTTTTTAGAAATGTTTAGAAAATAAATGCAATGTAATAATCTTTTCTTTCAGAGTGGTTTGCACAAAATAGACATGTTTGGTTAAGAAACACATAAGTATAGTCTAAACCTGGTAATTGGTACGATGCCCTTTTTGTATAAAGGGACGGACCTAGACGGAAGTGAAATTGGAATAACTGATACATTGTGTATAATCTGCAAATAATTGGAAATTGTTAAACGGTGTGAGTGAATTGAGAACTGTGTAAACATAAACTGATTCATAGTGGTTCATTGGAAAAGGGAGCTAATGTGGGTGTTGAAAGCAATTAATACTAACAAATATGAACTATGAGCTAGAAGGATTCTGGAAATATTTGGTTCTTAGGTGATTTGGCTAAAACAGTAAAAAGGTTAAGGTATTTGTAACAGTTTGATTGAAAAGTATATTGGGGATCATTAATCCCCAAACCGGGGAAACTGTGGTAGTTTCTCAATAAAACTGTGTAAAATTATACTGTACATCATGGGAACCAGAATGGCAACATGGAAAGGTAAAATTGCAACATTACACATAACTAATTCAAAGCCACTCCCCTCCATTGCTCTAGAACTGTCCTTATTTTTATCCCCTGGAGAGGAGGTGAGATAAGCAGTTGAGTGATTTAGCATCTAACCGTGGTTACAATGCCTACTGAAATTCCTATCCTAGGCGGCTGTTTACAAGCCTTAAGATCAAAGAGCCTTCCTGGAAGATTTAAAGATAATGTTGATTAGAGCCAGACATTTGGTCTACAAGCACAACAAGCTCAGAGGAAGCCTTTTGTGGAGGGGTAGGGAACAACACCAGGTGTTTTGCATTCTATCCCTGTAAACAAAAGGCATCGGAACTAGAGTAGATCAAAAGGTTCCCCATTTGAAACCCAGACTTGACACCCCTTCGGGTTGAAACTGCTGGGGAACGCCTACTAAGGAATTCCGTTCTGTCGTCACTCCCGGGTGGCTAGCCTATTGACAGACAGAGCGACTGGTCCTCCAATAAGGGAGCTCGGTAATGCTCAGAAGGACCCGCCCTACTGACGTAATGTTGGGGGCGGAGATCTAGACTTGAATATGACGCGCTCTGCAGAGAGAGCGTCACAACCCCACGAACAACTGAGCGAGCAACACCCATTCTACATACTCCCTCGACTGAAGGCGGACCGTCCGACCGGCGATACACAGAGACGACCATTCCAACCACCATCAAAGGAAAAGAAACTGAGACGAGAGATGCTTATAGATACAAGCTTTTTAGATATTGAACGTTTAGACTGAATTATACTGACCTTCGGCATAGCGATTGCTTCCGGTATAATTCATTGCACTATTCTTCAAATCGTTGATTTGTAAATGCTTTGAATCCCATTAAAAACCGGATTCTTTCAGATCAAATCTGCTCTGACATCTTTTTCTTCAACCGTCGTTTCTCTGTTGCGGTCGTGTAGAAACCATTACCTGGTTTACTGCATTTTGTAGAAATAGTACTTCAAGGGCTTTGTAAGGTTAACACAACGCAGAGATAGGGAATAAGCTAGGAAGTTTACTACAGAAGACACTTCACCGTGCAGGGCATGTTCTATTGATCAACATGTTCTATTGCCAGTGTAGCGTGTTCTATTGATCAACATGTTCTATTGCCAGTGTAGCGTGTTCTATTGATCAACATGTTCTATTGATCAACATGTTCTATTGATTAACATGTTCTATTGAGCAACATGTTCTATTGATTAACATGTTCTATATTGATTCAACATGTTCTATTGATTCAACATGTTTTATTGATTCAACATGTTATATTGATTCAACATGTTTTATTGATTCAATATGTTCTATTGATTAACATGTTCTATTGTGCAACATGTTCTATTGTGCAACATGTTCTATTGATTAACATGGCAGCACCATGACAGAGCCCATGTAGTTTTGGGGTAAGCCACAGTCTTGCACTGAGCTGTTCCATTGGCGCCATAAGGGGTAAAGTGCCTTGCTCAAGGGCAAAGAGGAAAAAGAAAGAGGTCTAGCTGGTGATGATTAAAACAAGCAGTTTTTGCTCATGAGAGTGTGTGTGTATGTGCACACACGTGTGAGTGTCAAGCCGTCATAATGTTTATGGATGTGTACCACCGCCCTTCAATAAGTCACCACATTGTGTTCTTCATGCCATATATTCCCTACGTGCACGTGGCGTAGTGTGTTCCTGCCTGAAGCCTATAGGAGAGCCTTGTATATCCCTTAGCCTATAGGAGAGCCTCATATATCCCTTAGCCTATAGGAGAGCCTCATATATCCCTCAGCCTATAGGAGAGCCTCATATATCCCTCAGCCTCAGGGGTTCCTCGGGCTGCCGAGCAGATGTTTGGTTTGCCGTGTGGGAGACATTCAATCAAAAATGTGCTACACATGCATATATGTGTTGTGTTCTCCTATACTGGAGCACAACAGCTTATAGATGGCATCTCTTAAGTCTCTTACGGCTTTCCCCCCCCTGAACCGTTGAGGCAAATGGCCCAATAATGTGGCTTGTGTGGATTAGAATAATGTGAGATTTAGAAGGCTATGGGATATTAGAGGATATAATGTCAACACAGTATTCTAAATCTAATTCTGTGGCCAGAGGCATAGAACTAGACCGGATAGAAGCGTTATGGCATCCATCTGTCTTTCACCCTCTTGTGCGTGCCGTCATGCAGGCTTTTGTTGACATGTCCCATGTTTTGATGTCTTATGAGGTGGTTTTGTTTTTCTGTCGCTGCTGGCTTTTGGCCAGGTCTTGCTAGATAGAAAACATTGAACGTCACGCATGTTTTTCATTTCATAAATAGACACGTGCGTTCAATTTGGACCGGAGTGTCCACTCTATCAGTTCAAGCTCTATGGCAGGCTAATCCTGTGTTTGGGAGTGAGGCAGTAGTTGTAGACAAACAAGCTATAGGCTGGTGGATTGAAGCCGTATGTTTAGCTCACTGATCACATCTGCTATATACGGTATGGAGAGGAGAGGTGGGGAGGAAGGGAGGAGACAAAGAGACGGGGGGGGTTGGAGAGAGGAGGGAAACAAGGAAAGGAGAAGTCATACACACACACACACACACTATATTTTTCTCTCTGTCTCTCTCTCACCCTGGGGTGCTGACAGTTGCACAAGCTATGTACGTAGCCTAACATTATTATCCAAGTCTAGAATCATAAGAAAAGGATGGATCAGTGTTGTCATCGAAACGTTTGAAAATGGCTTCCCCCTTACTACTGGGAGACAAAACGGCTCTGTAAGAACTGTTGAATAACTTCCGTGAGAACGTCGGTGCTGTGACCCATCCTTTTCTAAGTGAAATGCACTCTGCTAGAAGAATGTCCTGAAAAAGTGCTACTATATTTTCACTAACAACTTTGAGAACTAAATTTAACTTTTTGCCCTCAACCTTCATACATCCCACCTGTCCCCCTACTCTGGACCACAAGCAGGGGTCAATCATTGGTCCTCAAAGTGGAGGGTCCTTGAGGGGTTTCCGGGGGCTCATCCTGTCCGACCTACAATGTCTAAACCATGCCTGTTCTACTTCATTGCTGGGCTAAGTACTTCTATTCTATTCACATATATGCTTACTACATGTATCTATTGCTTCTATGTCCGCCCACTAAACACAGGAACTCTCTAACCCCTGTCCCCGTCTCCCTGTCTCTTTGTGAGTGGATGTCTCGTGGTGATGGCCAAGGTGGTGGATGTCTCATGGTGATGGCCAAGGGGCAAATACAATTTACAAATGTATTTTTTCTGTGTGTGTGTGTGTGTGTGTGTGTGTCTGTGCGTGTGCATGCGTGCGTGCGTGAGAGACCTACCTGGTTTGAGGTTAACTGATGAACTTCAAACCAAACCCACTGAACAGTTTTTCCTAGTAAAACCGCCAAAACGTGACGTTATGACCCCTGATAGGGGGTCTAGGGGTAAAAAGGGTTGTAAACATACAGTTTGTTTACCAGGTCTGAAACAAAAGTATATTTATTCACATAAAGGAAGCACAAGTATAACTCAAAGGTGAGCCATGGCCAAATAAACAAACAAACAAAAGAAAACATACGGTTATCTATATAACCATAGTTATGTGAGTAATAGCGAGCGCTCTGCGCTCTACTGGAATATATCTTCATATCAGTCTATATACTGAATACATTTCTCCACATGCATCTATACACACCCATCCGCCTGGCCACACCCCCATCCGCTCCTCTACATAAGCAGGGGTGTGGCCATACTAACAGCTCCTTCCCAAGTCTTTCACCACCAAGGCGAAGACCACGGGGTCCTCAGTGAGTCCAGCGCAGAGCGCTCGCTATTACTCACATAACTATGGTTATATAGATAACCGTATGTTATGTTACGTTATAGCTTACGCACTGCGCTCTACTGGAACACAGGAGCTGAGCAGAGCGGAAGCTCGACAAATGTACCCGCTGAGGCACCCCACAACCATCAGAACCGGGGAGGACCCGAGCCCCCGGACCCCCCTAGTGGAGGACGGGAGGGAATCGGATCCAACTGTGCGAAGAGGGGTTTAGCAACTCAAACGCACAGGGTGAGCAGACCGTGGGACTTACCTTCCCACAGAAGAACCCACGACTACACAAACGCGCAACCCACATGCCACTAGGGAACGAACGGGAAGAAACAAAACCCCCGTTACAACCCCTAATATCACAGGGTCAAGGGCAAAAACCCGACCCCGTGGCAAGGCCGTAGCAGCGGAGCGTGAAGGAGGACCCAGCCCCAGGAAGGGACAGGACCCCCCGGAAAAGGGGGCCTGGTGAGGCCAACGACGCCGCAGCATTGAGACCCCACCAGGTGGTCACTAGTGACACCACCCCCCACATCGCCAGCGTATCGGACAGGGCCCATCCAAGAGCAGGCCCTTCCCCCCTACAGCACGCCGCCCTGAAGCACTCAAGAGGCTACACCCACAGCGGGACCAGGCAGCGCACCGGGGAGACAACCCCCAAAGAGGTCGATCCCTCAATCCAGGTAACAGGTCAACACAACAGGCAGACACGATTGTCAGACGGCATGAAAGGTGCGGGGGCACACTCGCAGGCAGACAGGGTCAAGCCCGGCCTAACCCGAGAGTCGACTCCGCTACCAACACACCTGGAAACCAACCACCACCTAACAGGAGGCGGTTTTTCCTATAACCGCCCCAAGAAAAAACTCAAACACAACTGCGGGTATACACCGGCTATACAGCAGTACAAGTGTTTCAGTTCTCAAGAAGGGGTTAACCCAGGCCAACAGGTTGACGAAAATGAGTCCGGACCTTGGCCCGGCGGACCGGGACGTACACAGGGATGCCAGAGGTGTACAAGAACCACCTCAACAGCCCCCTCCCAGCCCCGCCAAGCAGGAGAAGAGAGGGGCGAAAAAAGAATGGAGAAGGACCAGGCTCCTTTAGCACAGCGCAAGGTACAACACAATAAGGACCAAGCAACAGTGAAGGATAACACGCAGTGACATAACCACGAACACCTCCATAACATCAAACCCTGCAACGCTCGGGCCGACCTGGCATTTTCCCCCGAAAAAGCACAAGTCCCTCAGGGTACCAGAACAGCAGATCTGCGCCCCGGCGGACAACGGGTTAACTGACCTGGTCCGGTGCGACCAGAACCAGTCCTGTGTCCTAATCACGCCGCCATCCCCAGTCCCAAGAGTGGGGGTAGGTACGCGTGTCGATCCCAAACATCACAGAGGGAGCCACCAAGACGGTCAGAACACAAAGCACCGCGCCCGGTGGCCCACCCCAAGAGCGTGAGACCCCTCTGCCAATGCTTTGATCTATTCCGTTATCATCCCCCAGAGATGAACGAGAATTCATCGAGACAAGCCTAGTACACTGGCGCTCGGAAGAGACAAACTACATCCCAGTTGCTCCATAAAAATGCTGTTTCAATGATGAGCAACCAAGGCGCGCAAGCCCATGCGTGGTTCCACACAGAAGCACCCAGGGCCAGCACTATGTACACGTCGAGACCCAAAACATATCAATGGTAATCCTAACAAGAACCCAGATAACGTTCCTCCAAGCCGCCTGGGAGAACGGCAAGAAGCCGCCAAAAAAACGGACATGGGTCCCAAATGACGCGGCCGAAGGAAAAACAACACCCCCGTCAACCTGCTCCAAAAATAGAGGGGACGGGGAACCCCCAGAGAGACTTCCCACGTGAGCAACACATTTAAAAGATTATGTAATATTGAGCCACGTGACCAAAAGCTCAAGACATATGTAACAGAGCGCAGAGCAGAACTCTTAAGTTCACATGCACCGCAACACCCATCTTGACAACAACAGAGGTCCACACATGGAGCCTGAAAAGAACTCACGGAAGTCTCCAACCAATAGAAACACGCCCAGTGACGTACTCTATGGCGGGGGGAATTCCGTGACCCACCTGGCCAAAAAAGGCGTGGAATCAGGGAACTCCCTACCCCCCCCCCCCTCTCCCTACCCCGTGCCGCGCTGACCAATCAGTGCGGCAGGGAACCTGAAGGACAAAAAGCCCAACCCCCTGACCAATCAGAAAAGAGGGAAGGAGGGGTTTATCAGTTCACCCCCTCATGACCCCACACCCCGGATACGATGAAAAACAACCATCAGCGATGATACCCATGTAGCCAGCATGCTGTATGAAAAGCGTATATCCTACCAGGATAAGCTAAACCAACGCACGCCAGCCACAGACGACAACTCGTCTGCGAACAGGGTTTATAAACAAGGCCGTAGGCTTATGTGCGAACACGACACCCGTGTTTCATGTTTTAAGAAAAAACACAGAAGTTTAAGAGAGGGTCAAGACCTCGGTACAAGCTACACACACGAGCACTTCTGTAGGCTAACACTCCAACAAAGTTGTGGACTCAATGCCATCGTTTCCAATGTAACAGAATACACACAACCCCCTCAGACAACGGTAAAAATTACCACTATAAGAAGAAACATACTTCTTCAGGATGAGGAACGAAAAGTCTTTCGACCGAGTGCTAGCCACAGGTCTTGCCAAGCACACATATATATAGCGACCAGAACGATTTAAAAGAAACAGTCCTGCTCTCCTAAACAACCCCACAGTTAGGCGAGGGTTCACACATCATATCCCCCACATATACAGTGAATAAACACACAGTTTGTAACAAAAAATAGTCCCTCACCAGGAGGGACCCTTTATTTAATTGTAACAAAAATCATATGTTTGGGGCAGGGAAGGGAACAGGGGAAAACAGGGGAAGTCACTAGCAGCGCCTGCCGCGTGCAGCACAACGCTTCCCACGGGGAGCCGGCCCGGAGGGACGGTTCTAGGGTGCCTGGTTACGACTATCCCTACCATCACCTCCGGGCGTGGTGCGGCTGGCTGCGGCGGACGAGGCACTCTCTCCACTCCTGGCCTTCTTCGCCGAAGTCCCAGCAGCGGCGGCGGTGGTGGCGGTGGCAACTGTCGCGGACCCCCGACGACGTTGTCTCCGTCGGCCATCACCGGTGGCATCGGGTCGGGGGAAATGGGGTTGGAGCACAGCGCGCTCCTCCTCCATCTCTCTGCAGGCAGCCGTCATCTGCTGCATGGCAGACCCGAAGAGCCCAGCATCGGAGAGGGGGGCCGTGAGCAGGGGAATCCTCTTCTGCTCCGGCACCCTCGCTTGCTCCAGCCAAAGGTGGCGCTGGGACAGAGTGGCCAGGGCGCGCCCCTTCCCGGCAGCTATCCCCTGCAGCTGAGTTAGGTGCAGGATGGCTCCAGCCGCCTGGGCGTGGAGGTATTGATGATGGTCGTCCAACACCGACCCGCCCGCCATCATCCCCGACATGTAGCGCGCCAGCTGAGTCGCGGCGATGTATGACTGGTCACTCCAGTTAGCCATCTGCCTAGCCGATTTCCCTTGGGGAACCGGCTTTCGCAACGGCTCCCACACCACTTCGGGACAAAGAATAGATGCCATCGGGCTATCAAGCCGAGGCACCCCATCCTTTAATCCCTGGACCAAACCCGCCACCCGCGTGACTGGCACGTAGGCGGGGTTAAGGCCAGTGATGCGGGAGATTACCTGTCCCTGACGCACGTAGGCCTCCATCGAAGGGAAGAATGGGCAGACAATGCCCGTCTCCCTCACAGGACGACGTTGCCAGAGATGACCTATCAAGTCATCAGGGACAGGTGCAGGCAGAGGCTGCGGCAACGCCACGCCATTAGCGGCTGCGGCGCCCGCCATGAGCTCAGGGAACAAGGCACGCAACTCCCCTTGCGCACTTCCCTCCACGTAGCCCGCGTCCCTCACGTACGTGCCACCATCTGACGTGGCTGATAGCAGGGCATCTCGTCTCTGAGTCGGAGGTTCTAACCCAACAAGGGACCCCAAGGAGACCCACCACCCCCTGCCACACCCTGAGGGGGAGAGTGATACGTCTCCAATGGGGCATCAAACAAGAGCGCTCCCGCTCCCTCCATAAAATCTTCAGTTTCCATCGGATACGGAGACAGAGCAGGAGCACCCTCGTCTGGCTCCAGCAGTTCCCCAAAGCCAGGCCGTTCGCCCCAGCAGCTCACCACCTTACGACGGGAGCGAGCAGAGGCAAAGAGCTTGCGTCTCAAATCCTCAGCCACCAGAGGAGCCGTCCACCGGCGGGGGAACCAGAGCTGGAACTAGGCCATCTCACGGGAGACGGCCTTGATTCAACAGCCCCTTGGAGAGGCAGACTCCCCACCGGACGCCGCTCGGGCGTGCTCGACTGCCACGACCGTGGAGTCAGAGCAGCCCCACGACGCACGGCGGACACGGCAATAGTAAACCGCTGGTGAAGGGTGACGTTGTGAGCGCTCGAACCCCCCGACTTAGATGTAGACATTATAACTTAGCTTTTCTCATAAATCGCGAGAGAGAGAGAAAACAAGAAACAATGTCCACGCAGCTCCTCTCCAACAATTATTTTACACTAAAACTCAAGTGGTGTATACAGACACTCGCCGTGCTTGAAAATAAGGAAGGAGCTGTTAGTATGGCCACACCCCTGCTTATGTAGAGGAGCGGATGAGGGTGTGGCCAGGCGGATGGGTGTGTATAGGTACATGTGGAGAAATTTATTCAGTATATAGACTGATATGAGGATATATTCCAGTAGAGCGCAGAGTGTAAGCTATGACGTAACATAACTGACATGAGTGATATCATGTACATGAAGGAAAACAGAAAACAATTGACTAAGAGTCTGACAAAAGAAAAGATTCACTTAAAACAAAGGTCAAAAACACATGGCTCTACAGTACCACCAAACTGAGGCCAAATCAAAAAAAGGGTGGGCTAAAATGATTGGCTGCAGGCAACAGGGAACACATTGTGTGAGAACTGGAGTCTGGAGCACAGCCCAATTGCTGAATACACGAGAAGAGAAAGGAGCAGTTTTAAGGGTGTTTAATGGAAATTGAGCAACACAGGAATTGGGGGGAAATAGAACGGGGTTAATGTTCTGTCCTGTGGCTGCCACGGCGGCAGTGAGCGAGCAAGCGGTCCTGGTGCTTGTCGGGGGAGCTGCTGGGTGGCAGCGGGTGAATAGGTGTTCCTCTTAGGGAACAGGTGACGTCCAGACAGGGACGCTGGAGCTGCTGGGTGGCAGCGGGAGAATAGATGTTCCTCTTCGGGAACAGGTGCCATCCAGACAGGGACGCTGGAGCTGCTGGGTGGCAGCGGGAGAATAGATGTTCCTCTTCGGGAACAGGTGACGTCCAGACAGGGACGGCGGTCCTTTGGGGCACAGGAGAGAAACGGGTTAGAGTAAGCCAATACACGGAGGGTATCTAGCAGTAGAGCTTGTGGCAGAGACGTCGTACCTGGGCAGTGGTAATTAATACGACAGCTTCTGGTCAGCGTCGAGGTGCAGATATAGTCCCCTCATCAGGGGAGGATAGGGTGCAGCTGGGGAGAGTGGGGTGCTTGCCCGTGTGTGAATCAGGGGGATGGAATACAGCTGGGTGAATGAGGGTGAAGGAAGGGGTGACTGAAGAAAGAGAGGATGATGAGGAGTGCGCAGTGGATAGAGAGGGGGATGAAGAGGAGCATGTGGAGGACGTGAGGGGAAAAGGAGGGGGAGTGAAGTAGGCCCGTGCTGTGATTATGACACATTGACCAATCGGGTGAGGCTGGAACCATAATCCACCAATGGAGAGGCAAGAACACCAGGGAATAGCAGTGATTGTAGATTGTTTTTCCAACGGTGGGATACTTTTTGGCTAGTAGCAGAGGTGACTTCACTCTGACCTGCCGGCCCACGCGTCATCAAGAGGACCGGATATAAAAACACAGTGCATTATGGCAACGATGTAACGCAGTAACCAAGCGTTACTTGGATCAGTAATTATAATATAGTTAGTTGAGCTTATAGGACTAGATATTACAATCCCTTAGATAATCAGCACTTTTTTGAATGGGGTAGTGGTAAAAGCTTCACTGGGGTCTTCAGGTGGGCACCCTCCTTCATTGGTGTTTTGTTGACAGGCCCACGACACCTCCGAAGGGCTCAACGGCAACACCTGGCGTCCCAGGTGTGCCCCCCTCTGCTTTTACCCCTCGATGGTCATTTTGCAGCCCAATTGGGGTCCTTTCTCTTAATCCATAGCCATCTGCTGCTTCGTTCGGCAGCCTCTGACAGTGTTTTGACAGCTTGTCGGAATGCCTGTCCTCGCACTCCCATCCCCTTAAGAAGCTTGGTTGTGGACATGGCAACAAATCTTCTAGAACCAACCTCCACCGGAAGCACCTGGGCACGCCAGCCGCGTTGTTCTGCCTCGGCTGCTATGTCGGAGTACTTCAGTCGTTTATGTTCATATGCTTCACCAACTGCAGCCTCCCATGGTACAGTTAGTTCCACAATGAATACAGACTTCTGGGAGGTTAACCACAAGACCAGGTCCGGCCTGAGGTTAGTTGTAATTATCTCAGGCGGAAAGATTAGTTTCTGGTCCAAGTCAACCTGCATTCTCCAATCCCGGGCAGTGTCCAGGAGGGTTGCCTCCACTCTTGCAGATGGCTTTCCTGGGAGCTGTCCTGCTCCTACAAAAGAAGTGGTGTTTGAGTGTCTAGGCATTGGGGGAGGGAGGGCATTGTTGGTAGTTCTCCTTCCTTCCAGGGTGATTGCCAGTTGTCTTAGGACCTGGTTGTGTCTCCAGGTGTAGCGCCCTTGGGACAAACTGGTTTTGCAGCCGGTGAGGATGTGCCTCAGTGTTGCGGGGGTTTGGCAAAGCACACAAGAAGGATCTTCTCCAAACCACTGGTTTAGGTTCTTGGGCGTGGGGAGAACATCATAGGTGGCTCTGATGATGAAGCTGATTTGGCTTCCTTCCATCTCCCAAAGATCCTTCCATGTGAGCTTACGATGCTCCAGGTTTTCCCAGCTAGTCCATTGGCCCTGTTTGGACTGTGAGACTGCCTTTGCGCATCTGTCTGCCTCCTCTTGTTGCCGAACCTGAGCCACCACCAGCTTTCTCCTCTGGGTTGATGTTGCCTTGTGCCATGTGGGTCGACTTGTCCCAAGTCCAAACCCACCTCTTCCATGCTGCACCTGTCCTACAATGTCTCCATGCCTGAGAGCAGATTTTGCTTGCTGTACGGCCTCAGATGGGATCCATTTCCTCCCAGTTGCCAGTCTGGGAGCAGCCGCTCGGATCACTTCATCTTGAGACTCGGTCAGGGTCATGTTCAGCCTCACTTTGGTGCATTTAAACTCCTCTATGAGGCTAGAGACAGGCAATTCCAGGGCCCCGTGTCCATACAAGCCGATGTTGCTGAGGCAACGCGGGAGGCCAAGCCACTTCTTGATGTATGAACGGACTGTCCTCTCCAGCTTCTCGACTTTGGTCATGGGGATCTCGTAGACCGTTAGAGGCCACATCAGGCGGGGGAGCAATCCAAACTGCAGGCACCAGAGTTTCAGCTTTCCAGGGAGCAAGGTCTTGTCTATGCTGACAAGGCCTTTGATGGTTTCTTCCCTCAGCTGATCACTCTGGTCTGAGTCTTTGAGGCTCGCGTTGTACCATCGCCCTAGGCTCTTGACTGGCAGTTCTGACACCAAAGGAATGGGTGTATCCTTGATGTGGAACCTCTGGTCCACAAGTTTTCCCTTGACGATGGATATGCTCCTGGATTTGCTGGGTTTGAACTTCATCCGTGCCCATGTAATGTTGGCATGAAGCTTTCCCAGCAGACGTTTGGTGCATGCTATGGTTGAGGTCAAGGTGGTCATGTCATCCATGTAGGCACGAATAGGAGGTAGACGCTGTCCAGATTGCAGACGTTCTCCTCCCACAACCCACTTGGAAGCTCGAATGACCACTTCCATTGCCATGGTGAAGGCTAGTGGGGAGATGGTACATCCAGCCATTATTCCCACTTCCAAAGATTGCCATGATGTTGTGTATTCTGTTGTTTTGATACAGAATTGCAGATTGAAACAACTAATTAATCTCACAATTTTCTGTAATTAATCTAGATTAATCTATATAAAAAATAGCATTTTTCTACATACGACCGAAGCTAGTAACAGATATTTACTTCAGTAAAATCATGGAATTAATGTAAAATCAACACAAAGAAAGTATATTTAGATTCAAAGACTATTTTAATAGCTTTCTTTGAATACAGTTTCTCTCCTGTGAAATACAAATGTTCAACAAAACCATCAACATTGACTCAGCTAGACCTCTTTCTTATATCCGCGGCGCTAACATTGAAGATTTTTCACTCCATAGATTAATCTAGATTAATTTATTTTAATGCTTTAATAAATTTAAATTAATCTCCAGAGTTAAAGCATTAATTTTGACAGCCCTAATAATTACTATTTTGGAAATTGGCAGGGAGAAGTCTGGAGCAGTGAGAACTGCATAAGAGCTCAAACACAATCAGCTGTCCAAATGAACGGTTTGGACGGACTTCACGGGCTAGTGAGAGAAGTGACAACAGAAGAGAAATTCCTGCAGAAGCTACGGTAATACCCGTAGTAATATGTAGTAGTAAGTACCAGAAAAGCTGTGGTAGCAGATATTTTTGCATCAATCGGATGCACTTTCCCTGGTCCTACTTGCTTACCAGGATGCGTGTTGCTTTTTAACAGCGGAGCAGTGCAAGAATGTGACAATTTGACCATGTGACCGCGGCAACGCGGGAGAGCGGCAGTGCGGAAATAGGCTGTCTCTAAGACAAACTCTAACCTTAACCAGCTCCTTAACAGCGCCTAAACTTAACCGTTCTAACCTTAACCAACTCCGAAACAATGCCTAACCTTAACCTTAACCTTAACCATGCCTAACCTTAACCATAGAAAGAATATTGCCATTCTCTAAGACAAACTCTAACCTTAACCAGCTCCTTAACAGCGCCTAAACTTAACCGTTCTAACGTTAACCAACTCCGAAACAATGCCTAACCTTAACCTTAACCTTAACCATGCCTAACCTTAACCGGCGAAAGAATACACGTAAAAAAAAAAAATCACGTTAAAAAAAAAACTCGTCAACAACGGACCGCAGGACCGCTGCTCTGCCAGGTGAGCTGAAGCGCCGAATGAAAATCATGGCGGATTAGGGCGGTTACATAATTCCGCAAGCTCTGCCGCTCCGCGGGAGAGCTCCGCTCTGCCGCTCCGCTCTGCGGTTGCCGCGCCTGCCGCGGGGCGTGTCGCAGCCAATCAGGGAAAACGCGGAAGCAAAAGCAGCACTGCTCCGCTGTTATTAAGAAATAGGCTACCAGGATAGGTAACAGTAGCCTTACCAAACTCACACTTAGCCAGGTTGAATCTCAGGGAGGCTTCAGCTAAACGGTCAAAGACCGTTTATAAGGTTGTCATTATGGTTACGCCAGGCATTACAATTTGGAACACCAGATTGCTGGAATTTGGAACATTAAACAGTTGCTGGAAGGTGGCAGGTGCATTACGCATTCCAAAAGGCATAACCGTGTATTGCGAGAAGTTGTCTGGAGTTATGAAAGCAGAGATTTCCGAGGCTCGGGGGGTCAAAGGGACCTGCCAATAGCCGCATTTAACAAATCCATTTAGCTCACATAGGTGGCAGATCCAAGGTTGTCACTGAAATCTTCCATGCAGGGCAGTGGGAATGAATCCAGCACGGTGACAGCAATTACCCTATGGAATTCAGTACAGAATTCATGTCTGAACCATGTTTAAACTAATAATCAATCTCCTGCAGCATAATGGCTCTCTTAGTGACATTAACCCAGTAAGCATGTTGCTTGATAGGCACAGCATTGTTAATATTAACGTCATGGGCCAACACAGAAGTACAGGAGAGAACATCACCAAACAGAGTCAGGTAGGCCTGCATTTGAGTTGTAATGTTCTCTTGCTGGCAGGTTCAACAACATCTCAGTTTGACAATCTAGCACACTGATGAGCTGCATTGCGCAACTCCAAGCCATCGATATACTCACCAATAACATCAGCAGAGTCTGAAACTATAGAAGCTGAAGCAATAGAGGAGACAGCTGGTCCTGCTATCTGGTCTGAGGACTTTACCTGAGGACAATCTCTGGATAATATCGTTTTAACATGTTAATGTGGCAGGCGAGGGAGGTACGTTTAGGATTAGGTGTGTGAACAACATAGCCAGTGTCACTCACTTTCTTGACTATTGCAGGGTATCAGGTTTCTCATTGAAGTGCCATTTCATAGTCCTCTGGGAAGAAGAGAGAGCCTGATCCAGGCGCTATTGAAACTGGCTAACATACTGTAATCAAGAACATTAGCGTGTGGACTTGCACCATTTGACATCAACTGTTCCTTAAGAACTTTCAAAGGTCCTCGAACAGTGTGACTGAACATTTGTTCAGCAAGAGTGAAACCCAGCGACTCTTGTATGGTATCTTGTGCAGCAAATAGAACTAGGGGGACACCCTCATCCAAGTCTTTCTTTGTGTCTAAGCAGTACTTGGATTTCAAGGTCTGATTTCAATGTTCTAGGGTCCCCTAGGTTGCCGTTTTGGTCTTCGGTAACGGACCAACACAATCCATCATTAGATGCTGAAATGGTTCTCCGACCGCTGGGGAGCAGGTGGAATTATTTGGTTTGGCTTGGTTTGGTAGTACAGGTATGACAGTACTACAGTATACTACACCAGACTTTAAACTGGGCCCAAAAAATCACAAGTAATGGGTAACTTCAATGCATTCAAACTAGTTTCAGTTTTCTTTGGGTGTACCTCACTATGAGGGGGTGGTTTGCTGGACCAGACAGGGGTGTCGGGATTTGGAGGCAGCTACTCCTCCCTGATAAAAGCTGAAGCAAACAGAGTCAGACAAATCAATCACCTTTTTTGTGTGACTGAGCTCACTAAATCAGTGCCCATAATAAAGGAAGGTTACGCACCCCTACCTAAAGAATGCGCTCGTTAGAAATAGAATACTTGTTACTGCGTTACCTTTGTGCACTGCCAGCCAGCCTGTATGCGACGGAGATATACACTTACAATTTTGACGGAGAGAAGATATGACGACATAGTCCTCCTCTCACACACACAAACGCAAATGCAGACCAAACTCACAAAACTTGCCACAATTGCAGCTACCACAGGACTACACATCAATAAAGCAAAAACAAAGGAGATGAAGATGAAACACAATTTAGAAGAGGCCGTACAACTGGACGGAGAAGCACTGGACGAGGTGGACACCTTCACATACCTGGGAAGCATCGTGGGGAAGGACGGATGCAGCGACAAAGACATCAAAGCAAGAATAGGGAAGGCAAGAACAGCATTTTTAATACTGAAGCAAACATGGAATTCAAACCACATCTCCACAAAGACCAAACTCTGCATCTTCAACACCAATGTCAAATCAGTTCTATTATATGGAGCAGAAACATGGAGAACCACAAAAGCAACCTCAAACAAACTGCAAACCTTCATAAACAGATGTTTACGACACATCCTGGGAATCTACTGGCCAAACACCATCACAAACGAACAGCTCTGGCAAACCACTCAACAAGAACCACTTGAAACCCTAATCAAACGCAGGAAATGGGGCTGGATTGGACACACCCTGAGAAAACCATCCTCCAACACAACCAGGCAGGCCTTAACCTGGAACCCATAGGGGAAGAGAAAGCTAGGAAGACCCAGAAACAGCTGGAGAAGGTCTGTCGAGGCGGATCTCAAGGAAAAAAGAACATCATGGAAGGAAGCAGAGAAAATCACTCAACACCGAACCAGCTGGAGAGATTTCATGAATGACCTATGCTCCCCAAAGAGCAAAAGGGTTTAAGTCAAGTAAGTAAGTCACAAACGGTTTCTTTTTTTTTTATCTACTTTTTCTCCCCATTTTCAATTTTTCTCCCATCCCAATTTCGTATTATACAATTCTACCCTCCCCTGTCTCGAATGTTGTTAGACCATGCCTCCCACTGGTCGGCTGCAATGTGGACGAAGCCTTGCATCACGTGTCCCCTTCGGTACACGAGGAGGCAGCCGTCGCATCTTTTCACCTGCACAGCGCGATCTCTCAGTGGCGAGGAGTAACGCGTGGGAGGGACATGCTGCCCCCGATACTTCCTGATTCTGCTGTACAGGCGCACCAACCGACCTGTAGGAGTCGCTGTCCACACCGTCCGATCCCCACCCACCGGCTTTCCCACCCCCTAATACTGCCAATTGTATTAGTATGAACGACCAGCCAAGCCGGAAGCAACGCCGAGAGCTGGGCTCGAACCCAGCATATCCTGCGTTAGTGGTGAGCGCCTTGCCCACTGCGCCACTTAGCTGCCCATTAACACAAACGGTTTCAAAGATATTTAATGTTTCTCTGCATATTTTCACACCGCAAACAAAGTACCGAGTCCATGTCTGTTGTCTCTTCGGAATGGATTTGGTGCCAGCTGTCATCTCTGTCATCAAAACTGGAGACAGAAAGTACTTAGCCACTCCCCTCCGACAAAACTGTAGTGGGGGAAATAATACAGCCGGACTATCTAACAATAATTAACATATTCACAAGTCGGATTACGTTTTTTAAATAAGGACACAGATAGAGAAGATTTTAAAGCACTCAAAATTGCCAATATCTCAATTTCGACCTATTTCTGAATTACACAACATTTAGCCATTTTCTGAAGAATCGTAAGCCTTAACAAGGCGGGTTAGAAAAAGGTTTGAAAGAAAAGTATATTTATTCACATAAAGGAAGCACAATTGTAACTCAAATAACAAACAAACAAGACAAAAAAGCTAAACAAACTAACCTATTGTTAATACAAATAAATGAATTACTCTTAATTATACAATGGCATGCAAATATCTTGATTCTGATTGGCTGAAACAGTCAAGTTAGCCGTTGTTATTTCGTATAACACACTCCACATGACCCCAGATCCCTCCCACAACCGAATAACTTTTTCTGAATGAGTCCGCCATAGATAGACAAATAGAAGTATGAATATATTTTGAACGAATCCTCCAAAAAAGATAGTCAACTGGAATATGTTAGTTCATTACACATATGTTGGATTATGTAATTGGTTTGTCATGACCCATTGTGAAACAAAAGAAAAATCGCGGACTTAAAAAAAAAGAAAGAAATGGCAGTCGATTTTTTTTATTTATTGTTTTGTCAGACTTGGATCTACTATTGGATCTACTTTCTCTGTCGATGGTTTTGTGAATAAATCTCCATTATGCTTCAATTACTGTGTGTTTATTGTATAGCAATGAGGTTGGGTGAATTCGGCCATTGTATAAAAGCACTAAATCACTTGAAGTCGTGTGTTATACTCATTAGATCACGCCTAGGGGGGTCTAACAACCCTTTGCTGCGCGTCGGGCCTAACAACCACCCCTAGGCTTGATCTAATGAGTATAACACACTCCGTCGCGTGATGTAATGCTTAACCACATAACATGCGCCCAGAAAAGCGGCAATTTCTTTACTTGAACTTGAAGACTGCATACTTTTTTTGCAAAGCTTATCTTTATACATGGATAAGCCTGGTCTCTTTTGAAAGATAACATTCTGAAGTGTCTTACACCATAAATAAAAATGAAATAGAGTAACATAGGGCTGAACTTTAGTTGTACTTGTACTTGTGTACTCACGTTTTTCTGTAGTAGTTGCAATATCCAAAAGAATTATATCCCAAAAAGTTTGTATAAGCTGGAAAACACTGCGGGTCCATAGCCTTATGTAGTAAAGGTCCAAATTTCATACAAATCCATTCAGAAATGGGTGATTAACACATTGGGTGCCAATCACGGCTTTTTACGTTTCTGGGCCCCAACCGTTGAGTGCCAAAAACGTATTTTGGATCTTTGATTTTTTACTTTGATCCCCGCTCTACACAGTTGCCCAGAGCGATCTGCATCATTTAGGCACGTCCCGACATTTATTTTTTTTTTTAAACTTTGACCAGTCAGCTGGTTCTTTTCGCGTTTATCGCTTTTTCTGGTCAAGTATGACCGACAGAGACAGGTTGAATGGGGGTATAGATGGGGGGAAAGACACTCTGAGAAAGTACGGCTTGTCCGGGAGTCGAACTCGCTACCCCAGATCCGTGACGCGCACGGTTGTCCCCGACGCCGAAATAGCGTTCGAGGTACGCGGTGAGCTACTGGAGCTCCCCTCGTCCCGACAATTTTTAACTGCATTCTGATCGACCATCACCAGGTGGCAGTATCGTCCCGTGTCTGAACTGCATGGGACTCTGGTCTGATAGCCAGATCACTTTCAGTTTCTCCTCATGAGTGGCCACTCCTTCTCCCGAGACAGAAATTCACAGTCCTCGCCTCTGGATTGCGTTGCAAGACCGTATTTGACCATCGAAACGTGTATAGAACACTGGTAATCGCGATGGCGATGCGATAACTTGGAATTATTTGGAATTATACTTTTGGAATACCTTCTGGCTAAAGTAAGCTACATTCTATGTCTATTTTACCTAATCTGAAACGTGTTTTTCTAACGATCACAGTTCCGTGTTTCAACAACAAAACATTCGAACGGCAACAAATAGGGCTTTAATTCTATATATTATATGTTTTATAAACAATGCAGCTGGACGCTCGCAAAGGGCCGTGTTGCGCCGGTGGGCACATTGTCCTAAAGAGGGCCCGGATACGGGCCGTTGCATGTTAACTGGTTTTAAACTAAAAACAAAAAAAAAATGGAGAAAAGCAATACTCAAATCAAATGGCACCTCATCAGTGCTTCCTGAAAAACAAGAGAAAAACAGACATTAATGACGTAATGTACAATTGCCAACTAAAAGTCAAAATAAAAGATTCACTTAAAACAAAGGTCATATAAACCACCAAACAGTACCACCAAACAAAGGCCAAACCAAACTGAGGCCAAATCAAACAACTTCTGAATTTCTTTTTCTGCATGTTTTGTTTTATGGCGATTGGCATCCAATAAGTTGCATTACTGCCACCTACTATGTTGGAGTGTGTAAAAAAAATTATAATAATAATAATAAATCAAATACATTAAATCCTACTCACTAATTCTGTCTCTCAGGTATTTAAACAACATTCCTTGATGGTTAATTAAACAAAAGTTTCATATTCATCCCATACTCATCTAATGTCAACATAAATGTTTTTATTCTCTGAATATTATTATTATTATTATTATTATTATTATTATTATTATTATTATTATTATTATTATTATTATTATTATTATTATTATTACACTGAAATAATACATGCTGAACTGATTCTCTTTCCTGGCAATATTAACACCTCCCAGTTGGATGTTTACCTATCATCTGCAATTTACCATTCAATCTTATATGACCCAGTCAAAATCTTGTTCTCCTCTTGTATACTTCTGCCTGACGATCTCCCATGTCCCACTTACTGTTGTATTGCCTATACGTTCACATAAGTGTCTTCCTGTTATAACTAGGGATGTCCCGATCGCATTTTTTTGCTCCCGATCCAATCCCGATCATGTGATTTTGAGTATCTGCCGATACCGATCTTTCCCGATCCAATCTTTCACATTAGTAACCAATTTGACGCATTTTTGTCAGAAACTGGCGAAACGAGACAAGCCCCTCTGTTGCCTCAATAGTCGAGCGCGGCGGCTCACATTACATTCACCCTGAGCCCCTGAGAATGTGCTTCATACGAGAAATATTCAAAGTTTCAATCTGTTTGCACATTAGTATTAGGGATGTCCCAATCCGATCACGTGATCGGGGCCGATCACGTGATTTTCAGAGGATCGGGATCGGATTTTTTTTTAAATAAATCTGGAGTAAAATTTTAATTTAATTTTTAATTTTATTCAACAAACATGACCATGTTCACGTCTTAAACTCATACTGAGGCCTTAGTTTTGGTTTTAAATTACATATCATCATTCATTTATTTATTGTCACACAGAGCAGAAGAATTTGCCAAAACAAATGCATTTCCTTTTATTTACACCGTCGCACGACAGTGACGTATACCGAAAATAGCAGATCTCACAAAGTGTTGCTCCCGCAAGTAAACACGGGCAGGATAATTCCACCTGATGACTCGGAGCAGCTAGGCAAAATGTCAGAAGTTTGGAAGCATTTTTTAATTGAAACCAAAGCCAGTCCAATAGCCAGTTGCAATGTTTGCAAGGTGGACTTTCCACGTTATGTGACTAGAGCGAGTAAAAGAATGGGGGACGTCTGGTCCTCTGCCAAACAGCTGTTTTGAATGCCTCGTTTGAATGAAGAACGTTCACCTGGATATTGAATAACATTAGCTTTGTGAGGATTATTCGTCTGCGTTTCACACCAAAATGGAGCAAATCATTACGTAAGTCGAACACTGTGAATGTATACTAAATGCGCAAACAGATTGAAACTTTGAATATTTCTCGAATGGTGAAGGTAATGCGAGCCGCCGCGCTCGACTGGGGCTATATGCTAGCGTCAATATATGAGCTACCTTGCAGCTAGCGTTAGCTATGTTAGCTTGCATGGTATCCAACGCTAGCTCGGCAGACAGTGAAGTGATGCTACTGTAATGTATAGTTACGTGCCTAGCTAGCGTTAGCGTTAGCTATGTTAGCTTGCATGGTATCCAACGCTAGCTCGGCAGACAGTGAAGTGATGCTACTGTAATGTATAGCTACGTGCCTAGCTAGCGTTAGCGTTAGCTATGTTAGCTTGCATGGTATCCAACGCTAGCTCGGCAGACAGTGAAGTGATGCTACTGTAATGTATAGCTACGTGCCTAGCTAGCGTCAGCGTTACCAATGTTAGCTTGCATGGTATCCAACGCTAGCTCGGCAGACAGTGAAGTGATGCTACTGTAATGTATAGCTACGTGCCTAGCTAGCGTTAGCTAAAAATGGTTTATTATTTTTTGAGTAATTACCTGTGTAATATTTGTGTTTAGGAATATTTACATTTACATTTATATATAATATGAATATCCAGGACTTTTTTGTTATTAGAATTGATAGAAGCCTGTGTGTGACTTTAATTTATGTAAATCCATGTCGCGAGGCAACAGTGTTTTCCGGTCGCTGTCACTGGCTTTTGTTGACAGTTTGACAGTGCATTGCGAGAGAAGGAATACGCAACAAGTTTTAATGAACCCGTATGAGGCCATATCTCTTACAGTGAGAATGTTATTGTTTTAAAAAGGAATGTAATACGATGTAAAAGGATAAATAAAACAGTGATTATACCATCAGTACGTTTATAAGCCACTCAATATCCGTTACAGTAAGAGATTCACCTCTCCAACCGGCAATCAACTGTCTGCTCTCTAACGGAGATTACAACTAACCGTCTACTCTTTAACGGAGATTACAACGAAAAGGACGACTCCCATGAATAAAAGTTTAGGAACACTTTTATGGATGGACAGGACTACTTTTACGGACAAAAGGGATCTGAGCAGCGTTGAGTTGAAGCGGTTGTGATAAAGGAAGCAACGGAAAAAGTCAAGGAATGGATGGATATGGTGCTATTTTGAGCGACAAGGAAACAGAAACAGAACAAGCTGTCAGACAAGAAAAAAAAGGGACATTGCAAAACAAAACAGATCTTGCTGATGAGGAAGATAATGATGCAGATTTAGTTAGGCTGTCAGAAAGAGTGCGAATCCCAACAGGGAAAATGCTAGTTTACCGTGAAGATGAACAGAACAAACGGGAAAAGAGACTTTTGAGTCTTTATGAACAGTGGAAAGCCCAAGCACGTGAAACACGGCAAGACCTAAAATCTGACAAAACAGATAATCAATTAGCACACCTTTGCAGACAATTTGGAAAAAAGGAAATTTGACATCATGAAATTATATGATGAACTGAGAGTCCACGGCACGCCTGACACTGAGCTAAGGCGCAAAGTTGATGCAGTAACGAGTGACATTGTCAAAATACTGAATGAGAGACTGACTGGTGTAAATGGAGAATACGATGCAGAACATGAAGGACAGCGCTTGCGTGAGCTAAGTAAGCCTCACTATGCCGGGTCCATTTTTTGTTCCTCTGCTCCAGAACTGTCTGGCAGTCATTATTCCATACACTCAAATGTTGCAGCCAAGCGAGCAGAAGCAGCGGCGGAGTTAGCTGCAAAGGAGGCTGAATATAAGATGCTATTGGAGGAAAAGAGACAAAAGGAGAAAATCAGAGCTTTAGAGGAAGAACACAGGAAGGAATTGGATGAACACAAGGCCGAATTGGAAAGATTACAAGTTGAAAAAGACTTAAAGGCTGCCCAAGCAAGATTTTAAGTTTACGAAAGAGGAGTCTGATGTTTGGTTTGCCCATGTCTCTCTGCCATTCAGCTCCAACCCCCCTGCAACAATGCACCCTCGCATAGCTGCCCCTCCATCTCCTCCTGTTGATGTAATTTGCCTAGCAGAGGCTATCCAGGACAGCATTGCTATTAACAGACTTCCAATGCCGGAGCCTACCGTGTTTAATGGCAAGCCAATTGACTTTGTTGAATGGAAGTCTTCATTCTCTCATAGATGGTAAAAACATTTCCCCTGCCAACAAGCTGCACTACCTCAAGAGATATGTAGGTGGCGCAGCTAACAAATGCCTAGAAGGGACATTCTATCGCAGCGACAGCGAAGCGTACAGTGACGCTTGGAGCAAGCTCAACCAGAGGTACGGCCAACCTTTCATCATTCAAAGGGCCTTTAGAGAAAAGCTATCCACCTGGCCAAAAATACAGCATAAGGATGCGGAAGGGCTGAAGACCTTCTCAGATTACTTAAATGCCTGTGTGCAGGCCATGCCCCATGTAAAGGGTTTAAATATCCTAAACGACTGTGAGGAAAATCAAAAGTTAATACGGAAGCTGCCAGAGTGGATGGCCTCAAGTTGGAACCGGCAGGTGACAGCGCGTCTCAGGCAGGGAAAGGATTTTCCCAGCTTTGAAGACTTCGCCAAGTTCATGTCCATGGAGGCTGAAACTGCCTGCAATCCAATCACCTCCTTCTTTGCTCTCCATTCAGCTGAATCCAATCAAGACAGACTGAACACAAGGGTAAGCAAAGGAAACAAAGCTAGCGCTTTCAACACACAAACAGTGGTGGAAAATAATCAACAGACAACACAAAAGAAAGGATCAGGGCTTCTTGCATACTATGTCAGGATATCAGTCACCAGCTTTGCAAATGTCCAGACTTCATGAAAATGCAACTGGAACACAGAAGGACATACGTCAAAGAGAAAAGACTGTGTTATGGATGTCTTAAGCCTGGTCACAGCGTAAAGGAGTGCCGGCATCGCCACACATGTGACTCATGCAAAGGACGACATCCCACCTGTCTTCACAATGACAGCTACAATGAAAGAGCAAAAAGGGAGAATTCATCATGACGCAGTGAAATGGAACCAACACCTGCTCTGTGCCTCAAAGTCACCAGCCAAGGTCAGTCAGAAAACAGCTCCATGATCGTGCCGGTGTGGGTGTCGAAAGACGAGAATCCATCCACAGAAAAACTTGTGTACGCTCTGTTAGATACACAAAGCGACACAACATTCATCGAGCAAGATCTATGTAAAGAACTACAGCTGACTACTTGCCCAGTCAAACTGAAACTCACTACCATGATGGGTGAAAATATGGTCTTTAAAAGTGAGCGGACATCTGGCCTGCGTGTGAGAGGATTCAACTCCATTGAGCATATCAATCTGCCTCCTGCTTACACCAAAGACTGCATACCTGTAAATAGAGAACACATACCAACACACGAAACGGCCAAAAGATGGCACCACCTCACAGCGATCGCTCTCCTCAGTTGTGAAGTGGGGCTACAATTGTCCAAGAAGTCTTGTACCCAGGCGGGTCATAACAGGAACAGATGATGAACCCTTTGCCATTCTCACAGACTTAGGGTGGAGTATCGTTGGCTGTTCAACACCACACTCTCCACAACTGTCAACCGGTCACTGTCACAGAGTAACCGTGAAGGAGATGCCTGCAGTGTAGTGTTGTCACGATACTGGAATTTCGACTTCGATACGATACCTTGAAAAGTATCGATACTTCGATATTATTTCGATATAAAAAATAAATAAAAAAAAATATATATATATTTATTTTTTTATTTTATTTTTAATTTTTTTTAAAGAAATTTAGCTTCAAATTTAGCTTCTCTCTGGTACTATAAGAGAAGATAAATATAACAATTTTAAAACCCTTTGTTTATCTTTAGATCACACATTTAAAAATAACTGTTCATCTCACTTCAATAATTTGTATTGCAAATGCAGAACATGGTATTTTCTCAAGCAGACAGATGTAAACACTGTAATCTGTGTTGCATGTACCTGACAACTGAACTGTTTGTATTACAGTTAGTAACAGTTTCGATTTTTATTTATAGAGAGAGAGAGAGAGAGAGAGAGAGAGAGAGAGAGAGAGAGAGAGAGAGAGAGAGAGAGAGAGAGAGAGAGAGAGAGAGAGAGAGAGGCTATGCTCGGAGCATTTTAGTAACGTTACATTTTCAACAAGATTGCTGCTATTTAAACACTTGATGGAAACGGGGTAACGTTAACCTTATGTCGACTGTAGTATTGTATGACCTCGACATAACGTTTAAACGTTAACGTTACTCCGTTTCCATGCAGTAATTATAAAAGTAGCCAGCTAAGCTAACGGAGCTAGCAGTAGCTAACGTTAGCTGGTAGCTGTAACGTTACAACGAATCAGCTGTTGATATTATGCGCCATCAGTAGACAACGTATCATGTATTAAACTAGAGTTAATGGTTTAATGCTTCAGTCACAGTGACGTTGAAAGAGCAGCTGTCACGAACCTCTTTCATTTCTTTATGGAGATCGGCGCTGGCACTGCTCTAACACCGCTTGCAAATAGCATTGGGGCATTTGTAGCTTGTCCTTCATTGTTTACTTGAAACCCGAAGTACCTCCAAACAGCACTTCTGCTGTTTTCTTTATCCACAAGCACAAGTTGCGGAGGCTCTGCATTTACCATCTTCAGCTAAAATGTTTGTTTACTAACTGAAGACTGCTCTCTGTGACTCTGTGAGGGGGAGGGCTGGACTCGGAGGAGCCGGGGGGGCAAGCGCGCTGAGCGCTCTGAACAGCGCGTCAACAACTTGCGGTAGAACACTCGCCAGCTGGTACCGATACTGCAGAAAGTATCGGTACTTCGGGAAATGAGTATCGAAGCCGTTTTAAATATTCAGTATCGATATGTATCGATACTTCGATATTTTTGACAACACTACTGCAGTGACTCCAATGGATGCAATCAGAATCCTTGAAACGGATTTCAGAGACACTCAGGGAAACGACAAAATGGTCTCTCAAGAGGATTTGATCTTTCTAGACAAATTGAAGGAAAACATAAGATAAATGAACATGGACATTACGAGGTGCCACTCCCCTTCAGAGAGAGGCCATGCTTACCAGATAACAAGCAACTTGCTGCTGTGAGGCTCAGTCACCTGAAAAGGAAGTTCGATGGAAATGAAAGTTACAAGAAGGACTACACCAACTACATGAAGGACATCATTGACAGGGGTGACGTAGAGGAGGAACGTACTGAAGGCACCAATGGAGAAAAATGGTACATACCTCACCATGGTGTATATCACCCCAAAAAGCCTGAGAAGCTGAGAGTAGTGTTTGACTGCTCGGCAAAGTACAAGGGAAGTAGCCTAAATGAACACCTTCTCGCAGGCCCAGACATGATCAACAATCTCACAGGTGTACTGATTTGTTTCCGTCAGCATGGTGTTGTATATTCTTAATGAATATCTAGGTCATTTGCAGTGCATACAGGCTGTTAAATAGAGGGAGGAAAAGGAGAGTGATGGAAACTTGGTCTCCTCCCCTGACTTAGGCCCCGTTTAGACGGAAACGCTAGCAGGTGAATCCGCAAAAATATTTTTACAGATGTGCCTTTCGTTTATACGGAAACGGCGTTTTTACGGGGTGAAACCGCAAAAAAGTGAGACTACCTTCCAGGGTGGAATTCCTAGAAACGCAAAAGCTTTGCGCTTTCGTCTAAACTATCAAACCGTATAAATCTGTTAAAACGATGACGAAAGGGTTGTCACGGCTCTGGTCGCGCGTACTGCTTACGTCACAGGTAGCAGGTATGCGCCAGTAGCCGAGATGTAAACAAAGCAAGTATGTCTGACTTATATCAACGGAGATCACCTGAAGGCTACATTGGCAGTACTTTTAACCCTTTCACTGCCACACGACAGAAGGTTACCCCTTTACTATCACACAACCGGCTGTCGTGTGGCAGTGAAAGGGTTAAATACACAAGAATCTGTCCCGCCGCTCCCGCGGCGTGACTGGACCCACTGTCTGTGAGTGACTCTGCTTTGGTGCAATCACATTCCCCATCCACAGTCTGCGAATCAGAGGCAGAGTAGGGCGGGTCTTCACAGCACGTCATGTGACATATGCGCCAATCGTGTGACAGCGGGTCTCCGTCGTTACAGCGTCGTCTGCACGGAGAATTCCACTCCAAAACGCTCGTCTAAACGTAAAATTAAAAGTGAAACCGCAAGATGACTTTTGCGGTTTCTGTTCACAAAACGCTCGTCTAAACGGGGCCTTAGTCAGATGAGAAATAAACGTGTATAGCCAGACAAAAGGAACTATATTTCAACCAAACTCATTTATTTGCCGAGCGGCCAAGAGTGGATAATGTTACATACAGGAATTATTCATCATAGACATGTTTGTACAAAAGGATTGATGAGGTTATATAATCAAATAGCCCTGACACGGTGGCTTCTCACATCAAGATAGCTTTGCACATAAATAGTATTCATGTTATGTATGAAATAGACCAATAGTACTCTTTGCCACCCACATGGTTAAACCTGGTTTTAAGATAGACATCTTACTCTAAGTTATCACAAACAGTGATTATTCCATATACAGTTTACTCACGTAGGGCAAAGTAGTAACAGTCGGTGGAGAGGTGGAGGCGCAGCCATCAGACCCCCTGGGGACGGTCGTGGCGGGTCTGAGCTGGCCTGCTCTCTCTCTCACCAAATACATTGTTTTATACCCTGACTTCCCCTTGCTTCCATACATGGCGTTTCTCCTTAGATGACCTTGTGGGGGAGGCTGGTCCGCCCCCCCTGACTTCCTTGTTGGTGTCTCCTTGTGTGTCTTGTCTCACAGAGGCATATCCGCTTTTAGCCTCTTGTGCTGTGTTTCAACCGTCACACCCTAGACGGTGTTTGGTTCATGGGGGTTGAAATGGCTCTTGTAAATACAACTGGGTAAACAATCTTATCATGAGAGAGGTTTTGCTGCCTGAAAGTTCCTCAGGAATATCACACAATACTGACGCTGTGCATCTTCCTTGTTTTATTACTCTGAGAGTCCCTGTAATGCTACAGTTCACTATTAAAGCATTATTTTGAATTAACTAGTATAACAGATATTTCCAGTTTCAGGGTTGATCTAACAGTCTGTTCAAGTCAAGTATACCATAATTCCTCACTCTGACAATTCACATTGTCATAACCAGTATATTGACTTGATTTTCTATACATACTAACCATACAATATTTAACATAATAACAAAAATCATAATTTTTTTCCAATTTTCCTCAATTTTTTCCATTATTCTTTGGTACATATCATCAATTCTGATCTTCTTGTCTTTTTCTTTTTTCCCCCACAGTTGCCCCTGACTATGATCCCCTCCTGGGAGTGCTAATAACCCGTTTATCAGCTCTCCCACTTAACTTATCCTGCCTTTGAAACAGTGTTTACCACTTACTTTCATCGGGCTTTGTTCCTCTGGGCTCACAGCCAGAGGCCTATTTGTTGAAAACAATTAAAACAATTTAATCTAAACATTACACATTAAAGTATAATAAATCACAAATTTAAAACCCAATTTCCTTAATCTACATGAAAGTTTGTTCCCACATTCTTTTATATGATCTGGTTTGGGAGAAAACATACATTAGTATTACTGTTACAAAGGGTCAGATTAAACCGAATATATATATTTATTGTTTGATATCCCTTGTATATTATTTGTATATATACACGGAATATCCCTTTACCTGCGTACAAACCAGAGTAATATTCGCTCTCCTATTGGACAGCGACCCCTAGGCGCCAACGACCAAGCCCCCAACAGCAAGTTCAAAGGCAACTCCGGGCATGTCGCAACATGCCCAGAGTCTGCGCAGTAATACGAGACAGAACTGAGGTTGGCACTAGATAATTCACCTTACGTATAAATACGGCGCAGGTGGAAACAGCAGCACTTAGTTCAGTTCAAACCTTGATGCCTTCACCACGAGTCAACGTGCAGTGAAGTGAGCAACCTTGCATCTAAATAGAGCGTTTAGAACATGTGCGAATAGAATAGTAAAGTGTCAGAGTTTAGTGAAGTAACGTCAAGTTCGACCTAGTTTAATGTGAAGCATAGTGCACAGGAGAATCGGCACCGGCGATTGCAGAACCATTTCTGGTTGGATTATATTGCTTTGGGACCGTGACCGTTGGAGAAGAGAACCGTCGATCCCACTGTCGTTTGGGATTTACCCCCGTGAGGATCATCACTCGGGCCCGCCTCTAGGAAGAGGCTGGCTAGCTGTCGTCAATGCTATTCGAGCATCTTGGATTACAACTGCTGCTTTGTCTGCTGATCAAGGGAGTACATGCACCGGCTCCTGTATCTGGAGCCTTGTTATTCCTCGTTGACCCAGACTTTGTACCCGAACATTCCTCTACCCCTGCCGGCCTTACACCCCGGAGGGAACCCCCCAGTGTCTCCAGCTGGTACCAGTGTGCCCTATGTAATTGCTATACCACAGGTGGCGTCAGCTTAGACCCATCCTAGTATTCATACTATTCTCATTGACTTACGCTCTTGACTGACTTTACGTGTGTTCTTCGCCATACAAGCGCGAGCCTAATTCTCAATCTGTAACCTAACGTTGCTTAATAATAATAAATACCCTCCAAATAGAACTTTATGTGTCAATGCCGTATTCTTGTGTGGGTGTTCACCATATATATTCATGTACTGTATGGCCAGTAGTTAAAGTACATAACTAGTAGTGGTTTAATATATCACAATCTTTAATACAGTCAGGGAATTGTACCCCTCAGTTACAATTACCATATTCATTTTTCATTCATATTTCCTTCTCCTGTTTATTCTTTCTTAAACAATAGTTTAACCACATTTTTGCATAATTACAACTGGCTCTCCCATCTATCCTCAATTATGGTATACTTGACTTGAACAGACTGTTAGATCAACCCTGAAACTGGAAATATCTGTTATACTAGTTAATTCAAAATAATGCTTTAATAGTGAACTGTAGCATTACATGGACTCTCAGAGTAATAAAACAAGGAAGATGCACAGCGTCAGTATTGTGTGACATTCCTGAGGAACTTTCAGGCAGCAAAACCTCTCTCATGATAAGATTGTTTACCCAGTTGTATTTACAAGAGCCATTTCAACCCCCATGAACCAAACACCTTCTAGGGTGTGACGGTTGAAACACAGCACAAGAGGCTAAAAGCGGATATGCCTCTGTGAGACAAGACACACAAGGAGACACCAACAAGGAAGTCAGGGGGGGCGGACCAGCCTCCCCCACAAGGTCATCTAAGGAGAAACGCCATGTATGGAAGCAAGGGGAAGTCAGGGTATAAAACAATGTATTTGGTGAGAGAGAGAGCAGGCCAGCTCAGACCCGCCACGACCGTCCCCAGGGGGTCTGATGGCTGCGCCTTCACCTCTCCACCGACTGTTACTACTTTGCCCTACGTGATTAAACTGTATATGGAATAATCACTGTTTGTGATAACTTAGAGTAAGATGTCTATCTTAAAACTAGGTTTAACCATGTGGGTGGCAAAGAGTACTATTGGTCTATTTCATACATAACATGAATACTATTTATGTGCAAAACTGTCTTGATGTGAGAATAAGCCACCGTGTCAGGGCTATTCGATTATATAACCTCATTGTACAAACATGTCTATGATGAATAATTCCTGTATGTAACATTATCCACTCTTGGCCGCTCGGCAAATAAATGAGTTTGGTTGAAATATAGTTCCTTTTGTCTGGCTATACACGTTTATTTCTCATCTGACTAAGTCAGGGGAGGGGACCATGTTTATATCACTCTCCTTTTCCTCCTTCCAGTTAACAGCCTGCATGCACTGCAAATTACCTAGATATTCATTAAGAATATACGACAATGGCATTGCACTGATGTGTGACATAGAAAAGATGTTTCATCAGTTTCACGTCTCAGAGAGGGACCGTGACTACCTACGCTTCCTTTGGTGGGATAACGGCAACCTAAGCACCCCACCTCATGAATACAGGATGAAGGTCCATCTTTTTGGAGCTGTATCTTCACCAGGGTGTGCAAACTACGGATTGAAGCAGCTCGCCAAAGAACACAGTCACACACACCCATTAGGGTCTCAGTTCATTACCAGAGACTTTTATGTAGACGACGGTGTTGCCAGTGTTGAGTCTGTTGAAAAGGCCATTCAAATGGCAAAAGAGGCACGTGAGCTGTGTGCAGAGAGAGGTTTACGCCTCCACGAATTTGTGTTAAACAACTGTGCTGTTCTCCAGAGCATTCCCTCAACAGAACTCACCACAGACATTAAGGCAAAGAATCTCACATTCAACGACACAGCCCTAGAAAGAGCATTGGGAATAAACTGGAATGTCGAGAGTGACTGTTTCACCTTTAAAGTCACATCAAAGAACCAGCCAGCGACACGGCGTGGCATCCTGTCATCTGTCGCCTCCATATACGACCCGCTGGGCTTCGTAGCTCCCTACGTCCTCAATGGAAAGAAGATTCTCCAGGAAATGTGCCATCAAGGAACAGGATGGGATGACCCGATTCCAGAGCAACTGAAGCCACGGTGGGAGAAATGGAAAGATGACCTTGCTAAGATGGAAAGGATACACGTAGCTCGCTGCTACCAGCCAGCTGGCTTTGGAAAGGTGATCAAAACACAACTACATCATTTCTCAGACGCCAGCACCACAGGCTATGGCCAATGCACTTACATGAGACTGAAGAATGAAAGAGGAAACATTCACTGTGCTCTTCTTATGGGTAAAGCGTGCGTCTCGCCGCTGAAGGTCACAACAATACCCAGGTTAGAACTTACCGCAGCAGTTGTCTCAGTCACCGTGAGCAATATGCTCAAAGAATAATTAGGATACTGTAATGTAGAAGAGTTCTTTTAGACGGATTCAAAGGTTGTGTTAGGCTACATTAATAATGAAGCTCGCCCCTTTCACACCTTTGTGGCAAACAGGGTGCAGAAAATCCGTCATGACTCAGACCCCAAGCAGTGGTTTCACGTACCTACTGATGAAAACCCAGCAAACTATGCATCCAGGGGGAAAACAGTAGAGGAGCTGCTCTCTTCTGATTGGTTCACTGGCCCTAGCTTTCTATGGAAAAAGGAGATAAAAATGCCAACCGAGGTGCTGTCAGAACTACCCGTCGGTGACCCAGAAGTCAAAAAGGCTCAGACCTTTCAGACAAAGAGCTCAGAACATGTCAGCCTTGTAGACCGACTGAACAAGTTTTCATCTTGGTCTCAGGCCATCAAGGCAGTGGCGCGCCTCCTGCGGCGTGCAAGAAAAGTCAAATCATGTGACTTCTCAACAGTTGATGAAAGACAAAGTTCAGAGAGACTCATCATCAAGGACATACAAAGCCAAGCATACGGAGATGAGATAAAGCTACTAAGCAAAGGACATCGGCTACCAAGACACAGCAAGCTGCACCACCTAGACCCTTTCCTGGACACAGAGGGTGTGCTTAAGGTCGGAGGCAGGCTCAGCCGTTCATCTTTCCAGAGCACATTCAAACACCCAACTGTCATTCCTCAGGGATATCACATGACGAATCTGATCATCGCCCATCATCATGAAAGAGTGAAACATCAGGGTAAAGGCTTCACCATCAATGAAATTAGGTCCAGTGGCTATTGGATCTGTGGACTGAGCAGAGCTGTCGCAACCTACATCGGTCACTGTGTGACGTGTCGAAGGCTGAGAAGGCCTGTTGAAGGCCAACGGATGAGTGACTTGCCTGTTGAACGAACAGAACCCATGGCACCGTTCACATACTGTGGGATGGACTGTTTTGGCCCCTTTTTGACAAAGCAAGGAAGAAAACAAGAGAAAAGGTATGGGTTGCTCTTCACCTGCTTCTGCTCTAGAGCCATTCACATTGAGATGCTGGAAGACTTGTCCACAGACACTTTCATTAATGGACTGACTGAGATGCTTCATTGCATTAAGAGGTGCTGTGCGTGTGAGGATTGGTTCATTCCCCGCCACACGCTCCGCTCCTTTAAGGTACTGTGTTGATTGATGCATTCCCCGCCACACGCTCCGCTCCTTTAAGGTGCTGTGTTGATTGGTGCATTCCCCGCCACACGCTTTTGGAGCAAGTGTCAATTCCAGTGCACACCTTTTTGATTAGCGCCCCAGAGGCTTTTTATACTGGGACTTCCCTTCAATCGATGTCGGGTCGTTTTGGAATACAACTGCTTTTGCCTGCTTTTTCCCCGTTGCTGTGCCTCGTCTTCTTTCCCTCCAGGACTTTCTGTGGAGATCCGCTGATGAGAACCTTGTTCCCCGTTTGGAGCTGCGCCTCGTTTACCCGCTTTACGCGTTTGCGCTTGGGTGAGTTGGAACCAAACCCCTCTGAATTATTCTGTCTGTGTGTGTGATGAACACCGAAGATTATAATTTTTGCTTGCACTGGACTCAGTTGAAGTGTGTGTTTTGAAGAGACACTGAAGATATAATTTCTGTTTGCACTAAACTCAGCTAACTTGTGTGTTGTGGAGAACACTGAAGATTGTTACTGTTCATTGGTTCTGGACACAGCTAAGGGAGGAGGGAACCACACTGCGTCTGTGTTTCGTTGGACTGTTATTGATATCTCTCTCTCTCTCCGTTTTCCACCTCGAGTTAAAGCTGGGAGTATCTGCAGAGCCGCTACAACGTCAAATACCGATTCCCCACTGCTATCACCAGGAGGATCTGCAGAGCCGCAGAGAACTCTGCCGATGGCAGTCTCCCTTGTTGTTTCATAATTGTTACTTTACCCCTTTTGTGACTCTGTAAATAAATACGCCCTAGTATTTGGCTAACTCTGAACTTCCTGTCTGTGCCGTGCGATTGAGGTCGGTTCAAACCCTAACATTACGACCCGACCATGACGATCTCAGCCGACACAGACAGGGTCAGAACAGCGTTGGCGGTCCAGATCGAGTTGGTCAATGACCACACCCAACAGTTGGGTGCGGCTGCGGCTGCTTTACAGGACCTCCGGGCCCAGGTCCAGTTTATTCTGGATGCCATTGACACTCTGGCCACCCAGCAGACTACCCAGGGGTATCAGCAGGCTGTTGTTCTGCACCAGCTACAGGCTCTCAGTACAGCATTAAACACTCTGCTTTTAACCCCACCTGTCCCAGGAGTCTCAGCCAGCTCACCACCCGCGGCAGACCTTGCACCTCGGGAGCCCCGTCTCTCCGAACCACGTCTGTTCGAGGGTAACTTCGAGGATTGTGCCACATTCATCATGCAGTGTGAGTTGGTCTTCCTTCATCAACCCAGCCGTTTTTCATCAGAGGGAGCCCGAGTAGCCTACATGACTAACCTGCTCACGGGCCGAGCAGCACAGTGGGTCACTGCTTCCTGGGCTATGAGGGCCGATTTTTGTTTCTCCTACCCAGACTTCGTGGCAGAGCTCCGAAGGGTTTTCCACCACCCAGCTCGTGGCCAGGACCCAGGAGCTCGGTTGGGCACCTTCCGGCAGGACAGTGGCAGTGTCAGAGACTACGCGCTGGAGTTCAGACTGGCCGCAACGGAGAACGGTTGGAATGATCAAGCGCTTCGTCTCACCTTCCTGAGGGGGCTCAACGACGCAGTAAGGGACCAGCTCGCGACCCAAGAGGAGCCCGATTCTCTCGAGGGCCTGATCAGCCTCGCTATCCGCATCGACGGACGCCTCCGGGAGAGAAGGCGTGAGCGAGCACGACTAGGACCCCCAGACGTACCCCCCGAGTACCACGACCTCGAGGAGGTTTTCAGTAAGTCCCGGGCTCAGGCCTTTCCGCCTCACCGGCCTTACGACTGTGCCATCGACCTCTGCTCAGGGGCTCCCCTTCCCGGCAGCCGCCTCTACAGTGCTGACCGTCCTGCCCCCTCCGTGACTGGTGGGTTTTTCCCCTCCCGAGCTGTGACTAAGGAGGAACCCATGCAGCTGGGACACACCCGCCTTAGCCCGGCCGAACGGGAGTCCAGGCTCAGGTCCGGCCTTTGCCTCTACTGCGGCCGGGATGGACACCGTGTCTCCAATTGCCCTACCTGGCCAAGAAGACCAGGCTCGCCGGGACCCCGGGAGATCCTGGTGAGCCGTTTTTCCTGTTCCCCCACCCGTGCACCACCTAACCGTCTGACGAACGTCACCCTAGCCTGGGCGGACCAGCGGGCGACGGTGGGTGCACTCATTGACTCTGGTGCTGATGGGAGTTTCCTGGACGTTGAGTTTGCCACCCGGGCCAACATTCCACTTGAGTACCTCGAGAGGCCCTTGGAGGTCTTCGCGCTGGATCATCGCCGCCTGGCTGGCATCACTCAACGCACCTGTCCTGTCCTCCTCACCGTGGCTGGTAACCACGTTGAGAGACTCCAGTTTTTCATTACCAGCTCCCCTCTTGTCCCGGTAGTCCTGGGTCGGCCCTGGCTCGCGCTGCATGAGCCCCACATCGCCTGGTCCTCCGGCACCATCAGGGGGTGGAGCCCCTCCTGTCATGCCCAGTGTCTTCAGGCGGCGTCCAGTCCTTCGCCCCGGGGTTCCCCTTGTGTCCCTGTCTCTAGCCCCCTCTCCGGGCCTCTGTCTCCGTCTCCAGCCTCCCTCACCGGTCCTCTGTCCCAGTCTCCGGTTCCCCCTCTCCAGTGCCCCTGATCGCCGGCTTCCTTCGGTCCCATCCGGGCAGGCCGGGGCCGAGTGGGTCGCCGGGTGGCTCCCGTGGAGGGGGGGGTACTGTGAGGATTGGTTCATTCCCCGCCACACGCTCCGCTCCTTTAAGGTACTGTGTTGATTGATGCATTCCCTGCCACACGCTCCGCTCCTTTAAGGTGCTGTGTTGATTGGTGCATTCCCCGCCACACGCTTTTGGAGCAAGTGTCAATTCCAGCGCGCACCTGTCATAGTTTTTGATTAGCGCCCCAGAGGCTTTTTATACTGGGACTTCCCTTCAATCGATGTCGGGTCGTTTTGGAATACAACTGCTTTTGCCTGCTTTTTCCCTGTTGCTGTGCCTCGTCTTCTTTCCCTCCAGGACTTTCTGTGGAGATCCGCTGATGAGAACCTTGTTCCCCGTTTGGAGCTGCGCCTCGTTTACCCGCTTTACGCATTTGCGCTTGGGTGAGTTGGAACCAAACCCCTCTGGATTATTCTGTCTGTGTGTGTGACGAACACCGAAGATTATCATTTTTGCTTGCACTGGACTCAGTTGAAGTGTGTGTTTTGAAGAGACACTGAAGATATCATTTCTGTTTGCACTAAACTCAGCTAACTTGTGTGTTGTGGAGAACACTGAAGATTGTTACTGTTCATTGGTTCTGGACACAGCTAAGGGAGGAGGGAACCACACTGCCTCTGTGTTTCGTTGGACTGTTATTGATATCTCTCTCTCTCTCTCTCCGTTTTCCACCTCGAGTTAAAGCTGGGAGTATCTGCAGAGCCGCTACAACGTCAAATACCGATTCCCCACTGCTATCACCAGGAGGATCTGCAGAGCCGCAGAGAACTCTGCCGATGGCAGTCTCCCTTGTTGTTTCATAATTGTTACTTTACCCCTTTTGTGACTCTGTAAATAAATACGCCCTAGTATTTGGCTAACTCTGAACTTCCTGTCTGTGCCGTGCACAGGTCGGTTCAAACCCAGTGCGACAAATTAAATGCGACCAAGGCACAAATTTCATGGGTGCAAAAAACGAACTGAATGCTGCTTTGAAAGCGTGGGACACAGACAGATTGAACACATTTCTCACAGAAAAGCAGTGTGACTTTGTAACGAATGCACCTCATGCCAGCCATGCAGGAGGTGTGTGGGAACAGCAAATAAGAACTGTGAGAAGCATCCTCAGTGCCACTCTGCTGCTCGCCCCTGGCAGGCTCAGTGATGAGTCATTGCGCACCTTCTTTTATGAGACCATGGCTATTGTGAACAGCCGTCCACTCACGGTCGATACTCTAAACAGCCCAAATAGTTTAGAGCCACTTACTCCCAACCACCTGATCACAATGAAATCCACTGCAGCCTTGCCTCCACCTGGCAAATTCGAAAGAGAGGATCTGTCTGGACGAAAGAGATGGCGTCAGGTTCAATACTTGACAGAACAATTTTGGAGTAGATGGAAAACGGAGTACCTCCACAGCATCATGACAAGACAGTGCTGGCATAACACTAAAAGGAACCTGCAAGTCGGTGATGTAGTCATGGACAATGATGACACCTTGCCACAAAGCCAATGGAGGCTTGGGAGCATCTCAGAAGTCATCCAGGGCAAGGATGGACTTGTGAGACGGGTCAATATCTTGCTTGGAGATAAGGGACTGAACCACAAAGGAGAGCGCAACGGCAGGCCCTCCATAGTGGAGCGGCCTGTCCAGAAATTGGTTTTATTGCTAGAAGCTGTTTAAACACTATGCATTGATGACATGTGATATTGTTTTGAATTGAATTATATGTTTTGAAGGTTTACTTTTAGTAAAAAAGAAAAGAAAAAGAAAAACATTATAATTTGGTGGGAGTGTAAATAACCCCAAGAATGGTTTATTATTTTTTGAGTAATTACCTGTGTAATATTTGTGTTTAGGAATATTTACATTTATATATAATATGAATATCCAGGACTTTTTTGTTATTAGAATTGATAGAAGCCTGTGTGTGTGACTTTAATTTATGTAAATCCATGTCGCGAGGCAACAGTGTTTTCCGGTCGCTGTCACTGGCTTTTGTTGACAGTTTGACAGTGCATTGCAAGAGAAGGAATACGCAACAAGTTTTAATGGACCCGTATGAGGCCATATCTCTTACGGTGAGAATGTTATTGTTTTAAAAAGGAATGTAATACGATGTAAAAGGATAAATAAAACAGTGCGTTTATAAGCCACTCAATATACGGGGATCCGTTACAGTGAATCTTCCATGACTCTGCAAGCTAACTAAGCTTGTGTCGTTCGCTAACAAGCTAACTGGCGTGAGGCACTTAGGCTAGGTAACATTAGCTAGCTATTAATAAACCAGCTAACGTCAGCTAGCAATCTTTCTTTACCACAATATAATTTTATGTTCTTTACCTGTAACGTTATTTCACACTCCCGTTTTTTCATCAGTCTCTTGTTGTGAAACTGAACTACGATTTAAAATTATTCTAATCTAGTTGACGTGATCATGATTTAAGAATGGTTGTTGTTGTTTTTGTTGTTGTTGCTACTGCTGCTGGGGATTTGAACGGAGGGGCTTTGTCTCGCTTCGCCAGTTTCTGACAAAAATGCGTCAAATTGGTTACTAATGTGAAAGATCGGATTGGGAAAGATCGGTATCGGCAGATACTCAAAATCACATGATCGGGATCGGATCGGGAGCAAAAAAACGCGATCGGGACATCCCTAATTAGTATACATTCACAGTGTTCGACTTACGTAATGATTTGCTCCATTTTGGTCTGAAACGCAGACAATAATCCTCCAAATGTTGACGTTATCCAGGTGAACGTTAACTTCATTCAAGCGAGGCATTGCAATCAATACCAGCCGCGTCCCCCATTCCTTTGCTCGCTCTAGTCAACATAACGTGGCATATTAGATTGGTCGTGTTGAACGCAGCTCTGTTCTTTCCTCCACGCGGAACGTCCGCCTTGCAAACATTGCAACTGGCTATTGGACTGGCTTCGGTTTCAATTTTAAAATGCTTCCAAACTTCTGACATTTTGTCTAGCTGCTCCGAGTCATCAGGTGGACCTGCCGGTGTTGCGGGAGCGACGTGTTGTGAGGTCTGCTATTTTCGGCATACGTCACTGTCGTGCGACGGTGTAAATCAAATGTAAATCAAAGGAAATGCGTTTGATTTGGCAAATTCTTCTGCTCTGTGCGACAATAAATAAATTAATGATGATATGTCATTTAAAACCAAAACAAAATCCTCAATATGAGTTTAAGATGTGAACATGGTCATGTTTGTTGAAAAAGAAAAAATAATTTACTCCCGATTTCCCCCCCGAACCTGATCTTCTGAAAATCATGTGATCGGATCGGGACATCCCTAGTTATAACCTCATAACTTGTAGCCCCACGCACCTCCGTACCTAATGCCCTCTTCACAAGAATATACACCCTTTCATTTCAGAGGGCCTGAACTGGATTAGCTAGTGTTTAAAAAGAGTGGGCTGGTCCACGATTGGCTGCAGGCACCAGGGACCATATCGGCCAATCGGTGAAGCTGGAACCATAATCAAGTCAAGTCAAGAGTCAAGAGTTTTATTTGTCATGGCATACAAGTATACAATGAAATGCGGGTGGTCTTGCCCGCAACGATGTGCAATACAGTGGTACAACATATAATAGAATCCAATAAAACAACATTGTGCAATAAACAGGTAACATAGTGGGGCATCTCGGTATTTGTACATAGTTATTTACAGAGCATGGAGGACATGCTAGGTCCCTTGGTAGTGCAATACACTGTTACTGTTGCTATACTATTTTTGTGACCCTTCCTTTGTGGCCATAAGTGTGGGCGTGTGCATCATGAGTGTGTGCTTGCTCATGTTAAAGTGGCTGCTAGTGTGCGGGCGTGTACAGCGTGCGTGTCGTGTGTGTGCTCATGTGCGCTTGTGTGTGGAGAGTTCAGTGTTCTGTGGCACTCAGTGTTCAGTGTTCAAGGCTCTGATGGCCTGGGGGAAGAAGCTGAGCCGAAGCCTCTCTGTCCTAGTAGCTGGGGTTCGCAGGCGTCTGCCTGACCTCAGCAGCTGGAACAGGCTGTTATTGGGGTGGTGAGGGTCTTTCATTATTCTGCAGGCTCTGGATTTGCACCTCTTGTTGTATAGAACCTGCAGGGGAGGTAGTGCAATACCCGTGGTACGCTCGGCTGAGCGCACCACTCTCTGTAGGGCCTTCTTGTCCTGTGCCGTGCTGTTACCATACCAGGCAGTGATGTTTCCAGTCAAGATGCTCTCTACAGCTCCCGAGTAGAAGGACTGGAGTATCTTCCCAGATACTCTGAACTTCCTTAACTGTCTCAGGTGGTAGAGGCGCTGCTTCGCCTTTTTTACGACTGTGTCTATGTGTGTTGACCATGTCATATCCTCTGAGATGTGGACCCCCAGGTACTTAAAGCTGCTCACCCTGTCCACGGTAGCCCCGTTTATCCTCAGTGGTGTGTGTGTCTCCTGCTGTCCTCTCCTATAATCCACAATCAGCTCCTTGGTTTTACCAATGTTCAGGAGCAGGCTGTTGTCCTGGCACCAGCGTTCCAGTACCTCAACCTCCTCCCTGTAGGCCTTCTCGTCGTTGTCCGAGATCAGCCCCACCACCACTGTGTCGTCTGCAAACTTCACTATGGAGTTGGAGCTGAACTTGGCCACACAATGAAGAGGCAGGAACACCAGGGAACAGGGAACACACCCTCACGACCCCTTCGCTCTACATCCTCTGGCCGCCTCAGACCCACTCCTATCCAAGCTCCAGGAGGGTCATCAAAGAGAAGCCGCCTATTCTCAGTCCTCGCTCCACAATGGTGGAACAAACTTCCCACCACAGTTAGGACAGCCGAAACCCGACCAATCTTTCGCCGTCGACTAAAAACACACTTATTCAATGCACTCTTTCTACTATACTAATATGTCTTTACTACTATGCACTCAACACTGCAGCACCCAAGTTTCAGCACTGTTTGATGAACATTGTTACTCAGCTGTAAGAGTTGTACCCTTCCTGCTGACTTGTTGTACAGAACTTTGGATAAAAGTGTCAGCTAAATGACAAAATGTAAATGTAAATATAAATGAACAGCAGTGACCAATGGTGAATTACCTGTACCGTGTGATACTGGAGGAGAGAAAGAATGGAGAGAAAGGCACGCACTGGAAAGGCATAACCCACAGTCATTGGAATGTAACACACACACACATTATCTTACCCTAACATTAACCCAACCATAACCCCTAACCCTAAAATAGCTTCTTTACCTTGTGGGACTCAATGTCCCCAAAACGACCCAAAAATAAATCACATTTGCCAAAACAAGGCCACACACACACACTCACTCACTCACTCACTCACTCACTCACTCACTCACTCACTCACTCACTCACTCACTCACTCACTCACTCACTCACTCACTCACTCACTCACTCACTCACTCACTCACTCACTCACTCACTCACTCACTCACTCACTCACTCACTCACTCACTCACCTCACTCACTCACTCACTCACTCACTCACTCACTCACTCACTCACTCACTCACTCACTCACTCACTCAGTCCCTTGAGAGTCCTACAGTACCCTGCCCCTGCTCTACATCCAGATGTGGGGCACAAAGTTCACAGCTAGACCATGGAACTTGTGTGTGTGTGTGTGTGTGCGTGTGTGTGTGTGTGTGTGTGTGTGTGTGTGTGTGTGTGTGTGTGTGTGTGTGTGTGTGTGTGTGTGTGTATATATATGTGTGTGAGAGAGAGAGAGAG
Organism: Notolepis coatsorum; assembly: GCF_963971535.1. Taxonomy (NCBI): domain Eukaryota; kingdom Metazoa; phylum Chordata; class Actinopteri; order Aulopiformes; family Paralepididae; genus Notolepis; species Notolepis coatsorum. Next base: position 62,359,955 of record NC_140174.1, read on the forward strand.
AGTGTGCATGCACATCTGCTTTTGTGTGTTTGTGTTTTTATTAGTTTGTATGTGTGTGTGTGTGTGTGTATATGTGTGTGTATGTGAGTGAGAGTGTATACTGTATGTGTGTATGTGAGCATGAGTGTGAGTGAGAGTGTATAATGTGTGTGTATGTGAGTGAGAGTGTATACTGTATGTGTTGTGAAGGATCAGATTAAACCGAATATATATATTTATTTATGGATATATATTTAATAGTATTTGTATATCGTTTGATATCCCTTGTATATTCTTTGTACATATACACTGAATATCCCTTTAGTCTACTACAGCCCATAATAGTTCATTCTCTCATTGGACAAGAACCTGGCGCCAGCAGACAGGCCCCTTGAGTCAAGTTCAATAGTGCCGACGAACATGTCCCAACTAGCCCCGGTTCCGCGTAGGAATACGGCTACCGAAATACGAATGGTACTATTTGTTCACCGTGCATATAAATAGGGCGCAAGTAAAGTAGAACTTTCTTTTAGTCCATTAGTCCTTTACCCTCCAACCTAGTAACAGACGTGAAGCCTCACCCACGACCCACGTGTGGTGCAGTATGGCCTATTTTGGCCCCAGAATAGGCATTGAGACCTTGTGTAAATTCATAGCTGAATTGTCATAGTTTGGCACTGTACCGTCGAGTGGGACGTATTTCTATTAAGTTAATAATAGTCTATTATGTATGGTGCATCGTTCGGTTAAAGTTCTAAAGTGAGCAGCACCCCCATCGTTTCCTCGCGTTATCTAGAGTCTTAACCAGGCTGGGCAGACCACGCGTGGTGCTTTCATCCGAGGAGTTCTGGGCGAGGACGAGTGGACCTGCACATTGGATTACCTACCCGGACGACTGCTGAGCCTATACGGCATGGAATATCTATTTGCTTTGGGTGCTTTGATTTCTGGAGCGGATAACAGCCAACGCCAGTGAGTGTTGGAATTACCCCCGAGAGGAGCCCAGGTGAGACGGCGCTCAACCCAGACCGAGGCCGCCTCGCTTCTCCTTCGTTGTGGACCTACAGTTACCGTCTACAAGAGGGCCCAAGTGTATTCATCTGTGGATCAAGATCCTGCGGGCACTGTTTTCTGTACCTGAATTCTCCCCAGGAATCGTTGGCCAGATGGGATGCAGCTGACGGCTCTCCAAACCCCCCCCCCCCCCTTACTGACGGCTCTCCAAACCCCCCCCCCCCTTACTGACTTACAACCAGCAGGACCCCTTTAGTATCCCGCTATAATCCTTAAGTACCATCGCTATAGTTTCCCTAAAGAACCAGGTTGTATACTTGCTTCCTGCGTAACCAGAGATTGGACATTCAGTGTTGATTTGCCTACGAATACTCATTTGCCTTACAAGTGCATTCAAATCATAAATGTAATTAAGTGAATGTTGTATATACCTTTTGCTATATTAAACCTTCGACTGTTATATTTGTGTGGACCTGATTTCATATGTGGGAAAGTGTTCATCATACTTAGATATCGTGTACTGGATGGCCAGAAGTTAAAGTACATCAAGCGGTAGTGGTTTAATGATACCATACTTATCAATACAGTCAGGGAATTGTACCCCTCAGTTACAATTGGTCCTTCGAGCCGGAGGGTAACTAGTGTAATATTAATATAGTGTTATTAATATTGAAATGGCCTATGATGAACACTCCACGAAACGGTCCTCCTAACGTAGAACGCCCGCGGCGCAGACGACAGACACCTCAGTACTTAGAGGATTACGCTGTCAGTCAACTACCTAGCCTTCTACAGACGGTAAACGCGGTAAAAGTAGAAAGTAAAATTATGTCTGACCTTAACGACCAGGTTACCCCGACCACAGAGGCCCTAGTGGGTTCTAATGTAACTGACCAAGCTCACGGTGGGGACCAGGATGGAACAGACATGCCTTTACCCCCCGCCAATACCGAAGAAGTAGTCCCCGACCAGCTCCGGGAGGAAGACAACCCTCCAGAGGTGGAACCCTGCACGGAACAAGATGAGGAGAGCGCCGAGGAGATAGAGCTCCAGGACTCCCCAACGAGGACAGCCAGGAGCGGCTCACCTCTACAAGCGTCTTCCCCCAGCGAGGCGGAGAGGATGCTGTCACAGGCGTTCCTCGTCAGCCTGACAGCCTCTACCGAACGCGATCGACTCCAGGGTGAACGCGATCGACTTCAGGGTGAACGCGATCGACTCCAAACACAGCAACGGAGCGAAGAAGAGCACATACGCCTGGAGATGAGACGCCTTCAGACGGAAGAGAATATGGCAAGAGACCGGTCCGACACCCAGCGCGCCGCTGACGGTGCCCAAAGAGAAGCAGAGCGCGACATCGCTCTCATCCAGCGCGAAGCCGAGCGCGACAGACTACAGGGCGAGCGCGACAGACTACAAGCGCAGCTAATGGAGCAGCTGATCACCAAGGCAACACCCTCTCCCTCCGCCAGGGGTTCAAGGGCCTCGTCGAGACAACAGTCAAGGGCAGCATCCCCTACCGACCAAGCGACCCTGAACTTGACCACCAGAGAGAGCCTATACCCCCCGCAGACCCCCTTCCCCGACCGGTCCAAGCGAGACCCAGCTACAAGGAAGGAGCAGCATACACTGCGGAGAGGCTAAATAAACGACTACAGGATCTAGAGGACCTGACAGAAGAAGAAGAGGGAGAGGAGGAGAACCAAGCCCGACGACAGCACAGTACTCCACCGGACCAGGAGGTCCAGTACAGCCCAGGCTATACCCCCGCGGCGCTGCGCTACAGACCCCCGACTCTATTCACGGGTGAGCATGATGCACGACCGGCCCCGAGGAACAGCACCTGGACCAGCGGGCCATGGTACCCTGCCGGTACCAGCCCACAGAGAGGCGCAAGAGGAGACTCGCCTAGGAGGCCTCTCTCCCAACGCTCACCGATGTGCCAGCCATCCACGGCGTCATACATTGGCACACCGACGTTTCCAGACTTCACCCATGAGAATCGAGCACAGTACACGGAGCTCCGGATGTGCTTAGAGACAATGATGGTGGATGTCGTTGACGAACGCCACAAGTATGCAATATTACTGAAGCACCTGAAAGTACCCCGAGCGCACAATATAGCGCTAGCCTATGCCACCTCTACGACCCCATACACCGCGGCTCTAGCAGCGCTGGACCAGAGATATGGACGTATATGGGATTACGTAATCCAAGAGATAAGGCATATTGACCGCCTACCCCCAGCAACAGACAATCGCTCACTAGACGACCTGTCTATAAAAGTGCAGTCCCTGGTAGGGATGCTGGGAGCGCAACGAGAAAAGGGTATGCACGAGCTATACGCCAACTCTAACGTCGAGAGGATTTTAGAGAAGCTGCCGCCCGCCAGACAAGAACGCTTTAGGCGGCAAAGAGACCACCGTGATCCTAACGGTCCCGAACCATCCCTCCTCGATTTAGCCGACTTCCTGACGAGAGAAGTCAGCAGCCTACGCTTGGATACATTCGTGCGGAGCACACCAAGCTCCAGAGAGGGACCTAGAAGAGTAAACGATGGAAGAAGATCAGTGACTGTCATGCACCAATCAGAATCAGTACCGAGCAGTAAGAACCACAGTACCCCCTCGAGAAAAGAGAAGTGGAAGATGGTGTGCCCGTACTGCGAGAAGGAACACTGGCTGTCACATTGTGACCTGTTCAAGAAGATGAATGCAGAAGAAGTGAGTCAATGGATAAAGTCCAACAGGCGCTGTTACCGATGTGCGCGCAGTCACATGGCAGCCGAGTGCCGCCTAAAGAAGAGGTGCAGTCGGTGTGACGGAGCCCACCTAGATGTCCTACACGACAGTAACAGAAGAAAGCCTGCACCTGCACCATCGAGCAGCACAAAGGCAAGTGTCATGTACATTGACCCCGCCAGCAGCAGCGGCGCCCAGGTGCTCTTAAAGGTAGTCCGTGTAACATTGAGCCACCAAGATAAAGTCATGGACACTTACGCCGTCCTTGATGACGGGTCAGAGAAGACCCTTCTCCTCGCATCCGCTGCGGCCCAGCTGGGACTGCGGGGGAGCGAGAACCAGATGACGATTCGGACAATAAGAAGAGATTTAAAGACGATAAAAGGCGAGAATGTCTCCTTCACTATCGCAGCAAGCGGGCAGCCAGAGAGACGGTATAGGATTACAAATGCTTTCACCAGCCAAGAAATAGGACTATCACAGTACACCTACCCCATCGCCAAGCTGATGGATAAATATGTGCACCTGCGTCAACTACCTATCCCGCTCATAGACGGCGCCACCCCGACCCTGCTGATAGGCTCCGACCATGCAGACCTCATAGTCCCGATAGACCGGGTCCATACAGGACCCATATTTACATTTACATTTAGTCATTTAGCTGACACTTTTATCCAAAGCGACTTACAAGTTCTGTGCGACAAGACAGCAAGAAGGGTATAACTCTATCAGCTGAGTAACAATGTTCATCAAAGTGTTGCGTGTTACAGTGTAGGTTAGTTTATTAGGACAAGTGCATGACATTAAGGTTAGTCGGGGTTAGATTTTTTTATTTTTATTTTTTTATCATTTCAGATAATGGTTGAAGAAGTGAGTCTTTAGTCGACGGCGAAAGATTGGACGGGATTCGGCTGTCCTAACTGGGATGGGTAGTTCATTCCACCATTGTGGGGCAAGGACTGAGAATAGGCGGCTTCTCTTTGATGACCCTCCGGGAGCTTGGATAGGAGTAGATCTGAGGCGGCCAGAAGATGCAGAGCGTAGGGGTCTTGACGGTGTGTAGTTAGAGACCATTGACCGGAGGTAGGCGGGAGCAGTTCCCTTTGCCGCACGGTATGCTAGGTCGAGGGCCTTGAAGCGGATACGTGCAGCAATGGGGAGCCAGTGCAGGTCCCTAAGAAGTGGGGTGACATGGGCCGACTTCGGTAGGTTTGAGATCAGGCGGGCCGCTGCGTTTTGAATGAGTTGAAGAGGCTTGGTGGCAGTGGCCGGGAGGCCAGCTAGCAGTGCGTTGCAGTAGTCGAGGCGGGAGATGACTGTTGATTGGACGAGGAGTTGGGTGGCTTCTTTTGTCAGGAAGGGGCGTATCCTTCTGACGTTGCTCGGGAGGAATCTGCAGGTTCTGGTTGTCGCTGCGATGTGAGCAGAGAAGTTCAGCTGGTCGTCGAGGACAACACCAAGGTTCTTGGCGGTCGGCGACGCGGTCACAGCTGCATTCTCGACTGTGATGGAGAGGTCGGTCAGGGGGGAGGATTTGGCCGGCAGGTGGAGCAATTCTGTTTTGCTTAGGTTCAGTTTGAGGTGGTTGGTCGTCATCCAGGCGGAGATGTCGGACAGACAGGCCGAGATCCGCTCAGAGACGTGGATATCTGAGGGAGGGAAGGAGAGGAAGAGTTGAGTATCATCGGCATAACAATGATATGAGAAGCCATGAGACGTGATAATGTTACCCAGTGATTTAGTGTAGAGGGAGAAGCGAAGGGGTCCTAGGACCGAGCCCTGGGGGACACCCGTCCGGAGGGGGCGGGTGGCCGACAGAGTCCCTCTCCATGACACTTGGTAGGAGCGGTCATTGAGGTATGATGTCAGCCATGTCAGCGCAGATCCAGCCACTCCCATTCCTGCGAGGGCCGCGAGGAGGATCTGATGGTTGACTGTGTCGAAGGCTGCAGATAGGTCTAGGAGAATCAGGACAGAGGAGAGGCCTTTCGCTTTTGCTAAGTGAAGTGCCTCTGTGACCGCAATGAGGGCCGTTTCTGTGGAGTGGCCAGTCCGGAAGCCAGACTGATTGGCGTCTAGGAGGTCATTCTGTAAGAGATAAGCAGTAAGTTGGTTGGATACAGCACGTTCAAGTGTTTTAGAAAGGAAGGAGAGAAGAGAGACAGGACGATAGTTGGCTATGACGGTGGGGTTCAGGGTTGGTTTTTTTATGAGGGGCGTGACTCTGGCTTGTTTTAGGGAGGTGGGGACCACCCCCGAGTTGAGTGAGGAGTTGATGGTTGCAGTTAGGAATGGGAGGATGTCCGGTGCTATGGTCTGGAGGAGTGGGGAGGGTAGCTGGTCCAGCTGGCATGTAGTCTGACCCAGAGGCTGTCCTGCAGCAGTCGAGACCCGCCTAGGATGGACACTACAAGGCCCCCTCGCTAAATCTCTCAACCGAACAGCAGCCACTAGCTGCCTCCACTCCAGAGTGACAGAAGAAGACACCACTCTCCTGCAGCATGTCGAGAGGCTATGGACACTAGAGACAATGCCCTTTAAGAACGAAAAGAAAGACATTCGTTCTACAGAAGACATTTACGCCATAAACCTCCTCGAGCAAGGGACAAAGAGAGTCACAGTCGGCGGAGTGATGAGATACGCAACTCCACTCCTGAAGCGAGAGGGAATGCCCACCTTTCACGCCACGAAAGAAGCTACGGAGCGGTATCTATTGAACACAGAGCGGCGCCTAGCCAAAGACCCCGCTCAAGAGAGTGTGTACCGCGCTGAGATTGAGAAGCTAATCACAGCGAGACACGTAATGAAGATTGACATTAAAGAGGCCGATCAGACGACCGAATCATGGTACGTGCCGCACCACAAGGTCCACCACAACGGCAAGGATCGCATTGTGTTTAACTGCAGCTACCAGATCGGATCCCAGAATCTGAATAAAGAGCTCTTGCCCGGCCCCACACTCGGCCCCTCTCTACTAGGCGTGCTACTCTACTAGACGTGTAGATCCATCTTGCATGTCTCTGGCCTCACTGTGGGTGGGAAGTAGCTGCGGCGTGTGTTGACGCCTGGGAGTGAGCGGAGTTCCGTCTCCCACTCTCTCCCTGTGGAGGCAAGGTGTGCGGGTATTGGGTCGTCCCAGCCCTGGTCCTTGTCCCATAGTGCTCGTACAATCATCTTTGCCCTGGTGGTGTAAGGTAGAATACATCCCAACGGGTCATATTGTCTGGCGAGTATTCTGTACACACTCCGTCTGGTGGTCGGTGGGGCTGATCATAAAGAAATACGACGAGGATGTGCACCACGCAGGAGCAGAGAGAGTCTTCGCGGAGATCAGACGTCGCTATTGGATACTGCAAGGGAGAGAAGCAGTGCGACGCTTCCAGCGAACCTGTCTAGACTGCCGAAAGTGGCGCGCGCAGCCCAGCATACCCCGGATGGCTGACCTACCTCCCTGTCGCCTCCGACTCGGCGACAAGCCCTTTCACTCCACAGGCATGGACTGTTTTGGCCCGTTGTATATAAAGAAAGGAAGAGGAACCGAGAAGCGGTGGGGTATTGTATTCAAATGCATGACCACCAGAGCGATACATATCGAACTCCTTCCAACCATGAGCACAGACTCATTCCTTATGGCCTTCCGAAGATTCACATCGCGGAAAGGAAAACCGTCTACATTGTTGTCTGATCACGGGACAAACTTCAAAGGCGGAGAAAGAGAGCTGAGAGAGAGCTTCCAAGCTATGGGCCCAGAACTTAAGACCCACCTCGCTCCATCCCAGATTGACTTCCAGTTTAATCCCCCGAACGCACCCCACTTCGGTGGAACCTGGGAACGAGAAGTACGTTCTATAAAGACAGCCCTGTACGCCGTGCTTGGGGCCCAGACTGTGGCGGAAGAAGTCCTAATGACAGTCCTCACGGAGATCGAGGGAGTATTGAACTCCAAGCCCCTCGGTTACGTCTCAAGTGATGTAGCAGATGTCGACCCAGTCACCCCCAACACACTCTTGATGGCGCGGCTGGACCCCGCGCTACCCCAGACAATGTACAGGCCTGAAGAAGCGAACGGCCGAAGAATGTGGAGGTACAGTCAAGTACTGGCTGACAAGTTTTGGAATAGCTTCCTACTCCACTATCTACCGTCTCTACAGACCCGCCAGAAGTGGGTAAAAGAGAGAGACAATTTGACAGAAGGAACAGTCGTCATGATTATCGACCAGTCACTACCCAGAGCTATGTGGCCGGCTGGCCACGTAAGCAAAGTGATCACCGGTGCCGATGGCAAGGTCCGAGCAGCTGAAGTGCTCGTCCAAGGGCGAACTTACACACGACCCGTGGTGAGGCTAATAGAACTGCCAAGACTCCCAGACACTATCGATGACGACCATGACCCCATGACTTTGTGAGTTGACTGACCCTTACAGCGGACCTTGAGTGGTAGACAGTGCGGTTAATCTGTCTCTGCTTAGCTAATTAGGTGGGACTAATTAGGGGGCGGCTGTTGTGAAGGATCAGATTAAACCGAATATATATATTTATTTATGGATATATATTTAATAGTATTTGTATATCGTTTGATATCCCTTGTATATTCTTTGTACATATACACTGAATATCCCTTTAGTCTACTACAGCCCATAATAGTTCATTCTCTCATTGGACAAGAACCTGGCGCCAGCAGACAGGCCCCTTGAGTCAAGTTCAATAGTGCCGACGAACATGTCCCAACTAGCCCCGGTTCCGCGTAGGAATACGGCTACCGAAATACGAATGGTACTATTTGTTCACCGTGCATATAAATAGGGCGCAAGTAAAGTAGAACTTTCTTTTAGTCCATTACCCCTTTACCCTCCAACCTAGTAACAGACGTGAAGCCTCACCCACGACCCACGTGTGGTGCAGTATGGCCTATTTTGGCCCCAGAATAGGCATTGAGACCTCGTGTAAATTCATAGCTGAATTGTCATAGTTTGGCACTGTACCGTCGAGTGGGACGTATTTCTATTAAGTTAATAATAGTCTATTATGTATGGTGCATCGTTCGGTTAAAGTTCTAAAGTGAGCAGCACCCCCATCGTTTCCTCGCGTTATCTAGAGTCTTAACCAGGCTGGGCAGACCACGCGTGGTGCTTTCATCCGAGGAGTTCTGGGCGAGGACGAGTGGACCTGCACATTGGATTACCTACCCGGACGACTGCTGAGCCTATACGGCATGGAATATCTATTTGCTTTGGGTGCTTTGATTTGTGGAGCGGATAACAGCCAACGCCAGTGAGTGTTGGAATTACCCCCGAGAGGAGCCCAGGTGAGACGGCGCTCAACCCAGACCGAGGCCGCCTCGCTTCTCCTTCGTTGTGGACCTACAGCTACCGTCTACAAGAGGGCCCAAGTGTATTCATCTGTGGATCAAGATCCTGCGGGCACTGTTTTCTGTACCTGAATTCTCCCCAGGAATCGTTGGCCAGATGGGATGCAGCTGACGGCTCTCCAAACCCCCCCCCCCCCCCCTTACTGACGGCTCTCCAAACCACCCCCCCCCCTTACTGACTTACAACCAGCAGGACCCCTTTAGTATCCCGCTATAATCCTTAAGTACCATCGCTATAGTTTCCCTAAGGAACCAGGTTGTATACTTGCTTCCTGCGTAACCAGAGATTGGACATTCAGTGTTGATTTGCCTACGAATACTCATTTGCCTTACAAGTGCATTCAAATCATAAATGTAATTAAGTGAATGTTGTATATACCTTTTGCTATATTAAACCTTCAACTGTTATATTTGTGTGGACCTGATTTCATATGTGGGAAAGTGTTCATCATACTTAGATATCGTGTACTGGATGGCCAGAAGTTAAAGTACATCAAGCGGTAGTGGTTTAATGATACCATACTTATCAATACAGTCAGGGAATTGTACCCCTCAGTTACAGTATGTGTGTATGTGAGCATGAGTGTGAGTGAGAGTGTATACTGTATGTGTGTATGTGAGCATGAGTGTGAGTGAGAGTGTATAATGTGTGTGTATGTGAGCGTGAGTGTGAGAGTGAGAGAGAGTGTATGTGTGTGTGAGTGTGAGTGAGAGTGTATATGTGTGTGTGAGTGAGTGTAGTGTATATGTGTGTGTGCGTGTGTTTCATTATATCATTACAAATATATTTTTTTCTGACATGGAAGCATCCTAGGATTCTGCTCCATGGCTTGAGTTGAACATGTTTCATAACCCATTTGGACATTCCTTAAGTTTTCAACATGCTCTATCATTCTACAAAAGGAGACAAACTTAAACGTCTTATTTTCTATTTATCGGATCCACCCAATGAGCACCTGATTCTTGTTTGCATGATTGAAGACACACACAGCACTCCTATCCAATCATTTGTGCGTTGCATAACCCATTGCCCCTGCAATTAGGTCTGCCCAGACCCTAGAGAGTTTTAAAACACAGCTGAAGACTCACCTTTTTTATTGGCGTTTTGAGGCTTGGTAAGCCACACACCCCTGGTCGTGTCGTGATTGTTTTTAATATATTGTAGTTTTTGACTCTGTGTATACTGTATTTTGTATTTTTTTGTATTTCTGTTTTTATATTGTAAAGCACTTTGGTGCAACTTCGGTTGATTTTAAATGTGCTATAGAAATAAAGTTGACCTTGACCTTGCAAACCGTATTCACAACCTTTTATAATGTTAGTGACAAATATTTACAGTATGTGTAAGCTTGTATGTGTGGGGTGGGGGGGCCGGGTACAGTATATGTAGGACTATGTGTGGGGGGGTACAGTATGTGTAGGCCTGTATGTGTGGGGGGGGGGGGGTACAGTATGTGTAGGCCTGTATGTGTGTGGGGGGGGGGTACAGTATGTGTAACTGAGGGGTACAATTCCCTGACTGTATTACTAGATATGATACTTACTACCACTACCTTTGTACTTAATATTCGGCCACCCAGTACTCGGCATAAATATATTATGATGAACACTGTCACGTAGATGAAACGGATCCAACACAAATGTACGAATTAGAAATAGGTCTTTATTTCTACACAGCGATGGTGTGTAGAGCAAGCACTTAATCAAATCAATCACATTTATGAATGGAAATTAGTATGCACTTTTATGGCAAGAGTATTCGTCGGTATATCAATAGAGAATGTCCAATCTCTGAAGGCGCAGGTGGTACATATACGACCTGGAATAGTTAAGGAATAACAGCAATGATACTTTAATGATTATAGACTGGATACACTAGGGGGGGTTAATCCGGTCGCTTGTAAGCCGACAGGAGTAGGAAGGGGGGGGGGTAGAATCCGGCTGCCTCATCCGGCCAAGGGTATCCCAGGTGAACCCACTGTAGTGCCGTTCAATGCGCCGGCGATCCTTGGACCACAGATGAAAGCAGATGGACTCTTTGTGGGCCGGCGTCCTCCGGTCCACGGAGGAGAGACGTGAAGCGACCTCGTCTTGCAGAGCGTCTCCTCACCTTGCGTCCTCTCCAGGGGGGGGGGGGTTCCAACACACGGCAGTGTCGGGGGTCTTTATCCATGGAATAATCAACGTATACAAAGCATAATCCGTGCCGGGGAAGGCGGGCTGTCGTCGGTAGAATAATCCGGTATACAGGTCCACTCGCTCGTCGGCTCTGGGGCTCCTCGGGTGCAGCTTCACGTGGGGTCAACCACCCTGGATAAGCAGCCAGTTCTCTGCCCGAAACGATGGGGTACTGACTACGGTAGTATTCTCACCGCACGAAACACTATATATTAACAGACTATTATTAGCTTAATAGACTACGTCCAACTCGACGATATAGTGCCAAATATGACTATTCAAATATTAATATACACGATGTCTCAATACCGATGGTAAGCCGAACTTGGCCTTACTCCCACACGTGGCGTCGCGGGGAGGCTTTACGTCTGTGACTCTATTGGAGGGTAAGAAACTGGACTGAAAAGGAAGTCCTACTTTAGTAGCGCAGTATATATACGCACTATGAACAAATAGTCCCATTAGTGGTGCGGTAGCCAGATTCCTACGCGGAACTAGGACTTGTTCGTACATGTTGAGCGGTACGTTTGAACTGGGTCTGGGGGGTATGGCAGCCTGGCACCAAGGTCTCGACCAATAGTAGAATGGAGACTATTATGGGATGTTCAGTAGGCTAGAATGGATATTCAATGCATATTGTACAAGGAATATACAAGGGATATCAAGGAATATTAGAGAATATACAAATACAATTAAATATATATATATAATAAATATATATATTCGGTTTAATCTGGCCCTTCACAACAGCCACCCCCTGATTGGTCCCAGACCTAATCAGTTAAGCAGAGACAGATTAATCGCGTTGTCTATTTACACATAAGGGTTTGCTGTAGGGGTCAGTCAACTTCACAAAGTCATAGGGTTATAGGGTCATGGTCATCATCGATTGTGTCTGGGAGTCGGGGCAGTTCTATGAGCCTCGCCACGGGACGGGTGTAAGTGCGACCCTGGACGAGCACTTCAGCTGCTCGGACCTTGCCGTCGGCACCGGTGATCACTTTGCTTACGCGGCCGGCCGGCCACATAGCTCTGGGCAGTGATTGATCAATAATCATGACGACTGTTCCTTCTGTCAAATTGTCTCTCTCCTTTACCCACTTCTGGCGGGTCTGTAGAGACGGTAGGTAGTGCAGTAGGAAACTGCTCCAAAACTTGTCGGCTAATACTTGGCTGTACCTCCACATTCGTCGGCCGTTCGCTTCTTCAGGCCGGTACATTGTCTGGGGTAATGTAGGATCTAGCCGCCCCATCAGGAGTGTGTTGGGGGTAACTGGGTAGATAACAGTGCTCAATCCACAGAACACAGGCTTCTTATTTTCCACCTCCTCTGGACTTGCTTCCCTCGGGATAGGCATGGGCCACTGTCCTTCCGGGAGTCTTAGGAATGCGGGGCCGTCACTGTAAGCATTGTGACGGGTGAGGTCATCCAGGGGCATCCCCCGGGTGATGACGTCAGCTGGGTTCTGTTTTGTATCAACGTAGCGCCACTCTGTTTCTCCGGTTAACTCTTCGGTTAAGTCTTGAATCTCGGTGACTCTGACTCCCACGAAGACTTTGTACTTGCATGAGTCCGATTTGATCCAGGCGAGTACTGTCGTGGAATCTGACCACAGGATTGTTCTAGACACCGGTATGGTGAGCTCACGTTGGATGAGCGTGGCTAGGTGCGCTCCGGCTAGGGCTGCGCAGAGCTCTAGACGTGGGATAGATTGTTGCTTGCGTGGGGCTATTCTCGAGCGGGCGAGGACAAATGCTGTGTAGATCTCTCCCCCCTTTTCTTGGGCCCGCAAGTAGGCTACTGATCCGTATGCGACCTCTGAGGCGTCACTGAAGACGTGTAAGTCCATTTTACATGTCTCTGGCCTCACCGTGGGTGGGAAGTAGCTTCGGCGCATATTAACGCCTGGGAGTGAGTGGAGCTCCATCTCCCACTCTCTCCAGGTGGATGCAGGGTGTGCGGGAATGGGGTCGTCCGAACCCTGGTCCTTGTCCCACAATGCTCGTACAATCATTTTTGCCCTGGTGGTGTACGGTAGAATACATCCTAGCGGGTCATATTGTCGGGCGAGTGTTGTGTACACACTCCGTCTGGTGGTCGGCGCCGCCGCCGGCCTTCCCTGCTCCGTAGTCAGGGGCTTGTGTCTGTAGTGAAGCGAATCTGTTTTGAATCGCCACACCAATCCCAGGGTCATCTCCTGGGCTTCTCCCGGGATTGTAGCCATCCAGGTCTCGCTGCTGGCTGCCTTGTCCTCGGAGGAGAGGCTGCGCAGTACTTGCGGATCGCTGCTGGCCCACTGCCTGAGATCAAAGCCGCCTTTGATCAATGAGGCGCGGAGTTTAATCAGGAGAGCCTCGGCTTCTTCCTGGGTTGAAAGGCTTTGTAGACAGTTGTCTACGTAGAAGCTGTTCTTTACGCTGTGTCGGACCTCTTCGTCCGCTGCTGGGTCCTCTGCTACATGTTTCTGTAGTGCAAATGTAGCACAGCAGGGGCTGCACGTCGTTCCGAAGGGGAGGACTTCCCATTGGTAGATGGCTGGGTGCTCATCTCCTGGCTTCTCTCTCCATAGGAACCGTAACAGGGGCTTGTCCTCCTCTACTAATCTCACCTGCAGGAACATTCCTTTAATGTCCCCGCTGATGGCCACCTTTTTCTGGCGGAAGCGGAGTAGAACGCCGAGTAGGGAGGGGCCGAGTGTGGGACCGGGCAGTAACTCTTTATTCAGATTTTGGGATCCGATCTGGTAGCTGCAGTTAAATACTATGCGGTCTTTACCGTTGTGATGGACCTTGTGGTGAGGCACGTACCACGATTCAGTGGTCTGGTCAGCCTCTTTAATGTCCATCTTTGTGACGTGTCCCGCTGTGATGAGCTTCTCAATCTCAGCGCGGTATACACTCTCTTGGGCGGGGTTCTTGGCTAAGCGCCGCTCCGTGTTCAGCAGGTACCGTTCTGTGGCGTCTGTCTTGGCGTGGAAAGTAGGCATTCCTTCTCGCCGCAGGAGTGGCGTGGCGTATCTCAACACGCCGTTGACCGGGACTCTCTTGGTCCCTGTCTCGAGGAGGTGAATGGCGTAAATGTCATCTTTAGAGCGAATGTCTTTCTTTCCGTTCTTAAAGGGCATTTGTTCCAAGGTCCATAGCCGCTCTACGTGTTGCAGGAGTGCGGTTTCTCCCTCTGTGACTCGGGAGTGGAGACATCTAGTGGCTGTACTTCGGTTGAGAGATTTGGCGAGCGGGCCTTGGAGAGTCCATCCCAAACGGGTCTCGACTGCTGCAGGACAGCCTCGGGGTCCGGTATGAACCCGGTCTATCGGGACAATGAGGTCTGCATGGTCGGAGCCTATCAACAGGGTCGGCATAGCATTGTCTATGAGCGGGATCGGTAACTTGCGCAGATGTACATATTTCTCCATCAGCTTGGCGACGGGGTATGTGTACCGCGACAGTCCTATTTCTTGGCTGGTGAAAGCGTCTGTAATCTGGTACCGTCGCTCAGGCTGGCCGCTTGCTGCGATAGAGAATGAGACATTCTCGCCCTTTATCGTCTTCAAATCTCGTCTTATTGTCCGAATTGTCATTTGGGTTTCGCTTCCCCGCAGCCCTAGCTGGGCCGCAGCGGAGGCGAGCAGAAGGGTCTTCTCTGACCCGTCATCGAGGACGGCGTAAGTGTCCAGGACTTTATTCTGGTAGCTTAGTGTCACACGCACTACTTTTAGGAGTACTCGGGCTCCACTGCTGCTGGCGGGATCGATGTACATGACGCTCGCTTTGCTGCTGGATGGTGCGGGTGAAGGGCGCCGTCTGTTACTGTCGTGAAGTATGTCCAGATGGGCTCCATCGCACTTGGTGCACCTTTTCTTTAAGCGGCATTCGGCTGCCATGTGTGAGCGCGCACAGCGAAAACAGCGCTTGTTGGACTTTATCCATTGACTTGCTTCCTCCGCGTTCAGCTTGGGGAAGGAGTCACATTGCGCTAGCCAGTGTTCTTTCTCACAGTAGGGGCACACTATCTTCCACTTCTCCGTTCTGGAGGGGGTACTGTGGCTCCTGCTGCTCGGTACTGACTCCGATTGGTGCATCACAGTCACCGATCTTCTTCCATCATTTAGTCGTCTGGTTCCTTCTCTGGAGCCAGGGGTGCTCCGTCCGAATGTATCTAGCCGTAGGCTGCTGACTTCTCTCGCCAGGAAGTCTGCTAGATCGAGGAGGTTCGGTTCGGGGCCATTCGGGTCTCGGTGGTCTCTCTGTCGCCTAAAACGCTCCTGTCGAGCGGGCGGCAGCTTCTCCAAGATCCTTTCCACATTTGAGTTGGCGTAAAGTTCATGCCTCCCCTTCTCTCTCTGCGCTCCCAACATCCCTACCAGGGACTGCACTCTGATGGACAGGTCGTCCAGTGCTCGATTGTCTATTGCTGGGGGTAAGCGGTCGATGTGTCGGATCTCCTGGATCACGTAATCCCATATGCGCCCATACCTCTGGTCCAATGCTACCAGCGCTGCTGTGTATGGGGTGGTGGAGGTCGCGTAGGCGAGCGCTATATTATGTGCGCGGGGTACCTTTAAGTGCTTCAGTAGGATGGCGTATTTATGGCGTTCATCCAATACATCCACCAACATGGTCTCCAGACACATGCGGAGTTCTGTATACTGGGCCCGGTTCTCTTGGGTGAAGTCGGGTACCATAGGCGTGCCAATGTATGACGCTGACTGTGGATACATCGGCGAGCGTTGGGGGAGAGGCCTCCTAGGCGAGTCTCCTCCCGCTCCTTGGTATGGGCTGGTACCGGCAGTGTACCATGGCCCGCTTGTCCAGGTGCTGTTCCTCGGTGCGGGTCGTGCGTCGTGCTCACCCGTGTATAGAGTCGGGGGTCTGTAGCGCAGCTCCGCAGGAGTATAGCCTGGGCTGTACCGGACCTCCTGGTCCGGTAGAGTACTGTGCTGTCGTCGGGCGTGGTTCTCCTCCTCTTCCTCTTCGTCTTCAGTTAGGTCATCCAGTGCTTGTAGTCTCTGGTTTAGCCTCTCCACAGGATATGCTGCTCCTTCCCGGTTGCTAGGTCTCGCTTGGACCGGTGGGGGGAGGTGGTCTGTGGGGGGTATAGACCTCGTCTGTTGGTCAAGTTCAGGGTTGTTTACTCGGCTAGGGGATGCCGCCCTGGAGGTGTGTCTAGACGAGTTCCTGGAGCCTCTGGCGGAGGGAGAGGGTGTTGTCCGTCTGATCAGCTGTTCTATTAGTTGCGCTTGCTGTCTGTCGCGCTCTGCGTCCCGTAGAGCACCAGCAGCTGCTCGCTGGCTGTCTGCTCGGTCTCGGGCCACATTCTCTTCCCTCTGAATGCGTCTTATTTCTAGACGTATATGCTCTTCTTCGCTCCGCTGCTGGATCTGCAGTCGGTCGCGTTCAGCAGCGGCGTTCAGGCTGATGAGGAAGGCCTGCTGTAGGGTCCTCTCTGCCTCGCTGGGAGAAGGCGGTTGTATAGGGGAGCCTTCCCTCGGGGTACTCCTTGCGGAGCCTTGGAGCTCTATCTCCACGGTGCTCTCCCCGTCTTCTTCCGTGCCGAGTTCTGTCTCGGTAGCGTTGTATTCCTCCCGGGACTCATCGGGGACTACTTCTTCAGTACTGGCGGGGTGTGAAGTCATGTCTGGTTCCCACTGGTCCCCACCGTGAACTTGGTCAGTTACATTAGAACCCGTAGGGGCCTCTATGGTCGGGGTAGTCTGGGCGTTGGGGTTAGACATACTTTTACTTTCTAGTTTTACCGCGTTTACTGTTAGTAGAAGACTAGGTTGTTGACTGACAGCGTAAGCCTCTAAGTACTGAGGGAGCCGTCGTTCGCGCTGCGGGCGTTGGTTAGGAGGATCGTTTCGTGGAGTGTTCATCATAGGCCATTTCAATATTAATAACACTATATTAATATTACACTAATTACCCTCCGGCTCGAAGGACCAATTGTAACTGAGGGGTACAATTCCCTGACTGTATTACTAGATATGATACTTACTACCACTACCTTTGTACTTAATATTCGGCCACCCAGTACTCGGCATAAATATATTATGATGAACACTGTCACGTAGATGAAACGGATCCAACACAAATGTACGAATTAGAAATAGGTCTTTATTTCTACACAGCGATGGTGTGTAGAGCAAGCACTTAATCAAATCAATCACATTTATGAATGGAAATTAGTATGCACTTTTATGGCAAGAGTATTCGTCGGTATATCAATAGAGAATGTCCAATCTCTGAAGGCGCAGGTGGTACATATACGACCTGGAATAGTTAAGGAATAACAGCAATGATACTTTAATGATTATAGACTGGATACACTAGGGGGGGTTAATCCGGTCGCTTGTAAGCCGACAGGAGTAGGAAGGGGGGGGGGGGGTAGAATCCGGCTGCCTCATCCGGCCAAGGGTATCCCAGGTGAACCCACTGTAGTGCCGTTCAATGCGCCGGCGATCCTTGGACCACAGATGAAAGCAGATGGACTCTTTGTGGGCCGGCGTCCTCCGGTCCACGGAGGAGAGACGTGAAGCGACCTCGTCTTGCAGAGCGTCTCCTCACCTTGCGTCCTCTCCAGGGGGGGGGGTTCCAACACACGGCAGTGTCGGGGGTCTTTATCCATGGAATAATCAACGTATACAAAGCATAATCCGTGCCGGGGAAGGCGGGCTGTCGTCGGTAGAATAATCCGGTATACAGGTCCACTCGCTCGTCGGCTCTGGGGCTCCTCGGGTGCAGCTTCACGTGGGGTCAACCACCCTGGATAAGCAGCCAGTTCTCTGCCCGAAACGATGGGGTACTGACTACGGTAGTATTCTCACCGCACGAAACACTATATATTAACAGACTATTATTAGCTTAATAGACTACGTCCAACTCGACGATATAGTGCCAAATATGACTATTCAAATATTAATATACACGATGTCTCAATACCGATGGTAAGCCGAACTTGGCCTTACTCCCACACGTGGCGTCGCGGGGAGGCTTTACGTCTGTGACTCTATTGGAGGGTAAGAAACTGGACTGAAAAGGAAGTCCTACTTTAGTAGCGCAGTATATATACGCACTATGAACAAATAGTCCCATTAGTGGTGCGGTAGCCAGATTCCTACGCGGAACTAGGACTTGTTCGTACATGTTGAGCGGTACGTTTGAACTGGGTCTGGGGGGTATGGCAGCCTGGCACCAAGGTCTCGACCAATAGTAGAATGGAGACTATTATGGGATGTTCAGTAGGCTAGAATGGATATTCAATGCATATTGTACAAGGAATATACAAGGGATATCAAGGAATATTAGAGAATATACAAATACAATTAAATATATATATATAATAAATATATATATTCGGTTTAATCTGGCCCTTCACAACAGTATGTGTAGGCCTGTATGTGTGGGGGGGGGGTACAGTATGTGTAGGCCTGCATGTGTGGGGGGGGGGGGTACAGTATGTGTAGGCCTGTATGTGTGTGGGGGGGCACAGTATGTGTAGGCCTGTATGTGTGGGGGGGGTACAGTATGTGTAGGCTTGTATGTGTGGGGGGGTACAGTATGTGTAGGCTTGTATGTGTGGGGGGGTACAGTATGTGTAGGCCTGTATGTGTGGGGGGGGTACAGTATGTGTAGACCTGTATGTGTGTGGGGGGGTACAGTATGTGTAGGCCTATGTGTGGGGGGGGGGTACAGTATGTGTAGGCCTATGTGTGGGGGGGGTACAGTATGTGTAGGCCTGTATGTGTGTGGGGGGGGTACAGTATGTGTAGGCCTATGTCTGGGGGGGTACAGTATGTTTGCCTGTAGGTGTGGGGGGGGCGGGTACAGTATGTGTAGGCCTATGTGTGTGGGGGGGGGGGGTACAGTATGTTTGCCTGTATGTGTGTGGGGGGGGGGTACAGTATGTGTAGACCTGTATGTGTGGGGGGGTACAGTATGTGTAGACCTGTATGTGTGTGGGGGGGGGTACAGTATGTGTAGGCCTATGTGTGGGGGGGGGGGGTACAGTATGTGTATACCTGTATGTGTGTGGGGGGGTACAGTATGTGTAGGCCTATGTGTGGGGGGGGGGGGGTACAGTATGTTTGCCTGTAGGTGTGGGGGGGTACAGTATGTGTAGGCCTATGTGTGGGGGGGGGTACAGTATGTTTGCCTGTATGTGTGTGGGGGGTACAGTATGTGTAGGCCTATGTGTGGGGGGGGGTACAGTATGTCTAGGTCTGTATGTGTGGGGGGGGTACAGTATGTGTAGGCCTGTATGTGTGGGGGGGGGTACAGTATGTGTAGGCCTATATGTGGGGGGGGGTACAGTATGTGTAGGCCTGTATGTGTGTGGGGGGGGTACAGTATGTGTAGGCCTGTATGTGTGGGGGGGGGGGTACAGTATGTGTAGGCCTGTATGTGTGGGGGGGGGTACAGTATGTGTAGGCCTGTATGTGTGGGAGGGGGGGGTACAGTATGTGTAGGCCTGTATGTGTGGGGGGGTACAGTAGGTGTAGGCCTGTATGTGTGTGGGGGTACATAATAGATAGAGGTGTCAATATGGCGCTTATATCTGTTTTACTCAAGAAGGATAAGGACCCCACCGAATGTGGCAGCTACAGGCCCCTAAGTCTCCTCGGAGCCGATCTTAAGCTATATGCCAAGATTCTAGCCACCGACTTCAAAAGCATATGACATCTCTAGTTCACCCTGATCAGACCGGCTTCATAAGAGGCCGCCTGGTTACTGACAACATCAGACGTTTAATGCACGTGATTCATGCCAGTAAGGAGGTTGCAGTCCCTACAGCGGTCATGTCCTTGGACGCAATGAAGGCATTTGACATATTGGAGTGGTCTTACTTGTAGGCAGTTCTTAGAAGGATGGGGTTGGGTGAGGGTTTCATTCATATGATCAAAGTTCTCTACACAGGGCCTTCAGCCATGATCTTAATGGGGAAGTTCTGCTCACCACTCTTCTCTGTCTCACGCTCTTCTAGACAGGGTTGTCCTCTTACTTCTGGACTTTTCGCCTTATTCCTCGAACCTCTAGCTCAATACATGTCATGTACAAAGGTCTAATGACCATATAGAATATGACTGGAGCGGGCTGTACATGAAAACCAGCCCGTCCAGCGGATGCTTTAAGCACCGTCCCGAGCAAGTAAGAAACAACACAAGACGTTTTCCAAATAGTAAATTATATATTTATGGTGATAGGGATTGAAACCTCCACCATAATGCACAGGGGAAAAAGGTAGGGGAGGACAAACAAGACATACATATATACAAACAAACACTTAGTAAATAATATAAATGTAACTGTGCCAGTCATGGGACACAAAGAGAAAGCCACACGATATCATTCCACAGCTACAGCTAGGCGAGAAGGCAACCTCCTCACTCCACTCTGGAACGTGGCAGTGATTCAAATGAGGCGCGCTGTGTGTGTGTCATCCTCCAGACTATATCCCCTCATTCCACTGACTGCCCACAGGTGTACGAAGCAGGTGCAATCAGCTCAATCAGGGGAATGAGTGGTATCTGGGGAAAAGAGAAAGAAAAACAAAATTAGGAGATGACACATCACACAAACAAAAATAAAACAACTACTACTAACCATACTAACCGGAGGTTACATGGTGTTTAGAAATATGGCAATAATGATAATGAATCAACCCACGTACGTGACAATACATAAGACAATCCCAAATTATATCTCCTGTTTTAATTCAGGGCACACATCACCATATCAGCTTATACGCAGATGATGTACTCCTGTTTATGCAGAATCCCTCCGTCTCTCTACCTCATCTGCTCAGCGTGATAGATGAATTTGGCAGCCTGTCCGGTTTTAAGATCTACTGGCCAAAATCTGCTTTTCTTCCACTTAATGAGCCTGTGAAGGCCACCATCCTACCTGCAAA
This sequence comes from Notolepis coatsorum, assembly GCF_963971535.1. Classification (NCBI taxonomy): domain Eukaryota; kingdom Metazoa; phylum Chordata; class Actinopteri; order Aulopiformes; family Paralepididae; genus Notolepis; species Notolepis coatsorum. The sequence continues at coordinate 62,381,145 of NC_140174.1, forward strand.
CATACTTATGGTGGAGCACTTTAAATGTCTCGGGATTGAAATATTCCCCACTATTAGCCAGACGGTAAGGTATAATTACTCCAGCTTGGGTGACAGGATTACGAATGATCTCAACAGATGGTCAAAATAAAAAAATTCATTACAGGCACGTGCATCAATAATTAAAATGAATAGTTTACCCAGAATTTACTTTATCAGCTCCATGATCCTGTTACCTCCTCCTGTTGGTTACTGGCAGAAATTGCACTCTGCCTCATATAAATTCGTTTGGAACAATAAACATCTGCGCTTGAAGAGATCAACTGCCCAAAGGAGTAAACTCGATGGGGGCTTAGCATTTCCAGACTTCAAATATTATTTTCAAGCTTTCTCTCTGAGACCTCTGATCACTTGGTTTGACGCTCAAGCAGCCGTATCTTGGAGATCATTGGAGGAGAAGATGGTGTCCCCATATAGACTTCAGGATATTGTGTATACCAACATATCAATTAAGCAATGCAAATTACAATTTGGCCCTCTTATCACACATGTGATCCAGACTTGGCGTGACACCCAGAAAGTGGGTACTAACCACCATCAATGGCACACACATTCCCCTCTATTTAATAACAATCTTCTCCTTATTGGACAACATCCTATTAGGTACCCTAGATGGGAAAAGAAAGGCATCCACACATTGAGGGATATCTTCGATAACTCTGGTCGCCGCTCCTTCCAGGATCTATCCAATGGATATGATCTCCCCGGAACCTCCTTTTTTTATTTACAAATAAGAGCAGCTCTGAAGGCTCATGGCATTCCATGGGACGTTCCACTAGTGCATCATCGCTTTCACAAATTATTTTATGACAAAGAGACATCGAGAGGCTTCGTTTCTGACTTTTAGCGCCATTTACTCATGTCCTCGTATAAAGACCTCCCCCTGTATACGATTTGGAGAAAGGATGTCCCGGGGCCTGTATCACTTCCGCAAAGCATTTGATTTCCGGGGTTGGCCTGATTGGCCGAGACGGCCACGTGACGCTTGTGGCACGCCCCCGCGGCAGCCGCAGCGGCAAGCGTGCTACTGCTGGAGTTCACTTCGCCTTTCACATCGCTGCCGTTGGCGAAAGCAGGATGAGAGAGCGTAGATTTCGCTGTGTATCATTTAATCATTTATCATTTAACATTTGAAAGGCATACATTGTTGTCATACAGAAGTACAGATACAGCACTCAAAACTCAAACCTCTCATGCCTCTCTACCACTCTCTACCACTCCTCTATTGTTCTTGACCGGGCCAGATTTCACACCTCCACTTCCTCCCACAGGCTGGGCAGATTTTCATCTTAAATTTTTATTCGTCCCAAATGTCCCAGCCCCATCAGATTTCTTAGCTTTTTTCACTGTTTACTTATCATGCATTGCAACACTAATATATGGTCAGTACCCCAAGTCAGACTGCCCATATAAAAATTATTTTGGGGGTCTGAGGGCAGTAGCCCCCGACCCCCTCCCTGGGGAAGCACTTAAGTTAACTACCCTCCCTTTGTTCCCCCAGCCAACACCCCCGGAAAATTAACACCTGAGTAGACTTAAGTGGCACACAAGCAGCAACAAGCAGCAGACAAGCAGCAGAATTGGTTTGATTTTTGAGCGCTGCGTCTGTACAGAATACTTTTATCCAAAATGCTTCTTTTTTTTTTAACTTTGACCAGTCAGCTGGTTCTTTTAGCGTTTATCGCTTTTTTCATCGCATTCATACTTGGTCAAGTTCGACCGACAGAAGCAGGCTGAAAGGGTTCAGATGGGGGGGAAGACACTCTGGGAAAGGCACGGCTGCCGTCCGGGATTCGAACGCGCTCAGCCCCAGATCCGTGACGAGCACGGTTGTCCACGGCGCTGAAATAGCACTCGCGGTACGTGGTGAGCTACTGGAGCTCCCCCCAAAATGCTTCTTACTGTTACACTGTTAGAGACTGTGCTAGACAAATGAATGACTAATTCGGTCAGAAATAACGTAACTAATAACGTTAGTAAGCACTGCTTATATGCTTATTATGTCTGCGGGGTACAGTAAACGTTTCTCCCGGTACATTCTGAAGAGCACACCGTTGTATATTGGAGAACCAGCGGTCTTCCGCTCCTCCTCACTCGAGTGAGAGCAAAGCCGTGCACAGCTCAGCCCTGTGTGAGACGCGAGCAGGAAGGAGGAGATGGGAGTCCTTCCAATCGGAATATGTTGTTTCTTTACACATATGTTGGATTATGAATATGTCTTTATAGCTACAAATGAATGACTAATTCTGTCAGAAAGCAGTAACACAACAGTTGCAATGTTGTGTTACTGCTTCTCGGCATAAGCCCCAATAAGACCGTCACCAGAGCTCAGCGATGCCGCTCGCGTGAGCATATTCTCCCCGCTGGTGATCGCAGCACGGAGGGTCGCGGACCAGCCTGGCAGCATAGCTATAAAGACATATTCATAATCCACCATATGTGTAAAGAAACAACATATTCCGATTGGAAGGACTCCCATCTCCTCCTTCCTGCTCGCGTCTCACACAGGGCTTTGCTCTCACGCGAGTGAGGAGGAGCGGAAGACCGCTGGTTCTCCAACATACAGCGGTGTGCTCTTCAGAACGTACCGGGAGAAACGTTTACTGTACCCCGCAGACATAATAAGCATATAAGCAGTGCTTACTAACGTTATTAGTTACGTTATTTCTGACCGAATTAGTCATTCATTTGTCTAGCACAGTCTCTAACAGTGTAACAGTAAGAAGCATTTTGGATAAAAGTATTCTGTACTTCTGTATGACAACAATGTATGCCTTTCAAATGTTAAATGATAAATGATTAAATGATACACAGCTAAATCTACGCTCTCTCATCCTGCTTTCGCCAACGGCAGCGATGTGAAAGGCGAAGTGAACTCCAGCAGTAGCGTGCTTGCCGCTGCGGCTGCCGCGGGGGCGTGCCAGGCGCGTCACGTGGCCGTATCGGCCAATCAGGCCAACCCCGGAAATCAAATGCGTTGCGGAAGTGGTACACGCGTCCCGGAGTTGGATGTAGATTTTGATTGGGATGCAGTCTGGGAAAATGTTTGGCTATCCTCAGTGGCGAATCCTCCTGGAAGCCAAGGGAAGCCAGGATTCCCCATTATTAAAATATGAATTAATATGAAATATGAAATATAAAGAATATATATATATTTTTTTTAATAATATTTTTTTTATATATAGTTTACAATAATAATAAAAAATCATTATTTTTCATCTGTTTTTTTTTTTTATTTCTCCCTCTTCTCCTTCTCACTCTCTCTAACACACTGTCAGACTCACTGAGCTGAGGCAGTGACTCTGTGCTCACTGCAGCAGAGGAGGCAGAGGGGAGGTGTATTTCTCTAGCATCCACCATGTGATTCATGCTTGTGGAGTCCAAAACCAATAATAGTCAATAAGATTCGAGCTTAGTAAAGCGCTTCCCACACCTTAAAACGGGTCCGTCAGCAAACGAAGTACTCTAGCCTCTGCACATTTGCCGCCCTGGAGGTGTGGGAAGCGCTTTACTAAGCTCGAATCTTATTGACTATTATTGTTTTTTTTTTTTAAATCTAGCCCATGGAATAGTAGTTAGCTGTATGTTTACACTTGAAATGTGTATTTTTATTTAGTGTGCATTTTTATTTTGTCACAATATTATTTGGCTTAAATATATATATAATATATATTGCCACTGCCTCACACAACCCAGATCACCAACAGATTCATCTAAATTTTGTTCACAGGACTTATTTAACCCCTAGACAATTGAATTTAATGGGTCTCAGACCTGACTCTCGATGTACCTTGTGTCCAAACGGTGCCAGAGGAACATTTATGCATATGTACTGGGAATGCCCTCCTGTTGAGATTTTTTGGGAAAATGTTACATCTCAGCTCTCAGACATTTTCTCTTTGACCATACCTGTATCGCCTTCTGTATTGTTATTGAATGATGTCTCTCAATTACCGACCTCTATACATGTGAAAAGACTCATTTTGGCCGGCCTCACAGCCGCAATTTTTTTTATTGCCTCACGTTGGATTCACCCAGACAAACTCTGCACGAAGGTATGGTTTCTCACCTATCTTGATGTGATATAGCTGGAGATATCCACTGCACGTGTTATAGGTGTTAATGTATCCAATATCACGATTAGGTTGGCTGCTGTGGAAAAGATAAAAGAGCTCATAAAATTGTGAATTTTGATTGCTGAGTGGTATGTGGTGTGTGTGGTTCACGTTGAGGTCTGCGGGTGGGTGGGGGTGGGGGGTGGGGGGCGGGGGGGGAGCGAGCGAGTGCCCATGTATATTGTTTTTTCGTTTTGCTTTTGGTGTTTTTTGTGTGTCTGTCTCAATTATTGTCTTGTCATGTTGTGTTAAGTTGTTGCATTGGGGTGTCTTTTTATGTATTATTATTATTATTATTATTATTATTATTATTATTATTATTATTATTATTATTATTATTATTATTATTATTATTATTATTATTATTATTATTATTATTATTATTATTATTATTATTATTATTATTATTATTATTATTATTATTATTATTATTATTATTATTATTATTATTATTGTATTATTGTGATATGTCTTTGTTTCATGTTTGAAAAAAGAAAATAAAAATATTTGATCACATTAACCAGAGGGCTGTATGTCCAAAAGCAAACGTTTGAATTATTCTGCGCTGCGTTTGCCCTCCCAGCACTCTAGTCTTAAATCTGTGTAATTACAAAGTACGCTCATGTCCGAACGCAACATATCATTGTTAGCAGAATTCACACAGTGAGCGGGCGGGCATATTGATTAACATGGACTAACCATGTTCCATACACAACCATGTTGATTAATATATTATAGACTAACCATGTTCCATACACAACGATGCTGCTGGCCTTTTCCAACTGATAGTTAAATAAAAATGTATGGTTGATGGATAAAATGTACATCTGTGTTATCTTCATTCTCTTCAATGTCTCTCCCGACCATTAACAAGACACACAAGGCATTTGTCACATCAAGATTTTGAGCAAGTTTATGAGGTGCGTTCAATATGTTAAAACCCTTGTCCTCCGACTTGCCGCGGGGGCGCTGGAGAGGCGCTGTTGTCATGCAGATTAGGCTCGCTTCGTCAGAGGGATGAAATTTCAACAGATTCTTGAACCTAAGGACTTCCCCTTTAATTTGATGTTGCCTCTTTCCGGAAGTCCCAAAGACGGCTGCATGGGATTGGTCGGAATGTCACTGTTGACATTTGGAAAGCAGCGGTGAAAATCCTGAATTCATCCCATAGGCCGTATTGTTTCATCCCGTTCCCACCTCGGCGGACTACGCAATTTTCACTCTGGGTGAAAGATATATTGGTGTAGATTTAGGAATAAAAAGTTCTCCATTTACAATCCTGCCCGTTTTGCACAATCATAATTTTAAAGTCGGGACTAGATCTTTCCTTGCGAACGGATACTTGGTCACTGCATAGTTTTATTTGACGTAATTGGTGCGAGTTCGGTCACGTATCTTGCGCTCGACCAATAGCAGCTCTCTGTGTTGCGAGGATACGGCCGTCGGGCGGGCGACAACAAATATGACAACCACAGAGTAACGTTGCATCAGGACGAAAATGGACAAAAAACACCTTCTAAAGTTCGCAAAAAGGTTTCTAAACAATGTTATATGCATCTCACGTCCGTTCAGAAAGAACTTGTACAAGATTTTACACAGACACTGTGGGATAGATATAGAAACTGCGTCGAATGGTGGCTTAACCCTAACCTACCAGGCCAGAATCATACCTTTGCAGAGACATTGTTTAGATATACATTTTCCCAATGTTCCTGGAGATGCTGGTTTTCACGCAACTTATTTATTGACAAAAAGCGCCTGGATACAGCTGAGTGTTCTGCAGCTCATGATGTGGATACACTATTTGATGCTGTGCTGAGAGACAGTTTAGCTGTGTTTTTGTTTACATAACTAGCATTCTAGTTTTCTTCAGATACTGTATGCCATCTAGTTTTATTGTTTACAGTGATGTTTACAGTATGTAGCTCTGCTAGTTCATAGTGATGTTTAAAGTATGTTCGCTTTCAGAACCAATGCTTGTGTTACCCTCACCTCTTCCTCCCCCCACACACACTGTAGGTCTTAGTGACTAGTATAGGACAAGAGAGCTAGCATGCACCCCTGGGGGAGGGGGGGGGGGCTAACTAGATGGCATACAGTATCTGAAGAAAACTAGAATGCTAGTTATGTAAACAAAAACAGCTAAACTGTCTCTCAGCACAGCATCAAATAGTATTTTTTTCATATTAGTGTAGCTAGGCTTAGGTGTCATCAGCCCTTGGAACCAATGTGTGTTCAGCACTTATTGGGATCTATTGGGGTTGTGACTCTACAAGTGCCTTTCATGCACTGTAAACCCTAATAAGTTATAGCCTGTTTCTTTGCTTTCCCAATTTTCCAAAATACTTGAAAAACCTTTTACTGACAGACTAGACAAATTTATTGAACAACACAACCTGCTGACAGACAGTCAATATGGATTCAGAAAGGACAGATCAACATCATTGGCACTCATGAAATTAACAGAAGAAATCACAAATTGTATCGATAACAAAACAATTGCTATTGGAGTATTTATTGACTTAAAAAAAGCTTTCGACACCATTGATCAAGATATATTATTCAATAAATTAGGAAGGTATAGTATTAGGGGGATTGGGTCGAGCTGGATGAGGAGCTATCTAAGAAACGGGAAACAATTTGTGCAAATAGGTGAACATAAATCAAACTATATGAATATTCATTCAATCTTTATTTATACTTGATAATACACTGAGTAATTAAATTAATTTACAGTGCCGTCGAGATGTTACATACACAAGTGTCACAGTGCGTTCATAAATATAAAGACATCAGACAATCAGAATCATTAAGAGCACATTTTAAAATACATTAAAAAAAAATCTTTTTAAAAGAATAAAATAGCTAAACATTTAAACAGAGGTAATAATTTAAAAACAATTACATATTGTGGTGACCTGATTGGTCATTAAGGTTCCAAACCGACCCATAGACACTATAGTGTCTATAGTTTCAGTGCTTCCTGCATGGTATTCCATGATGTAGGGGCAAAAAAGCCAAAAGCAGATCTACCAAGTTCAGTACAAACTCTAGGCACTCTAGGATATTACTTGTGGGGTACCACAAGGGTCAGTATTAGGGCCCAAACTGCTTATATTATACATAAACGATATATTTAATGTATAGAAAATACTGAAATTTGTCTTGTTTGCAGACGATACAAATATTTTTTTGTTCTAGGGTCAATTTGGAGGAGATTTGGGGGATGATCACTACATAAATGAATAAATAAAAATTGTGGTTTGATAAAAACAAACTAAATCTGGAGAAAACAAAGATCATGCTGTTTGGAAAAATAACACAAATGTACAGGTAAACCTGATGATAAGGAGGTCTGGGGAAATAACTACAAATGCACCCTACAGCCAATATGCATATTACAGAAAAGAGCAATAAGGACAATAAACCATGCATGTTAGGATATATAGAACACACAAACCCACTGTTTCTTAAATCAAACACATTGAAATGTGGATCTGATCTAATTTAAAACATCACAAATCATGTACAAAGCCAGAAATAACCTGTTGCCAAAAAATATACAAAACATTTTCAGGGAAAGAGAAGGTGGCTATAATCTGAGAGGAGAGCTAAAAAACTCAGCATCAGAAGAATCTAAATTAAAAGTATGTGCATGTCAATCTGTGGGGTGGACGTGTGAAACAGTCTGGAGTTAGAGCTAAAACAGAGTACAAATATGAATCAGTTTAAAAAGATGTACAAAAAATCGTTCTTAAATGGATATCTGGAAGAGGACGTGTGTTGATTAGGAGTATGTGTAAGATGTAAATAAATAGAAGGAATTATGTATATAATATGGTATTTATTTAGTATAATATAAATATACATATAAATATATAATATATAATATATATATTATATATTATATATTTATATGTATATTTCAATTATTTATATAAATGTATTTATATATAAAATGTATTGGATTGTATAGAGATACAGCATGTATACATATAATTAACAATAGAATAAAACTATATAATTTGTGATAGGTAAAAAGGGGTAGGAATTTTAAAAAGTGTATACTTCTTCCTACAAATTTTTTGAACGGGGTAAACTATGATTTGTTTATCTGTTTCTCTTTTTGTTGTCTTTTTTATTCTCTTTTGTATATGTCAAATTAAATGATATATTTTAGTTTTTATACTTTCTTAATCTTTCATTCATTGGCTTTTTTGCCCCTACATCATTCATTTATTCATTCATATATAGGCTACTACATATGCATACAGGGCCGCCTCAGGGGGTGTGCGAGCAGTGCGGTCGCACAGGGCCTCGCGGGAAGGGGGGCCTCGCAAAAAAGAAAAAAAAAAAAAAATTATTATTATTATTTTTTTATTATTTTTTTCTTTATTTTATTTTTTGCGAGGCCCCCCTTCCTGCGAGGCCCTTTTTCATCACAGACCTAAAATCTAGTTTTTCTTACATGCTTATATATTTCACATTATACGTTTGTAGAATAGTGTTCCGGTTTCTGCGTCTCTGCTGCTCTGCAGATAGACACGTTTGTAGAATAGACTGAATAGTGTTCCGGTTTCTGCGGCTCTGCTGCTCTACAGATAGACACATTTTTAGAATAGTGTTCCGGGCTCTTCCCGGACCCACAAGGTACAGGATCTATTCAGCGCTATTCAGAGGAGGGAGTGGATGTCTTTTGAAAAGCAGCATGGAGCAGAATAAATTACACCGTGTGCCATAAGCTTGTTATCAATACCAAGTATGATGGTTATGCCAACTTTGCCAAGACGAAGAGGATGTTCGGCAGATGGACTGAAGATGAAAGTTGTTGCATGTTAGAAGAACCTTCAGTCAGGCTATAGCTATGTCGGCTAGTACTAGTAGCAATTTGCTAAAGGCAGGGATGCGTAACTAGCATTAGCTAATGCTAGCTAGTATTAGCTAACGCTAGTTATGCGTCCCTGCCTTTAGCTAATTGCTAAGTTATCGAGTGCTAACCAGTGGAGGTTTCTCTATGACAACACGTGAAACACAAATTCACTCATAATTCATAATTATTATTAATTTACATATACCTATATATATATATAAAAAAAAATTATTATTATTATTTTTTTTTATTATAAATGTTTTCCTCTGTAAAAAAAATGCCAGTGAATTTTTTTTTCTTCAAAAATGGCCAAAATTGACAGCTCTGAGCAGGCCTGCACTGCAGTATTGCCTGCAGTAATTATTCGTGAAGAAAACTTCACAGGTGTGACCCATTGTTAAATAAATAATAAATAACAGCGAATCAAAATAGGCTATTAACTTCATCTAAGAACGGTCTGGGCAGTTAAACTCTTGCCATTGAATGGAGGATTGATTGATTGACAGCCCTTGACATCCAATACACGGAGGTTGAATATGATTGGCAGCCTTGCAAATCCAATCAGAGATTTCTGCATTGCAAAGTCAAAATGGGTCCAGCTGCATGTGAGGAGGATAGGTTTAGCTCGGGCCAATCTCAAGTTTCTCAAGTTTCTTTATTAGTTGTCATACAGAAGTACAGAATACTTTTATACAAAATGTAACATAAAGAAGCATTTTGTATAAAAGTATTCTGTACTTCTGTATGACAACTAATAAAGAAACTTGAGAAACTTGAGATTGGCCCGAGCTAAACCTATCCTCCTCACATGCAGCTGACCCATTTTGACTATGTGAAAGTTGAGACTATGAGAAAGTTGTTGTTTAGTAGTTAGTAAGCTGTACAGCTATAACAAGTCAGGCTAAATTAAACTTTGCGCCAACATTAGGACCGAAGTATAAACCAGCAACTGAGCAACATGAAGAAGTGGATTTATGCATCTGGATCAGAAAAAACGTTGTGGATGAAAAAGTAAGTAGGTTACAGTGCTTGTATGCTAACAGTAGCTAGGCAGCTTAGCCTACATCACAATGATAATCACCAAGCTAACTTACTGTACACACTGTAGGGCTGGGCAATTAATCGAAACAGAATCGCGATATCGATTCATAGACCTATTAAGTTATGACTATTTTCTTTTATTAAAAAAAAACGTTTTTTTTTTTTTTTTTATTATTATTATTTTATCTGGGTTGAACATGATTTGTGGAACTCCCTCTGGTGTTGTGGTCGTGGTATTCACTGACCTTTGGGAAGTATTTCGACATGCACATGGGTATCTTAGTGGTGTAGTGTATCTTGTAGACCAGGCCCATTGCAAGTTGCTGTACTCTGTCGTCTACTCTAAGCCATCCTATGTTGTCAAAGTGGACAGGGGTGAGGTGGGTTTTAGGAGTAAGGTCAAGCAGTAGTCTGACCAGTTTGTTTTGTGATGTTTGTAATCTTGTTTTTAGTGCCTTTGAGGTGCTTTGGTACCATGAGGTGCAAGCATAGTCGTAGTACCCATGAATGAGTGCTCCTGTTAGAGTCTTCAAGGTATTCTTGTTTACCAGAGAGGAGATCCGGTACAGGAATCTAGTTCGTTGGTTGACTTAGTTTTATTACATTGGATCCCATTTTGTCACAGGAAAGATTTGCCTCTATAGGATGGAACCCAGGTAGGTAATTTCATCTTTCCTTTTAAGATAAGATAAGATATTCCTTTATTGATCCCCTTGGGGAAATTCAGGCATCATAGCAGCATGGGGGAAGGGGGGGGGGGGGTACAGGTAGTGAAAACAACACAAGCAGTGTAAACAAATAGGTCAATATAATTTACTATCTAACTAACTGAAATATACATTATTCATTATTCACAGTATCACAGTATCCACATAAGGTGCAGTATGCATAAGGTAGTGTTATTGTCCTACTTGGGTTCCTATTAGTTCTAGGTCGATGTCTGGCAGCAGTCGCTGCCCACTGTTGTGGAGCCTGATGGCCACTGGTATGAAGGACTGTCCGAGGCGGTTAGTTGAGTGTCGGGGGGGTATGAGTCTGTGGCTTCCTTGTCACCTTCACCTAATATGTTTTGATCTGGTCAGGTGCGCTGTCACCTAAAATGTTTTGATCTGATCAGGTGCGCTGTCACCTAATATGATTTCATCTGGTCAGGTGCGCTGTCACCTAATATGTTTTCATCTGGTCAGGTCCGCTGTCACCTAATGTTAATATGTTTTCATCTGTGTCCACTGACCACTGACACACAGTGGGGGATGTTTTAAAAATATTATTTAATATATAATATAATATAATAATTTGTGCTTCACCAAAAAATTTGGTCAGCAGCCTCCACTGGTGCTAACGTGTGGCAGATAAACTAGGACTCCCAAGGGACTGGTACTTTTCATCTCCACGGAAGGTCTCCTTCCAACTTTGCCATTGATACTGCGTTATGGTGAGTTTTTTCAACCTATTCTATTCCCGCCATTGAGCTCTCTCTCTCTCTCTCTCTCTCTCTCTCTCTCTCTCTCTCTCTCTCTCTCTCTCTCTCTCTCTCTTTCTTTCTCTCTCTCTCTCTCTCTCTCTCTCTCTCTCTCTCTCATCTCTCTCTCTCTCTCTCTCTCTCTCTCTCTCTTCTCTCTCTTTCTCTCTTTCTCTCTCTCTCTCTAAAACACAGTGCTTCCCAATCCTCTCCTCGAAGCACCCCAGCCGTTCCATGTATTTGTTAAATTCCACCACCAGCACACCTGATTCAACTTAACAAGCCCTTTATTGAATCAGGTGTGCTGGTGGTGGAATTTAACAAATACATGGAACGGCTGGGGTGCTTCGAGGAGAGGATTGGGAACCACTGCCTAACACACACACATACATGCTCTCTCTCTAACACACACACACACACAGACATGCTCTCTCTCTCTAACACACAAACACACATGCTCTCTCTCTCTCTCTTTCTAACACACACAGACATGCTCTATATCTCTCTCTAACACACAAAATGACATGCTCTCTCTCTCTATCTTTCCCTCTCTTTCTAACACACACACACATATACATGCTCTCTCTCTAACACGCACACACAAACAGACATGCTCCTTCTCTATCTCTCTCTTTCTAACACACACAGACATGCTCTATCTATCTCTCTCTCTTCAATTCAAATGGGCTTTATTTCACATTATTGTATTTCTCCCAGTAGGTATGGGAGTTTTGAGTTATTGTCCATGTTTTCAAAGTCTCTTTGGGTGTTTGCAATTTGTGGGAAGTATTATGTCTTGGTATAGTGGGCAGGTTGTTAAGAAGTGGAGCTCAGTTTCCACCTCATCTTGTGTGCAGTGGGTGCATAGTCTGTCTTCGCTTGGGAGCCAGGTCTGCCTATGGCGGCCTTTCTCGATGGCTAGGCTGTGCTCGCTGAGTCTGTACCTAGTCAAGGATCTTCTTAGTATTGGGTCAGTCACAGTGCTCAGGTATTCTGCCACTGTGTACTCTCTGTTTAGGGCCAAATAGCATTTCAATTTGCTCTGGTTTTGGGTTGTTTCTTTCCAATGTGTCTGCCCTGTATGCATATGTAGTATAAAACATGAATAAAGCACACACACACACACACACACACACACACACACACACACACACACACACACACACACACACACACACACACACACACACACACACACACACACACACACACACACACACACACACACACACACACACACACACAGACGATAAGCTCATGGGTTACATAATACTGTAATACATAATAAAGAAGATCAGAAGAGAAGACATCCAAAAACACATCCGCGCACACACACACACACACACACACACACACACACACACACACACACACACACACACACACACACACACACACACACACACACACACACACACACACACACACACACACACACACACACACACACACACACACACACACACACACACACACACACACACACACACACACACACAATGATGACATTATGAGTGTTGTTGGTTTAATGAAAAGGGATGACCTCTGGCAGATGGGGTCACAGCTTCAGTTTACATCTTAGGCATTAATCAGACACTTTTATCCAGAGCGACTTAGTGGGAATAAGTGCAACAGTGGAAAACGCTTAAATGTATGTATAGAGCGCCCCTGGTTCAAAAGCTATACTATGGAGACTGTGTGTATTTCCCAGAGACAAAAGAGTACCTCCAAACCACAATATCAATATCAACCACAATATCAATATCAACCACTAGGGCAGGGACCATGTGTTTAGTTACTCTTTAATACATAGGCTACTAGTTACCTTTAATAAGATGGTGTTGCATGCTTTACCTTTTAATGTGTACTCTCAGTTTACAGAGGCAGTTTAAAACTGGACCAGCAACCCTTTTAGACAGACAGAGAAACTGAGACATCGACATCGACACAGACAGAGAGCTGAGACTCCCAGGTGCACGTCTGTAGCTACAGGGCACTGCTGAAAAAGAAGACTTCCCTGGGTAAAAAAATTTATTAAAAAAAGAGAGAGAGAGAGAAGGAGGAACCAATAGAGTAAAATAGAAAATAGTGTAGAGTGAGACAGACAGAGGAACAGAAAATGCGACTGAAAGATGTAAACTCTAAGAAAAATTTAGGCATATAAAGGGGCAGCTGGGTGTTCGTTACATCAGAGAGAGAGAGAGAGAGACAGGCCACGAACAAGGGAGGGAGAGAGAAAAGGAGAGTGCAGAGAAGGTTGAAAAGGGCAGCTGGTTTGTTACAGCTTCACAGAATTGAGAGAGAGAGAGAGAGATGGACAGAGATTGGAATGGAGAGATAGACAGATCAAGGGAGAGAGGTAGAGTGAGTGAAAGAGAGAGAGAGATGGTTGAAAAGCCAGCTGGCTGGTTGTAGCATCAGCTTAACAGAAATCTGTTGGCCGTTAGGAGCAAACAAAGAGGATTGACACTGATCACTACATTAACGAGAGAGAGAGAGAGAGAGAGAGAGAGAGAGAGAGAGAGAGAGAGAGAGAGAGAGAGAGAGAGAGAGAGAGAGAGAGAGAGAGAGAGAGAGAGAGAGAGAGAGAGAGAGAGAGAGAGAGAGAGATGAATACAGGGAGGGGGTTGGAAGGGGAGAGAGGGATCATGGGATAGAGGGAAAGGATGGAGGTAGAGATGGAGAGAGGGGTATAAATGGGGGGGGGGTGTGATAGAGGGAGGAAGATGGATACTGAACTAGAGAGAGAGAGAGATGGAGGGATGGAAAAGAGGAGGGATAGAGGAAGAAAAGACACAGTAGGATGAGAAGAGAAAGCTTGTGAGCAGCACTAGATGTATAGATGTGTTTAATGCAGTTTAGTTTATAGGGAACAGTTTGGACCCACGTTTATTTCCTGTTGCAGTGCTAGAATAGAGACAATATCTATTTGTTCTCCATGTTGGAAGAAACCGGTTGCTACAGTATGTGTTGATGTATGAGAAATACATCAACAAAAATTTTATAATTTGCTGTCTTATTACTGGATCTTGTAAACAAGTAGTATTTTACTCGTATTTTACTTTAGTGTTTTACCTGCTCCATCACTGCATAGAATTTATTCCAAGATTGGTTAATTATGAGATGGGTCACACAAAGGAACGTCTAAACCGCTCCATGGTTCACCGAGGTGGGATGAGCCGCTGACTGAATGTGCTTTTCCTCTGTGCCAGCACAGCATAATGTGAGACATTGTTCATAATGGAGCTAATCCAATCTTGGTAGGGCTGGGCGATATCGATATGGGCACACACACACACACACACACACACACACACACACACACACACACACACACACACACACACACACACACACACACACACACACACACACACACACACACACACACACACACACACAACACACAACACACAACACACACACACACACAGTTATGACCCTGGCTCAAAGGGACGCAACATAAGTGCAAACAGACACCAATGCCTGTGTTTAAACCAAAATACTACTCTAATAATGAATACTAGCACAAACTAAAGATCAAAGAATGGTGGAACGTGAAAAGACTCTGTTTCCACAATCTCTTCTAGCAACAGTCAGGCTGCATGTGTGTTTGAGGGAGTGGCTTTAAAGGAAAACTCCAACATTTTGGGAAATTAGCTTATTTAACATCTTCCCTGGAGTTAGACAATAAGATACATACCTTTTTTGTCTCTGTGCGTGCATTTAGCTTAGGGAACAGTCGCTCCGTTAGCATAGCTTAGCTTCATCACTGGAAGTGAGGCGGATCCGGAGCCTTACAGTGTATAGTTTGATTGATTGATTGAAAAGTTTATTAACAGATTGCAGAATACACTCCAAATACAACTCCAAAACGTTTATGTAAACATGTTGTGACCTGTGTATTCACAAATAAAAAATAATTGAATTAGACAATTACGTTTTATAAGCAAATACTCTGATTTTTTTTTTTGCCCAACCACTACTCTCTGAGCGCAGCCAGTGATTTCAACGTGACGCTGTGTTTGTTTACATTCTCATTCATTCAAAAGATCCGAACCGATTGAAGTTTATGGATACCATGACTTGAAATCCTCTTACCTTGACGATTAAAAGCCTCCCCAATTTAGAAAACAGTAATCCAAGCCCTGGTATATTGTTATACCGGACGCTCTGAGCTAACCGGAGCTAACGCAGAACAGGAGGATTGTAAAGCATATATAATGATTTCCTTTCTGGGGTTGTCAAAATAAAAGTGTGACGTTTATAGCAGCGGAAAACGTTTATTTTGTACATTATCTAACGTTAACACGAACCTAAACTAACTTTAGGTTAGTTGTAACGTTAGTTTAGGTTCGTGTTAACATTAGATAATGTACAAAATAAAAGTTTTCCGCTGCTATAAACGTTGCACTTTTATTTTGACAACCCCAGAAAGGAAGTCATTATATATGATTTACAATCCTCCTGTTCTGCGTTAGCTCCGGTTAGCTCAGAGCGTCCGGTATAACAATATACCAGGGCTTGGATGACTGTTTTCTAAATTGGGGAGGCTTTTAATCGTCAAGGTAAGAGGATTTCAAGTCATGGTATCCATAAACTTCAATCGGTTCAGATCTTTTGAATGAATGAGAATGTAAACAAACACAGCGTCACGTTGAAATCACTGGCTGCACTCAGAGAGTAGTGGTTGGGCAAAAAAATAGTTCAGAGTATATTTGCTTATAAAACGTAATTGTCTAATTCAATTATTTTTTATTTCTCCACGTGGTGAATACACAGGTCACAACATGTTTACATGAACGTTTTGGAGTTGTATTTGGAGTGAATTCTGCAATCTGTTAATACACTTTTCAATCAATCAATCAAACTATACACTGTAAGGCTCCGGATCCGCCTCACTTCCAGTGATGAAGCTAAGCTATGCTAACGGAGCGACTGTTCCCTAAGCTAAATGCACGCACAGAGACAAAAAAGGTATGTATCTTCTTGTCTAACTCCAGGGAAGATGTTAAATAAGCTAATTTCCCAAAATGTTGGAGTTTTCCTTTAAGCTGCCAGGCAGGTATCCAATCAGCAGCAATCAGCTAATTAGCAGCCCTCACCTGCATGCACAGTGACACAGGAGTCATCAAGCCCATGGTACATAGCACACACACACACACACACGCACACGCACACGCACACGCACACACACATTACATTAAATTCAAACCTTTATTTATTCTCGAAAAGGACAATTGAGGTCACCCTCATTTTAAATGTCGTCGAGACTTACAGATATTTCAATGCATAAATTTTTTATAATAATAATAAATAATAACAACTCTATCTACATGGCACCCTTCACACATGGACCGCAGCTCAAAGTGCACCACTACAAGTAGCACAAAATGAACATAGGCATAAAATCAGCATACTGTCGACAGAATAAAAACAATGTATAAAATGCAGACATAAGAATAGGTATAAAAGACAATAAAAGTAGTGCAACGTAGAACGTGCAGACATAAGAATAGGCATAAAATAAGCACAATAAGTACAGTGTTGCTCAAAGGCATGTGAATCCCCCCGGAACAGCCAGTCCCCAAACACCCCACACATCAATCCCCACCACATCCCCATCCAAGACACCCCCTGATAAAGCATGTCATGACCGAAGGAAAACACAAACAGCCCGCATGCCACTCACACCGCCATGTGCGGCGACAGGGATGCCACCCCCTCAGGCCACTCCCATCTCCCCCATCTTGCCACCACGAGGAAACCAGCAAACCCCACGCCCCCACGCCCCCACTACCAAACTCCACGGAGGAATGACATACTGTACACTATACACAGACATACTGTACACACATACAGTATACACACTCAAAACACCATTTTTGCCACGTTCCATTTCCTAACTCATGAACCATAGACACATGTGGGAGGCATCATTGGACTCAGCAGAAAGTTCCCTTTTCATTTGTGTGGGTTAGCCCCGCCCCCTATAAATTAACCCCCCCCCCCCATTTAATAACTCATAAACCATTTGTCATAGACACTTACAGTGTGGGAGGCATCATTGGACTTAACAGAGTAGGATGGTGTAGGATAAGCCCCCTGTACTTTAGCCACGCCGCTTTCATAACTTGTTAACCGTTTGCCGTAGTCACTTGTGGGAGGCATCATTGGACTCAGTGCTACTGACCTACAATACATGAATTACGTGCTTGTTTTTAGCTGTGACCAGTGGCCCTATAGCTTCAATCAATCAATCAATCAATCAATCAATCAATCAATCAATCAATCAATCAATCAGATTTATTTATATAGCACATTTAACATGACACATGTCAACCAAAGTGCTGTACAGAGGGTAGATACATAGATACATATAGACAACAATCACAACTCCGTTTTACGGGAGGGCACACAGGAAAGCACACAGGAAAACAGGGCATGAGTCAGTGAACGGGAAAAGCTAATAGGTAAAGTGGGTTTTGAGCCTAGATTTGAAGGCATCTATTGAGGGGGCCAGCCTAATGGAGGTGGGGATGCTGTTCCACAGTTCAGGGGCTGCGACAGCAAAGGCACGGCCCCCCCTGAGCTTAAGGTTAGACCTCCGGACTGTCAGGAGCCTCTGATCGGCTGACCTGAGGGACCTGGTGTTGGAATAGGGGGATAGGAGGTCTGAGATGTAAGAGGGGGGCTGACCAAGAGCTTTAAAAACGAATAGGAAAACCTTAAAATCTATCCTGTAGCGTACTGGAAGCCAATGAAGGGAGGCAAGGACAGGGGTGATGTGGTCTCTCTTACAGGTTCCGGTCAACAGTCTGGCAGCAGCATTTTGTACTAGCTGTAGGCGGGACAGCAAAGACTGGTTGATGCCTATATAGAGGGAGTTGCAGTAGTCTATCTAGAAGAAATTAAAGCGTGGATAACTCTCTGAAGGTCTGCAGGGGAGAGAAGGGCTTTGAGTTTAGCGATGGTGCGTAATTGGAAAAAACATGCCTTCACCACTAAGTTCACTTGTCTGTCGAATTTAAATTGGGGATCAAAAATGACACCTAGGTTCTTGACATAAAGCTTGACCAGGGAGGACAGGTTGCCAAGACTGTTGGTAAGGGTGGTGACAGCTTGCTCTGTTGGTTGGACAGTTGGTCGGTCCACAACAGTGTCCCCACCCTCCCCACCATACTTTTCACCCCTATATGGCTGAGATTTTGTGGAGCATGGAGGTCAAGTATACGTGTGTGAAGGTGCGTGTGTGCATGCATGCACGTGTGGATGTCACAAACACAGTCACCGCTATTGCGGTTTTACAACTGTCATGGTGCTATTTCATTCCAAATCAAATCAAATCAAATCAAATTTATTTGTAAGGCCCGACAACACACGTTAATGTCCCCATGGGCCGGACACGTCTACTTTAAACAAGTCAAAAAGAAAATAAATAAAATAAATCAAGAACAAAACAAAAACACCATAAAGTCCAATTATTTTTTTTAAATAAATGTAACACTCCCAGACATACCCCACGTGAAGGTAAGGAAAAACTCACTAAAACCAAGCCATATGAAAAAATGCACCACAGGCAATGTGGAGGAGAGAAACCTTAGAAGGGCCATTCAAGGGGGGATCTCCCTTCTTAGATGTCGGTGATAGTAGTGTTGCAATAAAACAGGCAAAACAGTTGGTAAAGCATGCACTCACAAGTGTAATGAAACACAGATAAGTGCATGCAATAGCAACTGAACAAATGGTCTATTTATTTTACTTTTTCTTTTTTTAATACTGCTGCAATATAAAAATAATATGTGCATACCGTGGACAACGGTAGAGTAAAAATATATGCATTTGCATTAGGGATGCTCGATATTGGCTTTTTTACAGATACCGATATACCGATATTGTCCAACTCTTAATTTCCGATACCGATATCAACCAATATCACATTTTAATGCCGTTATCGGCCGATAATATCGGTAGGCCGATAATATCGGACATCATTTCTATAGAAATGAAGAAAAAAAATTGCAAACCGATACCGATATTTTCCGATATCACATTTTTATGCCGATATCGGCCGATAATATCGGTAGGCCAATAATATCGGACATCCCTACTTTGCATGGATTCACGACAGTATACCTTCCAAGTTCCTGTATATCTCCCAGTCTTAGTCCAGAGCCAGTTCTTTCTGCCAGCATCACCCACTTTGATGTTGACCCCCACCCACCCCCCCCAGCACACAACAGCATACAAGAAAACACTAGCCACCACAGACTGGTGGAGCATCATACACAGCTTATTGCACATGTTGAATTGTGTGAGGAGGAGGTGGAGGAGAAGGAGGAAGGAGAGAGAGAGAGAGAGAGAGAGAGAGGGGGGGAGGCATAGATACAGGACAGGAGGACAGAAGACTAATACGGACTAATATGGATAAGACTAAGACTAACATTAAAGGGATACTTGGACATGGCACTTGTTAAATTGTGCAGAATAATGTCTTGTCTTTTAGTTCCCCTTCCACTTAAACCCGATCGGCCTGGTACCGGGCCGAGATTTATTTAACGTTGCACAAATAGATCAATACAGTCCGTATTAAGTGATGTTGTGTTTCTTTTTCAAATGTAGCCAAGAGTAAAGACCCTAACTGTAACTGAGGGGTACAATTCCCTGACTGTATTACTAGATATGATACTTACTACCACTACCTTTGTACTTAATATTCGGCCACCCAGTACACGGCATAAATATATTATCATGAACACTCTCACGTAGATGAAACGGATCCAACACAAATGTACGAATTAGAAACAGGTCTTTATTTCCTACACAGCGATGGTGTGTAGAATAAGCACTTAATCACTTAATTACATTTATGAATTGAAATAGTATGCACTTTTATGGCAAGGAGTATTCGTCGGTATATCAATAGATAATGTCCAATCTCTGAAGGCGCAGGTGGTAAATATACGACCTGGAATAGTTAAGGAATAACAGCAATGATACTTTAATGATTATAGGCTGGATACACTAGAGGGGGTTAATCCGGTCGCTTGTAAGCCGACAGGAGTAGGAGGGGGGGGGGGGTAGAATCCAGCTGCCTCGTCCGGCCAAGGGTATCCCAGGTGAACCCACTGTAGTGCCGTTCAATGCGCCGGCGATCCTTGGACCACAGATGAAAGCAGGTGGACTCTTTGTGGGCCGGCTCTCTCCGGTCCACGGGGGAGAGATGTGGAGAGACCTCATCTTGCAGAGCGTCTCCTCACCTTGCGTCCTCTCCAGGGGGGGGGGTTCCAACACACGGTAGTGTCGGGGGTCTTTATCCATAGAATAATCAAAGTATCCAAAGCATAATCCGTGCCTGGGAAGGCGGGCTGTCGTCGGTAGAATAATCCGGTATACAGGTCCACTCGCTCGTCGGCTCTGGGGCTCCTCGGGTGCAGCTTCACATAGGGTCAACCACCCTGGGTAAGCAGCCAGTTCTCTGCCCGAAACGATGGGGTACTGACTACGGTAGTATTCTCACCGCACGAAGCACTATATATTAACAGACTATTATTAGCTTAATAGACTACGTCCAACTCGACGATACAGTGCCAAATATGACTATTCAAATATTAATATACACGATGTCTCAATACCGATGGTAGGCCGAACTTGGCCTTACTCCCACACGTGGCATCGCGGGGAGGCTTTACGTCTGTGACTCTATTGGAGGGTAAGAAACTGGACTGAAAAGAAAGTCCTACTTTAGTAGCGCAGTATATATACGCACTATGAACAAATAGTCCCATTAGTGGTGCGGTAGCCAAATTCCTACGCGGAACTAGGACTTGTTCGTACATGTCGAGCGGTACGTTTGAACTGGGTCTGAGGGGTATGGCAGCCTGGCACCAAGGTCTCGACCAATAGTAGAATGGAGACTATTATGGGATGTTCAGTAGGCTAGAATGGATATTCAATGCATATTGTACAAGGAATATACAAGGGATATCAGGGAATATTAGAGAATATACAAATACAATTAAATATATATATATAAATAAATATATATATTCGGTTTAATCTGGCCCTTCACAACAGCCACCCCCTGAATAGGTCCCAGACCTAATCAGTTAAACGGAGACAGATTAATCGCGTTGTCTATTTACACATAAGGGTTTGCTGTAGGGGTCAGTCAACTTCACAAAGTCATAGGGTTGTAGGGTCATGGTCATCATCGATTGTGTCTGGGAGTCGAGGCAGTTCTATGAGCCTTGCCACGGGACGGGTGTAAGTGCGACCCTGGACGAGCACTTCAGCTGCTCGGACCTTGCCGTCGGCACCGGTGATCACTTTGCTTACGCGGCCGGCCGGCCACATAGCTCTGGGCAGTGATTGATCAATAATCATGACGACTGTTCCTTCTGTCAAATTGTCTCTCTCCTTTACCCACTTCTGGCGGGTCTGTAGAGACGGTAGGTAGTGCAGTAGGAAACTGTTCCAAAACTTGTCGGCTAATACTTGGCTGTACCTCCACATTCGTCGGCCGTTCGCTTCTTCAGGCCGGTACATTGTCTGGGGTAATGTGGGATCTAGCCGCCCCATCAGGAGTGTGTTGGGGGTAACTGGGTCGATATCCGCCACATCACTGGAGACATATCCGAGGGGCTTCGAGTTAAGTACTCCCTCAATCTCCGTGAGGACTGTCATTAGGACTTCTTCCGCCACAGTCTGGGCCCCAAGTACTGCGTACAGGGCTGTCTTTATGGAGCGCACTTCTCGTTCCCAAGTGCCACCGAAGTGGGGTGCGTTTGGGGGGTTGAATTGGAAATCAACCTGTGCTGGAGCGAGGTGGGTCTTAAGTTCTGGGCCCATAGCTTGGAAGCTCTCTCTCAGCTCTCTTTCGCCGCCTTTAAAGTTTGTCCCATGATCGGACAATAGGGTAGACGGTCTTCCTTTCCGTGATATGAATCTACGGAAGGCCATAAGGAATGAGTCTGTGCTCATGGTCGGGAGAAGCTCGATGTGTATCGCTCTGGTGGTCATGCATTTGAATACAATACCCCACCGCTTCTCGGTTCCTCTTCCTTTCTTTATGTGCAGCGGGCCAAAGCAGTCCATACCCGTTGAGTGGAATGGCTTGTCACCGATTCGGAGGCGACATGGAGGAAGGTCAGCCATCCTTGGTATGCTGGGCTGCGCGCGCCACTTGCGGCAGTCTAGACATGTTCGTTGGAAGCGTCGTACCGCCTCTCTTCCTTGTAGGATCCAGTAACGACGTCTGATTTCCGCGAAGACTCTTTCTGCTCCTGCGTGATGTACATCCTCATCGTATTTCTTTATAATCAGCTCTGTGACCTTGTGTCGGCTGTTCAATACGATCGGGTATTTAATGTCATCCGGTAGATTGGGGGCTCTGCGTAGGCGACCACCCACTCTGATGAGGGTGTGAGCGTCGCTCTCGGGGGCCAGGTGAATTAATCTGCTGTCGGATGGGACGGGCCCTCCTCCCTGCAGACAGGCCAATTCATCGGGGAACGAGTCTCTCTGGGCTCGCTGCAGTAGAAGCAATTCTGCTTCCCCGTAGTCAGCCGCTGACATATCAGCGGGGGACTTGCACTCCGGGTGGTACCGCAGGAATGTTCTTTGTTGTGCACTCTCTATGGACGTGCAATCGTTTATGTTAGGGTCGGTGGAGGCTACGGTGCTCAATCCACAGAACACAGACTTCTTAATTTCCACCTCCTCTGGACTTGCTTCCCTCGGGATAGGCATGGGCCACTGTCCTTCCGGGAGTCTTAGGAATGCGGGGCCGTCACTGTAGACATTGCGACGGGTGAGGTCATCCAGGGGCATCCCCCGGGTGATGACGTCAGCTGGGTTCTGTTTTGTATCAACGTAGCGCCACTCTGTTTCTCCGGTTAACTCTTCGGTTAAGTCTTGAATCTCGGTGACTCTGACTCCCACGAAGACTTTGTACTTGCATGAGTCCGATTTGATCCAGGCGAGTACCGTCGTGGAATCTGACCACAGGATTGTTCTAGACACCGGTATGGTGAGCTCACGTTGGATGAGCGTGGCTAGGTGCGCTCCGGCTAGGGCTGCGCAGAGCTCTAGACGTGGGATAGATTGTTGCTTGCGTGGGGCTATTCTCGAGCGGGCGAGGACAAATGCTGTGTAGATCTCTCCCCCCTGGTCTTGGGCCCGCAAGTAGGCTACTGATCCGTATGCGACCTCTGAGGCGTCACTGAAGACGTGTAAGTCCATTTTACATGTCTCTGGCCTCACCGTGGGTGGGAAGTAGCTTCGGCGCATATTAACGCCTGGGAGTGAGTGGAGCTCCATCTCCCACTCTCTCCAGGTGGATGTAAGGTGTGCGGGAATGGGGTCGTCCCAGCCCTGGTCCTTGTCCCACAATGCTCGTACAATCATTTTTGCCCTGGTGGTGTACGGTAGAATACATCCTAGCGGGTCATATTGTCGGGCGAGTGTTGTGTACACACTCTGTCTGGTGGTCGGCGCCGCCGCCGGCCTTCCCTGCTCCGTAGTCAGGGGCTTGTGTCTGTAGTGAAGCGAATCTGTTTTGAATCGCCACACCAATCCCAGGGTCATCTCCTGGGCTTCTCCCGGGATTGTAGCCATCCAGGTCTCGCTGCTGGCTGCCTTGTCCTCGGAGGAGAGGCTGCGCAGTACTTGCGGATCGCTGCTGGCCCACTGCCTGAGATCAAAGCCGCCTTTGATCAATGAGGCGCGGAGTTTAATCAGGAGAGCCTCGGCTTCTTCCTGGGTTGAAAGGCTTTGTAGACAGTTGTCTACGTAGAAGCTGTTCTTTATGCTGTGTCGGACCTCTTCGTCCGCTGCTGGGTCCTCTGCTACATGTTTCTGTAGTGCAAATGTCGCACAGCAGGGGCTGCACGTCGTTCCGAAGGGGAGGACTTCCCATTGGTAGATGGCTGGGTGCTCATCTCCTGGCTTCTCTCTCCATAGGAACCGTAACAGGGGCTTGTCCGCCTCTACTAATCTCACCTGCAGGAACATTCCTTTAATGTCCCCGCTGATGGCCACCTTTTCCTGGCGGAAGCGGAGTAGAACGCCGAGTAGGGAGGGGCCGAGTGTGGGACCGGGCAGTAACTCTTTATTCAGATTTTGGGATCCGATCTGGTAGCTGCAGTTAAATACTAAGCGTCTGCAATCTGGTACCGTCGCTCAGGCTGGCCGCTTGCTGCGATAGAGAATGAGACATTCTCGCCCTTTATCGTCTTCAAATCTCGTCTTATTGTCCGAATTGTCATTTGGGTTTCGCTTCCCCGCAGCCCTAGCTGGGCCGCAGCGGAGGCGAGCAGCAGGGTCTTCTCTGACCCGTCATCGAGGACGGCGTAAGTGTCCAGGACTTTATTCTGGTAGCTTAGTGTCACACGCACTACTTTTAGGAGTACTCGGGCTCCACTGCTGCTGGCGGGATCGATGTACATGACGCTCGCTTTGCGGCTGGATGGTGCAGGTGAAGGGCGCCGTCTGTTACTGTCGTGAAGTATGTCCAGATGGGCTCCATCGCACTTGGTGCACCTTTTCTTTAAGCGGCATTCGGCTGCCATGTGTGAGCGCGCACAGCGAAAACAGCGCTTGTTGGACTTTATCCATTGACCTGCTTCCTCCGCGTTCAGCTTGGGGAAGGAGTCACATTGCGCTAGCCAGTGTTCTTTCTCACAGTAGGGGCACACTATCTTCCACTTCTCCGTTCTGGAGGGGGTACTGTGGCTCCTGCCGCTCGGTACTGACTCCGATTGGTGCATCACAGTCACCGATCTTCTTCCATCATTTAGTCGTCTGGTTCCTTCTCTGGAGCCAGGGGTGCTCCGTCCGAATGTATCTAGCCGTAGGCTGCTGACTTCTCTCGCCAGGAAGTCTGCTAGATCGAGGAGGTTCGGTTCGGGGCCATTCGGGTCTATGTGGTCCCTCTGCCGCCTAAAGCGCTCCTGACGAGCGGGCGGCAGCTTCTCCAGGATCCTTTCCACATTTGAGTTGGCGTAAAGTTCATGCCTCCCCTTCTCTCTTTGCGCTCCCAACATCCCTACCAGGGACTGCACTCTGATGGACAGGTCGTCCAGTGCTCGATTGTCTATTGCTGGGGGTAAGCGGTCGATGTGTCGGATCTCCTGGATCACGTAATCCCATATGCGCCCATACCTCTGGTCCAATGCTACCAGCGCTGCTGTGTATGGGGTGGTGGAAGTCGCGTAGGCGAGCGCTATATTATGTGCGCGGGGTACCTTTTAGTGCTTCAGTAGGATGGCGTATTTGTGGCGTTCATCCAATACATCCACCAACATGGTCTCCAGACACATGCGGAGTTCTGTATACTGGGCCCGGTTCTCTTGGGTGAAGTCGGGTACCATAGGCGTGCCAATGTATGACGCTGACTGTGGATACATCGGCGAGCGTTGGGGGAGAGGCCTCCTAGGCGAGTCTCCTCCCGCTCCTTGGTATGGGCTGGTACCGGCAGTGTACCATGGCCCGCTTGTCCAGGTGCTGTTCCTCGGTGCGGGTCGTGCGTCGTGCTCACCCGTGTATAGAGTCGGGGGTCTGTAGTGCAGCTCCGCGGGAGTATAGCCTGGGCTGTACCGGACCTCCTGGTCCG
Source organism: Notolepis coatsorum (assembly GCF_963971535.1). Taxonomy (NCBI): domain Eukaryota; kingdom Metazoa; phylum Chordata; class Actinopteri; order Aulopiformes; family Paralepididae; genus Notolepis; species Notolepis coatsorum. The sequence goes on from NC_140174.1 coordinate 62,407,286, forward strand.
GTAGAGTACTGTGCTGTCTTCGGGCGTGGTTCTCCTCCTCTTCCTCTTCGTCTTCAGTTAGGTCATCCAGTGCTTGTAGTCTCTGGTTTAGCCTCTCCACAGGATATGCTGCTCCTTCCCGGTTGCTAGGTCTCGCTTGGACCGGTGGGGGGAGGTGGTCTGTGGGGGGTATAGACCTCGTCTGTTGGTCAAGTTCAGGGTTGTTTACTCGGCTAGGGGATGCCGCCCTGGAGGTGTGTCTAGACGAGTTCCTGGAGCCTCTGGCGGAGGGAGAGGGTGTTGTCCGTCTGATCAGCTGTTCTATTAGTTGCGCTTGCTGTCTGTCGCGCTCTGCGTCCCGTAGAGCACCAGCAGCTGCTCGCTGGCTGTCTGCTCGGTCTCGGGCCACATTCTCTTCCATCTGAATGCGTCTTATTTCCAGGCGTATGTGCTCTTCTTCGCTCCGTTGCTGTAGCTGCAATCGATCGCGTTCACCCTGGAGTCTATCGCGTTCAGTAGAGGCTTTCAGGCTGACGAGGAATGCCTGCTGTAGGGTCCTCTCTGCCTCGCTGGGAGAAGGCGGTTGTATAGGGGAGCCTTCCCTCGGGGTACTCCTTGCGGAGCCTTGGAGCTCTATCTCCACGGTGCTCTCCCCGTCTTCTTCCGTGCCGAGTTCTCTCTCGGTAGCGTTGTATTCCTCCCGGGACTCATCGGGGACTACTTCTTCAGTACTGGCGGGGTGTGAAGTCATGTCTGGTTCCCACTGGTCCCCACCGTGAACTTGGTCAGTTACATTAGAGCCCGTAGGGGCCTCTATGGTCGGGGTAGTCTGGGCGTTGGGGTTAGACATACTTTTACTTTCTAGTTTTACCGCGTTTACTGTTAGTAGAAGACTAGGTTGTTGACTGACAGCGTAAGCCTCTAAGTACTGAGGGAGCCGTCGTTCGCGCTGCGGGCGTTGGTTAGGAGGATCGTTTCGTGGAGTGTTCATCATAGGCCATTTCAATATTAATAACACTATATTAATATTACACTAATTACCCTCCGGCTCGAAGGACCAATTGTAACTGAGGGGTACAATTCCCTGACTGTATTACTAGATATGATACTTACTACCACTACCTTTGTACTTAATATTCGGCCACCCAGTACACGGCATAAATATATTATCATGAACACTCTCACGTAGATGAAACGGATCCAACACAAATGTACGAATTAGAAACAGGTCTTTATTTCCTACACAGCGATGGTGTGTAGAATAAGCACTTAATCACTTAATTACATTTATGAATTGAAATAGTATGCACTTTTATGGCAAGGAGTATTCGTCGGTATATCAATAGATAATGTCCAATCTCTGAAGGCGCAGGTGGTAAATATACGACCTGGAATAGTTAAGGAATAACAGCAATGATACTTTAATGATTATAGGCTGGATACACTAGAGGGGGTTAATCCGGTCGCTTGTAAGCCGACAGGAGTAGGAGGGGGGGGGGGGGTAGAATCCAGCTGCCTCGTCCGGCCAAGGGTATCCCAGGTGAACCCACTGTAGTGCCGTTCAATGCGCCGGCGATCCTTGGACCACAGATGAAAGCAGGTGGACTCTTTGTGGGCCGGCTCTCTCCGGTCCACGGGGGAGAGATGTGGAGAGACCTCGTCTTGCAGAGCGTCTCGTCACCTTGCGTCCTCTCCAGGGGGGGGGGTTCCAACACACGGTAGTGTCGGGGGTCTTTATCCATAGAATAATCAAAGTATCCAAAGCATAATCCGTGCCTGGGAAGGCGGGCTGTCGTCCGTAGAATAATCCGGTATACAGGTCCACTCGCTCGTCGGCTCTGGGGCTCCTCGGGTGCAGCTTCACATAGGGTCAACCACCCTGGGTAAGCAGCCAGTTCTCTGCCCGAAACGATGGGGTACTGACTACGGTAGTATTCTCACCGCACAAAGCACTATATATTAACAGACTATTATTAGCTTAATAGACTACGTCCAACTCGACGATACAGTGCCAAATATGACTATTCAAATATTAATATACACGATGTCTCAATACCGATGGTAGGCCGAACTTGGCCTTACTCCCACACGTGGCATCGCGGGGAGGCTTTACGTCTGTGACTCTATTGGAGGGTAAGAAACTGGACTGAAAAGAAAGTCCTACTTTAGTAGCGCAGTATATATACGCACTATGAACAAATAGTCCCATTAGTGGTGCGGTAGCCAAATTCCTACGCGGAACTAGGACTTGTTCGTACATGTCGAGCGGTACGTTTGAACTGGGTCTGAGGGGTATGGCAGCCTGGCACCAAGGTCTCGACCAATAGTAGAATGGAGACTATTATGGGATGTTCAGTAGGCTAGAATGGATATTCAATGCATATTGTACAAGGAATATACAAGGGATATCAGGGAATATTAGAGAATATACAAATACAATTAAATATATATATATAAATAAATATATATATTCGGTTTAATCTGGCCCTTCACAACACTAACCCTAAAAAAAACAGCAGTCAAAGTGTATATTTTCAGCACTATGTTTGTTTAGCAATGCGAAATATGAGCTTATAAAAAATCTCTGCGCATTGCAACAGTCAGGCTTCAGGACTGGTCACTCCACAGAAACAGCCCTCATTGCGGTCACAGAGGCACTTCACTTAGCAAAAGCGAAAGGCCTCTCCTCTGTCCTGATTCTCCTAGACCTATCTGCAGCCTTCGACACAGTCAACCATCAGATCCTCCTCGCGTCCCTCGCAGGAATGGGAGTGGCTGGCTCTGCGCTGACATGGCTGACATCATACCTCAATAACCGCTCCTACCAAGTGTCATGGAAAGGGACAATGTCTGCCACCCGCCCCCTGCGGACGGGTGTCCCCCAGGGCTCGGTTCTTGGACCCCTTCTCTTCTCCCTCTACACTAAATCTCTGGGTAACATTATCACGTCTCATGCCTTCTTGTATCATTGCTATGCCGATGATACTCAACTCTTCCTCTCCTTCCCTCCCTCAGATATCCACGTCTATAAGCGGATCATGGCCTGTCTGTCTGACATCTCCGCCTGGATGATGACCAACCACCTCAAACTGAACCTAAGGAAAACAGGATTGCTTCACCTGCCGGCCAAATCCTCCCCCCTGACCGACCTTTCCATCACAGTCGAGAATGCAACTGTGATCGCGTCCCCGACCACCAAGAACCTTGGTGTTGTCCTTGATGACCAGTTGAACTTCTCCGCTCACATCGCAGCGACAACCAGAACCTGCAGATTCCTCCTGAGCAATGTCAGAAGGATCCGCCCCTTCCTGACAAAAGAAGCCACCCAACTCCTAGTCCAATCAACAGTCATCTCCCGCCTCGACTACTGCAACGCACTGCTTGCTGGCCTTCCGACCACTGCCACCAAGCCTCTTCAACTCATTCAGAACGCAGCGGCCCGCCTGATATCAAACCTACCAAAGTCAGCCCATGTCACCCCACTTCGCAGGGACCTGCACTGGCTCCCCATTGCCGCACGATCCGCTTCAAGGCCCTCGACCTGGCATATCATGCGGCGAAGGGAACGGCTCCCGCCTACCTCCGGTCAATGGTCTCTAACTACACACCCTCAAGACCCCTATGCTCTGCATCTTCTGGCCGCCTTAGACCTACTCCTATCCGAGGTCCGGGAGGGTCATCAAAGAGAAGTTGCCTATTCTCGGTCCTTGCCCCACAATGGTGGAACGAACTTCCTACCACAGTTAGGACAGCCGAAACCCATCCAATCTTTCGCCGTCGACTAAAGACGCACTTCTTCAATCATTATCTTAAAAACTCTAACCCTAACTAACCTTACTGTCATGCACAATATACTAACCTACACTGTAGCCCTCAACACTTTGATGAACATTGTTACTCAGCTGATAGAGTTGTACCCTTCCTGCTATCTTGTTGTACAAAACTTGTAAGTCGCTTTGGATAAAAGCGTCAACTAAATGACCAAATGTAAATGTATCGACATCATCCAACTGCATCGTCCCTTGTGCGTCTATTCGAAGCCCAAACAACTTGTGCTTCCGTGTTCGAGTTTTGCGCTCTGATTGGCCACTGACCTACGCTATTACGCCCCCCTTATCTACGCCGCGGAGCTAGTCTCTGTTTCACCTAACACTATTGCTCCGTGATCATAGCCATTCATCTCTAAAGCTAACCACTATTTGTAAAAGCCACAACCACGTTACCATATTTGTAATAATGTAAATCATTGTGTCATTGTACATATTGTGTATATAACGTTAGTAGCTAAGTTAGCTAACGTAGCTTAGCTTGGTAGCCAGCATTCTCGAAACTCCTAACAATGCCTGATTTAAAATGGTTCTCTCCTCTTTGTATACCTTTGTTCTCACAAGTATTCTGCCAGGGAACTTATGGACACGACAATAGTAGTAGTTATAAGGTGTTTGAGCTTGTAACGTTAACGTTAGTTAGCTCATAGCTATCGTGGTAGCCCGTTTCGTGACTGATGCACCGAGTGGGGCTGCGTCTATTCGAATCCCAACCGGTTCATGCTTATCAACATCGAATCCCAACCGGTTCATGCTTATCAACATGCCGTGACGTGTAGCTTGCTAGCCGGCATGAATGGCCGATTTAAAATGGTTCTCTCCTCTTTGTATACCTTTGTCCTCACAAGTATTCTGCCAGGGAACTTATGGACACGACAATGAGAATGCTGGCTACCAAGCTAAGATAAGCTGGCTACCAAGCTAACGGGCTACCACGATAGCTATGAGCTAACTAACGTTAACGTTACAAGCTCAAACACCTTATAACTACTACTATTGTCGTGTCCATAAGTTCCCTGGCAGAATACTTGTGAGGACAAAGGTATACAAAGAGGAGAGAACCATTTTAAATCGGGCATTGTTAGGAGTTTCGAGAATGCTGGCTACCAAGCTAAGCTACGTTAGCTAACTTAGCTACTAACGTTATATACACAATATGTACAACGACACAATGATTTACATTATTACAAATATGGTAACGTTGTTGTGGCTTTTACAAATAGTGGTTAGCTTTAGAGATGAATGGCTATGATCACGGAGCAATAGTGTTAGGTGAAACAGAGACTAGCTCCGCGGCGTAGAATAGGGGGGTGTAATAGCGTAGGTCAGTGGCCAATCAGAGCGCTAAACTCGAACGCGGAAGCAGGAGTTGTTTGGGCTTCGAATAGACGCGTCCCTTGCAGCATAACAACAAGCCTGTTAGTGGAGTCGCTCACTATGGGGCGAATTCACAAAGAATGGATTGCACAGCGCTAATAGCACCCTTAACTGCACGCACTTAGCGCATGGTATCTGCTCCGTCTTTGCTAGCCATTCACTAAGGATATTGCACGGATGATATACTAGCGCAAACACGCCCATAGGTGTGCAATTTGCTCCTGATTTGCTCTAGCACAATTGGCTCACGGAGCAGTTTGCACCTTGCAGCATTGTTGGCAGATATCAGGAAGGGGGAAATAAACCCGAAATGAGGGAGGGAAGCGCTTAAATCAAATGCACACGGCAGCCGATTCTTGCCAGGCAACCGATTGCTTCCATTGTTGTGAATGAGAGTGAGGTATCTTCTCAGTCTCAAACTGTTATGAGTTATGAAATATTGTTATGAGTTTTGATTTAAGGTTCCCCAAGGTCGACCGCTACTGGGAGAATCTGATAACTGTAAGACTCCAGTGCACACACCCTAGATAGATTCACGCTGTTCTTTATATATAACTGCTCTGCTATTCCCCCAAAGAGTATTTTAGTTACATCTCTTCTAGAAGTAAATATAATTGGCAAAGTTAGAGCTAAGAACCCAATTAGATTCTATAAAGTAAGCTAAATTAATAGTAGTGGGACCAAAAGGGTCGGGCAAATTTGGGAGTCATACTAGTTGGTCTATTTTGCTAAAAGGACAAGTTGAGACAAAGCAACTTGCTTAATATTAGCATACAGTCTTAAAGTCAATACAGTCTTCTCCTCTCCCCCACTTTGGAACCAGTAAAACAATAAAAACTGGGCTGCTAGTTGGCTAAAGTTAGCATTTCAATAGAGTGATCTGTTTACCAAGCAAAAGTAGAACAAAAGGAACGGCCCTCAGGCACTCAAACTGATACTAAAACAGGACATGCTATAGATGCAGCTGTTCTCCAGGAAGGATCCTCCTTTCTCACCTCCTCTTGTCAAAATGGGAGAGGGGGAAGATGGATTCTAAATGTGGCCTAAAAACTATGCTTCTAGTTTTAAGTGTGTAACCACAACCAAAACCCGTTATTAATCCAGTAGGGAAACTAGTCTCAATAGTTATAAAACAGTGTATTGATTAATATGAGACTAAACCAGACACTTATCAACCATTGTTAAAGTTTAATTAAGGGGAGACACTACAGGTGAATAGGGTAAAAAAAATTAACTAATATATATCACAATGAAACTTCCCCAGTTGATTACTTATATTAAGACAAGACTTATTTGTATTACAAGTTTTCTGAAATTGTATGTTTAAATATGCAAATGAGGCATGATCTACTTAAATATACACAAATTTGCATATAATTCCAGGACAGAAATCTGAACATTGGATAAAGCCATTTTCAAAATTATAGTTTTATTTTGTTGACATATTAGAGCCAAAGGTTATTACAGAGGGGATTTTGGATATCTCTTTTTATCACTCCATAAATCAGAAAATACTCCATTCAGTCCATTTTTAATGGTAAAATTCCATATTTCGCCATGTTTTTAGGAATAAAATGTGATATAAATCAGGGTATAAATGCGATATCAACAAACCCTTCTGTAAATACCTTCAGAACATAGATATAAATAGAAAATTGCATTCTTCCATCTTCGTAATATCGCAAAAATACGCCCCATTTTAACTCTGGCTGATGCTGAAACCCTGATTCATGCTTTTGTCTCATCACGTCTGGACTACTGTAATGCACTTTTTTCAGACCTACCTAATTCAAGCATCAAAAATCTTCAACTCGTGCAAAATGCGGCTGCACGGATACTAACTAGAACTAGAAAATTTGATCACATCACACCAGTTTTGTCCGCCCTACATTGGCTTCCTATCCAAGCCCGCTCTGACTTTAAAGTGCTACTCCTCACCTAAAAAAATTTAAATGGGCTTGCACCGCTCTATCTATCCGATCTCATCTCCCGATACTCGCCCGCTCGTGCTCTGCGCTCACAAAATGCGGGGCTTCTATCGACCCCTAGGGTTAAAAAGAAATCCGCCGGCCACAGAGCCTTTGTCTACCGCGCTCCCTACCTGTGGAACAAATTACCTGCCGTCATCAGGGGCGCCTGCTCTGTCGAAGCTTTTAAATCCCTGCTTAAGACTCATCTTTTCTCTCTCTCCTTCAACCTACCTTGATCTCACCTGGTCGGGGACTGACCTTTAGATTAATCTGTGTAGTTTAGTTATGGTACAGGGTACTACATGGTACCACTGGGTAGTTTACTATAGGGTAGTTTAGTTAGGGTACAGGGTACTACATGGTACCACAGAGTACTACATGGTACTGCATGGCATTACAGGGTACTACATGGCTTACATAGCTCTACATGGCACTACATGGAACTACATGGCACTACGGGGTACTACATGGTACCACAAGGCACCACAGGGTACTACATGGCACTACAGGGTACTACAGGATACTACGGGGTACTACATGGCACTATGGGGTACTATAGGGTACTACATGGCACTACGGGGTACTACATGGCACTACAGGGTACTACATGTCTGCTCCTTTGCAGCACCACAAACATGGGAACTCTCTAACTCTTTTTGGACCCTATGGTGTTCTTGTTCTGTTCTTGACTTATTGTTATGTTGTCTTCTTGACCTGTTTAAAGAAGACCTGTACGGCCCATGGGGACATTAACGTGTGTTGTCGGGCCCTATAAATAAATTTGATTTGATTTGATTTGATTTGGAAGGTTTGATGTATGTGAGTGTTACTGAAGTGGAGATTTCTGGCTCAGAGTATGAGGAAAAACTCTTAAAACTCATTTTTGGGAAAACGCCTTCAAAGTTCTGTATTGTAAAATGCCATACTTTTTTTTTTAAACAGATATTTACAAACACAATACCTAATCAAACCATTAGTAATAGACAACCTAAACACATGCCTGATAACTGAATAATAATAATAATAATGATGTTATTGAACTGAACAGAACTACACACAGGCTACAAACAGTGTAGTACAGTGTAGTACCCCCTAATAGGCAAAAAATATTTGAATAGATATCACTATGAAACTTTCCCAGTTTGTTATGTACATATAAACTAAGAAAAAATATATTGCAAGTTTTCTGAAATGTATGTTTATATATGCAAATGAGGCACTTCCCCATTAACACTTTGACTGCCATGAAACGTCTTTTCACGTCATTGCTGGCCATGCTCAAGTTGCCGGGGGACGCTGTACAGCGTCCTTATATCAATATTTCAAAAATCTGCGATCGGATTCATATGTCCCCTCCGCTGGCCTGAGATCCACCAGCAGGACCCACTGAGCTCTCTGGCGGTTCAGGAGCGCCATCTGGTGGCCGATCGGCGCAATCGCCAAACAGGATGTTGAATAGAGGTTGTCCTAGACGACCGTAGTACTTCCGGCGCTCGCTATAGGTCCCGCGACTCTGGCTCGTCACACTACACAGTGATCGATTGCCAATAACTCGATAAACAACATGATTTGGACGTATATACCATTATACAAGCTGGAGATGGACCGGGTAAATTTACATCCCATAATGATAAGATTTCAACTCGACGATGATCGCCCAACGGCGCGCGGAGACTGGGGTGAGTTTCAGCGTGTAACGTTACCGTCTTCGATACTAACTGCTATTATCAACATTTGACCCACATTAGATGATTGGTATAACGCTGCCCACGGAATTATAAACGCCCCCTAGCCCATCCGGTCAACATCAGATGACGTGTAGTAACTTCTAGAAGTACGTCTAGTTGGAATTTTTTATATCGCGCTGATTGCCAAAAAACTGTATTGCATCATCAATATAATGCATTTGGGGCTATAGATCACGTTCTGGAGAAAGCTGCAGAAAGAGATGAAAACATACTTATACATTAGACCATACTTTACTATGAATATGTGAATGAAAAAGTTTAACGTTGCTACACAATGAACAATACATATAGGACTTTGAATGGGCCCTAATAATGGCAATGTAGCAATAGAATTTAAAAAGTTATAGCCATGCAAAGAAGGGGTACTTCTCCATAGACAAATAGAGCCGGCAACCTATGGTATATCATTAATTTAACCCAAGGCAACCAAAGTGTTAAATATGTGCACATTTATGGATGCAATAAGGCAAAATGAAGTAAAATAAACAACTAAATGTGTGTTATTGACGTTTTATTGTCACTAGTTTCATAGAAGACATGTTTAGGAAGCAAAATATAACAAAATCTCAAAATCAACAAAAAAAGTACATTTGCCTATTCACCTGGGGTGTCTCGCCTTAAGCCAGTAATATAGTTTAAAATAGAAGATTAAGGTGGCAAAACATGTGTAACTTACTTAGAAAACTAAACTAACTTCCAAGATAAGATTATAGACTATTTATAATGCAACAGTTTGTTTTAAAACCAACAAATAGGTCTAATTTGGTATCTAGAAGGCCATAGAATTCAGGAAAGGATTTGAATTAACTGTCTCAGTCAAGTAATAACTAATCTCTTATTCTTCAGTTAGTAAAATCAAATACTGTACCTTTAAACTTTAGAAAGGTAACTATTTCCCTTAAAATAGACGGGACTTGCCCCTTTAAGAATTAAGATGGCCGCCGACCCTAATCCAAAATGGCCGCTATGAGCTTTAGCCAATCAGGACGTAGAGATCCGCCCCCTGACGAACCAGGTCGACGTTCGCTCAGGGGCGGGGTTTAGCTGTTAAGACAGCCTGCACCGAAGAAGACAAGGAGAAGCTCTTGAATCTTGTATGCACAGCTGAACGGAGAGAGGACCTGCCTGAGACGTTTTTGCCACGAGAACAAAGAATCCGTTGTCGCCCTGACAACAAAGAATCCACAACCGACGCTCCATTGAAGATTGTTACTTTTTAACTACTTTTTATTAGTCTGATATTAGTGACTGGCGGCATAGTGCTTTGTTCCACTAATATCATTGCGTTTTCATTGATTGAACCAGATCATTCTTGTATACCTTTTGGACTTTGAATAAACCAGATCTGGGAAATAACAAACCTCTCATTTGATTCCTTTCTCCGTCGTACTACAGAGTTTTGGTAACAGACTTAGAGCTATAGAAACACAACGCAATAGAGTAGATATTACAATCAACAAAGCTCTAGTCTCGATACAATAAGAGAACCCACACAGCAGGAGATTTTTGAGCGACAATCACACAGCAAGTTCACAATGAGGAAATAAAATGAATGAATGAATGAATGAATGAATGAATGAAAAAGTTTATTTTTGAACATGTATTCTCCACCTTCCTCCAAACAAATCACAATATCAAGCTCCTTCAAACAGAACAATCATAATGAAAAAATAAATTATAAACAAAAAGTCAAGAGCAATGTAGTTAGTTAGTTGTCATGTTCAAAAAAGGAGTAGAGGGAAGCTAAGCTTACATTAAAACATTTTCTTCCATACATTTTACTTGATATAACATAAATTAGTATAATACATTATATAATATACTTTTACTTATAGTACAAAAAGAAAAAACTTGAGTCGCTTGACAGCAGTAAATACAATACAACACTACATAACACAATATTGTTACGGTGAGTGGCAAGGTCCCAGTAGTAGAGGAATAAAGGAGGCAGAGAGTGATTGCTCGTCTATCAGTGGTTCCTTTTAATGTTGGAACAATACACCTGAGCAACAGAGAATAGGCAATGACGCCGAGCGTCTACTGAAGTAGCATAAAGAAACTAATCAAGACGATCTGGAGCACGAACGTCCGAGTCCAGGGGTACCACCGTGTACCGAGCTGGAGCTTGTGTCAAGAACCGACGATAAAACACAGGGAAGATCGGGGTTACATAGGTACACATTCCAGACATTCCACACGCACCACAGTGACAACAAATCAGAGAACACAGACAATTAGTGACAGGGGAGACAAGTGACAGGTGTCAGAATGGTGTACGGTTCTCAGGCAGCAGCCAGAGAACCCAGAGCATTACAGTACCTCCCCCCGACGAACCTAGGGGCCTCGGGATCATCGATCAGGCTGGAATCTAAGATATCCCTTTGAGGCACCCAGGAACGCTCTTCTACCCCGTACCCCTCCCAATCCACCAAGAACTGAAACCCCCTACCCCTCCGCCTACAACCTAGGATCCTCCGCACTGTGTAGACAGGCTGACCATCAATAATACGGGGCGGAGGAACCGCAGGAAGTGGCGGGGCCAAGGGCGATGAGACGAATGGCTTCAACAGGGACACATGAAACGTCGGATGAACCCTCATAGAGCCCGGAAGCCGCAGCCTGTGAGCCACAGGATTCACCCGAGGAACCACTCTAAAGGGCCCTATGAAGCGAGGAGCCAGCTTCCTGGATTCCACCCGGAGAGGGAGATCACGGGTGGGAAGCCAAACACGCTGCCCAGGACGGAAAACTGGAGCCGGACGGCTTTTGCGGTTAGCCTGCCGCTGAGCCTTAACCGAAGCCTTCTGCAGCGGCGTTCGAACCTGGTTCCACGTCCTGCGACATCAAGCCACATGTGCCTGGGCCAATGGCATCTCAGCCTCCTGCTCCTGCTCGGGGAACAGAGGAGGTTGAAAACCATATTGACACTGAAAGGGAGACATACCGGTAGAGGAGGAGAGGAGGGTATTATGCACATACTCTGCCCAGGCCAACCTTCTACTTCACGTCACCGGACAACCGGCAACGTAACACCTCAGGACCCCCTCCAGATCCTGGTTGATGCGCTCAATCTGCCCGTTCGACTGCGGATGGAACCCAGACGACAGGCTGATGGAGGCGCCGAGGCCGGCGGCAAACGCCTTCCAGAACCTGGAGGTGAACTGAGGACCCCGGTCGGACACAATATCCACTGGAAGCCCGTGGACCCGAAAGACGTGCTGTACCACCAGATCAGCCGTCTCTCGGGCCGAGGGAAGCTTGGGGAGGGGAATGAAGTGGGCCGCCTTAGAGAAACGGTCCACTACCACCAAAATGATAGTGAACCCATCTGACAGGGGAAGGCCAGAAATAAAATCCAGGGATATGGGAATAGGAAGCGGTCGGAGGAGACCCAATGGTGCACAGCGAGAGGTCTTACTGCGCGCGCACACCGGGCAGGCCGCCACAAAGGAGCTTGTATCCCCCTCCTCTGTCGACCACCAGAACCTCCTACGGATAGACTCCAGAGTTCTGGCGGCCCCAGGGTGGCCGGTGAGTGAAGAGGTATGTGCCCACTGCAGCAGGCACGAGCGTGCAGCCTTGGGCACATACATCCACCCCTCAGAGCCGATCTTACCACCCTATCTATGCCCCAAGACACGGGTGCCAAAATCAAGGCCTGTGGAATAATAGGATGGGGCTTTTCCTCCCGACCCGGAAGACGTGACAACGCGTCAGGTTTGACGTTCTTGGAACCGGGCCGATAGGAGATGGAAAATCGAAATCGAGTGAAGAATAACGCCCACCTGGCCTGGCGAGCGTTAAGGCGTTTAGCCCCTTGGATGTAAGCCAAGTTCTTATGATCAGTCCAAACAATGAATGGATGTGCTGCCCCCTCCAACCAATGTCTCCATTCCTCCAGTGCCAATTTGATTGCCAACAACTCCCGATTACCCACGTCGTAATTACGCTCGGCCGAAGACAGCCGGCGAGAAAAAAAAGCGCAAGGATGCACTTTACCATCACTTTGGACGCCAACAACGAGTATACTCGTTATTGCCAGCCATGCGTTCTGCGCCAACAACGAGGGAATACAATAACGCCTCAATAACGCTGCCTGGTGGATTTCGGGCGAGTTACACTCCACGCCAAACCGGAAGTGGTGCTCGGTGCATCAGGGAAATTCCTCCACCAGGGATATATTGTAACATGGGTCTAGATACACAATCGAGTGCATTGGGATCGCTTTCGAAACGCAATAATCAATATGATTTTGGCGTTTATTGTGTCATACAAACGGGAAATGGATCTAGCAGATCGATGTCAAATAATTGGAATATTTTTCCTCCAGTCTCATCGGCGAACGGTAAGAGGAATCTAACGTTATTTTCAGCCCGATTGTCCATTTCTTTGTTTGCAATCAGTCTGATCAACGTATCAACCCATACTAAATAAAGCCGTCACTGACGATCAAGGAATTATAAACAACCCCCCCCCCATTTCCTTCATGCATGATGAAGCATAATGTATACCGATCATATACATTTGAATTTTTTAATATAGCGTGTATAGGAAAGAAACGCCAATCGATAATCTATCATAAGCGTCGGGCCTATAACAGTAGGTTATGAATATAACCGTGTTCTATGAGTATAGTGATGCTCAGCGTCTACTGCACATATTCTCACTCCAGTGCTGTACACTGAATAAAAACTCACAAAATGTACCTTTACATACCAACATCCATCTGGCCACACCCCCCTCTACCTATATAAGCAGGGGTGTGGCCACACACTCATCTCCTTCTCAATATTTCACCACAAGGCAAGATCAAGGGCTGCAGTGGCGTCTAGACGCTGAGCGTCACTATACTCATAGAACACGGTTATATTCATAACCTACTGTTCTATGTCGTATAAGCTTCCGCTCAGCGTCTACTGCACAACGGGAGCTGAGCGGGAGCTGATGCTCGACAAATGTACCCCACTGAGGCCCCCCACAACCATCAGAACCGGGGAGGACCGAGGCCCCCGACCCTCCCTAATGGAGGGATACCCTCCCTAATGGAGGACGGGAGGGAGACGGATCCGACCGTGCGAAGAGGAACTCGAACAACTCAATGCACAGGGTGAGCAGACCGTGGCTTGACCCCACGACTACGCACATGCACAACCCGCATGCCACCAGGGAACGAACGGTAGGAACAAACCTCGTTACCGCCCCCAAAATCACGGGGTCAAGAGCAAAGCTCAACCCTGTGGCAAGGCCGTAGCAGCGGAGCGCGAAGGAAGACCCAGACCCAGAAGGGACTGGATCCCTCCGGAAAAAGGGGGCCCGGAGAGGCCAATGACGCCACAGCATCAAGACCTCACCAGGCGGTCACTAGTGACACCGCCCCCCACATCGCCAGCGTATTCGGACAGGGCCCATCCAAGAGCAGGCCCTTCTCCCCACTAGCACGCCGCCTGGCTCACTGACCCTGGCATACTCAGGCAGTCAGCATGGCTGTAACTCGAAGCACTCAAGAGGCTACACTACAGCGGGAGCAGGCAGCGCACCGGGGAGACGACCTCCAGAAGAGGCCGATCCCTCAATCCAGGCAGCAGGCACTTGACCCGAGCCTGGAGCACTGCGGACGAGACAGGTGCCAAAGGGGTCAACTGAAAACAGCACCCCGGCGGAAGGGGCGTATGCTGGCATTGTTGAGCACCATGTCAAAGCCTCCACCAAAAAATCCCCGACGCTCTAGAGGGGCCGAGGCAGAGAAGGCTGACACGATTGGCAGACGTCATGAACGTGCAGGGGCACACTCAACCGGGTAACCTGGGAGTTGACTGGCTACAACACACCAGGGAATCAACCACCCTCTTGGTTCAACATGCGGTGGTTGTTCCTATAACCCCTCAGGAAAAAACTCCAAAACACACCTGCGGGTATACACTGGCTATACCGCAGTACAAGTGTTTTAGTTTTCAAAAAGGGGTTATCCCAGGCCTACGGGTCGACGAAAACAACTTCGGACCGGGCCCGGCGGACCCGGACGTACACAGGGATGCCAGAGGAGTACTATAAAAACCACCTCAACAGCCCCCTCTCAGCCATGCGTAAGCGGAGAAGAGAGGGGCGAAAAGAATGGAGAACGAACATCTCCATAATATCAAACCCTGTGACACCCGGGCCGACCCGGCATTTTTCCCCCTGAAAAAAGCACAAGTCCTTCAGGGTACCAGAACAGCAGATCTGCGTCCCCGGCGGACAACGGGTTAACTGACCTGGACCAGCGTGACCAGAACCAGTCCCGTGCCCTAATCACGCCGACATCCCCAACTCCAGGAGGGGGGGGGGGTAGGTACGCGTGTCGATCTAAAACACTATAGAGGGCGCCACCCAGACGGTCCCGTTCGTACCGCGCTCAGTGGCCCACCCCAAGGGCGTGAGACCCCTCTACCTATGCTTTGATCTATTCCGTTAACATCCCCCAGATATGAACGAGAATTTGTTGAGACAACCTAGTAAACTGGTGCTCGGAAGAGACAAACTACATCCCAGTTGCCCCATAAAAACGCAGTTTTAATGATGAGCAACCAAGGCGCACAAGCCTCATGCGTGATTCCTATCAGAAACACCCAGGGCCAGCACTATGTACATGTCGAGACCCAAAACACATCAATGGATAGTCTAACAAAACACCAGATACCGTCAAGAAGCCGCTTTTTAAATTTTTTATTTTTTCAGAAAAAAGAATACGGACATGGGTCCCATGCGACGCGGCTGAGGGAAAACACCACCCCGTCAACCACACTTCATAAGAGGGGACGGTGAGCGACGTACCCCTATGACGGGGGGAAACCCATGACTCAACAGACCTGTAAGGCAAGGAGTCAGGGAAACCCTAAACAATACCCCGTCCACCTACTCCAAAAAGGAGAGGACGGGGAACCCCCAGAGAGACTTCCCACGTGAGCTGTATAGATTGAAAAGACATATTGCAGCATTTAGCTATGTAACAATTGGGTTAGGACTCTACGAGGAGGAGCTCTGAACTCCCAGAGGAGAAGACTCCGAACACCAGAGGAGGAGGCTCTGACCCAATACACACACTACCAGTAGGAAGCAGCGCAGAAGAACCACGTCTCTACTGCGTTGCATCACCCACCAAGCTCAATAATCGAATTGAATTTAATCGAATACACATACAACAGAGCAGAACTCCTTTTCGAAGTTCTACTCACCTTGACAATATGAGGAGGAGGCTCTGAAACTCTGAGGAGGCTCCCTCACTGGGAGGGAGGGTCCGAACTCACAGAAAGCTCTTCTCCCTGAAGAAGAGCCCTGTGAGGAGGAGGCTCTGAAAACTCCCTGAAACAGAACCATAACATGGAACCTGAACAACTCACGGAAGCCTTACCAATAGAAACGCGCCCAGTGACGTACTCTATGGCGGGGGAATTTCCGTGGTGCACACGCCCAATCTTTCAGGGCGTGGGATCAGGAAACTCCCCCCCCTACCCTGTAACGTGCCGAACCAGCAACGTGACAGGAAGCCCGAAGGACAGGGGGTTTTAACACCTGCCCAAACAGAAAAATGGGGAGGAAGGGTTTACCAGTTCACCCCTTTATGACCCCTCACCCCTGATACGATGTAATGACAAAGTAGAGCCATGACACCAGTCATAGTATGCTACATGAAGCGTTTAACAGCTTCACATAGCTCATGTGCGAACCTGCTATCTGAATTTTACTAAGGAAAAAACACAGAACAGAGAGGGCCCCTTTAAGAGCCCCGGTACCAGATTTACACATGTGCTTCTGTGGACCAAAACCTAACCCAGTTGTGGATCTCAACGACACACACAACCCTTCATCACAACAAAAAAGGGCAAAAGTACACTCTTACTACAGAGGAACGCCATTTTTCATAACGAGAGAGACATAAGTCCTCGATTATGTAATGGCCACAGGCCTTGCTAAGCACATAATTGCCCCGACGCGACCAAACCCGATTTGATTCGGCCAGAGAGAAATGTCGGGAAGTGAAAAAATGTCTTGCTCTTCAGAAAAATCCAAAAAAATCGAAATCTTGTTTTTTTTTACATCTTTTAACTGTCATTAATGTGTTCCCTTATTTGCCCTTATTTGCAAACTTAAATACAACTTGTAAATGAGGTAATTATTGTTATATAGTTCAACAAGTATTTTCTCTCATACGGTGGAAAAACTACACGCGAGGGCTATTCGCTGGGTGCGGCCTGTCCGGGTATCAAGTACCGGTACTTATGAGGTGTTGAAACACACACAGCTCTCCTTTCTTAGAGAGAGAATAACAATGTTAATACACTATCTTAATGTTATAAGTTATAAGTTATAAGCAACGTAACTTGTGACAAACGCAGTGTCTAAATAAAAAAGATAAAAAAAGAGGCCGGCCGCCGTCATAAAACGTGTGTTTTAAACTTAATTAAACACCATTAAAACACATTTAGAATTTTATGAGCGAACGAATTTCGTTAGAGTGCATTTATTGCAACCTAATGGCATAAAAAGTAAATTAATTTAATAAGGAAACGGAGTGATACCAATGGTTTTCATCAGAGCGAGAGAGGTTATTGTTGTTTTCACTTATAGGAGGGACCCTGATTTCCCTGGGAACTTTGCTGCTGAAGACAAACGCGCGCTGGCAATTCAGCACGGATTTGATGACGCTGAATCTGAACATTGACTTTAAGTTACACTGCTATCTTATTGCAACCTAATGGCATAAGAAGTAAATTCATTTAATAAGGAAACGGAGTGATACCAATGAAAATGAGGGACACTGATGTAAACAAGACGAAACTGTATTGTACCCATTCTGCAATCTCTGCAAAACACTTTCAGTGCCACGAGGTGGCGCCAGAGTTAGCTCTTGAATGCCACCATCGGCGCCAATGTTACACTTAATATCGCCTAATCTATGTTTTAAACTATGGCAGAGAGAGAAGTGGTATACACCACCTGTCACATTATGCAAAACACGCCCCTTTTAGTTTGATTGATTGTATCCACGCCCCCTTTTTTAGATGATTTATGACCCCTTAGGGCTTCTCTGATTGGTCGGGGCATCCGGTTTAGGACGGGAGGGACATCCGGTTTAGGAGGGGAGGGGTTGTAAGGGCGGGGACTTCCGTTTATAGAATTTCTTTCAAAATAAAAGTTTTTTTTAATTTTTTTTTTCAAAATAAAAGTTCTCCAAAATAAAAGATTCAAAAATACGTTTTTTTTATTGTCAGAAATAAAAGATTCAAAAGTTTTTTTTATTTTCAGATTGTATTTGTGTATTCCAAGGTTTTCAGAATAAACATTTCACAATATGTATTTGTGTATTCCAAGGTCTTAAGAAAAATACAATATCTTCACAATAAATGTATGTGGACATAAACATTTCAAATGTGTGTATCTTAAGAATAAGTGTGTGTTTTCTTGGATAAATGCAAGAGAGTGTTTAGACATTTGTGTGGAGGAATTAAGAAAATACAATGTATCTGTTTAAGCATAAAGTGCTTTCTTCCATATGGTATGGTTTGAGCAGAAAGAATTCTCCCCTGCTGTGTGTGGTTTCACTCAGTAGAGTGTTTCTGAAATGTCAAACTGCAGCTTCTCTGAAAGTGACACCCCCTTCGCTGTCATAGAGGAGGGGTGTATGGATAGCGAATAGGGAAGCCTAAAACTAGTGTATGCAGCTTCTGCCAAGTCCAAAAGATTTATGACCCTCCGACTTCCCCCTTTCTGGCAGTTTGGTGTGTGTGGGTGTGTGTGTTCGCTCAAGGAAACGGTTGGTTCTCCTTTTTTTGCAGAACACACTTATTCAGCAAGGGTGTCTAACCACTCAAGGAAACGGTTGGTTCTCCTTTTTTTTTGCAGAACACACTTATTCAGCAAGGGTGTCTAACCACTCAAGGTTGGTTCTCCTTTTTTCTGAAAAGTGACACTTATTCAGCAATGTTGTCTAACCACTCAAGGAAACTGTTAGTTCTCCTTTTTTATGCAGAACACGCGATTCTGAAAAGTGACACTTATTCTGCAAGGTTGATCCGACCCTCTCAACAGAAAAAAAAGCAAACCCCCTCAAAAAGGTGTCACGCTGTGTCTGTTTGGCACAATGGTGCTTAGAACTGTGTTGAAAATATAGAGATGTCTCTGTCATGCAGAAACCTATAATGTTTTTTTCAGAACCGGCATATTACTATCGCTGATGGGGGCAGGTAGTTAGTAATAAAACAGGGATGTGTATGAGGGTGTCTTCACAACTTAATATTACAGTGAAAGAATAAAAAAGGAACTATGTCCGCACAGACAGAGGCATTAGAAACCCCTACTACTGTAGATTTCTCAGAGGATGATCAAAACAGTATTATTTCGATGGAGAGCTTTAATAGGCTACTAATACGGGCTAGCATTGGTAGTATGTGTATAGGAGGCGTTATGGGAGTATGTTTTTGTCTTTGGAAGGTGTGCGATATTATCCATGACATAAATGGGGGCGTTGTGTAGGAAAAAAAAGCTATATATATGTTTCTGATTGTGACTGATAGATCCAAGAGCATAATGGCTGACAATATTTGTACCCCGGTTATACACGCATCTGACAGAATAGCGCGTATTAGGGCATTATTGAGGGCACGTGCCGATATGGACGAGGTATTTATAATGAAGTGTGGCCTACGAGCGATGGAATATTGAGTCTGGAATATGACGGAAGATTAGACAGAGTTGTGATATACAAACTGGGTCTAACTGACTTCGAAGGCATTGGAGAGAGGCCGGAGCTCTATTTAAGCGAAAGAGAGTTCTGGCAGATACAAAATAATTCTTTTGACGCGCTAGACGGTTTGGCCGTCAGAAAGCTCAAGGAAGGACAGCTAATCAAACTGTTAACAGGCTCCAGTGACTTAGAAAGTTATTTTGTATATTACACAGCACATATCTCTATACATAACAAGCCAGGCGTTAGTGGAGTGGGGGATATGACCATTTTCAAACGGTATGCATTTGGAGCCGAGAGTGTTCTATTTACTGTGCCAGTGAACACGTGGTTAGAATGTCTTCACACATGTGGAGCCGTCACGAGCGAGATGTTAAAGGTGCAAGCAGATATGGATCATTTGAAAAGACGTCTCTTTCCATACAACGAATCAGAGGAAGACGATACCAAATGTCCTGGCGAGGGCGTGATGGAAGGGGCGTGTCAACCGTAAAAGACCCTTTAAAAAAAGAAAAAAAAGTTACAATGGACTTTAAAGACTAATCATGGCCACCTTCAACACTGGATACGAACTGGAGTCTGCTGTACCCGACTCACCGCTACTCTGCATTACTCCAACGATGAATACCTGCGAAACACCTGATCTGTCATCACAAGATACCATAGCCGATGGAGAGGCTGGGGACACACAGCCTAATGGAGAATGGCGATCACACACACCCGAATCTGGTTTCCCGCAAGACCTGCCTGTCACAGAGAGGAGACGACTTACAGTACTGCCCGTTGTGGTTGACGAGAGAGCGGGATTCCTAGATCATCTAATGATTGCCAGCATTAAACTACTTCTGGCCGAAGTGTTGAAGTGCTGTGTCGATCTACATCTCATCGAGCATTGCTATGGTTGTACCATTCAGCACCCGAGTCAGCGTCATCATGAATGCTTGTTTGAACCTGTATTGTATTACATGATCAACGAACCAGCACTAATGACTATGTTGTGGAGTGGTGAACTGATTCCTACCATTAGCGCCCTCCTGGGCCGGTTCTGTTTAGCCATTCCATCACCGCTAAGAATGCAAGGAATCTGCGAGGGGCTCCTCTATGAATTTCAGTCATTTAAGAATAGCGAATATCTGAAGGATTTGATTAAGGAAATACACCTTGATTACCCAGAGATTGATACAGAGGCCATCTACGATTCAATACTTCTCTTCATGTCCAATGTGCCAAAACTGGCAAAAGTCTATAGTGTGATTTGTTTATTTCTGAAAAAAAATAAAATGGTGTGTTTTAAAAAAAAATAGAAATCTCCTGCTTACTTATTCACTCATGTATTATAATCCAAGGGGTGTGGTGGTTTGAAAATATGGAAGGCATACTAGCTAAAATATATTATGACCCCGCAAATCCAGGTTCGTTTGGGGGTGTCGAACGCTTGCGTAATGCAGTGGAACTCTCTACAGGAGATAAAGTAGGGATAAATGTTATTAAAACCTGGTTATCAAAGCAGGATAGCTACACTCTACATAAGCCTGCCAGAATACATTTTAAGAGAAATAGAGTATTCGTTCCAAGACCTCTTTATCAATTTCAAATTGATTTATGCGATATACAAAGCTTGGCACAGTATAACGACGGCTTTAAATATCTGATGACTGTAATTGATGTATTCTCAAAGATGGTTTATGTAAGGCCTTTAAAAAATAAGACAGGTTTAGCTGTTACAAAAGCCTTCGATAGAGTCCTAGAGGAGAGTCAAACGCCAGTAAAAATACAAACGGACGACGGTAAAGAATTCTTTAATAAACATTTCAAAGAATTGATGCATCGACACAACATACACCACTTCGCAACGGGAAGTGAATTGAAAGCGAGCGTTATCGAACGACTGAACCGTACATTGAAGGACAGGATGTGGAGATTTTTCACAGCTAAGAATACTTTTCGTTATATTGATATGTTGCAGGATATGGTACAGAGTTATAATAACACGTTTCACTCCAGTTGTAACTGAGGGGTACAATTCCCTGACTGTATTGTTAGATATGATATTTAATACCACTACCTCATGTACTTTAACTTCTGGCCACCCAGTACAAGATATAAGTATGATGAACACTTTCCCACCTGATGAAACGAATCCACACAAATGTACCAAATCGAAGGTTTAATACAGCAAAGGGTGTATACAACGATCACTTAATTACATTTATGATTTGAAATATGAAATATGCACTTTTATGGCAAATTAGTATTCGTAGGTAAATCAACATTGAATGTCCAATCTCTGGTTGCGCAGGGAGTAAGTATACAACCTGGAATATTTAGGAAAACGATAGCGATGGTACTTAAATGATTATAGCTGGATACACTAAGGGGGGGGGGTGGTCCCGCTGGTTGTAAGACAGTAGGAGGGGGGGGTTAGAGAAGCCGCTGGCGGTATCCCATCTGGCCGACGGTGTCTTGGGAGAATCCAAAGTCTTGGACACGGTGCCCACAGAACCTCGGACCGCAGACGAATACAGCTGGACCCTCTGTGGAACGGTATCTGCCGGTCCACAACGGAGAGACGTGAGGCGACCTCACGTGTAGAGCGCCGTCTCACCTGGAGTCCTCTCCGGGGGGGTAATTCCAACACTCCGCAGTGTTGGCCTTTATCCATGGAATAATCAAAGCACACAAAGCATAATCCAAGCCGTGGAAGGCTCGCCGTCGTCTGGGTAGAGTAATCCAATATACAGGTCCAGTCGCTCTTGGCCCGGAGCTCCTCGGATGCAATCACCACTAGGGGTCTGACCAGCCTGGTTAAGCGTCCAGATAACGTCAGGAACGATGGGGGTACTGATAACTGTAGAACTCTAACCGAACGATGCACCATACATAAATAGACTATTATTAGCTTAATAGAATACGTCCAACTCGACGGTATAGTGCCAAACTATGACTATTCAACTATTAATCTACACGATATCTCAATGCCTATTCTGGGCCAAGTAGGCCTTACTACACCGCACGGGCGTCGTGGGGAGGCTTTTGCGTCTGTCACTCTGTTGGAGGGTAAAGAACTGGACTAAAAGAAAGTACTACTTTACTAGCGCCATATATATATGCGCTATGAACAAATAGTACCATTCGTATTTCGCCCGACATATTACTGCGCGGAACCGGGGGTTGCCTCGACATGTTAGGCGGCACGATTGAACTTGGACCTAGGGGTATGGCAACCTGGCGCCAGGTTCTCGTCCAATGGTAGAATGAAACTATTATGGGCTGTTTAGTAGAAACGGGGATATTCAATGCATATTGTACAAGGAATATACAGGGGATATCAAACGATATACAAATACAATTAAATATATATATATAAATAAATATACATATTCGGTTTAATCTGATCCTTCACAACTGCCGCCCCCTAATTAGTCCCACCTAATTAGCTAAACAGAGACAGATTAACCGCACTGTCTACCACTCAAGGTCCGCTGTAAGGGTCAGTCAACTCACAAAGTCATAGGGTCATGGTCATCATCGATAGTATCTGGGAGTCGGGGCAGTTCTATGAGCCTCGCCACGGGACGTGTGTAGGTGCGCCCTTGGACGAGTACTTCAGCTGCTCGGACCTTGCCATCGGCACCGGTGATCACTTTGCTTACGCGGCCAGCCGGCCACATAGCTCTGGGTAGTGACTGGTCAATAATCATGACGACTGTTCCTTCTGTCAAATTGTCTCTCTCTTTTACCCACTTCTGGCGGGTCTGTAGAGACGGTAGGTAGTGAAGTAGGAAGCTGCTCCAAAACTTGTCAGCTAGTACTTGGCTGTACCTCCACATTCTTCGGCCGTTCGCTTCTTCAGGCCTGTACATTGTCTGGGGTAGCGCGGGGTCCAGCCGCCCCATTAGGAGTGTGTTGGGGGTGACTGGGTCGACATCTGCAACATCACTGGAGACGTAACCGAGGGGCTTTGAGTTCAATACTCCCTCGATCTCCGTGAGGACTGTCATTAGGACTTCCTCCGCCACAGTCTGGGCTCCGAGTACGGCGTACAGGGCTGTCTTTATAGAACGTACTTCTCGTTCCCAGGTTCCACCGAAGTGGGGTGCGTTCGGGGGATTAAACTGGAAGTCAATCTGGGCTGGAGCGAGGTGGGTCTTAAGTTCTGGGCCCATAGCTTGGAAGCTCTCTCTCAGCTCTCTTTCTCCGCCTTTGAAGTTGGTCCCGTGATCAGACAACAATGTAGACGGTTTTCCTTTCCGTGATGTGAATCTCCGGAAGGCCATAAGGAATGAGTCTGTGCTCATGGTCGGAAGGAGCTCGATATGTATCGCTCTGGTGGTCATGCATTTGAATACAATACCCCACCGCTTCTCGGTGCCTCTTCCTCTCTTTATATACAACGGGCCAAAGCAGTCCATGCCTGTGGAGTGGAATGGCTTGTTGCCAATTCGGAGGCGACAGGGGGGTAAGTCAGCCATCCGTGGTATGCTGGGCTGCGCACGCCACTTACGGCAGTCTAGACAGGTTCGCTGGAAGCACCGTACTGCTTCTCTCCCTTGCAATATCCAATAACGACGTCTGATCTCCGCGAAGACTCTCTCTGCTCCTGCGTGGTGTACATCCTCGTCGTATTTCTTTATGATCAGCTCTGTGACCTTGTGTCGGCTGTTCAAGACGATCGGGTACTTAATGTCATCTGGTAGATCGGGGGCTTTCCGCAGGCGACCACCCACTCTGATGAGGTTATGGGCGTCACTCTCTGGTGCCAGGTGAATCAGTCTGCTGTCTGATGGGACGGGGTTTCCTCCCTGTAGACAGTCTAGCTCATCGGGGAACGAGTCTCTCTGGGCTCGTTGTAGTAGAAGAAGTTCTGCTTCTTCGTAGTCAGCTGCTGACATGTCAGTGGTGGACTGAATCTCTGGGTGGTGCCGCAGGAATGTTCTTTGTTGCGCACTCTCTAGGGTAATGCAGTCATCTATGATGGGGTCTGTGGAGGCGACAGTGCTCAGTCCACAGAACATAGGCTTCTTGTTCTCAGCCTCCTCGTTACTTGCTTCCCTCGGGGTGGGCGTAGGCCAATCTCCTTCCGGGAGCTTGAGGAATGCTGGTCCGTCACTGTAGATGTTGCGACGGGTTAGGTCATCCAGAGACATTCCCCGGGTGATGACGTCAGCTGGGTTGTGTTTGGTGTCCACATACCGCCAGCTTGCTTCTTCTGTTAATTCTTGAATCTCGGTGACTCTGACTCCCACGAAGACTTTGTATCTGCATGAATCAGATTTGATCCATGTGAGTACTGTCGTGGAATCTGACCACAAGATTGTTCTATGCACCGGAATGGTGAGTTCACGTTGGATTAACGTGGCTAGATGCGCTCCTGCGAGGGCTGCGCAGAGCTCTAGACGTGGGATAGATTGTTGCTTACGTGGGGCTATTCTTGAGCGGGCCAGTATGAAAGCAGTGTGTATCTTTCCTCCCATCTCTTGGGCACGCAAATAGGCAACCGATCCGTAGGCTACTTCGGAGGCGTCGCTGAAGACGTGTAGCTCAATCTCGCATGTCTCTGGCCTCACTGTGGATGGGAAGTAGCTGCGGCGTATATTGACACCTGGGAGTGAGCGGAGTTCCGTCTCCCACTCTCTCCATGTTGAGGCAAGGTGTGCGGGTATTGGGTCGTCCCAGCCCTGGTCCTTGTCCCATAGTGCTCGTACAATCATCTTTGCCCTGGTGGTGTAAGGTAGAATACATCCCAACGGGTCATATTGTCTGGCGAGTGTTCTGTACACACTCCGTCTGGTGGTCGGTATCGCCGCCGACCTTCCTTGCTCTGGAGCCAAGGGTTTGTGTCTATAGTGGAGCGAGTCTGTTTTGAAGCGCCAGACTAATCCTAGTGTCATTTCTTGGGCTTCTCCTGGGATTGTCGCCATCCAGGTCTCGCTGCTGGCAGCCTTGTCTGCGGAGGAGAGGCTGCGCAATACGTGCGGGTCGCTGCTGGCCCACTGCCTGAGATCAAAGCCGCCTTTGATTAGGGAGGCGCGTAACTTGATTAGGAGAGCCTCGGCTTCTTCTTGAGTCGAGACGCTTTGTAAACAGTTGTCCACGTAGAAACTGTTCTTCACACTGTGTTGGACCTCTTCATCTGCTGCTGGGTCCTCTGTGACGTGTTTCTGTAGTGCAAATGTAGCACAGCACGGGCTGCATGTGGTTCCGAAGGGGAGTACTTCCCACTGGTAGATGGATGGGTTCTCATCTCCGATCTTCTCTCTCCATAGGAACCGTAGCAGAGGCTTGTCCTCCTCTACTAGTCTCACCTGCAAGAACATCCCTTTGATATCCTCGCTTATAGCCACCTTGTCCTGGCGGAAGCGCAGTAGCACGCCTAGTAGGGAGGGGCCGAGTGTGGGGCCGGGCAAGAGCTCTTTATTCAGATTTTGGGATCCGATCTGTTAGCTGCAGTTAAACACAATGCGATCCTTGCCGTTGTGATGGACCTTGTGATGCGGCACGTACCATGATTCGGTCGTCTGATCGGCCTCTTTAATGTCAATCTTTGTTACGTGTCCCGCTGTGATTAGCTTCTCAATCTCAGCTCGGTACACACTCTCTTGAGCGGGGTCTTTGGCTAGGCGCCGCTCTGTGTTCAGTAGATAGCGCTCCGTGGCGTCTTTCTTCGCGTGAAAGGGGGGCATTCCCTCTCGCCTCAGGAGTGGATTTGCGTATCTCATCACTCCGCCGACTGTGACTCTCTTTGTCCCCTGCTCGAGTAGGTTGATGGCGTAAATGTCTTCTTTAGAGCGAATATCTTTCTTTTCGTTCTTAAAGGGCATTGTCTCTAGGGTCCATAGCCTCTCGACATGCTGCAGGAGAGTGGTGTCTTCTTCTGTCGTTCTGGAGTGGAAGCAGCTAGTGGCTGCTGTTCGGTTGAGAGATTTAGCAAGGGGGCCTTGGAGGGTCCACCCTAGGCGGGTCTCGACTGCTGCAGGACATCCTCGGGGTCCTGTATGGACCCGGTCAATCGGGACTATGAGTTCTGCATGGTCGGAGCCTATCAACAGTGTCGGGGTAGCGCCGTCTATGAGCGGGATAGGTAATTGGCGCAGGTGCACATATTTATCCATCAACT
Source organism: Notolepis coatsorum (assembly GCF_963971535.1). Lineage (NCBI taxonomy): Eukaryota > Metazoa > Chordata > Actinopteri > Aulopiformes > Paralepididae > Notolepis > Notolepis coatsorum. Next base: position 62,434,024 of record NC_140174.1, read on the forward strand.
TGGTGACAGGGTAGGTGTACTGCGATAGTCCTATTTCTTGGCTGGTGAAAGCATTTGTGATCTTGTACCGTCGCTCTGGCTGCCCGTTGGCTGCGATGGTGAAGGAGACATTCTCGCCCTTTATCGTCTTTAAATCTCTTCTTATTGTCCGAATCGTCATTTCGTTCTTGCTCCCCCGCAGTCCCAGCTGGGTCGCAGCGGTAGCTCAATGTCACTCGGACTACCTTTAAGAGCACTTGGGCTCCGCTGCTGCTGGCGGGGTCAATGTACATGACACTTGCCTTGGTGCCGCTCCGTGGTGCAGGTATAGGCCGTCTTCCGTTACTATCGTGTAGTATATCTAGATGGGCTCCATCGCACCGGCTGCACATTTTCTTTAGGCGGCATTCGGCTGCCATGTGGGGCCACGCACATCGATAACAGCGCCGGTTGGACTTTATCCATTGACTCACTTCTTCTGCATTCATCTTTGTGAATGAGTCACATTGTGACAGCCAGTGTTCTTTCTCACAGTAGGGACACGCTATCTTCCACTTCTCTTTTCTCGAGGGGGTGCTGTGACTCTTACTGCTCGGTACTGACTCTGATTGGTGCATGACAGTCATCGATCTTCTTCCATCATTTATTCTCCTGGGTCCCTCTCTGGAGCTTGGCGTGCTCTGCCCGAAGGTGTCCAGTCGTAAGCTGCTGACTTCTCTCGCCAGGAAGTCGGCCAGATCAAGGAGGGATGGCTCGGGGCCGTCGGGGTCGCGGTAGTCCCTCTGCCACCGAAAGCGCTCCTGTCTTGCGGGTGGCAGCTTCTCCAAAATCCTCTCAACGTTAGAGTTGGCGTATAGCTCATGCATGCCCTTCTCCCGTTGCGCTCCCAGCATCCCCACCAGGGACTGCACTTTGATTGACAGGTCGTCTAGTGAGCGATTGTCTGTGGCTGGGGGTAGGCGGTCAATATGCCTTATCTCCTGGATTACGTAATCCCATATACGTCCATATCTCTGATCCAGCGCTGCAAGGGCCGCTGTGTATGGGGTCGAGGAGGTAGCATAGGCTAGCGCTATATTGTGCGCTCGCGGTACTTTCAGGTGCTTCAGTAATATTGCATACTTGTGGCGTTCATCAGCGACATCCACCATCATTGTCTCTAGGCACATCCGGAGCTCCGTGTACTGTGCTCGACTCTCATAGGCGAAGTCTGGGAATGACGGCGTGGCGTTGTATGACGCCGTGGATGGCTGATACATCGGCGAGCGTTGGGGGAGAGACCTCCTGGGCGAGTCCCCTCTTGCGCCTCGCTGTGGGCTGGTACTGGCAGGGTACCATGGCCCGCTGGTCCAGGTACTGTTCCTCGGGGCTGGTCGTGCGTCGTGCTCACCCGTGAATAGAGTCGGGGGTCTGTAGCGCAGCGCCGCGGGGGTATAGCCTGGACTGTATGGGACCTCCTGGTCCGGTGGAGTACTGTGCTGTCGTCGGGCTTGGTTCTCCTCCTCTCCCTCTTCTTCCTCTATCAAATCTTCCAGATCCTGTAATCGTTTATTTAGCTTCTCCGCAGTGTATGCCGCTCCTTCCTTGTAGCTGGGTCTCGCTTGGACCGGTATGGGAACGGGGTCTGCGGGGGGTCTAGACTCGGTCTGTTGGTCAAGTTCAGGGTCGCTTGCTCGTTGTGGTGACGCTGCTCTTGACTGTTGTCTCGACGAGTTCCTTGAGCCCCTGGCGGAGGGAGAGGGAGTTGTCCTTTTGATCAGCTGCTCTATTAGTTGCGCTTGTAGTCTGTCGCGCTCTGCGTCTCTTTGGGCACCGGCAGCGGCGCGCTGGGCGTCGGCCCGGTCTCTTGCCATATTCTCTTCCATCTGGAAGCGTCTCATCTCCAGATGTGTGCGCTGTTCTTCGCTCCGTTGCTGCGCTTGGAGCCGGTCGCGTTCGGTAGAGGCTGTCAGGCTGACGAGGAACGCCTGTTGTAGTATCCTCTCCGCTTCGCTGGGGGGAGGCGGTTGTGGAGGTGAGCCGCTCCTGCGTGAGCCGCTCCTGGGGGTACTCGTTGGGGAGTCCTGGAGCTCTAGTTCCTCGGCGCTCTCCTCCTCTTCTTCCGTGCAGAGTTCTCTCTCTGTAGGGTTGTCTTCCTCCCGGGGGTTGTCGGGGACTACTTCTTGAGTAGTGGCGGGGGGTAAAGGCATGTCAATTCCCTCCTGGTCCCCACCGTGAGCTTGGTCAGTTACATTAGGACCTACTAGGGGCTCTGTGGTCGGGGAAACCTGGTCGTTAAGGTCAGACATAATTTTACTTTCTACTTTTACCGCGTTTACCGTTTGTCGAAGGCTAGGTGGTTGACTGACAGTGTAAGCCTCTAAGTACTGAGGTGTCTGTCATCTGCGCCGCGGGCGTTCTAGGTTAGGAGGATCGTTTCGTGGAGTGTTCATCATAGGCCATTTCGATATTAATAACACTATATTAATATTACACTAGTTACCATCCGGCTCGAAGGACCAATTGTAACTGAGGGGTACAATTCCCTGACTGTATTGTTAGATATGATATTTAATACCACTACCTCATGTACTTTAACTTCTGGCCACCCAGTACAAGATATAAGTATGATGAACACTTTCCCACCTGATGAAACGAATCCACACAAATGTACCAAATCGAAGGTTTAATACAGCAAAGGGTGTATACAACGATCACTTAATTACATTTATGATTTGAAATATGAAATATGCACTTTTATGGCAAATGAGTATTCGTAGGTAAATCAACATTGAATGTCCAATCTCTGGTTGCGCAGGGAGTAAGTATACAACCTGGAATATTTAGGAAAACGATAGCGATGGTACTTAAATGATTATAGCTGGATACACTAAGGGGGGGGGGGGTCCCGCTGGTTGTAAGACAGTAGGAGGGGGGGGGGTTAGAGAAGCCGCTGGCGGTATCCCATCTGGCCGACGGTGTCTTGGGAGAATCCAAAGTCTTGGACACGGTGCCCACAGAACCTCGGACCGCAGACGAATACAGCTGGACCCTCTGTGGAACGGTATCTGCCGGTCCACAACGGAGAGACGTGAGGCGACCTCACGTGTAGAGCGCCGTCTCACCTGGAGTCCTCTCCGGGGGGGTAATTCCAACACTCCGCAGTGTTGGCCTTTATCCATGGAATAATCAAAGCACACAAAGCATAATCCAAGCCGTGGAAGGCTCGCCGTCGTCTGGGTAGAGTAATCCAATATACAGGTCCAGTCGCTCTTGGCCCGGAGCTCCTCGGATGCAATCACCACTAGGGGTCTGACCAGCCTGGTTAAGCGTCCAGATAACGTCAGGAACGATGGGGGTACTGATAACTGTAGAACTCTAACCGAACGATGCACCATACATAAATAGACTATTATTAGCTTAATAGAATACGTCCAACTCGACGGTATAGTGCCAAACTATGACTATTCAACTATTAATCTACACGATATCTCAATGCCTATTCTGGGCCAAGTAGGCCTTACTACACCGCACGTGCGTCGTGGGGAGGCTTTTGCGTCTGTCACTCTGTTGGAGGGTAAAGAACTGGACTAAAAGAAAGCTATGAACAAATAGTACCATTCGTATTTCGCCCGACATATTACTGCGCGGAACCGGGGGTTGCCTCGACATGTTAGGCGGCACGATTGAACTTGGACCTAGGGGTATGGCAACCTGGCGCCAGGTTCTCGTCCAATGGTAGAATGAAACTATTATGGGCTGTTTAGTAGAAACGGGGATATTCAATGCATATTGTACAAGGAATATACAGGGGATATCAAACGATATACAAATACAATTAAATATATATATATAAATAAATATACATATTCGGTTTAATCTGATCCTTCACAACACCAGTATTAAAATGAAGCCTACAGAGGTCTCTAAAGATAACATAGTACAGGTATTTCAGAACCTGTACGGAACAGTACCTCTAACGCATAAAAAAACTAGATTTATAGGCACTACTGTGCGTATATCTCAATATAAGTCTGCCTTCGACAAGCGCTATGAGCAGACGTATACGTACGAGACGTTTATTATAGAGAAGCGTTTAGCCCGTCTCCCTGTTGTGTATGTCCTTAAAGACCAAGATGGTGAAAGGGTAAAAGGAGTTTTCTACGAATTGGAGCTGCAAAAGATTGTGGAAGGGACGAATAAAACATACAAGATAGAAAAATGTATTGAGAATAAAAGGATAAACGGCAAGATGTATACGCTGGTAAAATGGATAGGATGGCCTGCGAAATTTAATTCTTACATCTTAAAGAGTACTCTCAGAGCTGTATGAATAAGGTTCTTATATAATCCTATACTTTTTTAAGGACGGTAATCATAATTCCGCATATTAACACGATGGAGGGGTTCTACGTTACGCTCCCTTCCAACGCGTGCATGTCTGTGTTCCCCAATAATAAGGCTTCTAGTTTCAATATTAATCTGGCTAAGCCCCTCCAATTAAAAGGTGATTGGTTAGTTGGTCTGGCATACCATACATGGTATAATTTGCCCCCCGAGTCAGCATATTATGAATGCAGACATCTAAAACATCATCCCGACATGTTGGTTGAAACAATAAGGATAGGCTCAGGGGGTTACTATAAAAATACTAAACAATTAATAAAACTAATCACAGATAGTTTACGCACGACAGGTGATAAAAAGGCGGGGCTCCTTTATAACGAGATCACTAATAGATGTGTGTTTACAGGGAGTGGTGTGTACGAGGTGAGATTCTCTCCAAGGCTATCTTATGTTATAGGATTGAAATCCGATAAATGGTATGATCTAGCTAATATAGAGGCCCCATATCCTGCGGATCTGGGTTCTGGTGTATATAATCTATTCATATATTCTAATCTGTCAGACCACCAGCTCGTAGGGGGTTCATACGTTCCTCTATTATCTACGGTACAAATCAAGGGGACATATGGAGATTTGATAAACATACGTTATGATCGTGTGCATTATTCTAGGGTATCAAAAACCGATATAAATACTATTCAAATAGAAATCAAGACAGACACGGATCAGTTAGTCAATTATACGTACAGGAAAGTGATAGTAAAATTACATTTTAAGCCCTTGGACATAAGCGTGTAAAAAAAAAAAATTATGGACCCATACATCCATCCTAACCGTTTCGTTAATTATTATGTAAATCAGGTGGGACACGGCTTAGCTGGATTTGCAGGGGCACCGGTGCAATACGGTCGAGGGATAGGTTCTATCTTCTCCAGATTATTCAAATTTGTTATGCCTTTTCTTAAAACAGGTATTAACATAGCTAAACCACACATCAAGACAGCGGCAAAAAATATAGGCAAAGAGGTTTTAGACGACGTCATTCAGAAGGTCACCACTAGGATGGGGGAACAGAGCGGTTCCGGTTTCAGCATGAGGCCTTCGAGAGGCATGAGGTCATCGAAAAGAAGGATACCTCCTGGCTGTAGAGTGACAGCTATAAAGAATAAGAGCTCTTATAAGAAGAAGCCGGTTAAAAGAAGAGGTCTTAGTCAGAGAAGACGACAGACGAAGAAACGTGTAAAGGATATATTCTAAGTGAAACATGATTCATCACCGATCTCAAGATCCGAGTTGGATATTTTTGCAGCCCCTTATACTCAGCTATCGATCGAGCGAAGTGATTATATTGAAATATCCCCCATAACAGCTCTAACTAGAGATTCCCCTATAGAATTTAATATACCAGGTGAAGGAGAGCGGTACTTGGATCTCAATAATACGTTACTATATATAAAGGCGAAGATCACCAATGGCGATGGTACTAATTTGGCAGCCAATGCGGATGTCTCTATAATTAATTATCCGTTAAACACAATTTTTAGCCAAGTAGATGTTGAAGTCCAGGATCGTTTAATCAGTCAATCTTGTTCTACACATCCTTATAGAGCTATGATTGAAACATTACTGAATTATTCTCCCAATAGTTCGAATAGTCAATTTACCGCTGGTTTATTCGCTAAAGATACAGGCGGGGCCATGGAAGATGTCCGTCTAGGAGCCGACGGGAGAAATAAAGGCTTAAAAACCAGGGGGCAGGAATGCGCTCTATCGCGAGAGTTTCATCTACTGGGTGGAATCCATTCAGATATATTTTCTAGCGATCGTCTATTATTAAATAAAGTTGATTTAAAAATAAAACTAACCAGAGCTAAAGACGATTTCTGTATAATGTCTGCGGTCGATGGCGGGTTCAGACTACATATTATGTATTACTACATTAGCACATATTAATGTAAAAACATTCTCTATCCCTATTAACTCGAGGGTTTCGACCCAAGAAAACATCTTTCTGGGCTTGCTACCGAAATACGTTATACTCGGTTTAGTTGAACACGAGGCTTATAATGGTACCCCCAATAGAAATCCATTTAATTTTCAACATTTTGATTTAGAATATGCAGCTTTAAGTCAGGACGGTCGTCAGATCCCATCAAAAGCTTATCAGCTACAGTTTGCACAAGGAAACGCGGTGAGGGAATACTACAGTTTATTTACAGCCACAGGCCGTCATCTGAAGGATTCTGCTCTGATTTTTGATCGAAAGGATTTTCTAGAAGGATATGGTTTATATTATTTTAATCTCGACCCTGATGAGGACGGGTTGGCCTCATCCCCCGCTGCTACAGGGAATCTACGTTTGGAGATGAGATTTCAAGAGCCTCTACACACCACTGCGACTCTGATCGTATATGCTTGTTTTGACTCAATTCTCGAAATCAATGACTGACGACAAGTGTTGGTAGACTATTATTAGAAAATGAATAATGTAGAATTACAAACGTTATGTTCATCCTTGTTGGGGTCTCGTTTTCAAGGTGTATGGGCTTGTAATGAACTAAAAAGCAATTTACAGAATACCCGGACTAGACCTTTCTATTTTATAGTTAATACAGATCCCAGCAATAAGCCAGGTATGCATTGGCTCGCTGTGAGTCTTGATAACGAACGAGAGGGTGTCTTTTTTTATTCCTTCGGGCTCAGCCCTAACTCTAAAGCATATCCGTCAGACATTAGTGAATTTCTACAAGAAAATGTTACAGAGGCCTATTACTATTCTACTCGTAGAGTGCAGAATGAACTCTCAGCCTATTGTGGACATCATTGTGTATATTTTCTATGTCAAAGAGCAAGACGATACAGTCTGAACGATATCATATTTAAACATTATACAGGAGATACTTTGAGAAACGACCTCTTAGTTAGTAGATTTGTCATGAAATATAAGAAATGTATATTAAAATGCAGAGGTATCCATAGACAAGCGTGCTGTAGTTTAAGAATGTTAAATGAACGTATGTAGCAAATATAATAAAACACACATTCTGAAAGTATTTCATTATTGTTGTAGTTTAAGAATGTTAAATGAATGTATGTAACAAATATAATAAAACACACATGTTGAAAGTATTTCTTTGTTGTTGTTTTTTATTTAAAAAAATACAAAACATTAATGCATTTCACAAACTGAGCCAAAGTGTATCCGGTTCATTATTCCGTCTCCTTTTTCTTCGGGTGGAAAGATTTTCAGAAGGCGAATTCATGTCTCCTTCTGAAAATCCTGTGCAGGTCTTTAGAGCATTCAAAGAGGAACGTGCATCTTTATTACAAATATAGGATAGGGGTATATTAACCTCCGATAAGGTTTGTAGAAAAACATCATAACCAGGACCTGGTGCAGTATGTTTAGAGGTAGTAGTCAATGCTTTTAAGTAATCAAGCATATGCGACCCTTTTATGGGGATACCGTCGCGAATAAACTCGCCTTTAAGATTCCATGATTCCGTGTGTATAATTTTTAATTGTTGCATAATCATGCATGCTTTTATTTGACTTCTAACGGGGAGTGCAGAGACTAATTGGTCAATATCTTGTGGGGTTCTGACCTCTGCCGCTTCTATCGGTGCTTCCATAGGTAAAACTTTGGGGGTAACATGTTCATTTTGTCTGAGTAAACCTAGATAACGATGTAGAAGAATATTCATTTTCTTAGCCTTATCCGAATCCGATGCATAGACAGCTGGATTATGTAATCGCGATGCATTGGTGTCAATTGGAGGCAACACCTGTTCCTCTTTATCTGTAATATCGTTCAGAATATTATACATTCCTGTATGTAATTTATCTGACGCTTTCTCGGTGATATTAATAGGAGTTGTCATCCTGTTCGAGGAGACAGGATTCCATTGACTCTTAGGAATTAGGATCATTTTTTGCATGCTGGTCATTATTAGTTTTTTTTGTGAATAAAGACGTTAAAAATTGAATGGCTACGCTGAGTAACGGTAGAAAAAAACCATCCCCAGTCTGCATAAGCTTTTTTCTCTTCTTTGACAGATTAACTTTGTTATCAGCCAAGAGCTTTAGGATCTTCTTTTTTCTTCTCAGTTTATGTATATGGACGCTTTTAAGGGGAATAACACCTTTCAAGACATTTAATGCTATCTCACACACACATCTCAACAGATCTGGTGAAGCTGAATATGTAGTCTGGTGAAGCCCTAGTTAACATCTGCTTTCGAATGATGGGAGGACTGTTATATAAAGCCTTCATATACGACAAGACATGATCCTTATTTTTTTATGTACACCACTGGAGGTCCTTCCTGAGGTGTTAGACCGGTTCTAAGTCTCAACTGGTCAGGGCAGTGCGGTCGCAAATCTATTAATAGATATGAATACGGATGCCATGTGGCCTCTTTGAAGCTGTCCAATAGAATAGAGCGCTCACCGGGGTACATTTGACCAGCTAATACTGAAAGTTGTAATCTATCTCTAGGGTTTTTAAATAAAATCAAGTAGCTAGCGTTAAGACTAATTGTACGGTTATGTTTACCCTGTTGAAATAGATTTTGTGTAAGCATTATGACGCTCATATTCCTATGATGTCTGTATTGGGTAAAAATGTTGGCCACTTCAAGATGTTCACCCGCTGAAAAAACCATATCATCTAGGATAATTAGGTGATTCATACTGCTAGGGAATAGTGTCTCGTCGTTAAATGATTCTGGCAACCCTTTGACAAAAGTGATTTTTATTGTCTTCAACAGTTCATCATTGATTGATAGCAATCATAAATCCATACAATATTATCTGGTACATTTGACAAAGATTCATTACAATTTTCTAATATTTTCTGTACAAGATAGGTCTTCCCACAACCACTTGGACCCGCTATAATTGTGGACATTGGTAGCTCTAAACGGGGATCAAAATCATATTCTGCTGTAAACTCAATTCTTTTTCACTCAATACCCAAAAGGTTTCGTCGTACCGTCAGAGTATAATCGTCTTTTATCGTAAACCACTCTGACCTTCTTCAAGACGTTGGCGTTAGATAGAGATACATCTTTTTTACATCTGTTTATATTGAATTGGGGAGCATAGAGGATCTGGTCGGGGGCTGAAGGGTCACGTTTTAGATAATGTTCGACTAAATTACACATAGACCCAAATGAAACCGTTCTGCAGCTATCATAAGTCTGGGTTATCCCCTTAGCTTTCAAGACAACATTATCTTGGTTTGTACGATAGGCGTATGATTTGGGTCCACAAGTTACCCAATCGATGATAGATTCGCCCGGTCGTAGCTCGCTAGTCAGCTCGCCTAGATAGGATCCTAAAGGCAAACTCTCCCCATCCTTATCTGTCTTATAAATCACACTATCAGTGTCATGATATAAAACATTTTCGCCAAGTTTATGCAGATAGCTATACAGATGCATACGACCGTAGCCTGTCACAAAGGATGCTATGAAAATATTGGTATTTCTTTGACTGAGAAGATGACGCTCCATATAACACCACTGTACTAATGCTACATCATCATTAAGGAATGAAAAGTACTTGACATCATATTCTTCAGAGAATAAAAGTTTGAAGAACTCTGCAGGGTCTCTTAACAACACAGTGTTTGTTAAATTAGAGCATTGAGCAAATTTACCCCAGAAAGAATTCAACATCAATTTGAACAGACACCTTTTTGCGGGGTTCGATATGATTGAGGCCTTATCTAACAGTATCCCTTCGCGGCTATGGTATTCAGCTATATATCTATCTTTATCAACCTCAGTGATCACGTCAGAGGGGTAACCGCTCGCTTCGGTCTTGCCCTTCAAGAAAGCTTTAACGTACAAGCCAAAGATATCGTTACTACGTTCAGGGAAATCCCATACTTGATGGATTTCTGCTACGTGATAGCCTAGCTCTATAGCTTTGTTTAACTCTGGGGTAATCCATACACCTGTTAATGAACGTTCTACATCAGTGTGGAGACAATCACTATCCTGATTGTTTGCGAGAGCGCACGTTCGACACAATGGGAATAGGAGTTTACCGTTTCCTCTATAAGGGAGTACCGGAAAGTATAATTCCCTCGGAGGAATTACAGTTGCTTTGATCAGTCCAAAATAAGTGTTTAGGTCCTTGAAATCACTGCGTATAATAACTGGGTGGCCTGTAGGGTAGAAATACTCTGAACTTTGCATAACGTGGGGATATAAAGAGCACACGTCGTTATACGATATTGTCTCATCGGCTGTGGTTGTGTAACGTAATCTAATAGCGGATGTGCGTCCTCCGTACAAAGCATCTCTAGGATCAAAACATTCCTCTGTCAGACTGTACGGGTATTGTTTAAGGAAAGATTGAAGTTGTACGTCTGTATCTTTCAATTTTTTCCAGTCATGTTCCCACATCACAGTTGTGTCGAGGCCGTACGTGGCTTTTAAAGCATCTATCTTAGCTAAACTATCTGTATACATTTCTCCATACAGTTTACGGGTCAAAGGATTCAAATCATGGGCCTTGTAACATGTTGTACACCCGTGGAAAAAGCAGTCGTAAAATTCGAAAGCGTGTTTCTCTAGGCCGTTGTCATGATATCCGTCTAGATAGTAAGGCCCGACATGTGTTTCACCACCATTCAAAGCATGTTTTATGGAAATACCATGTTTTTTAGACATGTATTCGAGCCATTGTATGGCAGCACTAGAGTAACATTTCCGACTTTTATAATTGTTTGGATCTGGTACGGCTAAAGCGTCTGGTTTTAGATATTTTGTTTTGAAAATTCTTAAGCAGGCCGATGCTATGGTGATAGACTGAAACGGATCGACCGATGTTTCTTTAATGAAATCCTCCCGAAATTTCAGACATCCTCGGCTAAGTATATCCACATCGTTGGTACAATAACGTAGCGCCTCTGATGCAAAATTAAAAACACCTGTCTTAACGCTATCGTACCAAAGAAAAAATTCCGCTCTTTCTGCCGTGGACATTCCATCAGGGTTATAGCACTCTGGTGCAGGATAAGGACCTATGTAGTTAAGGTTGTCTAGAGAGCTGAATGAATGGGGAAAATAGCCTTTCATTTGATCAGTGAATCCCATCGCTGAGGGCAATTGACTTAATTTCATTGGTAAAAAGGCCACCGAGTCGATATAGCGTTGTTGAAATGTTTTATCGTTTAAACATAGGATTTTACTACCTTGTGTGATTAGATCGGGGGTTAATCCATCTTTAACCATCGGATTTAAGACTAGATAGCTATCGAAACCGCGACTATTATGGGCAATGAAGGTGTGACCTGCAAAGCGGCGTTTTCGAAAATGCTTAAGAAACTGCTTAACACAATCAGGCCCTTTCCACGAGTCCTTACGATTATTAATTTCACTGCAAATGAGATACGGCACATGCCTATTATTGCAGTTCACAAATGATTCAATATCGTAAAACACTATGTGGGGTTTGGGCTTCGTCTCGACGGGTAATGTTTTGAAATAACATTTATGATCACGTTTGGCTGTCTCGTTAGGTAAAGGGTCCTTACATGTGTAACAGGTAGCCGTCCTGCACACGTGTTCTTTTGGTTTCGAGGCCGCGATGTAGAACAGATCACCACATTTTTCACATTTTTTATTGGCTTCGCAAACAGATCGTTGTTTTAGCGCGGTCGCACGCCTTGCTTTGTGCTGGTCATAACAGAAAGACGAGTGACAAATCCTATTGCAATCTTTACATTTCCGTAACGCTTTTGGCACTGTATGACAATCGACGTGGTGACATATGGAACAGGTAGTCTTACATGAATGTCCACCTTTACGTTTGTACCCCGCATAACACCCCGGACACATGTACGATGTGCCTAGAAAAGCCTGCAGTCTTGTTATTCCGTAGTAATGCCCGGAATGTAGGAGGAGATGGAGAGCGGGCTCCGATCCTTCAAACCCTGAATTATAATGCGAGAAACCTTTATCATCTCGAAAGAATACGACTATTGAACGATTTAAAACCCGTTCGAAGCGTTGTATATCGGTGAAACTCACACCTCCTTCAGGAAGATCTGCAAGTGTGTGTAAATCATTACCTCTCTGGTATTCAATATCCTGATTTATAGACGGGTCTAAGAGTAATGCAACGTTCGTGGCAAAGCATTGTTGATCGTCGGGGTTAGTTATGATGTTTAAGTAACATCGTTTCTTGGCGAGGATCTCACTGTCTAGTAGACCGTCGATTTTTCTTCTGACCCTTTCCCCCGTAGGCACTTGTACGATCTGGGCCATCAGTTGTAAGGATGTATCTGCGAGTAATGCTTGATTTGATTGCACAATCTGCTCGAGTATCAGGTAGAATTCCTCAAGACTTTCACGACCTTTATGTAGGTTTCTATAAACCACGTCTTGCACACAGTCACCTATTAACGAAACCTGTATAAAGTCTCCATCTGTTGTCTCGCTCTCGATTCTACTTAGAATGCGCTCCATGGTGTACGTAATATTATTATGGAATGCAGCGAAGTCGGGTGCACCCTTCGTGGGTTTTAAGTTAAAATGTTCTCTCAACTCTATGTTATTAAAACGTCCACGGCGATGTATTGTAGCACGACTTCTACCAGTTTGTATAGTAGGATTCTCTGCGTTTGAGGGAGGTGTCAAGAGGCTGGATGGTATGCGTGTCTCATTAGAGGTTGATGGTAGGGGACTCGCCACCGTAGCTTGTATTTCGTCTACTTCTGCAAATAGCTCATCCACAGCCGTAGAATCTTCAGGATTGTTGTCATTATCATCGTAGCTATTTGTGCATAGCATTTGAATATTAGCCTGTGTCTCACTTATAGCAGCTAACAAGGAATCATTTTCGATCGACGTATTTGAGCGTAGCGCTAGAATATTAGACTCAGTCTCACGTATAGCTGTGAACAAGGAATCATTATCGATCGGTGTAGGGGTGGGATCTACGAAATCTAAGATTTCAGTTACAGGGGTATTGTGTGTCGTATTATTCAAAGCTGTAATTGCATTAATCATCTCTATTGTATGAATATAATCTGCAGGGTCAACATAGGTGTTGGTGATAGGGTTAATCATAACACGCAGGGAATCTAGATCTATGTTGAATAGCCAGGCGTTAGACTCCTCAGTGAACAGATAGGCTTCAAGGTCGCCCATATCAGGCATTGAGTAATCCTGTATATCTACATCACTTAAATCTTCCTCCATAATTAGTTCTGTACAAAAAAATTTAAAATAAATGAATAAAAATAAATTAAAAAAAAGACTCCCCTAGCACAGGTTAATTAGAATCTAATGTGTTTGTATCTGCGTAAATCACTGTTATATGGTACAGCACCATGAAGTCTGGCATGACATGATAATACTATACGTCTGTTTCTCGCAGAGTATGATGCTTCAGGACTCATGGGTGGGGGTTGGCCTTGGACTCGCAGGAGACATGACTGTCGTCGAGGGCCTTCGGGGTGTGGAGAGCAACGAGGTCCTTGAGGGCTTGTTGGTCAAGGACATTTAACTCCTGCAGTGTCACGGGGTTCCATCCGTCTTTTGCTGTATAGAAGAATGTCACACTTAGTCTTTTTTATTGATTCACGATATAAATTAATATATACCAGAGGATGCATTGTATACTCACAATATTTGTCAGAGTCAGCATTCTCTCCTTCGATGTTTACAGAGGTGTCATCATCCATCTCCAGCCATGCGCTTCCATCTGTAAAAGTTTTAAAAAAGACAAAAAAAAACATGTTATGGGTAGGCTTTAAGTAAAAAATACATTGTTGTAATCTCACCGTATAATTGTATAAAAACTCACCTTGTGTAACCTGATCTAACCATCTGATCGTATCAGAGGCCGTCTCGAAATCTTCTCCTACGGTCGGGAAAGAATAAAGAATAAAAACAAAAGGGGTTATAATAAACACACACACACACACACACATATTCTGAAGATAGAATCGTATTCATAAAACTTCTACTTACCATAAGATAGTATTGCGCCAGAGTATTGCCCATGGTATGATGCTGTAATTTAGAGATTAAGGTTTTAAATATATTCTTGAGGTTAATTGCTGTATCGTGAATCAATAAAAAACCGCATTCAGTAAGGCATACCGCTGTCTGAAGACTAGAGTCTGAAGTCAGCTATACCTACGAGGAGTCGGTATGATCTACAAAATGAACTAGAACCAAGGCCTTACTTTTAAGGAGGCTCGCTTCCTCTTTTTTTTACGCTGACATATTAGAAAATGTAGGCTCCCAGGCGGTTAGGTGGCCGAGCGGAGATTGCGTTCGTCACCAACCCCGGAGCTGTGAGCTGGATTCGCCTGTTCGAATCCAGCTCACAGCTCCGGGGTTGTCACCAGCTTGGCTGGCCGTCTGCACTAATACAATTGGCTGTATTAGAGGGTGGGAGAAGCTGGCGGGGTGGGTCCGGGTCGTTGTAAACAGCGACTCCTACAGTTCGGTCGGGGCGCCTGCTAAGCGCGGATAGGACTTGAGGGGGATAGTGTGGTCCTCCCACACGCTACGCCCTCTCGATGAGAATCCGCGCTGCCAGGTGAAAAGAAGCGGTGATTGGCTGGACGTGTGTCGGAGGAAGCACGTGGTAGCCTCCACTCTCCCAGATGATCTGACTGTGGGGGGTAAGTGCGCAGCGACCAGGAAGGGACTGGGAATTGGCATACGACTAACATTGGGATGGGAGATAATCGGAGGAAAATGGAGGGGGAAAAAGATCAATAAAAAAAAAAAAAAAAAATGTAGGCTCCCCCTACATTTCTGCTGAGAGGGTCGGATCAACCTTGCAGAATAAGTGTCACTTTTCAGAAACGCGTGTTCTGCAGAAAAAAGGAGAACTAACAGTTTCCTTGAGTGGTTAGACAACCTTGCAGAATAAGTGTCACTTTTCAGAAAAAAGGAGAACCAACCTTGAGTGGTTAGACAACCTTGCAGAATAAGTGTCACTTTTCAGAAAAAAGGAGAACCAACCTTGAGTGGTTAGACACCCTTGCTGAATAAGTGTGTTCTGCAAAAAAAAAGGAGAACCAACCGTTTCCTTGAGTGGTTAGACACCCTTGCTGAATAAGTGTGTTCTGCAAAAAAAAGGAGAACCAACCGTTTCCTTGAGTGGTTAGACACCCTTGCTGAATAAGTGTGTTCTGCAAAAAAAAAGAGAACTAACCGTTTCCTTGAGCGAACACACACACCCACACACACCAAACTGCCAGAAAGGGGGAAGTCGGAGGGTCATAAATCTTTTGGACTTGGCAGAAGCTGCATACGGCAGTTTTGAGCCATCCCATTCGCTATCTTCATTCTTCCTCCTTCTATGACAGCTAAGGGGGTGACACTTTCAGAATCGTGACAGTGTCAGAACCACTGTAGTGTTTCTGTATGTCATTTCAGCCTACGGAGTGGAGACACACACAGCATGGGGAGAATGCTTTCTGCTCAAACCATACCATTTGGAAGAAAGCATTCTCTACTTAAACAGACACATTGTATTATTCTTAATTCTCACACACAAGTGTCTGAACACACACACACATACACACACACATTTATTCTGAAGATATACACATATTCTTAATTCTGTAACTTAAACCACACACACTTTAAATGTTTAATCTGAAAACCTTGGAATACTTATTGTGAAGTCATATTCTTAAGATACACACATTTATTCTTAAGACCTTGGAATACTTATTGTGAAACTATATTCTTAAGATACACAAATACATATTGTGAAATGTTTAATCTGAAAACCTTGGAATACACAAATACAATCTGAAAACAAAAAACGTTTGAATCTTTTATTTCTGACAATAAAAAAAACGTATTTTTGAATCTTTTATTTTGAAGAACTTTTATTTTGAAAAAGAAAATTTAAAAAACTTTTATTTTGAACAGAAATTCTGAAAACTCCTCCCCTTCCGTAACCAGATGTCCCTCCCCTCCTAAAACCGGATGTCCCTCCCCTCGAAACCGGATGTCCCGCCTCCTTGAATCCTCGACCAATCAGAAAAGGGGTCATAAATAATCTCAAAGGGGGGCGTGGCTACAATCAATCAAACTTTCCTTATAAGGTCTGACAGGTGGTGCCTCTTACTACTCTCTTATGGCTATGTGTCTAATCTGCCCGTCGCTTATCAAACAATCCTTTTCCAGTCAGTGCTGTCAAGGCAGATTGGTTTTTTATCGCTTCATTTCCGTTTGAGAGCATTTTGAAAAGCACCCGTTTTGAGGTAAAAAACAGTCCATTCTGGGCCCTGTTCCCCGTACCTGGATAACTGAGTTAGCCGGATAACTTTCGGTCAAGTCTGACTTAAGCCGGACCTTCCCATTCCCCGAAGCTGGATTGTCTAAATCACCATGACAACAGATCAAAAAGTTTGAGCCTGGTCGAGAGCAGGCTTAAGTTCAGTTAGCCGGATGAACCATGGCCACGTCCCCGCAAAGAAGTGACAGCTCGTTTCCTGAAATGATTCTCACAGTCTAGGATCTGCATTATACCATTCTGAATTACGTTTCTGTGCTTCGTTTTCCTAGAGGGGGCTTTTGAAATGTATAATAATAGAACTAAATGCTGATAATAAATCATATTGAGCCTATAGATTTACTTTGTCCTAAATAAAATAATGCACGTCATATACGGCGCTCGGAGTCGCGATACACGCTGCATGTGGTTATTTTAATAATGGCTCATTGCAAATGTGAATCCCGCTGGGATATTTTTAATGAATGAAACCTATCGGCCGTTTGGCTCTGATTAGTTTCATATATTAATCTCCGCTGTAGATTTGCTTAACGGAGCGCCGGATTGTGTTTCATTCAAGCATAAAATTGAAGTGTCTATGCGGGGATTGTGGTTTTTGTGTGATATTGTAACTGGGATTAAAATGTCTGATGAGATGCGCTGTTTGACGGATTTGAGAAATTGAATGAGCCGTTGACGTCACATTAATGCATTTGAGAATAAAGAGATAAAACTTCATTTTTTGGTAAGAAAGATATTCTAAACACGGGTCTCTCGTCCATTAATGCATAAACAATGAGTATATCACGTCTGGCACAGTGGCGCAGCGGCTAGTGCTGAATCCTGGCAACCGGGCGACCGGTGTTCAAAACCTCGTGTTTCCAATATAATTTTTTTGGAATATAATATTAATGATTATACGCAAAAGTAGCCTAGTTTTAAGTTAAAATATTATAAATCTACATGCATTGAGGATGTCATTCTTTATATAGCTCTCAACGTGCACCAAATTGAATTATTCCTACATTGCAAAAAGAAGGAAAAGACAAGGAGAAGTGGGATTCGAACCCGGGCCGCCTGTGTGAAAGTCAAAAGCAGAAACCATTACACCACAGTGTAGATAAGTAAAAGATCCACCATACATCAATCAATGGGTAAGAGAGCCGTATCCTTATTCTGCATAACAGTTTAACTAATTATTTTCGCTAGCAAGATCTCATTTGATTATCCATTCCATAAACCTACTGCCAGCAGGCAAGTTTAAAGAAATATAATCTGATTGATTGGGGTAATGAGGGACTTAAAATTAGCCTATAGATAACGCATTTAACTTGTCGGCGAGGCGATTGAGCCGTACTGCAACCTGTTAATAAAGTTTTAAATCAATTAATCAATCAATGCCGTTAGAAAATCAGGATCTCTGCTATCGATACGTGATGGCTTTTCAACTGAAGCGGCCGCGCGCACTTATCCTGGGTCTCAAGTCTGGTTTGAGTTAACGAGACTGAATCCACCTTCGAGGAACAGGAAAATCCCGGCTTCAAACATCGGGTTAACTGAATCTGGATAATGGGACTCTTGATCGACTTAGTTGAACCAGGTACGGGGAATAGGGCCCTAGACCATTCTATGATAATCGTCTTTTACTGGAATATTCCAGAACGTTGATATTTGTCGGCCTATTTATGAATAGTTTTCAAATAAACGCTAGATGATCAATTTTATACATGCACGCACGCACATTAGAGCCGCGCACGGATAATCGCTGTGTTCATTTCCTCTTGGATCTTTACAGTGAAACCGATAGAGCCCATTTCACAAAACAGCTTATATCTTCATCAAAATGAGTCTGATTATCCTAACACTAATAACATAGATTCCTTACCTGACATCAGATGGTATCCAACTGGTATATTCCAATTCCTGATCACCATTCGAAAAAATCGATAAGTGTATGGATCCAACGTGTGTACAGTGCAGTACATGATTCCGCGGGTCTCAGAGGCTCCAGAATGAACTGTGATAACCCCGGCTGCATCAGTGGACTGGAAAATGTGGAGTACAGGATTTTCTTCCCCATCCATTTTCATTGAGTCCATTCCAAAATCCCTTATGTCATCTGGGAGACGATAGGGGGCGCTTTTTTCCACATCTGATCGCCGGCGGCGCTCGGGTATACTAGGGTAGGCTCGCGTGATGCAATATGATTTCAGATCGCTAAAAAAAAATTCAGAGAAATCTCGTGAGTGGCTTTCAACATAACTATCGGAAACCAGAGAAAACTCGTGAGTGGCACTGAAAGTGTACAGTTAAAAGTAAGTTGTTGTTGTTGTTGTTGTTGTTGTGTCTTTCACTACCACACTACATGTATTTACATCTAAATGCTTATTGGTCAGGCGGTGACGTCATTAAGTTGATTGCGCCATTGATGGGTATTAAACAGCGCACAGGCAGTGCTCTGCTTGACAGACCATGGAACCTACAGCGAGGGCAGTTGCCGAGGCATTAAACCGGTTTGCTCATTTCGGAGCACATTGTGTTGAAGACGAACGCGCACTGGGAACATTCATCGCAGATTTCTTTGAGCCGAATAACAAAAATCCAGAAAGAAACTCAGATTCTGGTTCAGAAGTAGAGGACAACGCAGACGAAATTATTCGGGCTATAATCACTGACAGCAACACTGAAGAGCCAGATGATGGTGACAACACACCTAACGGATTTGCAGACGAGGTAGAGCCAGATGATGGTGACACACCTAACGGATTTGGAGACGAGGTAGAACATGTAATGAGCTTTGTGGAAGTTGAATCTGACGAGAGCCACGAACACGAAATGGAAAGACTTTTGCGATTCACTTGTAAATGCGTCCAGAGTGATAAAGAAAATGACATGCTTCACCGGCGCTCATGTATCACAAAATTGGACCGTGATGAAGTTTACACAAGGCGTTTTGAGATAGCGGCTCTCGAAGAGGATCATAAAGATTTGATTATTATGGCTCAGCTCCAGGCTTTTGGTCGAAAGTCTGAATGGACTATCGCAAATAAATCTATTTCCAAAAAAAGGCAGCGCGCCTACACGCACTCCTCCTTGGGGCGATACAAATCTGCCGTGAAGCTTTCCTCTTCATCCACGGGTAAGTTATTATTATTGTCTATTTAAAACTAATATAGTACATTATAGTAGAGTATAATAGCATAGTATAGTATATTATAGTATAGCAGATAGTATTTATAGACTAAAGACACTATTTAGGCACATTGTTTACATGTTCTATTGAGACAGTATTCTTTCAGGTTTCTTCATTCACAATCATGTAGACTGGGTGTGGTACAGGTACCGGTACTTGTGATGATGATGATGATCTAACTATCTCTCTCTCTGTCTCCCCCCCCTCTTCTCTCCCAAGAATAGGTAAGGATCGCTTGATTGCAATTAGCAAACACATGTCAGAAAATGGCATGTGTGTTCGCACTAAGAAGCGATCGCCACGCAACAACAAGCATTGCATAAAATATGAGGAGATCGAAAAAGTTGTTCAATTTGTGTTGAATTATGCAGAAGATCATGCTGTTCACCTCCCAGGACGCCAAGCACACCAAAAGAACTTTACCGGTCAGCTGTTACCATCTTTCGTCACGAAGGCATCTGTGTGGCGTTTATATACCAAGGCAATGCCAGTTGGTAGGTTTAAGCAAATCTTTGTCAAAGAAATAGGTCAAATAGGTCTTTGTCAAATAAAAACAAAGCTTGAAAATGAATGACATTGTGCTAACATGTGTTCTTATTAATCTTTCAGACCAGCAAGCAGTGGGCCTGTCCACATTTAAGTCCCTCTGGAGGCAATTACTGAGTCATATCACAGCAATCAAACCAATGTTTGATCTTTGCTGGGTGTGTCAGAAGAACAATTATCTGGTTAGTGAACATCACAGTGTTATGAACTTTGAACTGCAACTTCTGTATGAAAAGTGTTATACAAATACAGTTTATTATTATTAATGTTAATATCATCATTTACTTAACTTTCCAAGATTTTCAGAAGTGCCAATCTGCCAGAGGCTGAGAAGTCTGCAAAGCTGAAGCAGCAGGAACAACATCTGGAGCATGTAACCTCCGAGCGGGCTGCTTACAAAGGCATGCTTAAAGCCGCCAAGGAGATCGGTGATGGTCTTTCTCTGGGTGGTCATGTGCCACCGGCAAGCAAGCCCATGACAATGCATTACAGTTTCGACTACGCTCAAAAGGTGACTACATACCAAGCCCTCTTTCACAACCATCATGTTATAATTGTTATAACTACTGCATTGCTCCCTTTTTTTTCTTTCTAAAATCCTTATTCATTTATTGCAGGTGCACTACCCATCAGACCCACTTCAGCCAGGGCCCATGTACTTCTTGGCTCCACGCAAGTGCAGCATATTCGGTGTTTGCTGTGAGGCGATTACACGGCAAGTCAACTATTTGGTGGATGAGGGGATGGAGTCCAGCAAAGGTAGCAACGCCATCATAAGCTACCTGCACCACTTCTTCAAAGACCATGGTCTTGGGGAGTTTCGCGTCGGACCAGTTCTTCAGAGTAAATCTAGGGTGGTTTCCTATTGAGGAGGAAGAGACTGTGGATTCACCCGGCCAAACCGTGTTGGCGTGCATGTGCATCACAGTCACAAAAGGGGCTAAGTGCAATAGTGCAGTGCAATAAAATAGTAGAATAGAATAGATTAAAAAAATTTGTTTACAGTGCAATAAAATAGTTCTGGATTACTGTTCAACAGTTCAAAGTCGTCTTTACCTTCTCTGTTTGGTATCCACAGATTAAAACTTGACAGCCTCTTCCCTCCTGTTTTATACCCACTTTGACCCTTCGAACCTCCCACTCAGGGCAAACCTCCCTCTCAGGGCGCAGTTCCCTCTCTCAGGGTGCAGTTCTAGGCCTGGGTCCTACACAGTTTTAAAGCCTGATGTGCGACTTAGCTATAATAAGGTAATTTATAGGCCTGATATTCTATATTCTATAATCATATTTCAAATAGCATGTGTCCGGATGGCAAAATTCAGTACTGTATCGACAAAACCTTCTGTTTAATCATCTTCCCTTCATTAATTTGCTTGTACATGTGATCTCAAGAAGGTGCTGAATGAGCTCAGTGGCAATTTTTCATGTCTGGTAAATTTTAGCATGGTGTTATTCACTGTCAAAGATGAAAAAAAATAACATTTATATTCTCCTTTGGTTCATTACAATTTACTCAAGCCTAGTAAGAGCGAAGAGACTACCATGCGCAGAGGAGAACGTTGCGGTAGCCGACGCGGAAGGTACGAGACTAGCGTTAACATGCCGGCTATTGAGAAGGCTAGTGGTACAGCTAGCGAGGCTTCACCAAGGCCACAGGACTGTGGTAAGAACCGGCAGACTAGGCCTAATCCAAAAACAAACGGCCCCAGAACTGTTGGAAAGAAAAATGCTAACCTCACACAGAAAACAGACTGCATACTGATTGGAGATTCCACAACAAGGTATGTGGAAATGGCAAACACAGAAAATATATGTCTAGACAACACATCTGTGAAAGAGCTGGCCGAAATACTTCCAACACTCATTAGACCGGGCATAACAAAAATTGTCATTCACTCTGGATCGTTTGACATCCTGCAAAAGAAGACGGGCACAGAGACATTGAAAGAGGATTTCACACGTTTAATGAACACACTAGACCAGTGGTTCCCAAACTGTGGTGCGCACCCTCTAGGTGGTGCGTGACATGAAAAGGCTAATGGTGATTTTTTTTTTTTTTTACAAAAGAATTTCATTAAAATCTTAGTCAAACCTTTAGTATTATGGATATTAAACATGCTGGCAGAGTACATGCATCCATGTTGTCGTGAACATTTTAATTAAATAAAGAAATTCCCTATCCATAGTCGCCGTGGGAAGAGATAAAATAAAAAATAAAATCTGTACACGGAAACCAGCAAAAAAGAATTCTAACAGAAACCCATTGGGGTCAGCTAGGTCGGGAGGTGACAGGGGGTGCACGGCCAAAAAAGTTTGGGAACCGCTGCACTAGACAAACATCAGTCTGTGTACATAGACACTGATGTGTCCATCAGTGGACCAATTGCATGCTTTCGCTGAGGACAAGAAGCCTTTAGTCGACTCCTAAATTTTAATTCATGGTTAGGGTCTGCCTGTCTTATACACGGCCTGAAATTCATTGACAATTTCAATGTTTTCTGGAATAACCCAGAACGCTTTCAAAGAAATGGCTTCTTCCCAAATCGCTTAGGTTCGATGCTTCTAGCAGCAAACATGCGTCATGCCTTAATGGCCTCCAAGGATATCAAACTCATACCAGCACAAGAGATAATCACGAAGGACACAATCTCGCCACGAGGTGCAGCAGCAGCACAAGGCGTCCCCCCCCCATATCACACAAGGCCATCTCAACTGATCAAATGTCCCCGGAAGCACTAGTGTTACGAAGGATCAGATTAAACCGAATATATATATCTATTACTTGAGATATATTGTATAATATTTGTATATCGTCTGATATCCCTTGTATATTCTTTGTACATATACACGGAATATCCCTTTACCTAGTACAGACCATAATATTTCGTTCTCCTATTGGACAGCGGTCCACTAGGCGCCACGGCCATACCCCCAATGTCTAGTTCAAAGTCACCGCCAAAGACATGCCTGGACATGACCGGCTCTGCGCAAGAATACGAGACAAAAATAAGGCTGGTACTAGTTTGTTCACCTAACGTATAAATACGGCGCAGGTGAATACAGAAGTACTGTTACCCAATAAGTTGAAGCCTCACACCACGATACAACGTGCTGTGAAGTGGGCCCGTTTTGCCCCAAAATAGAGCCTTGAGACCGCGTGCGAATTGATAGCTGAAGTGTCAGAGTTTAATGCTGTACCGTCGAGTTCGACCTATTCTATTATTTCAGTAATAGTCTATTTATGTATAGTGTATCGTGCGGCTACCGTTCTACAGTGACCAGCATTACCAACGCTTCCTCGTACCAGCTAGTGTGCTTATCCAGGCTGGGCGGCTTAACCTGGCGCCGTCATCCGAGGAGCCCTAGACGAGGACCGTGTGGATATGTACACTGGATAACCTACCCGACGACTACAGAGCCCTTTTCGGCTGGATTATATTTGCTTTGGTCCTGTAGCTGATGGAGCGGAGAATCGTCTACACCCACAATTGTGTGGGATTTACCCTGTGAGGAGCAACGTCGAGCCCGCCTCTAGGACGCCTGAGGCTGGCTAGCTTTCTTCCATGCGGAGCTGCATACCGGAGAATAGCTGTTGTTCGTCTGCGGATCAAGAGATTATTGCACGGTCTCCTGTACCTGGAGTCTCCTTATTCTTCGTTGACCCAGACTTTCGTTACCGACAAATCCTCTCCCCTGCTGGCCTACAACCGGAGGGACCCTACTAGTATCTCCCGCTGCCCTACTAGTGTACCATAGATATAATTCCTAAGATACAGGTGGTATTCATTATCTCCTGCGTAATATTCGAATGGACTTACGCTCTTGACTTATTCACGCACATTCTTCGCCTTACAAGCGCGACTCTAAGTAAAGTAATGTAATATAATATTATTGCTGCTAATAAATATTCTTCTAAACGAGTACTTGTGTGAAACCGTGTTATTGTGGATGTGTTCATCTCATATACCTGTGTACTGTATGGCCAGTAGTAATGTACATAAGACAGTAGTGGTTTAATGATACCATACTTATTCAATACAGTCAGGGAATTGTACCCCTCAGTTACAACTAGAGTACAGTACAGTATAGTACAACTACCATGCCATCTCTCAAAACATACCGGTAATACACCATCAATGCGTTTACCTGCTATTAACCTCAGGGCCATCAAGGTCAAGCCAAAGCAGACCTCCTCTAAAGAAGTCCAACAAATAAAATTAGCCCTCCTAAATGTCAGATCACTGAATAATAAAACATTTTTAGTAAATGATCTGATTAAAGAAAATAACTTAGATTGCATCTGCCTAGTAGAGACATGGCTAAATAATGACACAGCTACATCAATAATGATAGAAGCTTGTCCACCAGACTATAATTTTCTTCAAATACCCAGAAAAAATAGAAGGGGGGGGGGGGGGGGGGGGGGGGGGAGTTGCAGCAATTTTCTCCTCAAAACTCTTGTTTAGAATCACAGAACTAGGCGAGTTCATGTCGATGGAATATCTTGCTATTGAGCTCAAAACAGAATCAACCATTATCCTCCAAATATACCGTCCGCCTAGACACTCACCAATATTTATACAGGAGCTCTCTGAACTGATTTCACTATGTGTTACCGGATATGATAAGGTGATCCTAAATGGAGACTTGAACATCTATTTTAATAAGAAAACAGACTCCAAAACTATAGAACTAAAAAATCTACTAGATAGCTTTGACCTAACACAGCATATAACAAATGCAACTCACCGGCTTGGGAATACATTAGACTTAGTTATAACAACAACTGGGCTAAGCATAAAACATTTCTCAATAACTGAATTACCTCTCTCCGACCATCACTGTATATTTTTTTATACTCAAATAACCCTTACTAAAACAAAAAAAGGAATCATAGTTCAAAAGAGGCTCCTAAACGACAAGGCTGAATCAAAGTTCATTGATCTTATCAGACTACATGAACCACACAATCATGACAGCTCTCTAAATGAAATGGTATAAAATCTCAATGATGCACTGTCATCTATATTAAATTCTGTCGCCCCACTAAAAACGAAAAAGAAGAAAACCAAAACCTCGCCCTGGTTGAACTATAATACGGTCAACAAAGAAAAAAGGAAATGTCGTGCAGCGGAGCGAAAATGGAGAAAAACAAAAGCCACCATATGCTGTGATATATACAAAGATGCTTTAACTGCTTATAATAAAACCATCCGCTTAGCAAGGAAAGACTACTTATCTAAAATCATTACAGAAAATGCTGGAAACTCCAGAATCCTTTTTTCCACTATTAATGTACTACTCAACACTGCCCCTACACCTCCTCAGTCATCAACGGTTAAGTGTGAAGAACTTGCACAATTCTTTAACAACAAAATAACCTTGATCAGGGCCAGCATTACTCATGATGGAAATAAAGCTGATTGCAGCAAACCGCGCAATGTAACCATGAGAAGATTCACATGCATCACATTAGATGTACTCTGCAAAACTGTCTCAGAATGTAACTCCTCCACCTCAGACATTGACCCTATACCTACAGCTTTCTTCAAACGGGTGTTTAATAGTGTTTCAACCCCTGTGCTAGATATCATAAACACTTCCCTTAGAACTGGTATTTTCCCAGATGCCTTTAAAACAGCAGTTGTAAAGCCATTACTAAAAAAACCTAACTTGGATAGTAATGAAATGGCAAATTATCATCCAATACCCAACCTACCATTCATTAGTAAAGTACTTGAAAAGATAGTTTCAGTTCAAATAAATTCCTTTCTTGAAGAAAACAACATCTTAGAAGAATTTCAGTCGGGATTCAGAAAATATCATAGCACTGAAACTTCCCTCACCAAAATAATCAGTGACCTCAGGCTAAACTCTGACGAGAATAAGATCTCCATCCTTATCCTGCTAGATCTCAGTGCAGCATTTGATACAATCGATCATGATATTCTAATCGATCGTCTTGAAAACCATGTCGGTTTCTCAGAACATGTGCTAGGCTGGTTTAAAACATACATCAGAGGGAGGAAATTCTATGTTAAACTAGGAGATCACATGTCTGATATATACGACAACAACTATGGAGTTGCACAAGGGAGTTGCTTAGGTCCTTTACTCTTCTCCCTTTACATGTTACCGCTGGGTGATATCATCAGAGAACATAATGTAGATTTCCATAGCTATGCGGATGATACACAACTGTACATATCTGCTGAACCAAATGATACAGCGATTAGCTCCATTAAAGACTGCTTACTGGCAATAAATAAATGGATGAGTAAGAACTTCCTGAAACTAAACGAGAACAAAACTGAAATTCTAATTATCGACCCCAAAACTAAAAAAGAAACATTAATAAAGAACCTGGGAGGACTAACCCCTTGGATCAAATCTGAGGTCACTAGTCTCGGGGTTATCATAGATTCAGAACTGAACTTCAATTCTCATATTAGCAAAGTGACGAAAACATCATTCTTCCATCTCAGAAATATAGCAAAAGTACGACCATTTATTAATCAGAACTGTTGTGAAGGATCAGATTAAACCGAATATATATATTTATTTATATATATATATTTAATTGTATTTGTATATCGTTTGATATCCCCTGTATATTCCTTGTACAATATGCATTGAATATCCCTTTAGTCTACTAAACAGCCCATAATAGTTTCATTCTACCATTGGACGAGAACCTGGCGCCAGGTTGCCATACCCCTAGGTCCAAGTTCAATCGTGCCGCCTAACATGTCGTGGCAAGCCCCGGTTCCGCGCAGGAATATGTCGGGCGAAATACGAATGGTACTATTTGTTCATAGCGCATATATATATGGCGCAAGTAAAGTAGAACTTTCTTTTTAGTCCAGTTCTTTACCCTCCAACAGAGTGACAGACGCGAAGCCTCCCCACGACGCACGTGTGGTGTAGTAAGGCCTACTTGGCCCAGAATAGGCATTGAGATATCGTGTAGATTAATAGTTGAATAGTCATAGTTTGGCACTATACCGTCGAGTTGGACGTATTCTATTAAGCTAATAATAGTCTATTTATGTATGGTGCATCGTTCGGTTAGAGTTCTAAAGTTATCAGTACCCCCATCGTTCCTGACGTTATCTGGACGCTTAACCAGGCTGAGCAGACCCCTAGTGGTGCTTGCATCCGAGGAGCTCCGGGCCAGGGCGACCGGACCTGTATATTGGATTACTCTACCCGGACGACGGTGAGCCTTCCACGGCTTGGATTATGCTTTGGGTGCTTTGATTATTCCATGGATAAAGGCCAACACTGCGGAGTGTTGGAACTACCCCCCGGAGAGGACTCCAGGTGAGACGGCGCTCTACACCAGTGAGGTCGCCTCACGTCTCTCCGTTGTGGACCGGCAGCCACCGTCCACAGAGGGTCCAGCTGTATTCGTCTGCGGACCGAGGTTCTGTGGGCACCGTGTTCAAGACTTTGAATTCTCCCAAGACACCGTCGGCCAGATGGGATACCGCCAGCGGCTTCTCTAACCCCCCCCTCCTACTGTCTTACAACCAGCGGGACACCCCCCCCCCTTAGTGTATCCAGCTATAATCATTTAAGTACCATCGCTATCGTTTCCTAAATATTCCAGGTTGTATACTTACTCCCTGCGTAACCAGAGATTGGACATTCAATGTTGATTTACCTACGAATACTCATTTGCCATAAAAGTGCATATTTCATATTTCAAATCATAAATGTAATTAAGTGAACGTTGTATATACCCTTTGCTATATTAAACCTTCGATTTGGTACATTTGTGTGGATTCGTTTCATCAGGTGGGAAAGTGTTCATCATACTTATATCATGTACTGGATGGCCAGAAGTTAAAGTACAAGAGGTAGTGGTATTAAATATCATATCTAACAATACAGTCAGGGAATTGTACCCCTCAGTTACAATTGGTCCTTCGAGCCGGATGGTAACTAGTGTAATATTAATATAGTGTTATTAATATCGAAATGGCCTATGATGAACACTCCACGAAACGATCCTCCTAACCTAATAATAATAATAATG
Source organism: Notolepis coatsorum (assembly GCF_963971535.1). Lineage (NCBI taxonomy): Eukaryota > Metazoa > Chordata > Actinopteri > Aulopiformes > Paralepididae > Notolepis > Notolepis coatsorum. The sequence goes on from NC_140174.1 coordinate 62,462,376, forward strand.
GATTGGATTTATATAGCGCTCTTCTCTGACTGACTGTTGCTCTGACTCAGAGCGCTTCACAGAGTCCATTATTCGTTCATACACAGTCATACCGGTGGTGGTAAGCTACAATTGCAGCCAGAGCTGCCCTGAGGCAGACTCACGGAAGCGTGGCGAATAATCAACGCCTACGGCCCCTCCGACCACCACCAACATTCATTCACATGCATACACATTCATACGAGGCAAGTAGGTTAAGTGTCTTGCCCAAGGACACAACGGCAATGGGATGGACCTAGAACGCCCGCGGCGCAGACGACAGACACCTCAGTACTTAGAGGCTTACACTGTCAGTCAACTACCTAGCCTTCGACAAACGGTAAACGCGGTAAAAGTAGAAAGTAAAATTATGTCTGACCTTAACGACCAGGTTTCCCCGACCACAGAGGCCCTAGTAGGTCCTAATGTAACTGACCAAGCTCACGGTGGGGACCAGGATGGAATTGACATGCCTTTACCCCCCGCCACTACCCAAGAAGTAGTCCCCGACCAGCCCCGGGAGGAAGACGACCCTACAGAGAGAGAACTCTGCACGGAAGAAGAGGAGGAGAGCGCCGAAGAAATAGAGCTCCAGGACTCCCCAACGAGTACCCCCAGGAGCGGCTCACGCAGGAGCGGCTCACCTCCACAACCGCCTTCCCCCGGCGAAGCGGAGAGGGTGCTACAACAGGCGTTCCTCGTCAGCCTGACAGCCTCTACCGAACGCGATCGACTTCAAGCGCAACAACTGAGCGAAGAAGAGCGCATACGCCTGGAGATGAGACGCCTTCAGACGGAAGAGAATATGGCAAGAGACCGGGCAGACACCCAGCGTGCCGCTGCCGGTGCCCAAAGAGACGCAGAGCGCGAACTCGCTCTCATCCAGCGCGAAGCCGAGCGCGACAGACTACAAGCCGAGCGCGACAAGCTACAAGCGCAGCTAATGGAGCAGCTGATCCGCAAGGCAACACCCTCTCCCTCCGCCAGGGGTTCAAGGAACTCGTCGAGACAACAGTCAAGGGCAGCGTCTCCTCAACGAGCAAGCGACCCTGAACTTGACCAACAGACCGAGTCTAGACCCCCCGCAGACCCCCTTCCCAGACCGGTCCAAGCGAGACCCAGCTACAAGGAAGGAGCGGCATACACTGCGGAGAAGCTAAATAAACGATTACAGGATCTGGAAGATCTGATAGAGGAAGAAGAGGGAGAGGAGGAGAACCAAGCCCGACGACAGCACAGTACTCCACCGGACCAGGAGGTCCCATACAGTCCAGGCTATACCCCCACGGCGCTGCGCTACAGACCCCCGACTCTATTCACGGGTGAGCACGACGCACGACCAGCCCCGAGGAACAGCACCTGGACCAGCGGGCCATGGTACCCTGCCAGTACCAGCCCACAGCGAGGCGCAAGAGGGGACTCGCCCAGGAGGTCTCTCCCCCAACGCTCGCCGATGTATCAGCCATCCACGGCGTCATACAATGCCACGCCGTCATTCCCAGACTTCGCCTATGAGAGTCGAGCACAGTACACGGAGCTCCGGATGTGCTTAGAGACAATGATGGTGGATGTCGCTGATGAACGCCACAAGTATGCAATACTACTGAAGCACCTGAAAGTACCCCGAGCGCACAATATAGCGCTAGCCTATGCCACCTCTTCGACACCATACACAGCGGCCCTAGCGGCGCTGGACCAGAGATATGGACGTATATGGGATTACGTAATCCAAGAGATAAGGCATATTGATCGCCTACCCCCAGCCACAGACAATCGCTCACTAGACGACCTGTCAATCAAAGTGCAGTCCCTCGTGGGGATGCTGGGAGCGCAACGGGAGAAGGGCATGCATGAGCTATACGCCAACTCTAACGTCGAGAGGATTTTGGAGAAGCTGCCACCCGCAAGACAGGAGCGCTTTAGGAGGCAGAGAGATTACCGGGACCCCAACGGCCCCGAGCCATCCCTCCTTGATCTAGCCGACTTCCTGGCGAGAGAGGTCAGCAGCTTACGACTAGATACATTCGGGCGGAGCACGCCAAGCTCCAGAGAGGGACCCAGGAGAATAATGATGGAAGAAGATCGGTGACTGTCATGCACCAATCAGAGTCAGTACCGAGCAGTAAGAGTCACAGCACCCCCTCGAGAAAAGAGAAGTGGAAGATAGCGTGTCCCTACTGTGAGAAAGAACACTGGCTGTCACAATGTGACCTATTCACAAAGATGAATGCAGAAGAAGTGAGTCAATGGATAAAGTCCAACCGGCGCTGTTATCAATGTGCGCGGCCCCACATGGCAGCCGAATGCCGCCTAAAGAAAAGGTGCAGCCGGTGCGATGGAGCCCATCTAGATATACTACACGAAAGTAACGGAAGACGGCCTATACCTGCACCACGGAGCGGCACCAAGGCAAGTGTCATGTACATTGACCCCGCCAGCAGCAGCGGAGCCCAAGTGCTCTTAAAGGTAGTCCGTGTGACATTGAGCTACCAAGATAAAGTCATGGACACTTACGCCGTCCTTGATGACGGGTCAGAGAAGACCCTTCTGCTCGCCTCCGCTGCGACCCAGCTGGGACTGCGGGGGAGCAAGAACGAAATGACGATTCGGACAATAAGAAGAGATTTAAAGACGATAAAGGGCGAGAATGTCTCCTTCACCATCGCAGCAAACGGGCAGCCAGAGCGACGGTACAAGATTACAAATGCTTTCACCAGCCAAGAAATAGGACTATCGCAGTACACCTACCCTGTCACCAAGTTGATGGATAAATATGTGCACCTGCGCCAATTACCTATCCCGCTCATAGACGGCGCTACCCCGACCCTGCTGATAGGCTCCGACCATGCAGAACTCATAGTCCCGATTGACCGGGTCCATACAGGCCCCCGAGGCTGCCCTGCAGCAGTCGAGACCCGCCTAGGGTGGACCCTACAAGGCCCCCTCGCTAAATCTCTCAACCGAACAGCAGCCACTAGCTGCTTCCACTCCAGAACGACAGAAGAAGACACCACTCTCCTGCAGCATGTCGAGAGGCTATGGACCCTAGAGACAATGCCCTTTAAGAACGAAAAGAAAGATATTCGTTCTAAAGAAGACATTTACGCCATCAACCTACTCGAGCAGGGGACAAAGAGAGTCACAGTCGGCGGAGTGATGAGATACGCAACTCCACTCCTGAGGCGAGAGGGAATGCCCACCTTTCACGCAAAGAAAGACGCCACAGAGCGCTATCTATTGAACACGGAGCGGCGCCTAGCCAAAGACCCCGCTCAAGAGAGTGTGTACCGCGCTGAGATTGAGAAGCTAATCACAGCGGGACACGTAACAAAGATTGACATTAAAGAGGCCGATCAGATGACCGAATCATGGTACGTGCCGCATCACAAGGTACATCACAACGGCAAGGATCGCATTGTGTTTAACTGCAGCTACCAGATCGGATCCCAAAATCTGAATAAAGAGCTCTTGCCCGGCCCCACACTCGGCCCCTCCCTACTAGGCGTGCTACTGCGCTTCCGCCAGGACAAGGTGGCTATCAGCGGGGATATCAAAGGGATGTTCTTGCAGGTGAGACTAGTAGAGGAGGACAAGCCCCTGCTACGGTTCCTATGGAGAGAGAAGATCGGAGATGAGAACCCAGCCATCTACCAGTGGGAAGTACTCCCCTTCGGAACCACATGCAGCCCGTGCTGTGCTACATTTGCACTACAGAAACACGTCACAGAGGACCCAGCAGCAGATGAAGAGGTCCAACACAGTGTGAAGAACAGTTTCTACGTGGACAACTGTTTACAAAGCGTTTCGACTCAAGAAGAAGCCGAGGCTCTCCTAATCAAGTTACGCGCCTCCCTGATCAAAGGCGGCTTTGATCTCAGGCAGTGGGCCAGCAGTGACCCGCACGTATTGCGCAGCCTCTCCTCCGCGGACAAGGCTGCCAGCAGCGAGACCTGGATGGCGACAATCCCAGGAGAAGCCCAAGAAATGACACTAGGACTAGTCTGGCGCTTCAAAACAGACTCGCTCCACTATAGACACAAACCCTTGGCTCCAGAGCAGGGAAGGTCGACGGCGATACCGACCACCAGACGGAGTGTGTACAGAACACTCGCCAGACAATATGACCCGTTGGGATGTATTCTACCTTACACCACCAGGGCAAAGATGATTGTACGAGCACTATGGGACAAGGACCAGGGCTGGGACGACCCAATACCCGCACACCTTGCCTCAACATGGAGAGAGTGGGAGACGGAACTCTGCTCACTCCCAGGCGTCAATATACGCTGCAGCTACTTCCCATCCACAGTGAGGCCAGAGACATGCGAGATTGATCTACACGTCTTCAGCGACGCCTCCGAAGTAGCCTACGGATCGGTGGCCTACTTGCGTGCCCAAGAGAAGGGAGGAAAGATACACACTGCTTTCATCCTGGCCCACTCAAGAATAGCCCCACGTAAGCAACAATCTATCCCACGTCTAGAGCTCTGCGCAGCCCTCGCAGGAGCGCATCTAGCCACGTTAATCCAACGTGAACTCACCATTCCGGTGCACAGAACAATCTTGTGGTCAGATTCCACGACAGTACTCACATGGATCAAGTCTGATTCATGCAGATACAAAGTCTTCGTGGGAGTCAGAGTCACCGAGATTCAAGAGTTAACAGAAGAAGCGAGCTGGCGGTATGTGGACACCAAACACAACCCAGCTGACGTCATCACCCGGGGAATGTCTCTGGATGACCTAACCCGTCGCAACATCTACAGTGACGGACCAGAATTCCTCAAGCTCCCGGAAGGAGATTGGCCTACGCCCACCCCGCGGTAAGCAAGTGACGAGGAGGCTGAGAACAAGAAACCTATGTTCTGTGGACTGAGCACTGTCGCCTCCACAGACCCCAACATAGATGACTGCATTACCCTAGAGAGTGCGCAGCAAAGAACATTCCTGCGGCACCACCCAGAGATTCAGTCCACCACTGACATGTCAGCAGCTGACTACGAAGAAGCAGAACTTCTTCTACTACAACGAGCCCAGAGAGACTCGTTCCCCGATGAGCTAGACTGTCTACAGGGAGGAAACCCCGTCCCATCAGACAGCAGACTGATTCACCTGGCACCAGAGAGTGACGCCCATAATCTCATCAGAGTGGGTGGTCGCCTGCGGAGAGCCCCCGATCTACCAGATGACATTAAGTACCCGATCGTCTTGAACAGCCGACACAAGGTCACAGAGCTGATCATAAAGAAATACGACGAGGATGTACACCACGCAGGAGCAGAGAGAGTCTTCGCGGAGATCAGATGTCGTTATTGGATATTGCAAGGGAGAGAAGCAGTACGGCGCTTCCAGCGAACCTGTCTAGACTGCCGTAAGTGGCGCGCGCAGCCCAGCATACCACGGATGGCTGACTTACCCCCCTGTCGCCTCCGAATCGGCGACAAGCCATTCCACTCCACAGGCATGGACTGCTTTGGCCCGTTGTATATAAAGAGAGGAAGAGGCACCGAGAAGCGGTGGGGTATTGTATTCAAATGCATGACCACCAGAGCGATACATATCGAGCTCCTTCCGACCATGAGCACAGACTCATTCCTTATGGCCTTCCGAAGATTCACATCACGGAAAGGAAAACCGTCTACATTGTTGTCTGATCACGGGACCAACTTCAAAGGCGGAGAAAGAGAGCTGAGAGAGAGCTTCCAAGCTATGGGCCCAGAACTTAAGACCCACCTCGCTCCATCCCAGATTGACTTCCAGTTTAATCCCCCGAACGCACCCCACTTCGGTGGAACCTGGGAACGAGAAGTACGTTCTATAAAGACAGCCCTGTACGCCGTGCTCGGGGCCCAGACTGTGGCGGAGGAAGTCCTAATGACAGTCCTCACGGAGATCGAGGGAGTATTGAACTCAAAGCCCCTCGGTTACGTCTCCAGTGATATAGCAGATGTCGACCCAGTCACCCCCAACACACTCTTGATTGGGCGGCTGGACCCCGCGCTACCCCAGACAATGTACAGGCCTGAAGAAGCGAACGGCCGAAGAATGTGGAGGTACAGCCAAGTACTAGCTGACAAGTTTTGGAGCAGCTTCCTACTTCACTACCTACCGTCTCTACAGACCCGCCAGAAGTGGGTAAAAGAGAGAGACAATTTGACAGAAGGAACAGTCGTCATGATTATTGACCAGTCACTACCCAGAGCTATGTGGCCGGCTGGCCGCGTAAGCAAAGTGATCACCGGTGCCGATGGCAAGGTCCGAGCAGCTGAAGTACTCGTCCAAGGGCGCACTTACACACGTCCCATGGCAAGGCTCATAGAACTGCCCCGACTCCCAGATACTATCGATGATGACCATGACCCCATGACTTTGTGAGTTGACTGACCCTTACAGCGGACCTTGAGTGGTAGACAGTGCGGTTAATCTGTCTCTGCTTAGCTAATTAGGTGGGACTAATTAGGGGGCGGCTGTTGTGAAGGATCAGATTAAACCGAATATATATATTTATTTATATATATATATTTAATTGTATTTGTATATCGTTTGATATCCCCTGTATATTCCTTGTACAATATGCATTGAATATCCCTTTAGTCTACTAAACAGCCCATAATAGTTTCATTCTACCATTGGACGAGAACCTGGCGCCAGGTTGCCATACCCCTAGGTCCAAGTTCAATCGTGCCGCCTAACATGTCGTGGCAAGCCCCGGTTCCGCGCAGGAATATGTCGGGCGAAATACGAATGGTACTATTTGTTCATAGCGCATATATATATGGCGCAAGTAAAGTAGAACTTTCTTTTTAGTCCAGTTCTTTACCCTCCAACAGAGTGACAGACGCGAAGCCTCCCCACGACGCACGTGTGGTGTAGTAAGGCCTACTTGGCCCAGAATAGGCATTGAGATATCGTGTAGATTAATAGTTGAATAGTCATAGTTTGGCACTATACCGTCGAGTTGGACGTATTCTATTAAGCTAATAATAGTCTATTTATGTATGGTGCATCGTTCGGTTAGAGTTCTAAAGTTATCAGTACCCCCATCGTTCCTGACGTTATCTGGACGCTTAACCAGGCTGAGCAGACCCCTAGTGGTGCTTGCATCCGAGGAGCTCCGGGCCAGGGCGACCGGACCTGTATATTGGATTACTCTACCCGGACGACGGCGAGCCTTCCACGGCTTGGATTATGCTTTGGGTGCTTTGATTATTCCATGGATAAAGGCCAACACTGCGGAGTGTTGGAACTACCCCCCGGAGAGGACTCCAGGTGAGACGGCGCTCTACACCAGTGAGGTCGCCTCACGTCTCTCCGTTGTGGACCGGCAGCCACCGTCCACAGAGGGTCCAGCTGTATTCGTCTGCGGACCGAGGTTCTGTGGGCACCGTGTTCAAGACTTTGAATTCTCCCAAGACACCGTCGGCCAGATGGGATACCGCCAGCGGCTTCTCTAACCCCCCCCTCCTACTGTCTTACAACCAGCGGGACACCCCCCCCCCCCTTAGTGTATCCAGCTATAATCATTTAAGTACCATCGCTATCAATTCCTAAATATTCCAGGTTGTATACTTACTCCCTGCGTAACCAGAGATTGGACATTCAATGTTGATTTACCTACGAATACTCATTTGCCATAAAAGTGCATATTTCATATTTCAAATCATAAATGTAATTAAGTGAACGTTGTATATACCCTTTGCTATATTAAACCTTCGATTTGGTACATTTGTGTGGATTCGTTTCATCAGGTGGGAAAGTGTTCATCATACTTATATCATGTACTGGATGGCCAGAAGTTAAAGTACAAGAGGTAGTGGTATTAAATATCATATCTAACAATACAGTCAGGGAATTGTACCCCTCAGTTACAAGAACGATGCTGAGAAGCTAATTCATGCATTCATATCTAGCCGGTTAGACTACTGTAATGCACTTTTCACAGGTCTCCCTAAGAAAACCACAGAGAGGCTTCAGCTAATCCAAAACTCTGCAGCCTGACTGCTAACTAGAACCAAAAGGAGAGATCACATTAGTCCAGTCTTAGCTGCTTTACACTGGCTTCCTGTAACATTTAGAATTTACTTTAAGGTCCTTCTCCTTACATACAAAGCTCTAAATGGACAGGGACCTAGCTACATCGCCAACACTCTAATAAATTACACACCAGCAAGAACACTGCGATCATCAGCTGCTGGACTACTAGAGGCTCCCAGAAACAGTCAAAATAGGATCGGTGTTACAAAGGGTCAGATTAAACCGAATATATATATTTATTACTTGAGATATATTGTATAATATTTGTATATCGTCTGATATCCCTTGTATATTCCTTGTACATATACACGGAATATCCCTTTACCTAGGTACAGGCCAGACCATAATATTCGTTCTCCTATTGGACAGCGACCCCTAGGCGCCAACGGCCATACCCCCAATGGCAAGTTCAAAGCTACCGCTAAGACATGTCTCAACATGTCCAGGTTTGCGCAGTAATACGAGACAGAACTGAGGTTGGCACTAGATTATTCACCTTACGTATAAATACGTCGCAGGTGGATACAGCAGCACTTAGCCTAAAAGTGAGTTGACCAAAAACGTTGAAGCCTTCACCACGATACAACGTGCCGTGAAGTGGGCCCCTTTTGCCCCTAAATAGAGCCTTGAGAACCGCGTGCGAATTGATAGCTAAAGTGTCAGAGTTTAACGCTGTATCGTCGAGTTCGACTTATTCTATTGTAAAGTAATAGTCTATTCAATCAATTTCAATTTCAATTTATTTAATGACCACCCAGCCAGGCTGGTGGAATTTAGTTTCAGTGCAGATTTCATAGCAGTTCCAACATAAAAACATAAAAACATAGAACATATAACATCACTTACAGCGTACATAAAAGAAAACACAATTACATAGATATAGTTCAGAGTTTGTCCATGTCCATGTCAGCAGAGGTAAGGGGGGTTGCGGGGGGTACTACAGGGGGGGGGGGGGGGGTGCTACAGGGAGTTCAGTGTCCGTATGGCAGTGGGGAAGAAGCTGTTTTTGAACCGGGTTGTTTTGGTGGTCAGGGATCTGTAGCGCCTCCCGGAGGGCAGCAGCTGGAAGATGTGGTGTGCTGGGTGAGTGGGGTCGGAGATGATTTTCCTGGCTCTCCTGATTGTGATTTGGCGGTGGAGTGATTCGAGGGAAGGGAGGGGGGTGCAGATTATTTTTGAGGATTTATTGATGATTCTTTGTAGTTTGTTTTTTGAGTGAGTGTCCAGATTGCTGTACCAAACAGTTATGGAGAAGGTGAGGATGCTTTGTATAATGGCCTGGTAGAAACGGAGCAAGAGATGTTTATTGACTCTGTATTTCTTAAGCTGGCGGAGGAAGAAGAGTCTTTGATTTGCTTTTTTGTGTATGTGGTCTGTGTTGGTTTTCCATTTGAGGTTATTGCTTATGTGAGTGCCGAGAAATTTGAAGGAATCTACTATTATTTATAGTGTATCGTGCGGCTACCGTTCTACAGTGACCAGCATTACCACCGGTTCGTCGTACCGAGCTAGTGCACTTATCCAGGCTGGATAAGTGCCGCCATCCGAGGAGTCATAGACGAGAACCGTTGGATATGTACACCGGAGAACCTACACCGGCGAATGCAGAGCCTTTTCCGGCTGGATTATATTGCTTTGGTACTGTGGCTGCTGGAGCAGAGAACCGTCTACCCCACTGCTGTGTGGGATCTACCCTGTGAGGAGCACCGTCGAGCCCGCCTCTAGGACCCACAGAGGCTGGCTAGCTTTCATCCATGCTGTCTTGCATACCGGAGTATAGCTGTTGCTTTGTCTACGGACCAAAGGATTATTGCACTGTCTCCTGTATCTGGAGTCTCTTTATTCCTCGTTGATCCAGACTTTGCTCCCGACCATTCCTCTCCCCTGCTGGCTTACAACCGGAGGGAACCCCCTTAGTATCTCCAGCTGACTACGAGTGTGCCTTATGTAATTCTTATGCTACAGGTGGTGTCAGTTATACCCATCTTATTATGCTCATGGACTTACGCTCTTGACCTACTTAAGTGTTCTTCGCCATATAAGCGCAATTCATAATTCTCAATTTGTAACCTATTGTTGCTGCTCTAATAATAAATACTTCTAAATATAACTTTCTTTGTTAAGCCGTATTCTTGTGTGGGTGTTCACCAGATATACCGTGTACTGTATGGCCAGTAATTAAAGTACATAACTAAGTAGTGGTTTAATGATACCATACTCTCAATACAGTCAGGGAATTGTACCCCTCAGTTACAATTGGTCCTTCGAGCCGGAGGAATATCAGTGTAATATCTAAATATAATATTGATATTAACCATGGCCAGCGGTGAACACTCCACAAACGGCTCTCCTAAGCTAGAACGCCCGCAGCGCAGACGTCAGCCACCTCCTTACCTAGAGGACTACGCTGCCAGTCTAATACCTAGCTTTATACAGACGTTAAATGTGGGAAAAGCGGATAGTAAAAGCATGTCAAACCCTACCGACCAGGCGACCTTGCCAGTAGAGACCCTAGTGGGTTCTAACGTAACTGACCAAGCTCACAGGGGGGACCAGGAGGGACATGACATGACTATACCCCCCGACAACGTCAACGGGACGGTCCCCGGAGAGCTCCAGGATAAAGAAAGCGCTCCAGGGACGGAACCCGACCCACTACCAGAAGAGAAGCGCGCCCAGGAGATAGACCTCCTCGGAGCGCGCCAGGAGAACGGATCTCCAACGAGCACTGTCAGAAGCCGATCACCTCCATCAGTGTCTTCCCCCAGCGAGGCGGACAAGATGCTGGCGCAGGCATTCATCGCCACCCTGGCAGCCTCCACTGAACGCGATCGACTCCAAGCACAGACGCTTAGCGAGCGCGAACATTCTTCCATGGAACAAGAGCGCCTCCGGGCGCAACAGCTAAGTGAGCGCGAACACTCTACCATGGAAAGAGAACGCCTGCAGGCTCAACAACTGAGTGAGCGCGAACAATCTGCAGACCAAAGAGAGCGCCTTCACGCGCAACTCCAAGCGCAAGCCCTTAGTGAACGCGAACACTCTGCGACCCAGCGAGAGCGCTTCCAGGCGCAGCAAATGAGTGAAGACGACCGCATACGCCTGGAGACCAGACGCCTCCAGGCGGAAGAGAATATTGAAAGAGACCGCGCCGATGCCCAGCGCGCCGCCGCCGATGCACAGCGCGACGCCGCCAATGCACAGCGCGACGCAGCCCAAGCCCAGCGCGAAGCAGAGCGCGACCTCGCTCACATCAAGCGCGAAGCAGAGCGCGACCGACTACAAGCGCAGATAATGGAGCAATTGATTGCCAGGGCGACACCCCCTCTCTCCGCCCGGAGCCCGGCCAACAGAGACAGCCTATCCACATCTCCGAACCCCCTCCCCGACCGGTCCATGCGAGACCCAGCAACCGGGAAGAACCGGCCTATGCCGCCGAGAGACTGAATAGACGACTTCAAGATTTAGAAGACCTAGCAGAGGAAGAGGAAGAGGAGGAAGGTCAAGCCCACCAGCAGCATCGTACTCCACAGGACCAGGAGGTCCAGTACAGCCCAGACTTTACCCCAGAGGCCCTGCGCTACAGACCCCCGACTCAACTCAGGGGTGAGTTTGACGCACAGCCAGCCCCGAGGAACAGCACCTGGGTACCCGGGCTTTGGTACCCACCAAGTACCAGCCCACGACGACACGTACGGGGAGACTCGCCCAGGAGGCCTCTCCCCCAACGCTCACCGATGTGCCAGCCATCCATGGCATCGTACCTTGGCACACCGATGTTCCCGGATTTTACGCACGAGGACAGAGCACAGTACACGGAATTACGGATGTGCTTAGAGACTATGATGTCCGACGTCCCTTATGAGTCGTACAAATATGCTATCCTCCTCAAGCACCTGAAGGTGCCCAGAGCGCATAATATAGCGCTGGCATATTCCAACTCAAGTACCCCATACACCGCGGCTCTAGTAGCCCTCGACCAGCGTTATGGACGCATATGGGACTACGTGATACAAGAGATAAGGAATATTGACCGTCTCCCCCCCGCCACAGACAATCGCTCATTGGATGACCTCTCTATCAAGGTACAATCCCTGGTAGGGATGCTCGGGGCCCAAAAGGAAAAGGGTAGACACGAACTGTATGCTAACTCTAATGTAGAAAGGATATTAGAGAAGCTTCCTCCAGCCCGACAAGAGCGCTTCAGGCGGCAAAGAGACCACCGTAATCCCGACGGTCCCGAGCCATCCCTCCTAGACCTGGCCGACTTCCTCGCGAGAGAAGTCAGCAGCCTACGACTGGATACGTTCGTGCGGAGTGGACCAAGCCCCAGAGATGGACCTCGGAGATCCAACGATAACCGCAGGCTGGTGACCGTCATGCACCAAGCCGAATCAGTACAGCGGAACAAGAACCACAACACCCCCTCGACGAAAGAGAAGTGGAAGATTGTATGCCAGTACTGCGAAAAAGAACATTGGCTGTCACAATGTGACACTTTCAAGAAGATGACCGCCGACGAGGTGAGTCAATGGATAAAGTCCAACCGCCGCTGTTATCGCTGTGCGCGCAGCCATATGGCAGTCGAGTGCCGCTTGAAGAAGAGGTGCAGCCGGTGTGACGGCGCCCACTTGGACGTCTTGCATGACAGCAACAGGAAGAAACTCGCACCCCCAAGCAGCACCAGAGTAAGTGTCATGTATATTGACCCCGCCAGCAGCGGGAGCTCCCGAGTGCTCTTGAAAGTGGTCCGAGTGACATTAAGCTACGAGGACAAGGTCATGGACACTTACGCCGTCCTTGACGACGGGTCAGAAAAGACTCTCCTCCTCGCATCCGCTGCAGCCCAGCTGGGTCTGCGGGGGAGCGAAGAAACGATGACAATTCGTACTATAAGAAGAGACCTGAAGACAATAAAGGGTGAGAACGTCTCCTTCACTATCGCAGCAAGCGGGCAGCCAGAGAGGCGGTATAGGATCACTAACGCTTTCACCAGCCAAGACATAGGCCTGTCGCGGTACACCTACCCCATCTCCAAGCTGTTGGAAAAATATGTGCACCTGCGTCAACTACCTATACCGCTCATCGACGGCACCACCCCGACCCTGCTCATAGGATCCGACCACGCACACCTCATCGTCCCAACGGACCGGGTCCACATCGGGCCCAGAGGCTGTCCAGCAGCAGTCGAGACCCGCCTAGGATGGACACTACAAGGCCCCCTCTCCAGGTCTCCCAACCGACCAGCAGCCAATCGCTGCCTCCACTCCAGAGTGACAGAAGAAGACACCACCCTCTTACAGCACGTCGAGAGGCTATGGACACTAGAGACAATGCCCTTTAAGAACGAAAAGAAACACATTCGTTCCAAGGAAGACATTTATGCCATAGCCCTCCTCGAGCAGAGGACAAAGAGAGTCGAGGTCAATGGAGTGATGAGATACGCAACTCCACTCTTGAGGCGAGAGGGTATGCCCACCTTCCACGCCTCAAAAGAAGCGACGGAGCGATATCTACTGAACACCGAGCGGCGCCTAGCCAGAGACCCCGCTCAAGCCACTGTGTACCGCGCTGAGATTGACAAGCTAATCACAGCGGGAAAAAATAAAGAAAATTGACATTCAAGAGGCCGATCAGACGACCGAATCATGGTACGTGCCCCACCACAAGGTCCACCACAACGGCAAGGATCGTATTGTGTTTAACTGCAGCTACCAGATCGGATTACAAAATCTGAATAAAGAACTCTTGCCCGGTCCAACACTCGGCCCCTCTCTACTAGGCGTGTTGCTACGTTTCCGCCAGAACAAGGTGGCCATCAGCGGCGACATCAAAGGGATGTTCCTGCAGGTGCGACTAGTGGAAGAGGACAAGCCCCTGCTGCGGTTCTTACGGAGAGAGAGGATCGGGGATGAGCAACCATCCATCTATCAATGGGAAGTCCTCCCTTTCGGAACCACATGCAGCCCATGCTGTGCTACGTTCGCACTGCAAAAACATGTCGCAGAGGACCCAGCAGCCGACGAGGAGGTCCGACAAAGTGTAGAGAGGAGTTTCTACGTGGACAACTGTCTGCAAAGCGTCTCGACGCCAGAAGAGGCCGAGGCCCTCCTACTCAAGCTCCGCGCCTCCCTGATCAAAGGCGGCTTTGATCTCCGGCAGTGGGCCAGTAGCGACCCTCAAGTACTGCGCAGCCTCTCCCCAGAGAACAAGGCAGCAAGCAGCGAGACCTGGATGGCGACCATCCCAGGTGAAGCCCAAGAAATGACATTAGGACTAGTCTGGCGCTTCAAAACAGACTCGCTCCATTATAGACACACACCCCTGACCAAGGAGCAGGGAAGGTCGATTTCACTACCGACCACCAGACGGAGTGTATACAGAACACTCGCCAGACAATAGCAGGAGCAGGTCCTAAATTATTATTATTATTATACCCCATACCCGACCACCTTGCTTCCACATGGAGAGAGTGGGAAACAGAACTCAACTCGCTCCCAGGTGTCAACATATGCCGCAGCTACTTCCCACCCACAGTGCGGCTGGAGACGTGTCAGATGGACCTGCACGTCTTCAGCGACGCCTCCGAAGTAGCCTACGGTTCGGTGGCCTACTTGCGCGCCCGAGAGGAGGGAGGAGAAATACATACCGCCTTCATCCTGGCTCGTTCAAGGATAGCCCCCCGCAAGCAACAATCGATCCCGCGTCTAGAACTCTGCGCAGCCCTAGTAGGAGTGCAACTCGCCACGTTAATCCAACGTGAACTCACCATCCCGGTGCAAAGAACAATCCTGTGGTCAGACTCCATGACCGTACTCACATGGATCCAGTCCGATTCGTGTAGATACAAGGTCTTCGTGGGAGTCAGAATCACAGAGATCCAAGAGTTAACAGAATCAGCATGCTGGAGGTACGTGGACACAAAACAGAACCCAGCAGACGTCATCACACAGGGAATGTCCCTGGATGACCTCACTCGTCACAATATCTACAGTGACGGTCCCGAGTTCCTCAAGCTCCCGGAAGAAGAGTGGCCTAACCCCACCCCACGGGAGGCTAGTCAAGAGGAGGCAGAGATGAAGAAATCTATGTTCTGTGGGTTGACACACACACCAGTCCCCACAGACCCCAACATAGACGACTGCCCCACCCTTGAGAGTGCGCAGTTAAAGACATTCCTGTGGCACCACCCTGAGGTTCCCTCCACTACTGACATTAATGCAGCTAATTACGAAGAAGCAGAACTCCTTCTGCTACAGCGAGCCCAAAGAGACTCGTTCCCCGACGAGCTAGACTGTCTGCAGGGATCAAAGCCAGTCCCGTCAGACAGCAGACTGCTCCACTTGGCCCCTGAGTGCGACGCCCATGATCTCATCAGAGTGGGTGGTCGTCTGAGAAGGGCCCCGGACTTAACGGATGACGTCAAGTTCCCTATAGTCCTCAACAGCCAACAAGGTCACAGAGCTCATCATAAAGAAATACGACGAGGACGTGCACCATGCTGGGGCAGAGAGAGTCTTCGCTGAGATCAGACGTCGCTATTGGATACTGCAAGGAAGAGAAGCAGTACGACGCTTCCAGCGGACCTGTCTAGACTGTCGCAAGTGGCGAGCACAGCCCAGTATACCCAGGATGGCTGACCTACCCCCCTGTCGCCTCCGACTCGGCGACAGGCCCTTTCACTCCACCGGTATGGACTGCTTCGGCCCGCTGTATGTGAAGAAAGGAAGAGGGACGGAGAAGAGGTGGGGTATTGTATTCAAATGCATGACCACCCGAGCGATACACATAGAACTCCTTCCAACCATGAGTACGGACTCATTCCTTATGGCCTTCCGGAGATTCACAGCGCGGAAAGGAAAACCGTCTATATTATTGTCTGATCACGGGACAAACTTCAAAGGCGGATAAAGAGAGCTGAGAGAGAGCTTCCAAGCTATGGGCCCAGAACTTAAGACCCAACTCGCTCCCTCTCAGATTGATTTCCAGTTTAACCCCCCGAACGCCCCTCACTTCGGGGGAACCTGGGAACGAGAAGTACGTTCAATAAAGACAGCCCTGTACGCCGTGCTTGGGGCCCAGACCGTGGCGGAAGAAGTCCTCACGACAGTCCTCACAGAGATCGAGGGAGTATTGAACTCAAAGCCCCTCGGTTACGTCTCAAGTGATGTAGCAGATGTCGACCCAGTCACCCCCAACACTCTCTTGATGGTGCGGCTGGACCCCGCGCTCCCACAGACAGTGTACAGACCTGAGGAAGCGAACGGCCGAAGAATGTGGAGGTACAGTCAAGTATTGGCTGACAAGTTTTGGAACAGTTTCCTCCTCCACTATCTACCGTCTCTACAGACCCGCCAGAAATGGGTAAAAGAAAGAGACAATTTGACGGAGGGCACAGTCGTCATGATCATAGACCAGTCACTACCCCGAGCTATGTGGCCGGCCGGCCGCGTAAGCAAAGTGATCACTGGTGCCGACGGAAAGGTCATTGCGGCAGAAGTGCTCGTCCAGGGACGGACATACACCCGACCCGTGGCGAGGCTGATAGAGTTGCCAAAGCTACCTGACTCCCTTGCTGACGACCATGACCCACTGACTTTGTGAATTGCCCTACTCTTCACAACGGACATTGAGTAGTGGACAAGACAGTTAATCTGTCTCTGCTTATCTAATTAGGTGCGGACTAATTAGGAGGCGGCTGTTACAAAGGGTCAGATTAAACCGAATATATATATTTATTACTTGAGATATATTGTATAATATTTGTATATCGTCTGATATCCCTTGTATATTCCTTGTACATATACACGGAATATCCCTTTACCTAGGTACAGGCCAGACCATAATATTCGTTCTCCTATTGGACAGCGACCCCTAGGCGCCAACGGCCATACCCCCAATGGCAAGTTCAAAGCTACCGCTAAGACATGTCTCAACATGTCCAGGTTTGCGCAGTAATATGAGACAGAACTGAGGTTGGCACTAGATTATTCACCTTACGTATAAATACGTCGCAGGTGGATACAGCAGCACTTAGCCTAAAAGTGAGTTGACCAAAAACTTTGAAGCCTTCACCACGATACAACGTGCCGTGAAGTGGGCCCCTTTTGCCCCTAAATAGAGCCTTGAGAACCGCGTGCGAATTGATAGCTAAAGTGTCAGAGTTTAACGCTGTATCGTCGAGTTCGACTTATTCTATTGTAAAGTAATAGTCTATTATTTATAGTGTATCGTGCGGCTACCGTTCTACAGTGACCAGCATTACCACCGGTTCGTCGTACCGAGCTAGTGCACTTATCCAGGCTGGGTGGCATAAACTCGTGCCGCCATCCGAGGAGTCCTAGACGAGAACCGTTGGATATGTACACCGGAGAACCTACACCGGCGAATGCAGAGCCTTTTCCGGCTGGATTATATTGCTTTGGTACTGTGGCTGCTGGAGCAGAGAACCGTCTACCCCACTGCTGTGTGGGATCTACCCTGTGAGGAGCACCGTCGAGCCCGCCTCTAGGACCCACAGAGGCTGGCTAGCTTTCATCCATGCTGTCTTGCATACCGGAGTATAGCTGTTGCTTTGTCTACGGACCAAAGGATTATTGCACTGTCTCCTGTATCTGGAGTCTCTTTATTCCTCGTTGATCCAGACTTTGCTCCCGACCATTCCTCTCCCCTGCTGGCTTACAACCGGAGGGAACCCCCTTAGTATCTCCAGCTGACTACGAGTGTGCCTTATGTAATTCTTATGCTACAGGTGGTGTCAGTTATACCCATCTTATTATGCTCATGGATTTACGCTCTTGACCTACTTAAGTGTTCTTCGCCATATAAGCGCAATTCATAATTCTCAATTTGTAACCTATTGTTGCTGCTCTAATAATAAATACTTCTAAATATAACTTTCTTTGTTAAGCCGTATTCTTGTGTGGGTGTTCACCAGATATACCGTGTACTGTATGGCCAGTAATTAAAGTACATAACTAAGTAGTGGTTTAATGATACCATACTCTCAATACAGTCAGGGAATTGTACCCCTCAGTTACAATCGGTAATGCAGCCTTTATCAACTATGCCCCAAAACTGTGGAACAAACTACCCCAAAACATCAGAGAAGCCAACTCGCTAGACATCTTTAAAAGACAGCTTAAAACCTATCTCTTTGCTCAGGCATTACACTGTGGGGTAATGCAGGCAAATATTTGAAGATAGATATCTGTTACCACCTAGTGGCAAGGGGAAATATTATTATAGAAACATCAGGGATATCCTGACACAAATTGTACTTACCTGCACTATTCTTACCCTGCCTACTTTTATACACTGCCTATCAAATTCATGTGTCGGTTATCACACTTTTTACTTCTTACTAGGGATGCCCCGATCGATCGGCCACCGATCGTTATCGGCCGATAATCAGTATAAATATGCGATCGGTGATCGGTGATAATGCTTTATTTTCGCCAATCGTCAAACCCGATCTCACTCGCTCGTCTCGCTGAGTTCTGTCTCAGACACCGGGAGCTGTGCGGCGTCTGCTCCTCCCTCCAGCCCCTCCCGCGCGCATGTAAACACGGGTCTAGTAGTCTAGTCTAGTGGGACGGGAGCTGGGAGGACAGCGTCTCCCTTAGCTAACGTTAGCTACCGTTACAAAATGACCCAGTCAACCATTCACTTCCAGTCCAATACATGATGAGGCATTGTCTGAATTGATTGATTGATTGATTGATTGATTGATTGAAAAGTGTATTAACAGATTGCAGAATGGGTACAGTACAGTACAGCTCAATACATACAATTGTTAAGAGGATGCAGACCTGAGAAAGACTTTCGTCTTGTTTCCATCAGGGTCCCCCATTTTCAATTCATCATATGACACACATGACATACAGATAGACAGTACTGCTACATCTATACATTTATGACATACCAGATTTTCAAATACAGTACTGTTTGTGATTCTAAAAAAATCCAGAAGAAGAGTATATACATTTGACATAGAAACTGTGCATTGGGGGAGGTTGGGTAGGTGGGGTGGGGCTGTACATTGGAGGTGGGGGGGGGGGTTGGGTATGGGGGGGGGACACTGTACATTGGAATACTGACATACATTTGACATGGAAACTGTACATTGGAGGAGGTTGGGTAGGTGGGGTGGGGTTGGGTGGGGCTGTACATTGGAATACTGACAAAGCCATGCTTGGTCTTTATTGTACAACTGGGTTAGGACATTTGTAGGGGCCAGTTTTGAATTGCAGTCTCCCGTAGGTGTTCTTTGAGAGTGTTTTTGAAGGTGGGTAGTGATTTACATTCCTTTACAGCTTTGGGTAGGGCGTTCCACATTGTTGTGGCATAATTGCGAAACGTGTTTAGTCCCTTGTTTGAGCCGAATCTGGGTTTTACATGATTTGTGGAGCTCCCTCTGGTGTTGTGATCGTGGTATTCACTGACCTTTGGGAAGTATTTTGACATGTACATGGGTACCTTGGTCGTGTAGTGTATCTTGTAGACCAGGCCCATTGCAAGTTGCTGTACTCTGTCGTCTACTCTAAGCCATCCTAGGTTGGCAAAGTGTGCAGGGGTGAGGTGGGTTCTAGGAGTCAGGTCAAGCAGTAGTCTGACTAGTTTGTTTTGAGATGTTTGTAATTTGGTTTTTAGTGCCTTTGAGGTGCTTTGGTACCATGAGGTGCAAGCATAGTCGTAGTACCCTTGAATGAGTGCTCCTGCCAGAGTCTTCAGGGTATTCTTGTTTACCAGGGAGGAGATCCGGTACAAGAATCGAGTTTGTTGATTGACTTTTTTTATTACATTGGATGCCATTTTGTCACAGGAAAGATTAGCCTCTAGGATGGAACCCAGGTAGGTAATTTCATCTTTCCTTGTGACAATATTGTCACCCACTGTAACTGAGAAGCCGTCTGTTTTGCTGAGTTTGTTATTTGAACCGAAGAGAATGGACTCTGTTTTGCCCATGTGTAATGATAGTTTGTTGTCGGCGAGCCATATGCAGATTTTGCCTAGTTCCGAGCTGAGGGTTTTTTCAACCTGTAACTTGTTCTTGTCAGAGACCAGCAGGGCTGAGTTGTCCGCAAACAGGAACAAGTTGCAGTCACAAGCTGTATTCTGTATCTTTGCATGTCAACTAATAAAGAAACTTGAACTTGAACTTGAACTTGAGAGCCTATTAGGATGCTAGATCCTAATGTGAAACACTGTGATTTACCATACCTTGCTATGCTCGCTCATGCCTGTATTTTTTACTGTTGTGAAGCACTTTGAACTGCAACCTCTGTATGAAAAGTGCTATACAAATAAAGTTATTATATATAAAGTTATTAGTAACAGACAGTAACTGGCATTTGTAGAAGTGGAGAAATCTTCTATTTACTTAGGTATGTACTTTTAGGCAGATTTTCAGAAAATAGGGTCTTTATTGCGATTATTACCTAACCAAGCACCCAAAGGAGTGATGTGCTTTGGGGGGACTATATAGCATTTCCCCACCACTACTGTATGAGCCAGACAATAAAGCAGAATGTGTGCTCGATCACCACACGTTCTGATGTGAGCCCGAGCCCCAACGTCGGCATGATGGGATTACGCACAGGAGCTGGAGTGGTTAACACATACCTTTCCCACACACATTTGCAATGAATATTACAGCACAAACGTTTGTCATCCATGTCTTTCATCATTCCGTATAGACTGTTGTTCCTAAAGATGTAGCCTGTAGTCATGCACAGACCCAGGGAATTTGGCAACCACATTATTATATTACTGGTGTTGCACACCTGGGTGTTGATACGTTTGCTTTCCTATTTTTCGCTTGGTGGTACAATTGGAATGCGAGTGCAGTCAATGATAATAATTGTTAACAGAATTCGGCTATAGGGCGACAATAATGTGGTCAAGAGGCATGGTTTCTATCTTGAGCCCTTAATCGGCGTGGTTTATTATTCACATGGAAAGCAGCAGTTCTACAGGTCTTCTCTCACTGAGAGACATGGGGGGAGAGAAAGAAGGTGGAGGAGACACAGCTACTTATACTCGTCACCTGGTAGTACTCCTGAGTGTCTCCGCCTAGAACGCCCTCTAGTGGACACAGATATATATGCAGGTAGACAGACACTAGTGTGAACAGTTACATATGCAGTTAGACAGTTACTAACAATCCTACACAGAGCCTCTACCTTCAACACTCCCACTTAGGATTTAGCATACTGGCTGACTTCTTGGAAAAACATTTTACAAAGGAAATAATATAATCCCAAAAACATCAACAGGGTATGACAGTCAATATCTTCACATTAAACATGACCTTTGCAAATCCCTTCAATTTGTATTTGAAACTGGTTTCCTCATAGTGTCTGCTACTCTGTCGTCCATCGGACAGTAAACCGGTGTCATTATTTCTTCTCTGATGACATACCTGATGAGATGATATTTTCTATAATGGCATGTTTACATCTATATTGACACATTGGGTTCCTAGCAATCACAATGGTCCCCTGGGTGCCCTCATAAACAACAGTCTCCATATATGTACAATGTCCATCATTTTTAAATGGTTTTGACAGAACGCCCCTCATCTTCAAAAACACCATATTCGGTATGAAGGATACATTTCAAGTACCTACTGCACCTTGAGCAATATATTCATAACCTTATCTCCATCACTTCGAGCAGTTGCTCTAGATAAACACATTTTGCATTGTCATAGCAAGAAACATATACTCAGCTTCACAGGCTGATAGTATCGCTGTGGGCTTTAAGCCTTAAACCTTTGTTGTCTTTTCTGAAACACCGCTGTCCGTCTGCTGCACCTCTGGAATAACAAAAAACATATTTTTGACGTAGTTCAATGCTTCTCTGTGGGATCAACAAAAATACTATGACACTCGTACTCACTACAAAACATAGGTCAGGGCGAGTACAGGTTGTCTAACAAAATGGAGCTACCCACATTTTTCTATACATCTCTTACTTCAGTCAAAACATCTCAGGATCTTTCCCACATATCTCTTCTGGGATATCTCCACACAATTAGCAGACTGTTCGAAGTCCTCATAGTGTCTGCTACTCTGTCGTCCATCGGACAGTAAACCGGTGTCATTATTTCTTCTCTGATGACATACCTGATGAGATGATATTTTCTATAATGGCATGTTTACATCTATATTGACACATTGGGTTCCTAGCAATCACAATGATCCCCTGGGTGCCCTCATAAACAACAGTCTCCATATATGTACAATGTCCATCATTTTTAAATAGTGTTGACAGAACGCCCCTCATCTTCAAAAACACCATATTCGGTATGAAGGATACATTTCAAGTACCTACTGCACCTTGAGCAATATATTCATAACCTTATCTCCATCACTTCGAGCAGTTGCTCTAGATCAGGGGTGGCCAACCAGTCAGAGACTAAGAGCCACAAAAATGACTGTGGTACCACAAAGAGCCACACCATATACCAGCGTTTCTCAACCTTTTTTTTCAGTCACGGCACCCTTCATGTGTTTATAGGTCTCACCCTCTGGCCTCTGAAGTTGCTAATGTTTTTATTTGGGCCTCACAAGGTTAAAAGTACCCTGTGAGACCCACGGTTGCAAAATTACAAAATCACTTTTAGCCATTTAAAAAAAGAATGTTTATTTAAAAAATGTTAAGCACACGTATAGTCAATTGGTCCTGTTGTTCAGCCTCACAATGCTATTTGATAGTAAATGTGTTTATATGTCCCACCCTCTGGCCTCTGAAGTTGCTAATGTCTTTTTAATTTGGGCCTCACAGGGTTAACCTCTTAAGCCCGAGATATACAGTAAAAGTGTATATTTTCAGCATTACGTTTGTTTACCAATGATTTTAACTGTTATTAGTGAAATATAAGATTATAGAAATCTCAGGGCATTGATTCGGAAACCGGCGCATATTGACAGGAGGAAGTGGCACAGCCAAAAGTGAGTGTAGTCTTTTGAAGGAAGAGATTCACGGCTTTCGAATTTTGAAAAACGACCCTACCCAGCTCCTGTCAATCATCTGACTTCTGGATTTACTTTTTTATTTCTCTTATTTTTTGGGATTATCTCCCACAAACCTGAACGTTATTGCCAGAAAACAGAATGCAGTTAGTTTCTCTACCTTTCTGTCAACGTCTTGCAAAAAACGGTGTTGCAATACAATGAAAAATGGTGGAGAAATTTACATTATAAAAAAGATGGCAGAATTCAGTACTGTATCTACAAAACCTTCTGTTTAATCATCTTCCCTTTATTCATTTGCTTCGATTTTTCAGGTCTGGTAAATTTTAGCATGGTGTTATTCACAGTCAAAGTCACAGTCAAGATAAAAAATGTTTTTAAATAGAATTGATATTCGCCTTTGGTTCATTACAATTTACTCAAGCCTAGTAACAGACACACTATTTCTGACACTGATCCATATCCCATGTCCCTAGATTCAGATACCAAGAACATGCAAATGGACCATTAAAAAAATATATATATATTCTATGTCCTTATGGAATGAGTGACATAAAAAAAAAAGTTTAATTTTTTTTATTTTTTTTATTTTTTTATTTTTTTTATGGATGGAAGAGCCACACATTGACGGGCAAAGAGGTTGGCCACCCCTGCTCTAGATAAACACATTTTGCATTGTCATAGCTAGAAACATATACTCAGCTTCACAGGCTGATAGTATCGCTGTGGGCTTTAAGCCTTAAACCTTTGTTGTCTTTTCTGAAACACCGCTGTCCGTCTGCTGCACCTCTGGAATAACGAAAAACATATTTTTGATGTAGTTCAATGCTTCTCTGTGGGATCAACAAAAATACTATGACACTCGTACTCACTACAAAACATAGGTCAGGGCGAGTACAGGTTGTCTAACAAAATGGAGCTACCCACATTTTTCTATACATCTCTTACTTCAGTCAAAACATCTCAGGATCTTTCCCACATATCTCTTCTGGGATATCTCCACACAATTGGCAGACTGTTCGAAGTCCATACCTATAAAATGGTTTAACCTGCCTAGGTTTGTCTGGTGCGATGATCAAATCCTCCACTTCTGTATTTTAAACATTGTAAATCACATTTAAACAATTTTCTACAAACCATACTTTGTATTTGCCGTGGCCTTCAATACCCTCCTGGATTGAATACAACCATTTCCCTCCCACTGTCTGTCTGCCCTCTGGTAACTTGGTTGAATGCAACCATTTCCCTCCCACTGTATGTCTGCCCTCTTCGGGGGACAATGTGGCCTCTTTAAAGGTCGGGTTTACCCCACTGACTACCCTGTAGTAGTACTTAACGGGGGTAGGTGTACTGTCCTCCTCCTCACTCCCTTTCCTGGCAGAGTCTGTCAGATATTTTGGGGGTTTGTGTTGGCTTGAGGGATACCTCCCACTGCTTGGGGCACTTGACGTCACCCTCGGGTGCTCCTCGTCATCGCCCTCTGGGGGTTGCTGACTGTCTGTCTGCACGACTGTACTAAGTACACTGAGTTGATGTGTATCTGTTTCTACACACTTTGCTCTGGAGTCCAGCTCTGACTCCTCTGTCTGTGTCTCGCTCTCACAGGTTGTCTTCGTGACAAACTTGACTAGCATGTGTTTCTGCACTCTCCCGTTACCGGGATGATAAACTAGGAAAGCAGGGCTTCCTTTGTTGTGTCCTACGAAAAATCCTTTTACATCCTTGGACTTGGGTTTTCCCCTGTCCTGCAGGTACGCATAACACACTGATCCAAATCGGTGCATTCTGGCTAGATTACACTTCTTTCCTGTCAGCGCAGCGGGTGGTGCCCGAGTGCTTATTAAAGCACCTGTTTCTGGTGTAAGCGGCTTCTTGCACAGCATAATGCCACAGGCTCTTAGGTAAGTTACTATCTGCTAGCTTACACCTAGCCATTTCGAAAAGGGTGTGCCATTCCCTCTCTGCCACCCTGCTCTGGTGTGGGGGATATGGACGTGACGTCTCGTGTCTTATCTTATACCTTCTCAACAGTGATTGGAACTCTCTGTTTGCGAACTCGGTTTCGTGGTCGGATCTCAGACATCTTACTGTACCATAAGGGGCTACGTCTGCCAGGAATTTCTCTGTGGCCTGGAGTGTGTCACTCTTTGCTTTGAGAAAGTAAACAAACACTGCCCCTGTACACACGTCTGTAAAAGACTGTACATATCTAAAACCTCCTATGGACTCGTTGCTTACTGGGCCTGCTAGTGCCCGCCGTCCGCGCCCTGAAAGCGCAGTCTTCTTGTCCCGTTATTCTCCGGGCGTCGTCTCGATCCGTCTCACGTCGACCGTCGCCGCCATCGTGTCTGCTGTCGTCATCCTGTCCACAGCCGTCTTCTTGTCCGTAGCCGCCATTTTCTCCGTGGCCTCCGTCTCGTTCATGGCCGCCGTCTCGTCCGTAGCCGCCATTTTGTCCGTGTGCGTATCGCGCGCTCTGGTCGTGTTTCTTCATGCACGCTCTGTCTGTGTGCCCGTGGATCTGCAGAAGCTACACCAGACAGTCTTTGAGCAGTCGTTTCTCCGATGGCCTTTCTCTCCGCATCGCCAACACGCCAGTTCCGTCGTGGTCCTGGTTCTCTTCCTTGGCATCGCCTTTAGCACCCTCTCTCCCGCCTCCGTGGCGGCTGGGTGGGTATCTTCTGGGGCCTCGAAGTTCCTTAACTTGGCCTTGAACTGTCCTAGCGTCCTGTCTGTTTTGTACAGCTCCAGTAGTCCTCTCATCATCATCGCCATCATTAGCCCATCGCTTGGTGCTTCTCCGGCACTCCTCAATGGCGTCGTGATCTGCTCCGCTCTGTTGACGTATTCGGTCACAGTCTCTGTGGGCCCCTTCCTCAGGGCCGTTAGTGCTATGTAGAGGGCCACGACTCTGGGTCTTCCTCGCCCGATGTAATGCTTTCTCAGCACCTCCAGGCTTTCTCTGCCTCGGTCTTTAGTGTCGCGGAATATCAGCCCCAGGCTGGTGTTGTCGAGCAGCGGCGCTAACTCACAGTACGTGTCTTCGTTACGCTGGTCGTCCAGGGCTTGCTCTGCCGCCGTCAGTTCTCCCGTGGGGGCTGCCAGGATCGTCTCCTTCAGCCCCGCACCATGCATGCAGCATAGCATGCGCTCTTCCCAGAGCTCATAGTCCTCTGCTTTTCCATTGAATGTTGGCCATTTGCCCCTTCTCTGGTTTTCCATCCTCTTCGTTGGTGGTAGGCTTAGCTTTTGCTCTTGTTGGCCTAGCGTCTAGCCAGTAGCCACGCGGTGCTCCCGGCTCTAACCTAGCCTATACTTTAGCTAAGCTTGCTACAGTACCCTTATTATTTCGCCCCAATGTTATCTGGGCCCATAACCAGTTAACAGAATTCGACTATAGGGCGACAATAATGTGGTCAAGAGGCATGGTTTCTATCTTGAGCTCTTAACTGGCGTGGTTTATTTATTCACATGAAGAGCAGCAGTAACATACAGGTCTCCTCTCTCTGAGAGGCTTGGGGGGGGAGAAAGAAGTAGGAGGAGACATATCTATTTATACTCGCCACCTGGTAGTACTCCTGAGTGTCTCCGCCTAGAGCGCCCTCTAGTGGAAACAGCTATATATGCAGATAGACAGTTACTAGTGTAAACAGTTATATATATGCAGTTAGACAGTTACTAACAATCCTACACAGAACCTCTGCCTTCAACACAGGTGGACCATCCATGCGGGAAACTAAAGGGACGTCAGACTACATCTCCCTATAAATGTGCTCAGTTACCGCCAAATCTCTCAAGACGCATATAGCGTCGCTTTAACTGCACGGTGCAATTAGCCCCGACCTTTGTGAATTGGGAGTGTTTTTGGATGAGGCTCATTTGCTTAGAAAGGGGCACATGTTCCGCCCCTATTACCTCATTTTAATCCCTGCAAATACCACAGACACAATGCTGAAAGGCAACACAGTTACCATCTCATTTCACTCGTTGCGCTTCCTTTGTGAATAGCAAACTGTGTTTCAGAGCTATTTGCGCTGGCATAGCGTCAAAAAAAGCTGTGCAATCCCTTTGTGAATTCGCCCCTATGTCTTTGATTTGGAATTATTTCAAAGTGTCTCCAGATATTAAACTTGCCAAAAATGTTAATATATCTGACTATATTCAATATCCAAATTGTCATGGTTATCAATAATATCCAATAATGACAGGTAGAACATCTTTCAGAATGTTTATTCAAAGTGAATCAGCAATTTAGAGACAGGTAAATTATACGTTGTAATGTGGTAATTTCAACGGGCAGAGTATACACCTGACAGTCTGCCCAGAACATAAAGACTGAGCTTCTTTTATAGTGTCACTAGGCCAATGAAAATGTTTCTTCAGAAATAGGAACAGAAGACAAGACCAAATAAGAAATAGGTATCGGTGACATAGTTCGGGTTGGATTACAGCTGAGCTCAACACAGACTCTTGTCTCCGTTGTATAGGTCCACAAGAATGTATGGCATTCCTGCATAGGCACACATAGTATTCAATTCACATAGAATCAGTTTTACTGTAACACAGTAGATAAGTACATTGTAGACACTTGTTTAAGTCAATTATGGATAGATAGATAGATGGATAGATATATATGGTATATTATAGATACTGTAGATACTTTTATGGATAGTCTTATATTAGCAAAACACATGCTAGATCCTGACAATCGATAGATAGATAGATAGATAGATAGATAGATAGATAGATAGATAGATAGATAGATAGATAGATAGATAGATAGATAGATAGATAGATAGATAGATAGATAGATAGATAGATAGATAGATAGATAGATAGATAGATAGATAGATAGATAGATAGATAGATAGATAGATAGATAGATAGATAGATAGATAGATAGATAGATTGAGGAAGGGAAGAGCATTATTTGTTCCCAGATTTTTCTTGCGAGTTCAGAGGAATCGAACCAATTCCTGTATACCGCAGTGAGAGATAACATCACATGGTGATTTTACGTTGCTGTTAGGTTACATTTTTCTTGCGGCATGGGGTAATATTCTAGTGCTAGTGCGGAGGGGTGGGGGTCATTGAATGTATATTGAGGAAACACAATAGAAGCATAATGTATGTGTGCCAAATAACACGTTTCCCTTCCTGCTCTATTACATTTTTAGGTAAAAGATAGTTTGTTGACAACAGCTACAGTGTCTGGTTTGGGGCAGTGGATGTGCAGTAGAGGAGAGAAGTGGTGCAAGTATTGCCCAAAGGAACATTTCTAGTAGTTAGGTTGGAGAATCTGCTCATCGACCTACTTCTGGTTAGATTCCAGTTTCTGAGTTACAGTCTGCTAAATAGCTTATTTTAATGCTTGGCCTGTGATATGACCCAATTCTAAATATTGGTCTTATTGTTTTGGACCACCCTTTTTCACATTATTCTGAAATATTATATTATCAGTGGGGGCAGGTTTCTGACAGGAGACAGCAAACCATAAGCATATCCTTAAAGGAACACGCCAACATGATGTGCTTACCGTTTTCTCCAGAGTCAGACAAGAAGATGGATACCAATTTCCTCTCTGTGTGTTAAGTAGAGGGCTATCCAGCTGCAAGCTAGCCTAGCTTAGCACAAATGAATGGAAACAGATTTTTGTTGGCCAAAAATACTTCCCCCAAAGTTTTAAGGTAGGCTAGTGGTCCGTATTTGCTTCAATCAATTTGTACTAAGCTAGGCTAGGTTGCAGCCACGCATTTACAATAATGTTGGCATATATTAAGCCTAAATGTGTGTCTGCTGTACAGGTGGTCTAGTGGAATAAACAAGGCCCAATCCCAATTCCCTTGGTCCCTACCCCTCATTTTGGAGTGCCCTTGACTGGGTAGTGGCCTTCAAAACAAAGCTACAAGGAGTATGGGTTAAAATCTTTACCTAAGAACCTACATAATCCTGTAGTGATAAGTACGTATCAGCTTATTTGTTTAGTTACACATGTAACGGATGGTACCGCGAAGCACAGATGTACTTCCGATGTTGTGAAGTGACTGGGGCGAGTAGCGGTGCTCAAAAGTGACGCCAGTCACCATCTTTGAAGTATCACAAACTATTCTATCACATGGAGAAATGGCTAAATCATGCAAGATGTACAAAATGGAGGTTGGAAAGATGAAGAAAAAGGGTTGAGATTTCTCTCATGATGCTAGTGAGATTTTCTGTGCCAGACTTTCTCAAAACACAACGTCCCAACCATCTTTTAACCCAAAATAATCTGCCTGTTCACACACTCACAGTCAACCAGACGGATCCTGACATCAGTGTCCCGAGCCCGAGTAAGGGAAGTTGATGACATTGACTCTTCTGCCGAGGAAGTCACAGCCCTACTCATCCGCATGACGCCTTATTTCCCCATTGGTCAGTAGAAGTGACACTGTCTTGCTGGCCATACCTTTCGCTCGTGCCAGTGGTCACTTAGAAAAGCTGCCCGACAAAGCTGGCCAAATGGTACTGCTCCAAACTTTTATTTCAAGCTGTGTTTTATTTTTTTGTCTTTCTACCTTTTTCTCACATCCCCCAATTTAGTTGTTAAGCCAATTCCCTCCTGGTTGTTGCGCTGCCCTACTGTTGGTATGGGGAGGGTGTAGACTACTACATGCCTCCTCCGATACATGTGGAGTCGCCAGCCACTTATTTCCATCTGGCAGCTAGGAGTTTCACTGGGAGAGCATAACGCGTGCAGTGGTTCCCGCTACCTCCCCCAGATCCCCTCTCTGCTGAACAGGTGGCCGACCAGTAGGAGTCGCTATTGCAATGACCAGGACTCCTACACCACTGGCTTCCCACCCACGAACACTGAAAATATTGTGTTTCTAGGGACCGAGATTTGAACCATCTGCAGTGGTAAGAGAGTGCTTAGACCTCTACACTACCCAGCAGCCCCAGTGCTTAGACACATAGACATGTTACAAAGCAGTGAGTTCACTTCTTGGTATAGCGGTCTGTGCTGTTGCCCGCGGTGTGGGAGACCACAGGTTCGAAACTCCCTCGGGGCATCGAAGTTTAAAGTGATGATGTCACAACCATTACATTGGTGCTGTGACCCGGATGCCTTGGGTGGAGTGGAGTGAGTTTAAGAAGGGTGAGTGTAACGGATGGTACCGCGAAGTGTAGTCACGATGACTTCCGATATTGTGAAGTGACTCGGGCGAGTAGTGGTGCTATGGGTTAAACTCACTCTCACCCTCAAAAGACACATAGACTTTACAAAGTTACTGTTGCCCACGGTGTGGGAGACCACGGGTTCTAAACTCCCTCGGGGCATCGAAGTTTAAGGTGACGATGTCACAACCGTTAAAATAATGATAGGCCAACATATTTATTGTATGTATCAAACACATCACTTTATTTAGAGCATACTTTGAGATTAGGTTAATTGTGTGCCTACAATAATTAAATAAACTTTTTAATTGAAATGTAGTGGAACTGAACTCTTTGGAAAGCTGTCTGGAGAAAAAGCCACACAATTTGGCATTTTCCTTCAATATCTCTGTTGTCACCTGCGAGTTATGAAACACCACCGTCACTCCTACATTACTGGTGACCAAGACCCGGCCGCGGAGAAAACAAACGCGGAATGAGGAACATTTCGAGCCATTATATCTGATCGTTAAAGTGACATAACCACCCTGTCCACCCTCAAAAGATACTTACAACCATGTTTTTTTTTCTTGATTTGGAGCGATGGAATATCTTTTATTTCTATCCCTCCATTTTATCTAAAGATCACTTCCCCTTGACCCACAAAATAATTTGGACACCCTACACTACGCAGCAACATGCAAAATGGAGGGGTAGGGCCAAGGGGGGTGGGGGTATTGGGATCGGCCCTAACTTCTTCTGTTCAGGGCTCAACGCTAACTTTCCCCCACAAGGAGTAAGTGTAAAAGTATAATGTAAGTACGTTTTTTTTTTTTATCTGGTGATTTTAGAATATTTCAAATATAGCATGAATTTAATTGAAATATTTACATTTTAAAAAGGTGAAATACATCATCAGTATGCACCCAAAATATAACAAAACAAATCCTTTAAAAAAACATCCACTGAATGACTTTCCAAGTTTAAAATGTCAATATGTTTTTTTTTGCCTAAACATGGCAAATCTGTTGCTCAATCAAATACGCCTCCTCTACTTTTACTGGTATAATCTATTTTACGTCTCACTCCATTCATTTTGTAGAGTCCCTTGTCTGCTTAATTTCCTAGAGCTGGTGACAAAGGTATCTAGGGAGTTTCCGTTCCTTCCCGTCTCAAGCTTCTCCTGTTCTGTGTGTCACTGAGTCCACCGTCCTTCTGGAAACACCAACTGACTTTATAGTTTTTTTTTTACTTCCCGCTTCCTGTCCACACATTTATGAATCAATGCTTAACCCAGGTATTTTTTTTTTAATAATAATAATTTAATAATAATAATAATAATAATAATAATAATAATAATAATAATAATAATAATAATAATAATAATAATAATAATAATAATAATAATAATAATAATAATAATAATAATAATAATAATAATAATAATAATAATAATAATAATGCAGGACCTGTTGCAGGTGAAAAAAAGAAAAGAAAAGACTGTTCTAATGTAATTCAATTACATAATAGACTAAATAAACATTGGAATATAGGCTAACATAATATGCACTTGCTTCTTCGGGTGTTTAAATTATTTTTATTTATTTATTTCAGAACCACTCTTCTTATATAAAATAGACAAGATAAAATATCACTTTCTAGAACAACCCTGGGTACATGTACAGTATATCAGGTGGTCCTGATATTATCTATAAACAAGATGCAAGACTAGATAAGAGGTAAGTGTCGAACAACAAAACAGTACATTCCAGCACTGATTTAAACAAGATTATTACCCACGTCACTTACATCTCAGATATATCCTATGCCTCATTCAGTCTTTCGCCGTTGTAGACTATAGGGCGGGATCCACAAAGAATGGATTGCACAGTGCTAATTGCACCCTTACAATTCATTATGAATAAAAAATGGGTGACCCTGATGTAAACAAGACAAAAGTATTTCTCTGGTCTGCATCCCCTTAACAATTGTGTGTATTGATCCGTACTGTATTGTACCCATTCTGCAATCTGTTAATAAAATGTCCAATCAATCAATATCCTGCGCTGTGATTGATTTATTGAA
This sequence comes from Notolepis coatsorum, assembly GCF_963971535.1. NCBI lineage: Eukaryota > Metazoa > Chordata > Actinopteri > Aulopiformes > Paralepididae > Notolepis > Notolepis coatsorum. Next base: position 62,494,625 of record NC_140174.1, read on the forward strand.
AAATGTATTAACAGATTGCAGAATGGGTACAATACACTACAGCTCAATACACACAATTGTCAAGGGGATGCAGACCAGAGAAAGACTTTCGTCTTGTTTACATCAGGGTCCCCCATTTTCAATTCATTATGAATTGTAAGGGTGCAATTAGCACCGTGCAATTCATTCTTTGTGGATCCCGCCATCTGTGTGTAAAAAAACAAAAAAAAAACAATACAGCCCAGGGATGTTCTCAGAATCTGAGACACAGATCCACGGAAACCTGATACACAGGTGTGACTCCAAGCCCTCCTATTTGACTTGGTTTCAAAGAAACTCCAGCAGTTTCGGGGTCTCATATCAGTCTATTGTTCTGGTAAATACATAAGCCATTGTGATGTGACACAAGTGTGTCCAAAAGTCCCAGCGGATGACATGACGGTTAGCCTGCCTGGGACCACTACATTCTGTATTCGGTGAACAAGACTACAACATTAGTACCGTTGGTAAGAGGTAAGTTCACTTAAATACTTAATTTAGAACTGAACTGTTGTTCTATAACGTAATTTAGAACTGAACTTTGTAAAGAAACTCAAAGTGTTAAGAGCGATGCACTGCTCTGTTGTAACTGCACTTTGTAAAGAGACTCAAAATGTGTGAGTGATGCACTGCTCTGTTCTATAAAGTGTGTGAGTGATGCACTGCTCTGTTGTTCTATAAAGTGTTTAGAGCGATGCACTGCTCTGTTGTTCTATAAAGTGTTAAGAGTGATGCACTGCTCTGTTGTTCTATAAAGTGTTAAGAGCGATGCACTGCTCTGTTGTTCTATAAAGTGTTAAGAGCAATGCACTGCTCTGTTGTTCTATAAAGTAATTTAGATCTGAACTTTCTAATGAAACTCAAAGTGTTAAGAGTGATGCACTGCTCTCTGTTGTTCTATAAAGTGTTAAGAGCGATGCACTGCTCTGTTGTTCTATAAAGTGTTAAGAGCGATGCACTGCTCTGTTGTTCTATAAAGTGTTTAGAGCGATGCACTGCTCTGTTGTTCTATAAAGTGTTAAGAGCGATGCACTGCTCTGTTGTTCTATAAAGTGTTAAGAGCGATGCACTGCTCTGTTGTTCTATAAAGTAATTTAGAACTGAACTTTGTAAAGAAACTCAAAGTGTTAAGAGCGATGCACTACTCTGTTAGGCTGCCTATAGACTCATTAAATCAACACTGATTATTGTAGTGTAAATGAGGGCTATTTTATTTTATTTAACTATTATATTGCACTGCAGTACTGTACTGCATAATTTTACTGTCTATTCTATTTGACTAACAATGTTATTGCACTATTTTACTCTATCTATTCTATTTTAGTATTTAGTTACTATCTATTTTAAAACTGAATCAAACCATAAACAAAGAGGCCTACTGGGATGTTAGATCCTAATGTGAAAAACTGTGATTTGCCTTACCTTGTCCACTTTGCTGCTATCTTTTTTATCCTCATTTTACAAGTCTGTTTTATATGTCTGCACTTTATGCATTGCTCATATGTCTATCATTTTACTGCTGTGAAGCACTTTGAGCTGTATTTTTTGTATCAAAGGTGCTACACAAATAAAGTTATTATTATTAATATTATTATTAATAAATAAACTTAAAAATAACTCATTACTGCGGTTTGATGGCCGTTTTTGTGTTTGTTTTTTCTAGTTTGCAAGCTGTGGCCAGCCCGCTCAGAACGGTTACCAGTCAACATCCAATATGCAGCTAGTCTGGTCTCTTTGTCTGGCTTCCACTCTCCTCTACACAGGTATTGTGTACCTTACTGTAACTGTACCTTATTTTATTCAACTGCTAAATATTTACGCAGTCAATACATTTTAGGATTTGGTTAACAGTTAATCAAGTTTGTTGTTAATTCTTATCAATTCAACACTTTTATTGTGACACATTTTTACTTCATGACTTTATTGTTTTTCAGGGGACTCACTGCAGTGTGTACAATGTACCAACAAGGATTGTACGGCCACAGTCAATGTCAACTGTACAGGATCAAATTCATTATGTCAGACTTTGACCACAACAGGTAGGCTATGTACTCATTGTACTGATACTGAAAGATAACCAATATACGCTGCAGAAACAAACGCAATTTTGCTTCATAGTGCTGTTTTCAACAAATGCGCTCTAAACTATTTGGTTCTATGAATTCTGTGGTTATTCTTAAGGTACTCTGGCTTTGTGGTGAGTACATATTCAGCTAATAATGTACTGTATTGTATTGTATTCCCGGTTCACCTGTATTCCGCCAGGAGGGATACTTAACTGCAAGCTGAACTTCCCCTCCTGGCAAACCATGTTTTCTATGTTCACTGGCTTCTTCTCACAAAGAAACCACATTTTCTTCACAGGGAGATCAATGAAAGTGGCTTCATTTGTTAACAAGATAATTACCTTTTTTGTTTGTAGGGGGACTATGAAAAAGAAAAGAAAAGCTCACATCAAAACAACATGTGAAGAAAACCTGTGTTAGACGCGGGATCATTTTTCACTCTCAAAGCTAGTAGTTAACACGCTACGAGGTTTAAACATAGGCTGCAGAATTATCTCTTTCCAATTGTTTTATTAGAGTGAAGCACCTCATAGAAAAGCAATGTCACTCACTGTCAGTCACGTATTTAGTCCATCACTCACAGTTATCCACTCTGCCCCTAGTGGCAGCTCACATGCATGACACTTTATGTAGGACCAGTTCAGTCAAAGAGTCTGGGAGGTGCAATGATTGCTTCCCATCTATGACCAGTGGTGCGCATACATGTTCCCTCGGTTGCGCAAAGAACAGATGATTATTATGCATAACAATGTTTTAAATGTAATTGTAGTTACAATTTCTTTAATTGAATTAACTTAAACTAGAAAAGTAAATACAAACTAAATTAACAATGTAACTTAGAGTTAGTTTACAGAAGGACAGTTTCCTTACATTTACATTTACATTTAGTCATTTAGCTGACGCTTTTATCCAAAGCGACTTACAAGTTCTGTACGACAAGACAGCAAGAAGGGTACAACCTTCAGTCCTTCAGACTGAAGCACAACTTAATGTCTCATCCTTCCAGTCGGGACCACAGATCAAGCAACCCCCCACCAATTGGTACAGGGCTTGTATTTTGGTTTGGCTCTTCTCGTTGTTATGCTATCGGTATCCTATTATTATGCAAAGTCTAGGTGATAAGTGCCGGCCGGGTACTTGCCGCACGGCGCGACGAGTCCAGTGACAGTTGTGAACGCATTTTTGTGTGCATGCGTGCACATCCGCGCGCACTTCTGCCTCAGTGATCTACTACAACGGTGTGTAACCGCATCCTACCACCACTGCATCGCTGTCTATGACACTGTGTGTCCTTGTTTTGTTTTCTTTGTTCCTGCCAGTGCTGGCCGTTCCTGTGCCTCTGCTGACAGAACCTGTAAACATTGAGGTGACTAAGGGCTGTTCAACGACGTCTGAGTGCAAGGTCCCTCTGAACACCAAGACAGAGTTGTCCTTCAACATGGGTTACGCCAGGATAACCGCCAATGGCCTCTGCTGCGACAGTGACAACTGCAACAGCGAGACTCTGCCCGGTAAGATCTCTCCCACCCTGTTTACTTTCCTTATCGGATTCGGGAAGTTAGATGGTTGCTATACGGACGCCAGTCGCCATCTTTGAAGTATCACAAACTATTCTTTTTTTGTATTGATCTTTTTCCCCCTCCTTTTTTCCTCTGATTTTCTCCCATCCCAATGTTAGTCGTTATGCCAATTCCCAATCCCCTTCCTGGTCGCTGCGCACTTACCCCCCACAGTCGGTCTGGGAGAGTGGAGGCTATCACGTGCTTCCTCCGACACACGTCTAGCCAATCAACCGCTTCTTTTCACCTGGCAGCGCGGACTCTCACTGAGGGACTCTCAGCGCGGACTCTCACACTACCCCCCTTAGATCCTATCCGCGCTGAGCAGGCGCCCCGACCGAACTGTAGGAGTCGCTGTTTACAATGACCTGGACCCACCCCGCCAGCTTTCCCACCCTCTAATACTGCCAATTGTATTAGTGTGAACGGCCAGCCAAGCTGGTGACAATGCCGGGAGCTGGATTCGAACAGGCGAATCCAGCATCTCCGGCGCCTACGCCACCTGACCGCCTTTATCACAAACTATTCTATCGCATGGAGAAATGGCTAAATCATGCAAGATGTACAAAATGGAGGTTGGAAAGATGAAGAAAAAGGGTTGAGATTTCTCTCATGATGCTAGTGAGATTTTCTGTGCCAGACTTTCTCAAAACACAACGTCCCAACCATCTTTTAACCCAAAATAATCTGCCTGTTCACACACACACACGCACGCACGCACGCACGCACGCACGCACGCACGCACACACACACACACACACACACACACACACACACACACACACACACACACACACACACACACACACACACACACACACACACCTATTTTAACCTATATCAAGTGGCTGTAAATGACAAAACCTGTCTTCCTGACCGTGGTTTGAGGGTGTGGCCTCTTCTGAAATGCCACACCATTCACATCTATTGAGTGCACGTGCAAGTGACTGGCCTGAGTGGGGAAGCTTGAGGAATTCCCTCATTGGATGGATGTCTTAGACTCCAATATGTTTGGAAATTGCGGGAGTAGGGAGCCCATAACAACAGTGAGTTTGGTGGCTGTAAAAGGTTTCTGTTGGTAATGAAACAGATCTATATCCCTTTTTACTGGGTTAAGAAAGTTCCAAATAGAGATTTTCCATCTACAGATCAAACTCTTCAAGAATGTATGTACAAATATATCCCATATTGATATGACAAAAGAAATCACTGACTGGGCTTTTCCACAGGTGCCAGTAAAGGTGATCCCAATGGCCTGCGCTGTGCAGCCTGTGAGAATATTGAAGACACTTTGGATGGAGTGTGCAGCAGCACTGTGGACTGTGTAGGACTGGAGGATCGATGTTTCAGTGGTACAGGTGGGTTCTAATTGTAGGTCCTCTGATCACTACAGAAGGACAGCTACTGTACATCAGGAGAAATAGTACATAAAAAACGGTATACATGTGACCTTCGGTTCGGCTCCATCTAGGCTTATACCAGAGACACACCAGACACTGAAGTGCCGTGAAGCACCTAGAAGAGCCACCGGTTTCCTTTTGGTGCCCATGGTAACCGATTGGACTGTTCATACCAGTGGAGCTCCACAGCAGGCTTGTGATCTTCAGCGATAGTTTCAATGTCTGGTCTGTTTTTTCTGCCAGCCGCAAGCACCTCTATGTGTGACTGGAGCAGAGGAGCGGAATCTATTGTTGACAAATGGCTTCTGTTGTGAACAGCCAGGCTCCTATACTTTACACTTCACGGCTCTTCGGTGTGCTGTGTGTCCTCGGCCTTAGGAGTCACTGATCCATCATCCTTTGGATCATTTATGGACATGCTTAGTGAAAACTTGTGTGTGTCTGTGTTATTTCTTTCTCCCTTCTCTTCATCAGTTCCACCATCAACCGTTGCACAGTCCCTGTTCCTGGGATGTGTGTCTATCAACATGTGTGAGCACATGGCGGAGGCGTCGTCCATGATGCCAAATGTCTCCGTCAACTGTTACCTGACGATGAATGATCAACTGAAAGAACCCCTTTTTTACAGCTCGGCCTGGCGTACCGGACATTTCTCTGGGGTCTCACTGTTCTTGGGCCTCACAATCACAAAACTCTTCATATAGACTTTTTCGGAAGAATTCCGTTGCTAAGGGAACAGCTTGGGCCCCAGTGTATTTCCTGTCAGCTACTGTAATGGCAACAGGAAACACTTGCATTCATTCATACATACAGTACATACATACATACGTACCATACACATTTTATTATTAGACTGGGCTTTTATTTGCTTTTGCTTCAAGCATTGAACACAACCAGCCTATATTCGGGACAGGACTCTATTTGGGACCGGCCTTTAATTCCTTTTGCACAAAACTCTTGCTCTGCAAAAATACGTTCAAATCGTTTATTTAAACCAGTATGAATATTATTGGTTGAATACAATTCCATTACAGTATGAATGGCCTGTTATAAAAACGTTCGTCAGAATGCTTACATTCTTTGTTTTGTTAGTGCATCAAGCTAAGTAGGGGTGCACCGATAGATCGGCCGGCTGGTCAATTGGGGGCCGGTTGCTCGGCCATGAGCGGTGACTGGCGAAGCAGCCTCCAATTTTCACGCTTGCGACGCACAGCACTTCACGTCGCGCACACAGCAGCACGGTCAGTAACACCACAGGCAAACACACGCAACATGTCGTCTGCGTGGAAGTTCGTCACCGTGACTGAAGAAGACACAAATCTCGTAATCTGTAATACCTGTAAGGCCAAAATAGGCAGCTATGAGCAGAATTAGTTGAAGGTTTAGTGACAGGTCAGTCTCTCTCCCCCTCCCGCTCCTGTGTCTGTTAGCTGAGCTGCGTCTCTTGAGTCTCTAAAATATTCGCTTGTTAGCTAACTATCAAAGAAAGCTAACTGTTGGACATAACTGCAATTTTTACATGGTAAAATATACCTACCATTTTGGCTCTTTTACTAAAACTTCTCCAGGAGCTACTAAGATCAATTTCACCTTGATTAGTCCAGTAAACAGTGCATGCAGCAAAGGCAGCATGACAAAATGAGTCTAGGTATCAATCACACTAGGCTGTCAATCAAAGTCATTGGGGCGGGACTAATCTCTTGAAATGTTAAGTATTGGCTGTTAAGTTTATGTATATATTGAAAATTTATTAAACAACATTTTGATACAGTATCCTGGAGCATTTTCTTTTATTATTTTATTTGTTTGAATGAGGGGGAGAAAATGTCCTGTAACCTGGTGCAGTTTTGGAGAAAATGTATATAGTTTTATTATGAACATACAGTTGCATTTTTCATTAAAGAAAAGTAAAAAAAAAAAAAAAAAAAAAATTGTATTCTGTCAATTTGCCTATAGTTCTTAGAAAGAAAGAAAATCGGAATTGTCCAAAATCGGAATCGGGCAGGTCAGACTTAAAAATAATTAAAAGAGAAATTGCAATCAGTGCGCCTCTAAAGTTAAAGCGGCACTTCGCCTATTTTTCAACCTTAATCCTATCGTTCTATTGTGAGGAGGACATGTGATAATCAGACATGTAACTCGCCGATTGTGTTCTGTGTCTCGAGAGCTCAGCCACATCAGCACCCTGAGAAAGTCCTCCGGGTGACGTCGAGTCGGACCTGCTGCAGCTGAAAATAGTTGAGGAAATAGTGTCTTTGCTAGAAGTCTACTCTCCTCCCAAGAAGTACTGTTCTATTTTGCTTTAAAATGTATATTCTGTCATATTCTCATAAGGTCCATCAGGTCCATCTCAACCTTCTCCAATCATCTCAAAAACAGGCATACAATGACCATCAAACTACTCAAAACAGCACATCCAGCATTACAGTGTTTTATTATTAATATTATATTTATTTTCTTTTTTTTACGTGGTTGTGTCTACACAGTTCTCACTGTCTGCTGCAGGGTCCGGATTTAACTGGCTGTTGTACTGGTATAAATATAGGTCTGTTTGGCCTCAAAGTGCATTATGTTCTGACGAAGGCTGACAGACGAAATATGTCAGCATGTTCGTGGCCAATTTCTTCTTTTTAAGACTTAAAAGAAAGAAAGAAATTAGAGACCAACACCATGAAGATTTAAGGTATTGCTTTTTTTATTGATGGTTTAGAGTGCCGCCTTATTAACGGATATTTACAGAGTACATACGGCAACAGAGTTATGTACTGTACACAATGAGCTCAGGTGTGCAGAGTATGCAAAGAGATAAACGTATACAGATACACACAAACAAATTCATGAATGCCCAATCTAGTCTACAAGTCTACAGATCGCTGGACTGAAATCCATGAGCAGCTTGAGAGTACAAGCAGTATATACTGGAGTGGACCTACTGGACCTACTGGCTCAGTATGGTGAAGAGATGGTATGTGACTCATACTGAACATCTGTAACTTATCCAACCATCCTCATGGATGTACATAAAAAGGAGCATGATACCAAGAGATGATGGACAGGTATGCATATGAATATGTATGGATAATAATAAGTACTCAAATGTACAGATTGAAGTGCATTGGAATACGAAGTATGAACTGAAGAGGTGTTTGTTCATTACATTTAATTACCCAATGAGGCATTTGTTAGAGTAGAATGTTTTTTATTATTATTATTATCAAATAGAAAATAAAATAGCTTCTTCTATTTCATGAATGTGTGTGGTGTTGGCTGTCACCCCTTCCTGTCTGTGGTCTGTAGTACCACTGCCCACCGCTAGAGACAGTCAGGGTAGCACACCTGGTCACCTTGTTCATCGGCCCATACTACTCAAGTCTCTCAAAACAAGATGGATGATCTGAGCTCGCTGTGGTTATGGAAGAATACAACCTGGAGATGCTCAGGGAATCAGATATAAAGACCATCAGAAATGTGGTATGTAGGAATTTTCTATTTTCAAACAATGTGACTTCCTTCCAAAGGTATAGGTGTGTGTTGTGTGTGTGTGTGTGTGTGTGTGTGTGTGTGTGTGTGTGTGTGTGTGTGTGTGTGTGTGTGTGTGTGTGTGTGTGTGTGTGTGTGTGTGTGTGTGTGTGTGTGTGTGTGTATTTTTTTGTAACAAGATACTTCTGAGGACAGTACTGTATTTAGAAAATACCAAAAGTATTCCTCTCAAATATAGGTAAAAAACAAGACAATGATTATTATTTTTTATTAAAAGAAATATAATAATAATAATAATTAAAAGGAAAAAGCCACTGAGACAGCTGGATGCTGTAGCCTACAGTACGTATATTCTTTTAAAAAACAAGCAACACACCTGATCACATTGCTAGCAGTAACACAAGGCCATTCGACTCTCACATCCCTGTTTTCTTCCTGCTTACCTCTAATTATAAATGATTACGCTTATATAGTACTGCAGTTTATCATAGTTCCTCTGTACATAATAATGATTATTGTCCCCTAAAGTAAAGTGTTAGTTATTTGTGACATTTTGAATGTCAACCTGCAGGACAAGAGCTCTTCAGCCCCATTCAGTAATCAACATGCAGCACGTCTTCTCTCTCTGCCTGGCCTTGTCTCTCCTCAACACAGGTATCTTACTGAAGGAGATTTCATTACTCAAAAGTGTTTACGTATACAGTCGCTTAGGTGTAATCTGTAATGCCATCAAACAGCGACCTCTAGGCAAAAGAGCCCTGCCTGGTATTGTGCTTTGTTTCCTTTTTTTTGTTTTGGTTTGACGTGTCAGTTGGAGTTTAGTAACTTATTCCACTGTGAATTTCCCCAGACCTGTCTTGGTAGAGCCTGAGGTGTAGCCAGCAGTAGCAACCCCTCCCTAGTCCCTACCCACTGACATCCAATCCACTCATCAGACAAAGGAACTGTAAACTAAGTACCTTGTTGCCATCTTTTGCCTAGATGTTGCTGCACTGTATGACGACATTACAGATTCTACCATGAACGTATTGACCTTTTCACTTAAAAAGTGCTATAAAGTTAAGGTGAGACACTACAGGTGAATAGGGTAAAACATTTAACTAATAGATATCACAATGAAACTTCCCCAGTTGATTACTTATATTAAGACAAGACTTTTTTGTATTACAAGTTTTCTGAAATTGTATGTTTAAATATGCAAATGAGGCATGATCTACTTAAATATGCACTAATTTGCATATAATTCCAGGACAGAAATCTGAACATTGGATAAAGCCATTTTCAAAATTATAGTTTCATTTTGTTGACATATTAGAGCCAAAGGTTATTACAGAGGGGATTTTGGATATCTCTTTTTATCACTGCATAAATCAGAAAATACTCCATTCAGTCCATTTTTATGGTAAAATTCCATATTTCGCCATGTTTTTAGGAATAAAATGTGATATAAATCAGGGTATGAATGCGATATCAACAAACCCTTCTGTAAATACCTTCAGAACATAGATATGAATAGAACTGGAAGGTTTGGTGTATGTGAGTGCTACTGAAGTGGAGATTTCTGGCTCAGAGTATGAGGAAAAACTCTTAAAACTCATTTTTGGGAAAACGCCTTCAAAGTTCTGTATTGTAAAATGCCATACTTTTTTTTTAAACAGATATTTACAAACACAATACCTAATCAAACCATTAGTAATAGAGAACCTAAACACATGCCTGATAACTGAATAATAATAATAATAATGATGTTATTGAACTGAACAGAACTACACACAGGCTACAAACAGTGTAGTACAGTGTAGTACCCCCTAATAGGCAAATGGATATCACTATGAAACTTTCCCAGTTTGTTATGTACATATAAACTAAGAAAAAATATATTGCAAGTTTTCTGAATTTTATGTTTAGGCCTATATGCAAATGAGGCACTTCCCCATTAAATATGTGCACATTTATGGATGCAATAAGGCAAAAATGAAGTAAAATAAACAACTAAATGTGTGTTATTGACGTTTTATTGTCACTAGTTTCATAGAAGACATGTTTAGGAAGCAAAATATAACAAAATCAACAAAAAAAGTATATTTGCCTTTTATGTACTGTAGTATAATCTAAAAAAATTGCTTTTATAAATGTGCAGAATAAAAGTATTGCTCCCCCCCCCAGAAAATATTGATGAATGAATTCATAATAAAAAGAAAATGTGTGGGTCCAAAATGAATGTTGTTGTATCCCCTCCCTACTTCCCATTTCCCCATGTGCAAAGCACCTGATTGGATAAATGACATGCTGGTGCTCTAGTGCGACTTCTAGTGACCAAATGTTATCTATATAGCACCTTTAACACTTTCCATGCCAGCCGTGCCAGTATACCCCGTTGTGTGCTACCGCTCTATTCAATGACAGAGCACTTACATTTGTGAACGCATAAACTATATCTTAAATTATGGCTATGTGTCTAATACGACCGTCGCTTATCAATTACTTGTTTGCAGTCAACATCGTCAAAACGGATTGTTTTTTAATCGGTTCAATTCCGTTTTATACCATTTTGAAAAACGCTAGTAAACTTAAAAAAAAAAAAAGATTCTGCAGGAATTGCGCTTTAGTGTAATACACAAAACACGTTGTAATTTTTCGGCCTATTTATGAATAGTTTTCAAATAAACGCTAGATTATCGATAGTATATGTGTACTTATGCACGCTATAGAAGCATGCTGAAAAATCCATTATCTTATATATTTTTTTTAAACTTGTGTTTTTATTTAAAAAAAATTCAACAACATACATAGACAATACATTTCAGCATACAAAATTATAAAGACTCATCAACAAGAAATAAAAATAAAACAGATATACAAAAATGAGAAAAGAAAAAGTGTGGCATGGGTCCTTCGGGCGTGAATATTAAAGGCAACCAACTTGTGTTCAGCTTTTCGTTCAGCGTTTCTCTGATTGGCCACACGGCCACGTGACCGCCCTAGCACACGCCCTTATCCGCGCTGAGAGACGCGGCAGACGCGGCAGAGAGTGGCCGCGCATGCGCATGAGGCTCCCCCAGGTGCTCTGAGAGGTGCTCGAGAGGTGCTCGTTGGTTAATGCCTCAATATCATAATGATGTGTTTTCTATATTATATCCACAATCATTCATCTAAAAAATTGTATGGGCGTAAATACATGTTAAGATATTCAAAATCGTCACAGCAGTATAGTTTGTTTATACTTCAGAAGTGATGTACAGTGACGAGTGAATCTGGTAGTTGGTATTCAAAATCGTCACAGCAGTATAGTTTGTTTATACTTCAGAAGTGATGTACAGTGACGAGTGAATCTGGTAGTTGGTATTCAAAATCGTCACAGCAGTATAGTTTGTTTATACTTCAGAAGTGATGTACAGTGACGAGTGAATCTGGTAGTTGGTTGTTAAAAACACGAAATAACATAATAACGTTACAGCGTACAGTTTCTAGTTCAGTCAGCAGCCTCCACTGATGTTATGACGTTACGAAATAACATTATACATTATGCTCCGCGCTTCAATTATACATTATGCTCCACGCTTCATTCATTCATGCTGCCAGTAAGAAGACCTTTGTACAATAATCCACAATTATGTCTGTATTTGATTATGGTGAAATTATGTACATGCATGCCTCTCCCTCTGAAAGCCCGTCCACGCTGTGTATCATAGAGCACTGGGTTTTATCACTGGAGATACATTTCTCACTCACCATTGTATTTTATATGAAAATAATTGTAAGTAGGTGAATTCTACACATCTGACAATGCCATCTGACAATATCATAATGATGTGTTTTCTATATTATATCCACAATCATTCATCTAAAAAATTGTATGGGCGTAAATACATGTTAAGATATTCAAAATCATCACAGCAGTATAGTTTGTTTATACTTCAGAAGTGATGTACAGTGACGAGTGAATCTGGTAGTTGGTATTCAAAATCGTCACAGCAGTATAGTTTGTTTATACTTCAGAAGTGATGTACAGTGACGAGTGAATCTGGTAGTTGGTTGTTAAAAACGCGAAATAACATAATAACGTTACAGCGTACAGTTTCTAGTTCAGTCAGCAGCCTCCACTGATGTTATGACGTTACGAAATAACATTATACATTATGCTCCGCGCTTCAATTATACATTATGCTCCGCGCTTCATTCATTCATTTCATAATCAGTCAGCAGCCTGCGTCCTCCACTGATGTTATGACGTTACAAACGCCGCGAAATAACATTATACATTATGCTCCGTGCTTCATTCATTCATTTCATAATCAGTCAGCAGCCTGCGTCCTCCACTGATGCAGCCTCCACTGATGGATTTCATTTGGGACCGCTGCCGCTTCCTCCACTGATGGATTTCATTTGGGACCGCTGCCGCTTGCCTGCCGCGTTCGCGGCAAAAGGGGGCGGGGGGTCGTGGCCAATCAGAGAAAAGCTGAACACAAGTTGGTTGCCTTTAATATTCACACGTCCTTTGGTCCATTCTATATTTGCATCCTTTATTTACATTTTTCATCATTTCCTTGTATCCTTTTCAATCCCCTGTGATGTTGTTCCTTCCCCTCCTATATTCTTCCCACTTTTCCCATTTCAATTCAAACTTCTCTTCTTGCAGCCTCAGCAGATGTGTGATTCTCTCCATTTCCTGTATCCCTTCTACTACCTCTATCCATTGTTCTTTCGTTGTACCACAGTTTAGTTAAAGCTTTTTTGGCTGCCACTATTAGTATCTTAATCAAGTATTTGTCTTCCCCTTGAATTCCTTCCTGTGATAGGTTCCCCAGATACAACACTTGGCCTTCCTGGGGTATTTCGTATCCTATTATTCCATTTATGTGTGTGTGGTTCGCTATTTCTTGTCCACACTCCCTCCAACATGGTTTCTTTGCTGGTGTGTAATTGCCCTGTATTTCTGGTGTTATAAAGAATCTAATTATGTTTTTCCACCCAAACTCCCTCCATATCCTTGATCCTGTGGTTGATTGTTGTCTTACATGTGTTATACCATTCCTCCTCTGTTATCTCTATTTCTAACTCTTTCTCCCACTTTTCTTTTATATACTGTACAATGTTGTATTTCCCTTACTGTCCATTATTGCCTGATATAGTACTGATATCACCCTTCCCTTCCTTCCTTCCTTCGTATGATTTTAACATTATCTTAATTACCTCATTCTGTTCTTCGTCTCTGTCTTGCTTTATTTCCTTGTTATAGTAGTCTCTAATCTGTAAATATCTAAAGTGGTCCCTATTCTCTAGTCCGAATCTTTCTTAACATTTTTGTAGAGTCTGCATTTCCCCTCCTTCTATCATTGTACATATTGCTGTTAACCCCCCCCCCCCCCCCCCCCCCCCCGTTCCCATTTTTTGAACCCATGGTCTTCTATCCCTGGTTTGAATTTGTTGTTGTGTGTTATCCATCTCAGTATCTTGGATTCTTTTCCTAACTTGTATTTCTTTACTATTGTGTTCCATATGTTTATAGTGCATTTGGTAATTGGGTCTAGTAGTTGTTCCTGTCTTCTGAACAGCTCCATATCTCCTATCAGTGCCTGCACTTTGAATCCCTCTCTTTTGGTTTCTATATCTTTCCATTTGGCTTCATAATTCACATTGCACCAGCATGCTACTGTTCTATTTTTTATTTTATTTTTATTTATCCTTTATTTATCCAGGAATGTCCCATTGAGATACAAGATATCTTCTTCCAGGGAGTCCTGACCAACACAGCACACAACGAGTTTCAACATAAACCAGGGCATTAAACAAAAAACATACTAAGCTGTGCTGCATAGTAATAGCTTTCTAAACTGGGTACTGCCATTCCTCCTTTTTCCTTTGGTAGTTGTAGAGTCACATATCTGATCCTTGGCCTTCCCCCCCCCCCCCCCAAATGAATCTTGATATCTGTCTGTCCCATTCCCTGAATTGTTTTTGTGGTATTAATAGTTTCAAGTTTCTTCAAGTTTTTTTTATTAGTTGTCATACAGAAGTACAGAATACTTTTATACAAAATGCTTCTTTCTGTTATGCTCCAGAGACTGTGCTAGACAAAAATAGATACGTATAAAATAAAATAAGTATAGCAAGTATAAAATAGAAGTCAAGTACGTAAACACAAGTGTTCAGTATGTACGTACAATGTTCAATGCAGAGTAGAAGTAACTGAGTTACCATACAATATACTATACAATATACTAATATACAATATACTATACAGTGCAAAGCAGAAATGGGATGAGGTACAATTTAGGTACAGTTTACAGTAAGGTGTAATGAGGTATGGGTTGTAGTGCAAATTCTTTACCAATAAATATAACGTGTGTTTAGGTGTTCTAAAGTGTGTAAAGTGGGTGCTGCAGTGAGTTGTTTGTTTAAGTGAGTGTGTGCGTGTGGATGTGTGTGCTGTCAGTGCATTTGATGGTTGTTACATAGTGTTATTGTTCGTTGAGCATCCTGATGGCCTGGGGATAGAAGCTTCTTCTGAGTCTTTCTGTGCTTGCCATGAGACTCCGGTATCGCTTGCCTGACCGCAGCAGTTCAAAGAGGCAGTTGTTTGGGTGGCTGGAGTCTTTGATAATTCTCTTAGCCTTACCCATGCACCGCTTGTTGTAAATGTTCTGGAGAGTGGGATAGGTAGATAGGTAGAGACTAAAATAGGTATAGTAACCTTGGTAATATGTTCATCTTAATGATTTCGATCCTTGAACTGAAATCTAGGGGCATTACTGTCCATCTTTCTATGTCTCTCTTGATTTTCTGATTGATCTGTGTATAGTTTGCATCGTATAACCCCTCCATCCCTCTTGTAATGTTCACCCCTAGGTACTTGATCCTGTCCATGTCCCATTTAATTTTGTATTTTTCTTTGATCTCTATCGTTGGTGTGTAGTTCAGTGCTAACGTCTGTGTCTTTGTCACGTTGAGTCTATATCCTGAGTAGTATCCATATTCTGTCAGTAAATCCATCAGTGTCGGAAAGCTTGTGTCTGGTTGTCTCATATACACTATCACGTCGTCTGCGAACAGTCCCAATTTATGTTCTGTTCCCCTTATCTCCACCCCTTTGATGTCTTTGGTCTGTCTAATTAGTTGAGCCAGTGGTTTGATGAATACATCGAAGAGCGTCGGCGAAAGACAACAGCCCTCTCTGGTAGCTCTCTCTAGTTTAATCCGGTCCGTCAAACTACCATTTACCTTAATCCTAGCCGTTAGTTCTTGATATAATGCTCTAATTGTTTTCATAGCGTTTTTGTCTAATCCAAATTTTTCCAATACTTTATATAGAAATATCCAGCTTACACTGTCGAAAGCTTTTTCTGCATCTAGGCTATACTACTACTGCACTTCCTCCTTCCTTTTGTATCTCCTCTACCACCTGCAATGTCTTCCTTATGTTATCCTGTGTCTGCCTTCCTTTAATGAATCCGGTCTGGTCTTCGTCTATAATATCTGTCATAAATGTCTAAAATCTTTTGGATATTATTGATGTATACATCTTGTAATCTACATTAAGTATGGACACAGGTCTGAAACTGCTACACAGTTCTCTATCTTTCCCTTCTTTTGGAATTGTAGTAATTATGGCCTCTTTCCATGAAGGTGGCATTGTGCTTTTTTCCATTGTGTGTCTGAATGCTGCTTCTAATATGGGGCTCAGTTCCTGTCTAAATGTTTTGTAGAATTCCGAGGGGAACCCGTCGCTACCCGGTGACTTACTACTCTTTGCTTTACTGATCGCATTCCATACTTCCTGTTCTGTGATCTCTGCATTTAATATTTTGTTCTGTTCCTTCCCTATCGATGGCAGATCAAATTTTTCAAAAAAATTCTCTATCTCCTCTTCTCCTGCCGCTATCAGTTGTGTGTATAGTTTCTTATAATATTCTTCAAATGTCTTCTCTATTTCAGCTGGTTCTCTCAGTATTTTGTTTGTGTTTGTGTCCCTTATTGTGTGTATTGTGTTCAGTTTTTGTTGTGTCCTGATTTGTCTAGCTAAAAGTCTGGTCGCTCTCGGTCCCCCTTCATAGTATGTCTGCTTCATGTATCTAGCTTTCTTCTCTATTTCTGTCAGCAGCTCTTTGTTTATCTTTCCTCTAACTTCCTTTTCCTCCCTAAGTGTCTTTTGGTTCTTTGAGCTTTGGTGTTCTTTCTCTAATTCTTTCAGTTTCTTTATCAAGTTCTGGTATGTCTCTATTCTAGCCCTCTTGAGTAATGCCGTCTTTGCTATACATTTTTCCCGTATTACTACCTTTAGTGCAACCCATAAAATGTTTGGGTCTACCTCTCCGTTATCATTTTCTTCTCTGTATCTAATTATGTCTTCCTTTACTTCATTAACCAAACCTTTGTTATTTAATAGTCCTACGTTCAGTCTCCAAACTGTATTTCTCCGTCTACTTTTAAGATTCACTGTCAGATATATTGCGCTATGATCTGATATGTCCGTTACCCCTATCCTGCATTCTTCTACCCTGTATCTGTCCCCTGTTGTCATGAGAAAATAGTCTATCCTTGAATATGTTGTGTGTGAATGTGAATAATGTGTGTATTCTCTATCTAGTGTGTGCATTGCTCTCCATATGTCCATGATTCCTAATTCTGCCATTTGTATATTCATATATTTGCTAATGTTTGTCCTCCATTTCTTTGTGCTTGTCGTGTCTATGTCATAGTTCAGTACTACATTTAAATCACCTGTACAGATCAGGACCCCTTCCCCTTCCAACGCTATGATATCAAAGATTGTTTCAAATAGATATTTCTCACTGTCTGGTGGAGCATACACATTCACTAGTGTTACCATTTGACCTTCCATTTTCCCCTTGATCATTAAATACCTCCCCTCTTTATCCCTTATTTCCCTGATAATTTCAAACTTCACTGTGTTCTTAATTAGTATATCTACTCCTCTTCTAAGGTTCTGATGAAAGAACTATAGAACAGATTTTCATACCCGAATCTCTTCAGTTTTTCATGTTCTTGTGATATTAGATGTGTTTCTTGTAAGAAGATGACCAGCGCCTCCTCTTTCTTAAGTTTCGGCATCACCTTACTCCTCTTGATCAGATTATTCGTACTATTCACATTTAACGACATAATTTGTATACCCTTTACTCAAGTATTTGAGCCGTGCCGTTTATTAAAGTCGACGTGGCGTAAATATGGCAATTGGGCATGTTCACCGGCAGAGGGGTCGGCGACAGGCAGCAGGCTTTTGAGAGCAGTTCAGCACCTTGGACAGCGTGACAAATGCACCCATTTCATTGGCTGTCACTGTTACACCTATACACGGCTGGCCCCGCAGGGGTAGACTAGAGGTGCGTGTTTCTTCTGACTCGAGTGACACTGACACACTTAATTGGAGAGAGGCATTAAATTATCAACATTTAAAACATTTTTAAAATAATAATAATAATAATTATTATTGTTTTTACCATGATATGCGGGACATTGTTCTGTTGTAGCGGGACGCGGGACAAACGTCCCATTATCGGGACTGTCCCGCGAAACGCGGGACAGGTGGGCACCCTAGTTGAGGGTCTCACTCGTACCCCTCTTTCTCCCACTGGTGGGTGGGGAGTAGTGTCTCTCCTAGTGAGAGGGCTCCCCCTAGTGGCTAAAAAGTGTGCACTATATATGTCCAACTCGTTCTGTGTGCAACCTGCTCCGAGCTCCTGGTCATAAGCTCTGCATTAGTCACTTTCATGTTCCCGTCTAATTGTATTATGTGTCACGTGTAATCCTGTGGTTCTTTCATGTCCGTCTCAATACATCTCCCGAATCCCCATGTCCCTTTTTTTTTTATAACTTTCGGTATAATTATCTCGTATGTACTTTACCATCTTCTCCTTGCATAAGTCCTTTTCATGCTTTCATATTCTTGTATTGTGTGTGTTGGAGCCAAAAAACCTTTCTGTTTATTTCATTTTATTTGTACTCACGGTGCAGAGGTGTGGCATTTTCAGTCACCATGGCAACCACCACAGGGGTTGGTTACCTATTTATACTGATCAGTGGGTGACGAGCGGCAGGTGTGCAAGGGGATAGCCAAACAGTTTTTGACCGTGTTCGTGTTGATGTGCCGTATAGGTCGGCGTTCAGTGTTATTAGTAAAAAGAGTTTTTGTATATATTTTTTGGTTGATAATGGTCAATAAAAGGATTGGCATATCGAAAATGATACGAGCGCTCTGGACATTGAATTCTTCAAGCACGCGTCTAACTCAAGCCAGCCCACTTGCCCCTCGCAGTAGGCTTATAGGTAATGGTTCTACATTAGTCAAAAACTTAGGCTCTTCGTTTGAAATGGGCAATTGCCTTTGTTAATTATTGGAAGACGAGGATAATCGCGCTGGGCGTTCAAGATTCATTCAACAGCTGATCAGCGAGACAGCGCGCTCTGCGCTCATGATTCAACAGCTGATCAGCGAGACAGTGTTTTGATTTCTGAGGCCGCTGAAAGACATTAGTGACAACTGTTTGGTTCACCGTTTCGCTTGGAATTGCGCGGAACGTGGACAATCTGGACCAAGATACGCCAGCACCGTCAGGACGAGCGGACGGATCACCAGCTGCCCCAGCACCATTTGGGCGAGCGGACGGATTGGGAGCTGCCCACCACCGTCAAGGAGCGGACGGATCACCAGCTGCCCCAGCACCATTTGGGCGAGCGGACGGACCAGGGAGCTGTCCTGCGCGCAAGCAGTTTATTGAATAGCGCTCGGACAAGGAGCGCTGTTTGAAGTTGAATAGCGCTCGGACAAGGAGCGCTGTTTGAAGACTTTTCGAAGTTCAAAGAATAAAGTCAAGCGGCCCCGACAGCGTTGCGCAACGAACAGGTATGTAGCGCGCTACTATAGGTATACCTTATGGCCATATAAAAAATAAATGTGTGCACACAGGGTCAATTGAGAAAAATATAAAAAGGGAAAATTCCAATGCATTGGTGGTATATGGTTGTGCAACCCGTTCGTGTGTGTGTGTCTATTAAGGTTTGGTTAAAACGTCATATGATGATTAACTGTGGGTTTTGTTTATTGTGATTTAACCAAATGTACCGTTTCATATTGAATCTGTTGGTCTTATATTGCTGATATGAATTCTGATAAAGGTGTTCAGAATCCAACAGAGACCAGCGTTATGGTTGAACAGCCCGCCACGGCTGAAACGCATTGTAAAGAACCTTCATTGGTTGAAAAGTCACAGCCTACACCCACAGTGGCTAAAACACAGTCCGAGGTGGACACAGGTCAAATCACACACAA
Organism: Notolepis coatsorum; assembly: GCF_963971535.1. Taxonomy (NCBI): domain Eukaryota; kingdom Metazoa; phylum Chordata; class Actinopteri; order Aulopiformes; family Paralepididae; genus Notolepis; species Notolepis coatsorum. The sequence goes on from NC_140174.1 coordinate 62,514,438, forward strand.
TGTTGATACCGATCAGCAGGTCACAAAACGCAAGAGCAAATTAACACCAAAAGCCCTATTGGATAAAATTTACACATTACATAAATTACATAAATCTAAATTTAACAAGGCTTCTAACTTGCAAAAAACGATTTTGGGGTTAATGCAAAGTGGATGCAAACAGGAGGTGCAATGCGCATTTATGCAATATCTCCACATATGCAAGGAAGCGGCAGCAAACCAGGAGGCTCTGTTGCCAATAGTACCTCCTGAGGAAAGGGGAAAACATGACATTTGGTTCAAAGCCAAAATGATCAATGTCAATGACTTTATTGATCACATGAATGCATGGACAAAAATGACCAAACCTGTGGAAAGTGTTAATGAGGATGAGGAGGACGTGCACAATCTAATTAATCCAAATGACAGCATTTCTAATGTGGAAAGTGTTAATAAGGATGAGGAGGACGTGCAACATCTAATGAATCCAAATGACAGCATTTCTAATGTGGGAAGTAAAAGATCTGCTCACAAAGGTCACACAAGGTCTGGTACCAGCAGGTCCAGCAGGTCCAGCAGATCTTCTACCTCAGCAGCTCGCTTACAGGCCGAGGCAGATAGAGCTTCACTTGTGATTCGAGCTGCAGCGTTAAAGGATAAACACGCTCTGGAGGAGCAGGAACAAATGCTAAAAAAGGATAAACAAGCTCTGGAAGAGCAGGAACAGATCCTGAAACACGCTCTGGAAGCCAAGGAACAGATCCTGAAAAAGGATAAACACGCTCTGGAAGAGCAGGAACAGATCCTGAAAAAGAAAAAGGAAACGATGGAGCTTGATGCACAACTGGCAGCTACCAACGCAAGAATAGCATTATTACAATCCCCCAGTCACCAAGCTCTTTCACTCACACAGTCCGATGGAATGGACTCCTACTACAGGAAAGGAACAAGGTTAAAGGAACCCTCAGTCACTCTCAATCCTCATGCAAAAGAATATACATCACTACCACAGCAACCGTCTATGCAGCCACCAGAACCACAGCAACCATCTATGCAACCACCAGAACTGCAGCAACCATCTGCACAGCAATCATATGTGCAACAACCACCACCCTGGCAAATACAACAACCTATGCACTTGATGCAGCCAACACCCATTCAACAACCACCACCCTGGCAAATACAACAACCTATGCACTTGATGCAGCCAACTCCCATTCAAACACAATCTATGCTGTTACAGCCAACTCCCATTCAAACACAACCGCCATCTTTACAAAGACAACATGTGTCTTGGGATGGAGCACAGGACAATACAACTCATGTGGACCTTCCTGTGCAGCTAACGACCCCAACTGTAATTTCACCCCAAAGCAATGAAACCTCAGTTGTATGTAACCTATTAAAAAGGCAAAATGAGATAACAGCAATGCTAGTGGAGCAGCAAACCACTCAATTAATGCCACCAAGAGAGATTCCATATTTTGATGGGGATCCTCTGCAGTACAGAACCTTTGTCAGAGCCTTTGTTCATTGTGTGGAGAAGAACATGAGAAACAGAGGTGATTGTTTGTACTTCTTGGAGAAGTACACCAGGGGTCAGCCTAAAGAGCTTGAGCGTAGCTGTCAACACATGGCTCCAGACAGAGGCTATGATATGGCTAAGTACCTACTTGAACAACACTTTGGAGATGAATATAAAATCACAGCAGCTTACATGGAGAAGATGCTCAACTGGCCGCTAGTGAAGGCTGAAGACATAAAATCTCTTCAAGCCTATGCTCTTTTCCTTCGGGAGTGCTGTAATGCTATGGAGAATGTCCAGTACATGAGGGAACTCGATATGCCAGCGAACATGAAAGTATTGATTTCAAAGCTTCCATACAAGCTCAGAGAGAATTGGAGAGTCTCTGTATGTTCGATAACGGAAAAACACCATTGCAGACCACAATTCATGGATATTGTCTAGTGATGCACGATATATCGGCCGCCGATATAATATCGGCCGATATGGCCATTTTTTTACACATCGGTATCGGTCCGATATCAAGATAGGGCCGATATAAAAAAAAAAAAAAAAAAAATTATTATCTTTTTTTTCTTCTTTTTACATGTTTTGGCCTTAAATAGTTTCAAAATATCAGTCATTTCTGAAAATAAGTTACAAAAGTAAAAAGAATTATGCGTTTTGGAAAATAGCTCTTTATTTGATTATCATAAAAAAGTGTTTTCTATACAGAGATATCGACATCGGTAAATATCGGTATCGGCCAGAACAGCAATATTAATATCGGTTATCGGTATAGGCCACAATTTTCACATCGGTGCATCACTAATATTGTCACATTCATTGAGCGCCAGGTAAAGATTGTGTCAGACCCAGTCTTCGGAGACATTCAAAATACACCACCAAATACAGGAAGTATACCTATGAACATGAATAGAATGAAATCACAAATTAAACCCAAATTCAAAGGAGACAGTTTTGCAACCACAGTTACTACTATCGAAACCCCTGCAAAGCAAAGAAATGCATCTGCTCACAACACCAACACTTGTGTATGTTGCTCTAAAAATCACACTCTGGATCAATGTCCTCAGATGGAGGAGAAGACACACAGGGACAAGATTACTTTTATAAGGCAAAAAAGAATCTGTTTTGGCTGCCTTCGCATTGGACATCTTAGCAGGAATTGCGAGAAGCGCTTGACTTGCAAGGTGTGCAGCCAAAACCATCCCAGTGTTCTTCATATTAATCAGAAGGAGAGAGCAAGCAACACAAACCAGCCAAAGAAACCTTCGGTGAGTAACGCACAGATCTCTTTGCAAACATGTGGACAAACAGGGGCCGGAAGCAGCAATGGGACTCTGTCAATCTTGCCTGTACAGGTGAAGTCCAGCAAGGGAGACAAAATCATCACAACATATGCATTTTTAGATCCAGGCAGCACTGACACATTTTGTTCAGAATCCCTATTGAGAAGGCTGAACCTTACAGGAAGCAAAACACAAATCAGCTTACATACCATGGGCCCAAAGGCATCTGTGTCCAGCTACATACTGACCGACTTGGAGATCTCCAGCCTCACTGGGAAACAGTTCTATGACCTGCCCAAGGTCTACACCCAGAAGAGGATGCCCGTAACCACAAGTAACATCATTAGCCAAGAGGAGTTGGCTAAGTGGCCATACTTAGATAGGGTTGCCCTTCCTCGGATTCAAGCTAATGTGGAGTTATTGATAGGTACCAACCTTGGGAAGTTGTGAATAGTCATGGCAATGGGCCATATGCCATTAAGACCCTATTGGGGTGGGTCATTAATGGTCCCCTATCAGGCTACAGTGAGCAGCGGAGTGAGAATGTCAACCCCGCTGCTATTGTTAATAGGATCTCTATAACAAATCTGGAGGCGTTGCTGAACAATCAGTACAACCATGATTTTAATGAAAGGTCATCAGAAGACAAAGAGGAAATGTCGAGGGATGATATGAAGTTCATGGAAATCATGACTGATTCATGCAAACTTCAAGACGGACATTACACCTTGGAGCTTCCCTTTAAAAGGAAAGAAGTGTCTCTGCCTTACAATCAGTTTGTTGCTAGGCAACGTATCCTTGGACTGAAAAGGAGGTTTGGGAGAGATGAGAAGTTCCACCGAGAATACACCAACTTTCTCGACGACGTAATCAGTAAAGGATATGCTGAACGTGTTCCTGAACATCAAGTCGAACGGTGTGATGGAAAAGTGTGGTACATTCCACACCATGGAGTGTACCATCCCAGGAAGGGCAATCTGCATGTCGTATTTGACTGTGGAGCAGAGTATAGAGGAAAATCTCTCAATAAGGAGCTTCTACAAGGCCCTTACCTCACCAGCACCTTGTTAGGAGTCCTCACACGTTTCCGGCAAGAACCTGTAGCCTTAATGACTGATGTTAAAGCGATGTGCCATCAAGTCAATGTGGCACAGAAAGACAGAGACTTTCTTCGGTTCTTGTGGTGGCCTGACGGCGACGTATCCCAAGAACTGGTAGAATATAGGATGACTGTGCATCTCTTTGGGGCAGTGTCTTCTCCTAGCTGTGCTTGTCATGCCCTCCGAAAGACAGCAGAAGATAACCACAACAGTTTCCCTGCTGAGGTACTTGACACGGTCAACAGAAACTTCTACATGGATGACTGTCTTAAGAGCTTGCCATCAGAAGAGGAGGCTGTTAAAATGGTCAAGGATTTGACAGATGTTTGTCAAAAAGGAGGCTTCCATTTGACAAAATGGATTAGCAATTACCGTGGAGTGCTGCTATCCATTCCAGAGGAAGACCGATCCAAGAATTTGCTTGACTTGGATCTCGACAGAGACCAACTGCTAGTGGAGAGGGCCCTTGGACTTCATTGGTGTGTTGATACAGACACTTTTAAGTTCAAGTTGGCACTCAAAGAACAACCTCATACTCTACGTGGGATTCTATCGATGGTCAGCTCAATCTATGATCCTTTAGGATTTCTTGCCCCACTCACACTTCCAGCCAAGCTCATACTGCAAGATATGTGTAGGAGGAACTATGGATGGGATGATCAAATTCACCCAATTCTCCAACAGCAGTGGACGAAGTGGTTGAGAGACCTGGAAAGAGTGATGGCATTCAAAGTTGAAAGATGCCTCAAGCCGGCAGATTTTGGAGAAACCATTCGTGGTCAGTTACATCACTTCTCTGATGCCAGCGAAAGTGGATATGGCACTGTGACCTATCTGAAGATATGGAACAACAGCAACAGGTGTCATGTCTCTTTCCTGTTAGGTAAAGCCAGAGTTTGCCCACTAAAGCAAGTCACCATTCCACGCTTGGAACTCACTGCAGCTGTTCTTGCTGTTCGTGTGGACACCATGCTCAGAGCCGAAATTCAGCTTTGACTTGAGAAATCTTGTTTCTGGACTGACAGTACTTCAGTTTTAAAGTTCATCAGAAATGAAGACAAGAGATTTCACACCTTTGTGGCAAATAGGATTTCTACCATCCGAAGAACATCTGAAGTCACGCAGTGGAGGTACATTCATACCACTCAGAACCCTGCTGACAAAGCCTCAAGGGGAGTTACGGTGGATGATTTGCTGACCAACAGAAGTTGGATTGAAGGCCCTGCGTTTCTTTGGAAACCAGAGGAAGAGTGGCCAGATAGTATCTTGGAGTACAACATTGCTGCTGATGACCCTGAGGTCAAAAAGGATCTCACCATCAACGCAGTAACTGTCGATGCACCAAGTGCCACACACCAACTGATCACCTACTTTTCTGACTGGAAAGGTCAGTTGCTTGGATCCTGAAATTACGAAAGACTCTATTGGAGATGAGTCATGAAAGAAACCAACTGAGTCATGAAGATGCAGACAAAGTGGAACAGGAAATGCAACAAAGTAGAGCTGCAAGCTGTTCTGAGTCCCCTCCTCTACTCCCTGTACACACACGACTGTGTGGCTCAGCGGAGTAGCAATACAATCATCAAATTTGCTGACGACACAGTGGTGGTGGGCCTGATATCTGCCAACGACGAGAGGGCCTACCTGGAAGAGGTCAAGGTCCTGGCGGGATGGTGCCAGGAAAACAGCCTCTCCCTGAACGTCAGCAAAACAAAGGAGATGATTGTGGACTTCAGGAGGTCGGGGGTCAAGGACTACAGCCCCCTCAGCATCGACGGGGCACCGGTTGAGAGAGTCAACAGCTTTAAGTACCTTGGAGCCTACATATCCGAGGACTTGACATGGACCACACACATTGACAGTGTTGTGAAGAAGGCACGACAACGCCTCTACTTCCTCAGGCGCCTAAGGAAGTTCCAAGTCAGTCAGAAGATCCTTAAGAACTTCTACTCATGTACAATAGAGAGCATCCTGACTGGCAACATCACCTCCTGGTTTGGGAATAGCACTGCACAAGACCGAAGTAGACTACAAAGAGTGACACGTTCAGCCGAACGCACAATTGGAGGGGGGCTCCCCACCCTCCAGAACATTTACAACAAGCGTTGCAGGGGCAAGGCTAAGAGAATCATTAAAGACTCCAGTCACCCGAACAACTGCCTCTTTGAACTGCTGCGGTCAGGCAAGCGATACCGGAGTCTCAAGGCGAGCACAGAAAGACTCAGAAGAAGCTTCTATCCCCAGGCCATCAGGCTGCTAAACGAACAATGAACACTACACAACAACAACCATCAAACGCACATAGCACACACATCCACACGCACACACTCACTTTAAACAAACACACTGTAGCACCCACTCCACACACTTTATAGCACACACCCACTTTAAACAAACACACTGTAGCACCCACTCCCCACACTTTATATTTATTGATGAAGGATTGCACTACAACTCGTACACCTTACTGTAAATTGTACCTAAATTGTACCTCATCCCATTTCTGCTTTGCACTATATAGTACTGTACATTAGTACACTGCATAGTATTGTATATTATATGGTAACTCAGTTACGTCTATTCTGCATCGAACATTGTACATATGTCTATACTGAACACTGTGACCTCATTTTCTACTTCTAAATTACATGTTATTTGATACTATCTTGTCTAGCACAGTCTCTGGAGCGTAACAGTAAGAAGCATTTTGTATGAAAGTATTCTGTACTTCTGTATGACAACTATTAAAGAAACTTGAAAACTTGAAACCAGAACTTAACACCAGATGATCTTTCTACAGCTGAGTCTGCCATCATTCGCTTCACTCAACAGCAAAGGTTCCCTGATGAACTTGCTGTGTTGACATCTGGAAAGGGTGAAGTAAAGAAAGACAGTCCCATCTATAAACTGGACCCCATTCTGGAAGATGGCTTGCTTAGAGTTGGAGGGAGGTTGAGTAGGGCAGCAATGTCTGAGGAATCTAAACATCCTGTTATCCTCTCGAAAGACCTCCATGTATCGACTCTCATACTAAAGCACATCCACGAACAGATGGGTCATGGTGGGAGAAACCATGTTCTCTCCAGATTGCGCCGAAAATATTGGATCACTAGTGCCAATGCAGCAACAAGAAAGGTCCTGTCTGACTGTGTCTTCTGCAAACGCCATAGAGGAAAGTTGGGTGAGCAGAAGATGTCAGACTTGCCTCTAGAGCGAATCGTTGCTGATCTTCCTCCATTTACCAATGTTGGAGTTGATTATTTCGGCCCGATTGAGGTCAAGAGGGGACGTTCCTTTGAAAAGCGCTATGGAGTCATTTTCACCTGTATGGCATGTAGAGCAGTCCATTTGGAAGTCGCTTATTCATTGGATACGGACTCCTGTATAAATGCTCTACGCAGGTTTGTTTGTAGAAGAGGACCCATCTCTCATTTAAGATCGGACAATGGCACCAATTTTGTTGGTGCTAAAAGAGAGTTGAGGGAAGCTCTTGCTGCTTTAAACCACAGCAAAATACAATCAGCTTTTCTGGAAGAAGGAATTCAGTGGAGCTTCAACCCACCAACAGCCTCTCATCATGGAGGTGCATGGGAGCGCATCATACGGATGATTCGACGAATACTAACATCAGTTCTACACCAGCAAACCTTGAATGACGAAGGATTTCATACAGTGCTGTGTGAAGTTGAAGCCATTCTTAATGATCGCCCCATAACTAAGTTGTCTGGAGATCCCAACGATCTGGAAGCTCTCACTCCCAATCACATTCTCACAATGAAAAGAATACCAATCTTGCCACCTGGATTGTTTGAGAAGTCCGACCTCTACCTCAAAAGGAGATGGAGACAAGTCCAATACATCTCAGACCTTTTTTGGAAACGCTGGCTGAGAGAATACTTACCTTTGCTACAGGATCGGCAGAGGTGGAGTAAGGAGAGACGAAGTCTTGTCCCTGGAGACATTGTATTGATCGCAGACGCTACAGCTCCACGTGGTTCCTGGTTACTTGGAAGAGTCCTGGAGACCTATCCCGACAGGAAAGGACTGGTGCGTTCTGCACGAGTGAAGACAAAAACGAGCACACTGGATAGACCAGTAACTAAACTTTGCTTGCTTCAAGAAGCTGCAATTTAAAGCTTCTAATTCAAATAATTGTTTTTTGAGTTCTTTTTTATGAATATATTGGCTCCATTACGTAAATATTATTTTGAATTGTTCCTGGCCTCCTGCCATTCTCAATTAGGGGCCGGTGTGTTGAAGCTAAAAAGCCTTTCTGTTTATTTCATTTTATTTGTACTCACGGTGCAGAGGTGTGGCATTTTCAGTCACCATGGCAACCACCACAGGGGTTGGTTACCCATTTATACTGATCAGTGGGTGACGAGCGGCAGGTGTGCAAGGGGATAGCCAAACAGTTTTTGACCGTGTTCGTGTTGATGTGCCGTATAGGTCGGCGTTCAGTGTTATTAGTAAAAAGAGTTTTTGTATATATTTTTTGGTTGATAATGGTCTATAAAAGGATTGGCATATCGAAAATGATACGAGCGCTCTGGACATTGAATTCTTCAAGCACGCGTCTAACTCAAGCCAGCCCACTTGCCCCTCGCAGTAGGCTTATAGGTAATGGTTCTACAGTGTGTGTCATATGTATATCAGTCTAATGTGTCTTGAATCCCCATGTCCTTTTTAATTTTTTATAAAACTTTTGGTATAATTATCTCGTATGTACTTTACCATCTTCTCATTGCATCAGTCCTTCTCATGTATACATTAACCTGTATTGTGTGTGTATTGTACTTATCCTCCCTTAGATCACTGTGTCCCCTCTCATCTCCTCTCTGCCCCCCTTCTTCGTGTCTTTGCGTCTTCCTTCTCAGTTGATCTGCTTTGAATCGATTCAGATCCCATTCACCTTCGCGTTCTCCTCGCCTCCTCCTCGTCCCTCGACTCTGGTCCATCTCCTCGTTCTCTACAACCTCTGCAACAGCAGAGCAACCTCGGCCTCTCCTCTTCTCCTCCCTGTACCTTCCATCCTCTTCAGTTCATGTCCCTCGCCGCTTCCCACACGTCGCTGTACACCTTTGCGCCTTCATTCCAATGGACCTTCAGCGTGGTCATTGGTGATTGAAATTTGATTCCTTTTTCCTTCAGAGTCCTTTTTATCTGAACGTATAGCTCCGACGCTTTACCGCCACCTCTGTCGCATAGTCATGGTTGAAAGTTACTTTCTGTCCCTCCACCTCCATCTTCGTCTGCCAGGCTGCTCTGAGGATGAATGAATGAATGAAAACTTTATTTAACAGATTGCAGAATGGGTACAATACAGTACGGCTCAATACACACAATTGTTAAGGGAATGCAGACCTGAGAAAGACGTTTGTCTTGTTTACATCAGGGTCCCCCATTTTCAATTCATATAGACATTTATGACATACACAACATACATGACATTTATGGCATAGGGACATATAGGTATTTAGTACTGATACATTTGTGACATAAACGGTATTCAAATATACAGTACTGTTACCCCTAGATCCTGACAGAGTATATACATATGATGGGGAGGGGACTGTACATTAAGAGGGGGTGGGTGGGTGGGAGAGAGAGAAATATACATACGGCGTGGGGAGGGAATATATACATGCGGTGGGGAGGAGACTGTCTATTAGGAGATGGTGGGGGTTTTGGGCATTTACGGTGGCCAGTTTCGAATTGCAGCCTCCCGTAGGTGCTCTTTAAGGGGAGACACTGCAGGTGAATAGGGTAAAAAAATTAACTAATAGATATCACAATGAAACTTCCCCAGTTGATTACTTATATTAAGACAAGACTTTTTTGTATTACAAGTTTTCTGAAATTGTATGTTTAAATATGCAAATGAGGCATGATCTACTTAAATATGCACTAATTTGCATATAATTCCAGGACAGAAATCTGAACATTGGATAAAGCCATTTTCAAAATTATAGTTTCATTTTGTTGACATATTAGAGCCAAAGGTTATTACAGAGGGGATTTTGGATATCTCTTTTTATCACTCCATAAATCAGAAAATACTCCATTCAGTCAATTTTTATGGTAAAATTCCATATTTCGCCATGTTTTTAGGAATAAAATGTGATATAAATCAGGGTATGAATGCGATATCAACAAACCCTTCTGTAAATACCTTCAGAACATAGATATGAATAGAACTGGAAGGTTTGGTGTATGTGAGTGCTACTGAAGTGGAGATTTATGGCTCAGAGTATGAGGAAAAACTCTTAAAACTCATTTTTGGGAAAACGCCTTCAAAGTTCTGTATTGTAAAATGCCATACTTTTTTTTTTAAACAGATATTTACAAACACAATACCTAATCAAACCATTAGTAATAGACAACCTAAACACATGCCTGATAACTGAATAATAATAATAATTATGTTATTGAACTGAACAGAACTACACACAGGCTACAAACAGTGTAGTACAGTGTAGTACCCCCTAATAGGCAAAAAATATTTGAATAGATATCACTATGAAACTTTCCCAATTTGTTATGTACATATAAACTAAGAAAAAATATATTGCAAGTTTTCTGAAATTTATGTTTATATATGCAAATGAGGCACTTCCCCATTAAATATGTGCACATTTATGGATGCAATAAGGCAAAATGATGTAAAATAAACAACTAAATGTGTGGTATTGACGTTTTATTGTGACTAGTTTCATAGAAGACATGTTTAGGAAGCAAAATATAACAAAATCTCAAAATCAACAAAAAAAGTATATTTGACTATTCACCTGCAGTGTCTCGCCTTAAGAGCGGTTTTGAATGTGGGTAGGGATTCACATTCCTTTACAGCTTTGGGTAGGGCGTTCCACATTGATGTGGCATAATTGCGAAACGTGTTGTTTAGTCCCTTGTTTGAGCCGAATCTGGGTTTAACATGATTTGTTGAGCTTCCTCTGGTGTAGTGGTTGTGGTATTCACTGACCTTTGGGAAGTATTTTGACATGTACATGGGTACCTTAGTCATATAGTGTATCTTGTAGACCAGGCCCATTGCAAGTTGCTGTACTCTGTCGTCTACTCTAAGCCATCCTAGGTTGTCAAAGTGGGCAGGGGTGAGGTGGGTTCTGGGGGTAAGGTCAAGTAGTAGTCTGACCAGTTTGTTTTGTGATGTTTGTAATTTAGTTTTAAGCGCCTTTGAGGTGCTTTGGTACCATGAGGTGCACGCATAGTCGAAGTACCCTTGAATGAGTGCTCCTGCCAGAGTCTTCAGGGTATTCTTGTTTACCAGAGAGGAGATCCGGTACAAGAATCTAGTTCGTTGGTCGACTTTTTTTTATTACATTGGATGCCATTTTGTCACAGGAAAGATTTGCCTCTAGGATGGAACCCAGGTAGGTAATTTCGTCTTTCCTTGTGACAATATTGTCACCCACTGTAACTGAGAAGCCGTCGGTCTTGCTGAGTTTGTTATTTGAGCCGAAGAGAATGGACTCTGTTTTGCCCATGTGTAATGATAGTTTGTTATCAGCGAGCCATATGCAGATTTTGCCTAGTTCCGAGCTGAGGGTTTTTTCAACCTGCAACTTGTTCTTGTCAGAGACCAGCAGGGCTGAGTCGTCCGCAAACAGGAACAAGTTGCAGTCACAGGCTGACGACATGTCATTTGCATAAATTAGGAAGAGTAGCGGTCCTAGTATGCTTCCTTGTGGAACACCACAGCTCACTGTGAGGGGGGGGGATAGAGTACCGTTTACCTCTACCATCTGTTCTCTCCCCTCCAGGTAGGATTGCATCCAGCTCACTGATAAACGATCAAAACCAATTGCTTTTAGCTTGTCAATCAGAATGGAGTGATTGACAGTGTCGAAGGCCTTTTGTAGGTCCAGCATGACCATGCCGCAGTATTTGCCCGCGTCCACCTCTTGTTTGATGTGGTCGTTCAAATAGAGGAGGCATGTGTCAGTGGAGTGGGACGTTCTGAAGCCAGATTGGAATTCGTAGATTAGATTTTTTTCCGCCAGGTACTTTTCGACCTGTTCGTAGACTATTTTCTCCATGACTTTCGAGATGGAGGTAAGAATAGAAACAGGGCGGTAGTTGCCTGGGTCTAATTTGCTGCCCTTTTTGTGCAGAGGGGTCACTCTCGCAATTTTGAAGTCCTTGGGGACGTGCCCCTGTTTTATAGAGAGGTTTATTATGTGTGTGATGACTAGGGTGATGGCGGCTGCTGAGTCTCTGAGGAATTTGGAGGGGATGTTGTCATGGCCAGTGGCCTTGTTAGGTTGGAGGGCGCTCAATTTTTTGAGTACCTCATCGGTTGTTACCATTTCAAGTTTGAAGTCGTCTTTGTGGACCCCTAGGTTTTTGTAGTATGCTACTATGTGTTCTACCCCATAATGCCCTGAGTGGGAGGGTAGTTTGTTTACCAGTGTTGTGGCTATGTTTGTGAAGAAGATGTTTAAGTAATTGGCTACATCCAGCTTGTCTGTGATGAGCGTGTTGTCCGTCTTTATGTTTATGTTTGAGAATCTGGTTTTAAGTTTTTTACTGCAGCCTAGTTGATTATTGAGTAATTTCCAAAGTTCGCAGGGTTTGTTTTTGTTTTCCTCAGTTTTGTCGTTGATGAAATTTCTTTTTGCGGTTTTGATCATGGTGTTTACGTCATTTCTTAGTCTGTTTCTTTGAATTTTTTGTTCAACCACGTGGGCTTGGAGTTCACTGTTTGAGCTTTTGGAAAGCTTTGTCTGACTTTTATCAAGTTCAGAGCATTTTTTATCTCTGGTTTTCATAGCGGCCAGTATTTCAGTGTGCATCCATGGCTCAGCGCAATTTTTAACCCTGGTGGTTCTTAGGGGTGCCATGTTGTTGAGTATTGTTGTGAATTTGATTTTGAATCCAAGCCATGTTTCTTCAACCTGTGTACCACTGAGTTCATCTGACCAGTCCAAGCTCCCCAGTTCTAGGTTAAAGGCCTCTCTAGAGTAAGTTTTGAGGTCTCTAGATGTGACTGTTTTGTGACAGCCGGCCTTCTGTTTTAGCTTTTTGCGGGTGCAGAAAATCATATAATGATCACTTAACCCGCATGCTATCACCCCTTTATTGGAGATCATGGACTTGTCAGAGGTCAAAATGAGGTCAATGGTGGTTTGTGTCGAATCACATGTGGGTTGGGTGATTAGCTGGCTGAAACCGTGCAGATCAGAAAATCTACTGAAGGCCTTGAAGACGGGTGCTGCTTTACGCAGCATATCTGTCTTACAGTCCCCAATAAGAATTTCTTCTACCCCCTCCAGCCCAGCTAAACACCCATCAAGTGTGTCATAGAAGCCACTCTGTTCTGGCGGTCTATAGATTGTGCCTACTAGTACTGGTTTCGCCCTATCTAATACGATTTCAATCCAAACAGTTTCAATTTCGTCATGGTTAAGGTCAGTACGGTTGATGAATTTGGTATCTTTGTGTATATACACACAGACGCCACCTCCATACTGGTTTCTATCCCTCCTGACTATTGAGTAGTTTTCTATTTCAATCTCTGGATCCTGTACAGATGAGTCTAATTTTGTTTCTGTGAAACACAATATGTTAGCCTTACCGTTTAAAAACAATTGTTTGATTTCAGCCAGTTTAGGTCTCAGGCTGTTTGTATTAAGGTGGAATATATGAAGTCCATTTTTGTTGGTAATCTGATTGATGTCATCACACTGGAGGTAACTCTGTTCATTTGTGTCCTGTCCTGTGGTGGGGGGAGGGGGGGCGTTGTTGTTGTTTGTGCCGTGAGTGGGGAGGGGGGGAGGGGGTGATCCTTTGTCCTTTGCTGGAGTCTGTATTCCTCTGTGTGAAAGCCCGCGATGTGAGGTGGGGGGCTGGTTGTTTACAGATGTGTCTGTTAGTCCTCCATTGTGGGGGAGGTGGGGTGCCCTTTGACCTGGCCCGGGTAGCCTAGCTGGCATGGCGGGGCCAGCCGAGCTAACCGGCGGGTCCTTGGTGATCTCGACATCAGCAGGGGCTTCGGTGAGGGTATGTCGCCGCTTGCTGGTCGGCTGGTGCAACTGCTGGCTGTAGCGTCAGTTGCGTGGATGCTGTTGATCTCGACGGCCGGCGCCGGTGTGAGGACCGATGCCTCGCTGTTTTGGCCCTGCGATGTGCTGAGCGCCTCGATTATGAACCCTGGTTCCTTCCCTCTCGCTGTGGCCTCTCGTGGGTTCTTTTGAAGAGGTGGTAGAGGAGGAATGTTGCCGTTGATCATGTCGTTAGCCGGCGTCTGTGTGGGTAGCAGTTGTTCTGTTGTGCTGGCGAAGCTGGCCGCCGCTTCTTGGGTCAGCAGATCTAACTGTAGTCTCTGGTTCCGTGTCATTACGGGTCCAGGGTTCTGGTGTATGTCACCCGACATGAGCAGATATAATAAAAACATTGATTTCTTATTACACTTGCCTGTCGGGGGTAATTTCTTTCGTTCCGGATTCGCAGTAAGTACTGTGTGGATAGTCGTGGCTCCGAAGGCTGGATGTTTCCTGGATGTTTCCTCTCCATGCTTTCTTTGACTTCGAATTCCAAGAAATTAACTATAACTTCTCTCTGTGGTTTGTCCAACCGTGGCTTCGGCGCCAGCGTCCTGTGTGCTCTTTGAATCCCCGTCTTGTCGAGTTCTGTCATCTTCAATTCTCTTCGAATTAGGCTGTCTACATATTTGATCATAGATTCTCCTTCCATCCCTTCTTTCAGTCCCCATATTCGTATGTTGTTTCTCCTCGACCTCCCCTCCAAGTCCATTAATTTTTCTCTCAATATGTTCTGTTGTTCGAGCGTCTCCTTTAGGATATCTTGTATATCTGTAGTCCATTCCTCGGTTTCAGCCGTCCTTCCTTCCAACATCTTTATGCCTTTCTCTTGTTCCTGTAGTTTTCCATCCATTACCTCAAGTCCCTTATCCATCTCCTCTCTGAGCTCGTCCTGTCCTTTCTTTAACTCTCCCCTGAGTCCTTCGATGTTCGCCTGGATAGATTGTATGCTAGTTTGTATCTCTTGGTTAGCTGATGCGTTAGCCTGTTGGCTAGTCAACACGCTATCTTGCATGCCCTGCGTGTTAGCTTGTACGCTAGTTTGTATGCTAGTTTGTATAGTGTTACGACCCCTGTGGGTCTAAGGGTAAAGGGCTGTAACATAACAGTTGGTTGAAAGAAATGATGGACCAAGTTTGTAAACACAAGGATATTTATTGTTAAATGCAAAGGAAGCACATGTAGCTCAAGGGTGAGCCCAGGCCAAAACAACAAACAAACACCACTATTCTTCAAATAAACCAACCTAATCTATGGTAAAAGAAAGGACATTACCTAAACTACCCTTACCTAACCAAAACAGGAGAAAACAATATCCAAATGAAATGGCAGCTCACCCCATCTGTGCTTCCTGAAAAGAGAGAAAAACACATTAATGATACAGACAAGAATGGCAAAATATATACAAAACAGTCTAAAGCTATCAATGCCCTCTCTGCGGCCATACACACACAAAGGCACTTTCACTATCACAAAGGCCTATAAACAAAATGGGATATTATCAAAAGTACTACTGCACTACCACAGGACCTAGCATGTCCTACCATGCTCTGTAAATAACTAATGTACATATACCGATATGCCCTACTTTGTTTACTTGTTTTATTGCACAATGTCGTTCTATTGGATTATATTATATATTACTATTGTATTATGCACGTCGTTGCGGGCAAGACCCCCCGCATTTCATTGTATACTTGTATGCCGTCACAAATAAAACTCTTGACTTGACTTGACTTGACTTGACTATGTCACAAAATGTCACCATGCCTAGCCTCATGCCAGAGAGAGAGAGTGACTGAAGTGAGATGCCATGTTTTAACAGGTGTGTGGTGATCCATGATTGGGTGGTAGGTGATGGTTACTGATTGAGTCTTGGAGTCTTGAAACCCATCCACCAATCGGTGCTGTGCTGCTAATGGAAGGGCAGGCCTAGCAGGGACCAATGGTGGAGGACGGGTTCTGGCTGGAGGGAGGAAACAAAATGGAGAACAAGACACACACTGGGGAAGCACATACATTGGGATGTAACATATAGCTTGGATGTATTTTGCGTTAGCTTGCATGCTAGCGTGTAGCTCTTGGATAGCCTTTTGGTTACTCACCGCGCCAGCCTGCATGTCATCTCGTAGCTCTTGTATGCTCGCTTGTATGTTCGCTTGCATCTTCGCCATCCAGGCAGGCTCCACTTCTCTGTCTTCCTGAGCCATGCTCGCCTGATCCATCTCTTCCGCCATTTCCTCATGCCGAGATCTTTCCTCCGGCGTTTGTACTTCTTCTGGGATCCTTTTTTTCTCGCTCTTTCTCGTGTTCATCCTTCCTTTTCTCTTATATCCTTGAATTGTCACTTTTTCTTTTGTTTTAGTTAGTTTTACTTCCTTATTTCGATGTTTTTTGACCGGGAGCTCTGACACACACTCACAGCCACACACACACATATGGGACACGTTGATATATAGGTGAAAACAGCTCTGATTATCCCAATACTGGTAAAATCGATTCCTTACCTCAGATCAGATTAAAAAGATTATTCCAATTCCTGATCGCCATTCCAAATATCGATCGCGTTTATTGATCCAACGCTTGGTGGTCGAAAGACATATTCCACGCTGTTCTGATGGTGGGCAATGACTGGGATCGTCTCCGGTTACTTGCCTGACAAGTAAAATGTGGAATCCGGACTATTTTTTCCCCATGCGTTTCATTCAATCGAATCCAATCCAATGGGGTGCAGTACCATCCGGAGAGATGATAGGGGGCGGTATTTTCCCTTTTCGAGCTCAGACAGATCCCCACTGGTAACGTGAGGCTATATTGATGAAAAATGTATGGAAATCGATAAAAAAAAAAATAACGATTAAACGACGAGATTTCTCGTTGTTGGCACTCAATGGTTGGCATGAAATAATGAGATTTCCTGTCGTTGGCACTGAACGTGTTAAAATAACTGAACTGTAGCTCGTGTTCATCTCCTTGCTTAATTTTTGCAGTGAAAAAGTTCAATATTCAATATTATCATTGTCATGCTATTCAGATAACATCTTCAGATTATGTCCATGGGCTTTGAACAATATTTTCCTTTGAATGTTGTATTAATTCTGTCTTCTTTGCTATTAAAGCTGAGACCAGGTCCATTCAACAGATCTTAATGGGACTTAATGGTATTTTAGGCTGTATGGTGGACTCTTCTTTCCATTTTCTTCCACAATAGAATTGGACAGGAAAAGCTCATTGAAATTGTATGACTGCATCTGATTTTATTTATTCAGTTTATTTCTCAGGGACAGTGAGTGTATTATTGTGACGTTGGCAACCTAAAATCAACCTATGATCAAAAAACAAGTTGAAAACATCATCATGGAAGGCATGTCTATTGACCTGATCTCAAACCTGGCTTCTTTTTATTGATCCTCCAATCATGTCTATTGACCTGATCTCAAACCCTGCCTTCTTTTCTTGATCCTCCAATCACAGCTGTTGCTTGATAGTCCAGAAATGGTGATTTGGTCATTGGAGGTTCTCATTTTCATATTGGTCTCACCAGTGAAGAATCATTCAGTGTTTTTAAAGATCGATAGACTTATTGTTACCTTGCTTTCAGGATACTCCCTCTGGTGTGAAGAGTGTGCCAACAACGAATGTACAACCTCAACTTCAGTCAACTGTACAGAATCAGATCTAGTATGTATAACTATAACTACAACAGGTATGTATTAGTCCTGAAAGCGGGCTTATTGGCAAGATTTCTCCAACCAGTGGGTAATTAGTAGGAATGTAGACCTCAGGCTTTACCCAGATATAATGTGATTCCATACGCGACAAGTTGATTATTTGGCGATATCATGGTTCAATTCAATAACAAGTTAAAAGTTAACCCTATAATTTTACAATATTTCTATCAGTTCATAGACACATACTGCAACACATACAACAGTTGTATGATTGTGTTTGTTTGTAACTGTCATAACTTGCACATTCTTTATCCGATTTGGCACTAAATCAGTTCAGTAGAAAGTTATCCGGCTTCAAGCTTTTTTAAATTGTATTTATTTCTTATATATATTTTTTTTAAATGTACTTTATTTAACCATGTCCTTAAGATCAAATTCTTATTTACAATGGCGACCTGGATTGGAGGCAGGGGGTAAAAGAAATACAACGTTAAAACAGACCAGCTAGCCTAGCTGTTGGCCAAAAACACCTCTCCCGGAGTTTTAAATCTAAGCTAGTGAGGTCGTATCTGCTTCCATTAATTTGTGCTAAGCTAGGCTACCTTGCAGCCAGATAGCTTGCTGCTGAATGCACAGAGAGGAAATTGGCATCTATTTTCTTGTCTGACTCTGGAGAAGACGGTAAGCGCATTTCCCATAATGTTGACGTGTTCCTTAAAAAGAAAAATGTGTTTATTCCTGCCAGAGACAATGGGCACGTCTACAACCAGCAGGGTGGCAAAGGGCTGCGTTGAGCCGGCTCAGTGTGTGTTCCCTATGAACACAGACACTGCAATGTCCATCAACCAAGGATACTCACGGGTGACGGTCAACGGACTCTGCTGCAACACGGATGCCTGCAACAGCAAGACTCTTCCCAGTAAGAATCAAACCCTTGCACTGAAGAACCATATAATTCTGTTTGTATTCATAATTTATTTTTACACAGACCATGTGTAAAAGTTTTGCAGTTTGTAAAAGTCTATCAAAATCCCGATATCACAAGAAAGTCTTTCACAATGCATGGACACTCAACTTTAGACAATAACGTTTGAAAACATTGTACATCCTCTGAAAAGGATCTGAGTTATGTTCATCGGAGGTACTTTTCAGTTACAATTATGTTGGCAATGTGCTCACTCATAAATAATCACTTATCTCAGGCTAAAAAAGTGGCCTAGGTCCCAACAGTTGAACATATTAAGACACGTTGGTCCAATATTGCTTGGCTGAAACTGTATAATGTATAATTGTATGAGTTCTTATATCAAATTGAGCTTTTTTGGTATAGTTATTAAGTGTGACCCAGAAAATTCATTCTTATCCCAAGAAAATCTCAGCGGGTTGCTGTCAAAGTCACCTCATCTTTACCAAGTCAGTATCTTTGGGACATAATATCATATATCTGCTATCCTGGTGGCGTGAACACTTTAGGCAACCAACTTGCGCTTCCGCGTTTCTCTGATTGGCCGAGCGCCTTCCGCGTTTCTCTGATTGGCCGAGTGCGGCTCCCCCTTAAGCTCCAGGAGAAAGGAGAGAGGCTGAAAACCTGCAGTTCTTGCCCGACTGATGGGAGCCGAATCCCGGATCCGATTTTTCTGATGAATACCCCCAAAACATGGAGGTCCCGAACGCATGGAAGTATTGATTGTGCCGTAACGAATCATTAAAAAAATATACCGTTAACTGGAATATGTTGTGCCTTTACACATATGTTGGATTATGTAATTGGTTTGTCATGACAAACTAATAAAAATCGCGATTTACCCAGTGGCTACAACAACACACAGTGACTACAAACATGCGTGTTGTTGTAGCCACCGGGTTTTTATTAGTTTGTCATGACAAACCAATTACATAATCCAACATATGTGTAAAGGCACAACATATTCCAGTTAACGGTATATTTTTTTAATGATTCGTTACGGCGCAATCAATACTTCCATGCGTTCGGAACCTCCATGTTTTGGGGGTATTCATCAGAAAAATCGGATCCGGGATTCGGCTCTCATCAGTCGGGCAAGAACTGCAGGTTTTCAGCCTCTCTCCTCTCTCCTGGAGCTTAAGGGGGAGCTTAGTATTCCTGCCTCTGAGGAGCGCGTCGCGGCTCATGCGCATGCGCGCGCTCGGCCAATCAGAGCAATTCAGAGCAACGCGGAAGCGCAAGTTGGTTGCCTAAAGTGTTCACGCATCCTGGTGACATGCAAGGTCGAGTCATAGCTCCCAGAGATCTGGCGTTGAGAGTTCTTCATCTTCACAGATATTGACTAGATGGCCCTCTGCAGTAAGAATATCATACTGTACTTTGTAAATGTATTCACATTGTCCTTTAAAGGTGCTATAGATACATTTTTGGTAACACTTTATAATAACACTCAGTTATAAGACCTTTATAAGGTATTTGTAGATAATGAACTAATCATTAACAAACCATTTATATACATTCGTAAATTATTATTAAATCATTTATAACTATATTTGTATAACATTTACAAATTAGTTCTACATAATTTATAACTCATTATCAACATTGTTTGTACTTGATTTGTTTATCATTAAATAATGTTGTTTAATATGTAGTAACACATTTGTAGATGCTTTGAAAAATGGATATGAAAAGACAACTATACTGTACCTCCATTTATTTGTTCATGTTCAACAAATGATTTGTTAAGACATTCATAAAACACCTATAAATCATTTGCAGATGCTATTCCGTGCCCTAATCTGAAGTGAAGCCTATTCATCATTAACAAATGTCTAATACAGTTAATTATTTGTTTACTTTTTCATCACCTGTTACAAATGTTGTAGACAGCTTTCGGATACACCCTTCTTTGTGACATGAAACAGTGACAGAATTAGGACTATAGATAAATGCAATTTTATTCACATAAAATACATGTGCATAACATATAGTGTAACATGGGGGGGGGGCTAGGACCCAGGAGTACCCTGGCCAGGTATGGCCAGAGTATGTAGAGGAAGTATCATGCGAGTGAGACTTGACTTCACGTGTGTTGCCGTCTGTTGAATGGAAACACGATACATTAGCAGAGCCAAGTTATTCGTGCTGCCCCACGCTTTTAAGGTATGAGCAGGCTAAACACCTTTTTTGTTGGTAAATCTATTACATAATTTCTGACCTACAACTCTTATATGTTGTGTAGACGTACTTGATGTGGTGGGCGCTAACGTTACATTTTAATTACGTGTTTCTTCCTAATGTGTGCTCAGTATGATGACACGAGGGTAACAATTATTTGTATTTTCAGGCTGTATCGGCGCCTATACAGCCTGAAAATACTAATAATTTAAACACGAATAACTTGGCTCTGCTAATGTATCGTGCTTCCATTCAACAGACGGCAACACACGTGAAGTCAAGTCCCACTCGTGTGATACTTCCTCTACATACTCTGGCAATACCTGGCCAGGGTACTCCTGGGTCCTAGTCCCCCAACCACGTTACACTATATGTTATGCACATGTATTTTATATGTTAATAAAATTGCATTTATCTATAGTCCTAATTCTGTCACTGTTTGATGTCACAAAGAAGGGTGTATCCGAAAGCTGTCTACAACATTTGTAACAGGTGATGAAAAAGTAAACAAATAATTAACTGTATTATACATTTGTTAATGATGATGAATAGGCTTCACTTCAGATTAGGGCACACAATAGCATCTGCAAATGATTTATAGGTGTTTTATGAATGTCTTAACAAATCATTTGTTGAACATGAACAAATAAATGGAGGTACAGTATAGTCGTTTTCATATCCCTTTTTCAAAGCATCTACAAATGTGTCACTACACATTAAAGAACATTATTTAATGATGAACAAATCAAGTACAAACAATGTTGATAATGAGTCATAAATAGGGATGCTCGATATTGGCTTTTTTACCGATACCGATATTCCGATATTGTCCAACTCTTAATTTCCGATACCGATATCAACCGATACCGATATATGCAGGGTTTCCCCCCCCAAAAAACGGAATAATTTCAGGTAACTAATAATTTCACTGGATATATATATAACAAATATTGTTATTGTTATTTTTTTTTTTAAACCGATACCGATATTTTCCGATATCACATTTTACTGCCGATATCGGCCGATAATATCGGTCGGCCGATAATATCGGACATCCCTAGTCATAAATAATGTAGAACTAATTTGTAAATGGTATACAAATATAGTTATAAATGATTTAATAATAATTGACGAATGTATATAAATGATTTGTTCATGATTGGTTCATTATCTACAAATACCTTATAAAGGTATTATAGCTGAGTGTTATTATAAAGTGTTACCAAATTTTTTATGTAGAGTAATAATAAAGAATAAAAAAAAAAAAACAACAGAGCTTAAAAAATATTGCCCCCCCCCCCCCCCCCGCAAATGATTGATTAATATTGAATATATCATTTTTTTTTGTATTTTATTTTTTTATTATTTTTTAAACAAACATATAAACAAACATGACAACACACGATAAGATATACAAGCATTAATTGTCAGGGCACATCCAATGAGATCACCTTTTAGTTAGTTGTCTTATATAAGATATACCCATAATACCTGTTATCTAAAAAAAAAAAAACCTACACACATATGCTCAGCTCGAACCCCCCCCTCCCGGACCCCACGTGAATATATCATTTTAAAGATTTTGGCGGGTCCAAAATGAATGTTGTTGTTTACATGTTGCGTGCATGTAGCCCCTCCCTACTTCCCATTTCCCCACGTAGAATGCACCTGATTGGATAAATAACATGCTGGTGCTCTAGTGCGAAATCTAGTGGCTGAATGTTATCTATAGCACCTTTAAACTATTGTTCCTTGTTTGCTTTACTAACCACAGCTCTCAGTAACGAGCCAAACGGCAAAGGGTGTTCCGCTTGCGACGCTATTGGAGTGTGTCAGAGCAAGGTGACGTGTAGGGGTGTGGAGAACCGATGCTTCACGGGCACAGGTAGATTCCAGTGTTACATCCTTTTAACTCAAGTGACTCTGAGTATCTTGAAAAGTGCTATACATATGGTATACTATAAGATATATAAGATACGATGTGATACTATTATTGTTACTATTATTATTAAAGCCCCAATACATGATTTCTAGTTTTTACCAATTTAGTAAATTGGAAATAGGCTCTTTCCTATCTCGTTGAAAATCAGAATAGTACCACCGGTCGAGAGAGTGAACAGTTTTAAGTACCTCGGAGTCCACATATCCGAGGACTTGATACTGTATGGTCCACACACATTGACACTGTAGTCAAGAAGGCACGGCAACGCCTCTACTTCCTTAGGCGCCTAAGGAAGTTCAAAGTGAGTCAGAAGATCCTTAAGAAATTCTATTCATGCACAAATCGAGAGCATCCTGACTGGTAACATCACCTCCTGGTTTGGTAATAGCACAGCACAAGACTGTAGCAGACTACAGAGAGTGGCCCGTTCAGCCGAATGCACAATTGGAGGTGGGCTTCCCACTCTCCAAGATATTTACAACAAGCGTTGCAGGGGTAAGGCTAAGAGAATAATGAAAGACTCTAGTCACCCAAACAACTGCCTCTTTGAACTGCTGCGGTCAGGCAAGCGATACCGGAGTATCATGGCCAGTACAGAGAGACTCAGAAGGAGCTTCTATCCCCAGGCCATCAGGATGCTCAACGACAATAACATATGTAACAAACCATCAAATACACTCACAGCACACACATCCACACGTACACACTCACTTTAAATAAACAACTCACTGTAGCACCCACTTTACCCACTTTACCCACTTTAGACACTTTAACACACTTTATATTTATTGGTACCTTTCAGCACCTTACCCAAGTTGTACCTCATCCCATTTCTGCATTGTACTGTATACTGTATTGTAACTCAGTTACAAAAAAAATTCTACTCTGTATTGTATATTGTATATATGTATATTGAACACTTTTGTTTACACTTTGTTTACATACTTGACTTTTTATTTTATACTTTATCTATTTTTATCTAGCACACTCTCAGGAGCGAAACAGAAAAAAGCATTTCATATAAAAGTATTCTGTATTTTTGTAATAAAGAAACTTGAAAAGTACCACAAATATAATTGAAAACGTATATGTACCTGTTGTCTAGTGTTAGTCCTTGTATCAAGATTTCTATCATTCTCTATTCTGATTTCTTATGTCTTGGTGGTTGGGCTACCCATTTGTCTGAATCAATATTGGATTGATTCAGGGTTTTCTTCCTCTACACAGATGTTAATCAAAGACAAATGGTGGGCTGTGCGTCTGCCAACCTGTGTGAGGGCACTCTGGACGCCTTCTATAAGGTCAACATCGTGTGCAACTCAGCCTGGCGTGTCGGACCATTCAGCGCTTCAGTGTACCTGAGCCTCATAGTCATCAAACTCTGCATGTAGGAGTATAGAGAGACCACACACACTCGCACACTCGCACACAAACACACTCGTATGCACACACACACACACACACACACACACTCACACACACACACACACACACACACACACACACACACACACACACACACACACACACACACACACACACACACACACACACACACACACACACACATACACACACACACACACACACACACACACACACACACACACACACACACATACACACACACACACACACACACACACACACACACACACACACACACACACACACACACACACACACACACACACACTCACACACATTTTCAACCAATCAAATTTGATTGATTGAAACTTTTATTAACAGATTGTAGAATGGGTAGAATACAGTAAGGCTCAATACACACAATTGTTAAGGGGATGCAGACCAGAGAAAGCCTTTCATCTTGTTTACACAAGGGTCCCCCATTTTCAATTCATAATGAATTGTAAGTAGGGTGCAACTAGCACCGTGCAATCCATTCTTTGTGGATCTAGCCCTAACAGTGCAGTCAGCTCATTGGGAGTCATTCAATTACGTTTGTGACTGTGCAGCACCCATGGTAAATAATACTGACACAGAGGATGTTTCAAATGTGGGTTAACAGATACAATAGCATTACCCTAAAACTATATCTACTCTATGGGTACAAAAAGCAACGCCGTTTCGAAATAGAGCAATTACCAATAATAGCAGATATAGAGCAATACCTTGCTAACTGTTTAGACTTTCACACACTCGCACAGACACACACACACACACACACACACACACACACACACACACACACACACACACACACACACACACACACACACACACACACACACACACACACACACACACACACACACACACACACACACACACACACACACACACACACACACACACACACACACACTGATATACTGTACCTACAGTATAGAGTTACAGGAAACCTATTGAGGGGGATGCTCTGTGCTATAGGTGTTCAATGGGACTAAAGTTAGCCAACCATGGCCTAAAGATCTGTGACCATGTGCAGTGCTATTGAGCTGCTGTCCACGCACACACTGACCTGAGGACAGTTTCTATGTCCCAGAAATACAAACTAGTATGTAATAAATCAGCCTTTTTGAATCTGTGTGTATCCCTTCTCGAGTTTCCATTTTTGGGGGCGTGAAAGCTGGCTTCAATTGATTCAGTGCACATGGCCAGGCTACACAGTAAAAACAAATTGCTATATTTTAGAAAATCTGTGATCACAAAAATACACTTCTATCTTGATTTTTAGGTTAGGTTTTGGAGTAAGGTCCTCTGTCAGATTATGATTAGGGTTAAGATGAGTTAAAGGGGAACTACACCCATTTTCACAATTCATATATGTTATTCCTATGTCCAGAAATGTTAGTGGACATAAACAACTCTCCAAAAGCCAGAGTGCAAAAACAAAAATGTGTGATCATTGTGTCATTAGTTATTAACCTGTTCCACCCGTGGAATATTTTCTGAAAATCCGCCTAAAATATATACCTAGGTAAATGGAATATTGCTCCACTTCTACAAGGTCCATTTGCATATTCTTGGTATCTAGGGAGAGAGAATAAGCATACACCTTCTGTTCATTATGCAAAACACGCCCCCTTTAGTTTGATTGATTGAAGCCCCACCCCATTTTGAGATGCTTTGTGACCCTAAGCCACGCCCCCTTGCTGATTGGTCGATGGGCTCAAGGAGGCGGGACTTCCGGTTTCGGAAGGGGTGGGGCTATAGGAGGAGGGACATCCGGAGGCGCTGGGGTTACAGAATAAATCAGCCGATTTTCTGAATAAATGTATGACCCTGTGTGTGTGTGTGTGTGTGTGTGTGTGTGTGTGTGTGTGTGTGTGTGTGTGTGTGTGTGTGTGTGTGTGTGTGTGTGTGGGGGGGGAATATTTTTAAGAAAAATACAATGTGTCTATAAAGTGTAGAATGTCACAATCTTTAGACAATTATCCTGTACATATATTTTTTATGTGTAGATAAAGAGAAAATGTATCATAGAAACCTGTCTGTTTCCAATGTAGGACTGTCAAAGTGAAACATCTCAGTAGGCTGGATGTCTCTCTGTCAAACTGAGCCCCTATGCTGCTTTCAGCACAGGAGGCGTTACAAATAGATGAGGACGGCGAATCAGGGAAGTCGAAAGCTTCTGTCAATACCAGGCTAAGTATTGATTTACGACCCTAAGCTGTGTACATTGGTCTTCTGTAGAGGAACGGTCTGAAACCTGAACTTTTGAGGTGTGACTTCCCTTTTCTGAGGAAAACAGAAAGCTTATGTCACTGAGCCTATAAGGGGCATAGTTCTTGAATGATTTATGGCCCCTAAGCTGTGTGTGGGTGTGTGTTTCTGTGTGTGCGATTATTTTTTAAGAAAATTACAAATGTAATGTGTCTATATTTTAGTTTCATGGAGAATGCCCCCATGGAAGAGTGTGTTTAAGCATTTCTCCTTCACATTTCTTTGTGGATTATATTGTATTATATATACTTGTTTTTTATATGTGTAAATAAAAGAAAATACAATGTAAAGTTAATAATAGGCTGATGTTGCTTGAAAAAGAGCGATAACTTGTAAACAGGGGTTCTAAGTAACCGGACTAAGTATGTATGTATGTACATGGCCGCCTAATTATAGTTGAAAGTGGGGGTGCAATTATTTTTTTATGTTATTTTTTTTTCTTTATTTTTTTCTTTTTTTGGGACATGCAAGGGGTGGTTTGGAGGGGGTCCGACACGACCCCCTCCATGTCAGATTTTTTTTCATTTAATGAACCTGTACGTGCAATTTCCTGCAATATAGAGCCTTAAATCTTGACCAATAAAGCTGCTCTTTTCACTATAAAACTCAGTTTATATTGCAGTATGATAGCCAATTACTATAATAATAATATATTAATATATATGTATATACTGTATATATACTGTATATTGATTTTTCGCTCTTTTATTTTTATTAAATTAATCTCCTTTCAAATAGGCCAAGTTTTTAATAAGAAAGAGAGAAAAAATACCAACAAGGAACAATAACAGGGTCTGCTGTAAATATAGCCTATTTTCAGAGAATGACAAGAATATAAACAGAACATGGGAAACACATGACACATGCCAAAACCCTATAACGAATACAAATAAAAGGCGAGACAACTCAGTCTCTGCAAAACATTACACGCGAACAAAACACTTAGACAGGGAAAAACAAATGAGAAGCCAGTCTCCAAAATGGGATAAGCTACAATAATACGGAACTTGGATGTTGCAAACACACACACCAAGGTACAAACACTCAAATATTACCTATACAATAACGAAACCTATCCTCCAAAGCGGGAGAGATAAGAGTTGCTTCCGGCAAGAGTACTAACGTAACGGTCAGTGAACGGCTGACAATGTAAACAGCATAAACAGTGACAAGGGTAACAGGAGTAACAAGAGCAATGACCCCACAAGGAAGGCAGGGCAGACAACACTTAAATACACAGACTAATTGACACATGCGGGTGATTGGGAACGAGACACACCTGTGATGGAACAGACTGAACAGCTCGGGTAAAAGTCTAAATAACACAAAAGACAAGACTAAACACGCTGGGGAAATAACACAAAAGACAATAATCACAAGTTAAACCAGCTCAGCTTCAGCTTCAGAAGCTCAGCTTCTTTCCCCAGGCCATCAGAGCCTTGAACAATGAACACTGAGTGCCACATTTTTATAATATACCCAACTGCGTATTATCCAGTTGTGTAACTATCTTCAACTCTGTGAACGGGATCCCTTTAAAACTTCTAAATGTCACCACTGTCTGTTAAAAGTAATGCATGAAAACATTTTACCATTTGTTAGGACCTTGATCAAATCAAATCATATTTATTTGTAAGGTCCTACAATACATACATTAATGTCCCCTTGGGACAAACACATCTTCTTTAAACAATTCAAGAAGAAGTATCACAATAAATCATGAATAAGCCATAAATACCATAAAGTCCAACAAATTTAAAATAAATGAATGCAACACAGTCATACATATCATTGCAAAGGTATGTAAAAACCAACCATCAATAGGAAGAAAATGCACCTCAGACCTAGTGCTGGGGTTTAACCCCTGACCCTTTCAAGGGAGTCTCCCTTCTTAGATGTCGTTGACAGCAGTGTTGCAATAAAACAGGCAAACAGCCAACAGACAAGCAGTTACAATAAAACATACCATCACATTTGATATGTATAGAAAAGGTGTAATTCCCATAGTAGGAGTCGAACCCGCGCCGCCCTGTTGAAAGCAGGGAATCCTTACCGCTAGACCATATGGGATTTCATGTGGTATACTGTACAAAACCTGTTTACACTCAGACAGGGCTCCGGGGTCGGATATTTATCTTTCTGTACACGTTTTTTCAGTGAAATATATTAGTAGAACTCTTTTTACATCATTCTACATAAGAGTTCCATGTTTTGATATTATAAATGAAATGTCTCATTGTTTTAAGGTGTTTCATACAAAATATAATCGATCCACTATACCCCCTGTAACGGGGTACAGTGTATCGATACCTGGGACACAGTGAATCAGTCCAGATATTATACATTATTTTTACACAAACAGCATCTTTATTGTGTGAACGAAGCAAAACGTTCAGGTACAAATAAGACAAGTCAACAATAGACCTATCAACCAGGCCATCACTGCTTGACCTGACTCCTAGAACCCACCTCACCCCTGCACACTTTGCCAACCTAGGATGGCTTAGAGTAGACGACAGAGTACAGCAACTTGCAATGGGCCTGGTCTACAAGATACACTACACGACCAAGGTACCCATGTACATGTCAAAATACTTCCCAAAGGTCAGTGAATACCACGATCACAACACCAGAGGGAGCTCCACAAATCATGTAAAACCCAGATTCGGCTCAAACAAGGGACTAAACACGTTTCGCAATTATGCCACAACAATGTGGAACGCCCTACCCAAAGCTGTAAAGGAATGTAAATCACTACCCACTTTCAAAAACACTCTCAAAGAACACCTACGGGGGGAGACTGCAATTCAAAACTGGCCCCTACAAATGTCCTAACCCAGTTGTACAATAAAGACCAAGCATGGCTATTCCAATGTACAGCCCCACCCAACCCCACCCCACCTACCCAACCTCCTCCAATGTACAGTTTCCATGTCAAATGTATGTCAGTATTCCAATGTACAATGTCCCCCCCCCCTACCCAACCCCCCCCCCCCCCCCACCTCCAATGTACAGCCCCACCCCACCTACCCAACCTCCCCCAATGCACAGTTTCTATGTCAAATGTATATACTCTTCTTCTGGATTTTTTTAGTATCACAAACTGTATTTGAAAATCTGGTATGTCATAAATGTATAGATGTAGCAGTACTGTCTATCTGTATGTCATGTGTGTCATATGATGAATTGAAAATGGGGGACCCTGATGGAAACAAGACGAAAGTCTTTCTCAGGTCTGCATCCTCTTAACAATTGTATGTATTGAGCTGTACTGTACTGTACCCATTCTGCAATCTGTTAATAAACTTTTCAATCAATCAATCAAACAATATGAAATGTTTTTGTTAGTAGCCTATGTAAAACCCTGCATAGTGCTGGTAAATTTCGCACACGCATCTGACACATCCTGTATATTTGGATAAATTAATGTGAATGATACATCATGGTCTCTGACTTTACAACTCTGTCCAGGGTTACTGATGTATAAAGGACCCCCTCCTGGATACATTCCTATCTGTGAACACTATAATCATGACAACACCTAACATTGTATTATTTTCATGGTTATAATGAATAAAACTCATCTTTGTTTTAAGGTGTTTCATGCTAAATGGTTCTTAAAGTGAATTTCCTTCAATCATCTGCGGTCAAGGATCAAACAACCTCCTCTGGTAATACTCTGCATTTTGCTTTTTTCTGCTAAATTAATAAATATTTTATTGGTATGTGAAGTATAGTTACACATCAACAACTCTAATAACGGCTTTATGTTACTTTCATACATGTTAACCATACTACACACTAACTCAGCTATGGTGAGTGAGTTACATTTTTATTTGCCTTATAACTGTCATCTTTGAGCTGTTTGAATATATCCTATCATGTGTAACTGTAGGATTTAATGCATATCGAAATATTGAGAGTATAAAATAGTACTCAGGGGGCTTTCTCATTATTTATTGTGGCTAAAAAAACAATTTTAACTAGACTGTTATGCAAAGTAATTCAGAAATGTATTTGTTGTATAATGTATCTTAGAACAGACATATGAGAGAGACCTTTGGGGTTTGATCGTACTAAACTTCTAAAAATAGATCTGTATTGAAACACTTTTTTATTTGACCCTTTTATTATCATTGTGTAAGTAGGTAAAAAAAACTAGGTTGATATGTCTATTTTAAGTGTATCATTGATACTCAAACAATCAACAAAAAATTCAGAATTCACTAGGATTATGTGATATCATGTTTTTTACATTTACCAAAGTACATTTACCCATGTACATGTTTTCATGTGACCTTGATATAAATACAAATTGTCTATAGTAGATAAAAAAAGATAAAAGATTTTTCCATTGCTCTGTTTAGAACTATGCTGTTTGGAAATGTTAGAGCTGCAATTCTTGCATGACAGTTGGTATACATATACAGCTTATTATTATATAGATTTTGTATCCCCATACATCCTGATAAAATGGAGACAGGCACACGAGTCTAATCATTGATTGATTGATTGATTGAAAAGTTTATTAACAGATTGCAGAATGGGTACAGTACAGTACAGCTCAATACATACAATTGTTAAGAGGATGCAGACCTGAGAAAGACTTTCGTCTTGTTTCCATCAGGGTCCCCCATTTTCAATTCATCATATGACACACACGACATACAGATAGACAGTACTGCTACATCTATACATTTATGACATACCAGATTTTCAAATACAGTACTGTTTGTGATACTAAAAAAATCCAGAAAAAGAGTGTATATACATTTGACATAGAAACTGTGCATTGGGGGAGGTTGGGTAGGTGGGGTGGGGCTGTACATTGGAGGTGGGGGGGGGGGGGGAACACTGTACATTGGAATACTGACATACATTTGACATAGAAACTGTACATTGGAGGAGGTTGGGTAGGTGGGGTGGGGTTGGGTGGGGCTGTACATTGGAATACTGACAAAACCATGCTTGGTCTTTATTGTACAACTGGGTTAGGACATTTGTAGGGGCCAGTTTTGAATTGCAGTCTCCCGTAGGTGTTCTTTGAGAGTGTTTTTGAAGGTGGGTAGTGATTCACATTCCTTTACAGCTTTGGGTAGGGCGTTCCACATTGTTGTGGCATAATTGCGAAACGTGTTTAGTCCCTTGTTTGAGCCGAATCTGGGTTTTACATGATTTGTGGAGCTCCCTCTGGTGTTGTGATCGTGGTATTCACTGACCTTTGGGAAGTATTTTGACATGTACATGGGTACCTTGGTCGTGTAGTGTATCTTGTAGACCAGGCCCATTGCAAGTTGCTGTACTCTGTCGTCTACTCTAAGCCATCCTAGGTTGGCAAAGTGTGCAGGGGTGAGGTGGGTTCTAGGAGTCAGGTCAAGCAGTAGTCTGACTAGTTTGTTTTGAGATGTTTGTAATTTGGTTTTTAGTGCCTTTGAGGTGCTTTGGTACCATGAGGTGCAAGCATAGTCGTAGTACCCTTGAATGAGTGCTCCTGCCAGAGTCTTCAGGGTATTCTTGTTTACCAGGGAGGAGATCCGGTACAAGAATCGAGTTCGTTGATTGACTTTTTTTTATTACATTGGATGCCATTTTGTCACAGGAAAGATTAGCCTCTAGGATGGAACCCAGGTAGGTAATTTCATCTTTACTTGTGACAATATTGTCACCCACTGTAACTGAGAAGCCGTCGGTTTTGCTGAGTTTGTTATTTGAACCGAAGAGAATGGACTCTGTTTTGCCCATGTGTAATGATAGTTTGTTGTCAGCGAGCCATATGCAGATTTTGCCTAGTTCCGAGCTGAGGGTTTTTTCAACCTGTAACTTGTTCTTGTCAGAGACCAGCAGGGCTGAGTCGTCCGCAAACAGGAACAAGTTGCAGTCACAAGCTGACGACATGTAATTTGCATAAATTAGGAACAGTAGTGGTCCTAGTATGCTTCCTTGTGGAACACCACAGTTCACTGTGAGGGGGGGGGATAGGGTACCGTTTACCTCCACCATCTGTTCTCTCCCCTCCAGGTAGGATTGTATCCAGCTCACTGATAAACTATCAAAACCAATTGCTTTTAGCTTGTCAATCAGAATGGAGTGATTGACAGTGTCGAAGGCCTTTTGTAGGTCTAGCATGACCATGCCGCAG
This sequence comes from Notolepis coatsorum, assembly GCF_963971535.1. Lineage (NCBI taxonomy): Eukaryota > Metazoa > Chordata > Actinopteri > Aulopiformes > Paralepididae > Notolepis > Notolepis coatsorum. Next base: position 62,546,979 of record NC_140174.1, read on the forward strand.
TATTTGCCCACGTCCACCTCTTGTTTGATGTGGTCGTTCAAATAGAGAAGGCATGTGTCAGTGGAGTGGGATGTTCTGAAGCCAGATTGGAATTCATAGATTAGATTTTTATCCGTAAGGTACTTTTCGACCTGTTCGTATACAATTTTTTCCATGACTTTCGAGATGGATGTAAGGATAGAAACAGGGCGGTAGTTGCCTGGGTCTAATTTGCTGCCCTTTTTGTGCAGGGGTGTTACTCTCGCTATTTTGACGTCCTTGGGGACGTGTCCCTGTTTTATGGAGAGGTTTATTATGTGTGTGATGACTGGGGTGATGGCGGCTGCTGAGTCTCTGAGGAATTTGGAGGGGATGTTGTCATGGCCAGTGGCCTTGTTCGGTTGGAGGGCGCTCAGTTTATTGAGTACCTCATCTGTAGTTACCATTTCCAGTTTGAAATCGTCTTTGTGGACGCCTAGGTTCTTGTAGTATGCTACTATGTGTTCTACCCCATACTGCCCTGAGTGGGAGGGTAGTTTGTTTACCAGTGTTGTGGCTATGTTTGTGAAGAAAGTGTTTAAGTAATTGGCTACATCCAGTTTGTCTGTGATGAGCGTGTTGTCCGTCTTTATGTTTATGTTTGAGAACCTGGTTTTAAGTTTTTTACTGCAGCCTAGTTGATTATTGAGTAATTTCCAAAGTTCACATGGTTTATTTTTGTTTTCCTCAGTTTTGTCATTGATGAAATTTTTTTTTGCAGTTTTTATCATGGAGTTTACATCATTTTACATCACAAGTTTCTTTCTAGTTTGAGTTCAGTCACGTGGGCTTGGAGTTCACTGCTTGTGCTTTTGGTAAGCTTTGACTGACTTTTATGAAATTCAGAGCATTTTTTGTCTCTGGCTTTCATAGCGGTCAGTATTTCAGTGTGCATCCACGGCTCAGCGCGATTTTTTACCCTGGTGGTTCTTAGGGGGGCCATGTTGTTTAGTATTGTTGAGAATTTGGTTTTGAAGCCAAGCCAGGTTTCTTCAGCCAGTGTACCATTGAGTTCATCTGACCAGTCCAGGCTCTTCAGTTCAAGGTTAAAGGCCTCGCTAGAGTAGGTTTTGAGGTCTCTAGATGTGACCGTTTTGTGACAGCCAGCCTTTTGCTTTAGCTTTTTGCGGGAACAGAATATCATATAATGATCACTTAACCTGCATGCTATAACCCCTTTATTGGAGATCATGGACTTGTCGGAGGTCAGGATGAGGTCAACATCATTGTAATTACAACATTAAGCTGTTTGTCTTACAAAGGAGTGAGGTGTCATGGGGGGTGTTATATGTCAACCCTTGACAAATTAGCATTATCCTCCTACACGCAGAGATCCTTCTGACTATTGACTCATCTAGTAAAAATAGTTCATTCGCCCCTTTTAAAAACACCTCATACAATATCTTGAGTTTCCTTCGACTGTCATATGGTCAGGGAACAGGAAAAATGTTCAGACAAGTAGTCAGAAATGAATAAATAATTTGCATGTTCTCTTGAATATACTTTGTGCATTATTGTTACACAATACCAACTCTAGTGGTTCTATGTTACATTCATAAGCGATACCCCTAGCCCCCACTAACTCATATATATATATATATATATATATATATGTTGACTGAATTATATTTATTTGTCTTAGAACTGTCACCTTTGTGTTGATTGAATATTTCATGCTGTGTAATTCAGGGCACCGTACTAAACTTCTAAAATACATCTGTATTGAAACACTTTTTATTTGCCCTTTTATTATCATTGTGTAAACGTCTATTTACATGTATCGACCTGTTTCATGATTTTATATGTTTATAATTTATGTGTATCATTGACACTCAACCATTAAACAAAAGATTCAGAATTCAATAGGATTATGTGTTATCACATAACGAACAATAACACTATGCAACACCCATCAAATGCACTCACAACACACACATCCAAATGCACACACTCACTTTAAACAAACAACACACTGCAGCACCCACTCTCCACACTTTAGAACACCTAAACACACTTTATATTTATTGGTAATGGATTTGCACTACACCCCATACCTGTGTACACCTTACTGTAAATTGTGCCTAAATTGTACCTCACCCCCATTTCTGCTTTGCACTATATAGTATTGTATATTAGTATTGCATAGTATATTGTATATTGTATGGTAACTCAGTTACTTCTATTCTGCATCGAACATTGTACATATGTATATACTGAACACTGTGTCTATGTGACTTCTAGTTTTACTTCTATTTTACATGCTATACTATTTTATTTCATACTTATCGCTTGCCTAGCACAGTCTCTGGAGCGTAGCAGAAAGAAGCATTTTGTATAAAAGTATTCTGTACTAGGGCGGTTAGGTGGCCGAGCGGAGATTGCGTTCGTCACCAACCCCGGAGCTGTGAGCTGGATTCGCCTGTTCGAATCCAGCTCACAGCTCCGGGGTTGTCACCAGCTTGGCTGGCCGTCTGCACTAATACAATTGGCTGTATTAGAGGGTGGGAGAAGCTGGCGGGGTGGGTCCGGGTCGTTGTAAACAGCGACTCCTACAGTTCGGTCGGGGCGCCTGCTAAGCGCGGATAGGACTTGAGGGGGATAGTGTGATCCTCCCACACGCTACGCCCTCTCGATGAGAATCCGCGCTGCCAGGTGAAAAGAAGCGGTTGATTGGCTGGACGTGTGTCGGAGGAAGCACGTGGTAGCCTCCACTCTCCCAGATTATCTGACTGTGGGGGGTAAGTGCGCAGTGACCAGGAAGGGACTGGGAATTGGCATACGACTAACATTGGGATGGGAGAAAATCGGAGGAAAATGGAGGGGGAAAAAAAAAAAAAAAAAAAAAAAAAAAGTATTCTGTACTTCTGTATGACAACTATTAAAGAAACTTGAAACTCATGTTTTTTACATTTACCATTGTAGTTTCTGCTAAATATCCTGCAACATGTTTTCAGGTGACAATGATATAACTGCAAATTGTCTATTGTAGATAAAAAGATTTTGTAATACTCTGTTTAGAACAATACTATTTGCCAATGTTATGTCTGATTTACTCGTGTGTAACACGTTAGAGTTGTAATTCTTGCATGAAAGTTGTTATACCTTTTACCAAGTAGTCATTTGAGATCATAGATCCCTTTTTTCCGAGCTAGACCTGGCTCCAAATGATAGCAACAACAAAGATCTAAAATTACACAGAACGCAGACTGATACATACAAAAGGCAAAGTGGGCCCTGGGGTTACATTTGAGGTACAGCAAACAATATTGAATGGGTTTTTCGGGGGTAAAAAAGAGGATGGAAGGTAATGATTTGCAGGAGGTTGGTATGGGAGAGATGGTCAGGTCATAAATATAAAATATAACACCACGTTATGCAGTGAAGCAGGGACATTAACCCTTCTCATTCTTTAAATGCCCTTAATTTGAACTTTAAAATCAGATAGGGTGGTGAAGGGATGCAGTTTCAAAGTTTTTTTTAAAGTCCTTTACAGGCCTAGCTATCAGAGAACATGAAGGCCCTTTCCCCCAAACTCTGTGCTATTTTCTGGGGGACTGCTTGGGATTGTAAGCTGTAAACTGGGTTTGATGTGATGGTGAGGTATGAACCATGGTAAAAACGGTAGTTAACCTATAAATGCTTTATAAATACAGGTGTACCATTGAACCAGTCTAGGGTCAGTCATGGATAGCTAGTTAACTTTAGCTAGAGTGCTTTGATGTGATCTATATCCAGAAATAAGTCTTAATTTATTAATTTAAGACATATGAAATACCCTATTGAAACAGTTAAAGCAGCTTGGACAGACACACACCCACCCATACACACACTTACAAGTTATCACTTTTTTTCTTTTTTCTTTTATCACAAACAGTGCTGTATTTGTAAATCTGTTATGTCCTAAATGTATGGATGTAGCAGTACTGTCTATCTGTATGTCATGTATGTCATATAGGCCCTGATGAATTGAAAATGGGGGACTCTGATGTAAACAAGACAAAAGTCTTTCTATGGTATGTATTCTCTTAACCTTGTCAAAAGACTCTAATATCTCTATGGCATTGCTCTATTTATATCTCAATACAATGTATTCGTTTTACGAAATAAGAAATAAGAAATAATAACTACAGTTATCTCTATTGCATGGTCATCACTGTGTCCCAAACTGTCAACAGACAGACACCCCTAGCCCTGGATAGCATTTACATTTACATTTAGTCATTTAGCTGACACTTTTATCCAAAACTAATTACAAGTTCTGTACGATAGGTGATCAGGGAGAATTCAACTCTATCACCTGTGTAACAATATTCATCAAAGTGTTGCATGTTATAGTGTAGGTTAGTTTATTAGGACAAATGCATGACTGTAAGGTTAGTTAGGCAATGGTCAGATTATGTTACAGCGACCCCTTCCATTGTGTGAACTAAAAATATGCTATGAGTATATGGTTCTACAATACAATACTTGTAGATGTACATGTTACAAAAATATAAACCATATGTATTTGAACGATGCCTGTAAAATATGTCAGATTTCTGCTCTACAGGGCCGTATGCATGCCTTCCCTCCCCCTAAACTGCTAACCTTCTCACCACCATGGGGGTGTTTTAACACCTAAAGGGGCCCAATTCACACACCCCCCACACACACACAGACCCTCACAGACACATATTTTCTGAACATTATATTTTCAGCACAACTCTAAACTATCACGTATAACTTTTTATACCTATTCATATCTTTAACTGTAATAATTTAATGTGAACAATAATACAAAACACGGTAATGCAACCTTTTTTAAAAGAATCTATTTTAAATAAAACGTTTCACCGAAACCTAATTACTACGACACCTAGGGGTGGTTGTAATCAACCCCTCACCCCCACCCCTGAGATGCACCCATCTAGCATAACATAACTTAGCCTCCATGCATATGACTTAAACATTACCCTTGCCCTCAATGACTAACCCCTGGGTCAGCACCGCTGACATACTTACATACATACATACATACATACATACATACATACATACATACATACATACATACATACATACATACATACATACATACATACATACATACATACATACATACATACATACATACATACATACATACATACATACATACATACATACATACATACATACATACATACATACATACATACATACATACATACATACATACATACATACATACATACATACATACATACTTAGTGTGGTTACTTAGAACCCCTATTTACAAAATAGGCTATATTTACAGCAGACCCTGTTATTGTTCCTTGTTGGTATTTTTTCTCTCTTTCTTATTAAAAACTTGGCCTATTTGAAAGGAGATTAATTTAATAAAAATAAAAGAGCGAAAAATCAATATACAGTATATATACAATATATACATATATATTAATATATTATTATTATAGTAATTGGCTATCATACTGCAATATAAACTGAGTTTTATAGTGAAAAGAGCAGCTTTATTGGTCAAGATTTAAGGCTCTATATTGCAGGAAATTGCACGTACAGGTTCATTAAATGAAAAAAAATCTGACATGGAGGGGGTCGTGTCGGACCCCCTCCAAACCACCCCTTGCATGTCCCAAAAAAATAAAAAAAAAAAAGAAAAAAAATAACATAAAAAAATAATTGCACCCCCACTTTCAACTATAACTAGGCGGCCATGTACATACATACATACTTAGTCCGGTTACTTAGAACCCCTGTTTACAAGTTATCGCTCTTTTTCAAGCAACATCAGCCTATTATTCACTTTACATTGTATTTTCTTTTATTTACACATATAAAAAACAAGTATATATAATACAATATAATCCACAAAGAAATGTGAAGGAGAAATGCTTAAACACACTCTTCCATCGGGGCATTCTCCATGAAACTAAAATATAGACACATTACATTTGTAATTTTCTTAAAAAATTATCACACACACAGACACACACACACACACCCACACACAGCTTAGGGGCCATAAATCATTCAAGAACTATGCCCCTTATAGGCTCAGTGACATAAGCTTTCTGTTTTCCTCAGAAAAGGGAAGTCACACCTCAAAAGTTCAGGTTTCAGACCGTTCCTCTACAGAAGACCAATGTACACAGCTTAGGGTCGTAAATCAATACTTAGCCTGGTATTGACAAAAGCTTTCGACTTCCCTGATTCGCCGTCCTCATCCATTTGTAACGCCTCCTGTGCTGAAAGCAGCATAGGGGCTCAGTTTGACAGAGAGACATCCAGCCTACTGAGATGTTTCACTTTGACAGTCCTACATTGGAAACAGACAGGTTTCTATGATACATTTTCTCTTTATCTACACATAAAAAAGATATGTACAGGATAATTGTCTAAAGATTGTGACATTCTACACTTTATAGACACATTGTATTTTTCTTAAAAATATTCCCCCACACACACACACACACACACACACACACACACACACACACACACACACACACACGCACACACACACACACACACACACACACACACACACACACACACACACACACACACACACACACACACACACACACACACACACACACACACACACACACAGGGTCATACATTTATTCTGAAAATCGGCTGATTTATTCTGAAAATCCCGCCTCCATTTTGTCCCGCCTCCGGATGTCCCTCCTCCTATAGCCCCACCCCTTCCGACACCGGAAGTCCCGCCTCCTTGAGCCCCTCGACCAATCAAAGAATGGGGCGGGGCATAGGGGCGAAAATCATCTTAAAGGGGGCGTGGCTTCAATCAATCACACTAAAATGGGCGTGTTTTGCATAATGAGACAGAAGGTGTATGCTTATTCTCTCTCTCTAGGGACATCTATGGACCTCAGGGAATGTATTCACAGTGTCAGAAATATTGTGTCTATTACTAGGCTTCCTTAAATTGTGATGAAACAAAGGAGAATATGAATTATGATTTTTCTTTGCATCTTTGACAGTGAATAACACCATGCTAATAATGACCAAACATTAAAAACTGCCACTGATCTCGTTCAGTACCTTCTTGAGATCATGTGTACACAAAATCTACGGAAATTAATAAAGGGAAGATGATTAAACAGAAGGTTCTGTAGATACAGTACTGAATTCTCCCATCCGGACCAATGCAATTTGAAATATTATTATAGAATATAGAATAGGAGGCTTATAAATTACCTTATTATAGCCAATTCGCACATTTATATATATATATATACATATATTATCTTTCAAATGTCCGCGTTTAATTTGGATTTAGTATCACCAGACGTGCATAAGAACAGATAATGAAATCTACTGTAATCTACTGTACTTTTTTTTATTTTCACCACAGTGCAACCATTTTGAAACTAATTTCAGATCTAATTGTTGCTACATGCTAACAATAGGGAGGAGAAACTAACTGCGTTTCAACATTTGTCAAAAATGTTACCTTTTGTGGTAGAATTATCCCGAATATGAACAGTTATTGAAATAATCCATACAGAATTTTGAACCTTGAACCCCATAGAAATTTATAGGAAGTGTCGTTTTGAAAAATTCCAACGCTGATCGACAGCTAGCGATGTCTATAGACCAATGCACTTCCGCGTTACATTTAAATTGGAGAGGAGATAGCGGGGGGAGCAAATGAATGAATGTGGATGAGACCCTTGATGTAACTGATTGCAGATAAGGCTGTGGGGGTGCTAGAGACATGATCGAATAGACTTTTATGCGCCTGAATCTACTGAACACGGCGCAACCCATTCCAAATCGATCAGAACTAAATCGGCCGAGCTAAAGCCCCTTTTTCAGCACCTACTCCCCATACACATGCGCAAATTGTCAACGGAGTCTGAACGGCGCGAGGCGACGCGCGAATGAATCCATCAGAGGGGGGAACTTCGGTGGCCAGTGTCCTTCAGCCGAACAGGATAATGAAAAAATTATCCCACTAAATGGCCAGACGCGTCTTATGGCGACATCTACAATTACCTCATTGAGTCTCCAGGTAGACTAATGTTTATATTTAAGTGCAGTGGTCTATAGCCACTCACACTACCACCACAAGCTCCCCCCCCTGATGGAACATTCCACATTCATTCATTTGTAGTCTCGTGCCATTCAGACTCTGTTGACAATCTGCGCATGCGTATGGGGAGTAGTTGCTGAAAAAGTGACTTGATCTCGGCCGATTTTGTTCTGATCGATTAGGAATGGGTCACGCCGTGTTCAGGAGATTCAGGCGCATAAAAGTCTATTCGATCATGTCTCTAGCACCCTCACAGCCGTATCTGCAATCAGTTACATCAAGGCTCTCATTCACATTCATTCATATGCTCCCCCCTGCTATCTCCTCCCCGATTTCAGAATCCCGGAAGTGTTGCGGTGGTCTATTACAAAATGGCCGCAAAAAGACTACAATTCCCATGGTTAAAAAAATCCAAAATGGTCGCCCTCTCGGAATAGACCAAATAGAAAAGTAAAATCTATCTAATGACACTTTTAACCTATTGCTAAACTAACGTATTGATGATATACATTCTACATGCTGTTGTGACATGTTTATGATGTTAATACTTGAATACGTTTGAAATTTAAATCGCTACTTTTATACAACAGTCTAAAAAATATTGATTTATGACCAGATGTCATTTCGGGTGGAAGAGGTTTTAAGTCTGAAGCTGCATAGACCAATGCATTGGCACTGCAGTAAGTGTCCCATTCATTGTCAACGGAGCGGCCCCACACCTGAACACAAGTTTGAATCTTACTTCTCCAGTCTCTGGCTTTGGTAGAGAGTAGATCATGTTCACAAATATTGATTGAACATTCCTAGGCCATGAAAATACCATGTTCCCCTTTGAGGTTTATAAACAACTTTTAGCTGTTGATGTGTGTAGTGATAATCTATCACAATAGAAGATAACCTGTGATTACTGCCATTTCTCCATTCTCTCTCTCAGAGACACAGTTTTGTATTCATGATTCATAATTCATTATTCATAATAACACAATAAGCAAACTTGGTATTACTGCTACATCTGTTGCCTTTTTAGCCTCCGATGTCCATTTGTGCTCTGGGAGCCTATACTGTAGTTAACCCCTTTTAAATTGATGGAAAATGACCAAAGGTGATACCTGATCAGGCCTGAAACCCAAGAGTTGTCAGCAGATGGACATCTCTTGGGATCTGGTGTCTATAGGATCAGGTTGCAATAGAGGACTACAGTTCAGTACTACACACAGTTCCCATGTACAATACTACACACAGTTCCCATGTACAATACTACACACAGTTCCTATGTGCAGTACTACACACAGTTTATATGTACAGTACAATACTACACACAGTTACTATCTACAATACTACAGTTCCTATGTACAGTACTGCACCCAATTTATATGTACAGTACTACACACAGTTCCTACTGTATGTATACTACAGAGTTCCTATGTACAGTACTATAGAGTTCCTATGTACAGTACTATAGAGTTCATATGTACAGTACTACAGAGTTCATATGTACAGTACTATATAGTTCATATGTACAGTACTACAGAGTTCATATGTACAGTACTACAGAGTTCCTATGTATTAGCACTACAGAGTTCCTATGTATTCGTACTACACACAGTTCCTAGTTGACTAACTCTCAAGTCGAACTACCTATGGACATTAGGGAAACTAGATCTATTAATATTTTAAAAAATAAGCTAAGAACGTACCTCTTCACCTTCTAATACACTCCGCTATTTTACTCTGTCCATTCTATTGTATTGCACTGCACTGTTGCATAATTTTACTATCTATTCTATTCTACTATTTTATTGCACTGTATTATTTTACTCTGTCTATTACTTTTTATTACAGGTTCACTGTCAGGTATTAAACTGTGTGGGTATCAAACAAGAGACTGTCAGGCTTTAAAACTGTGTAGGACCCAGGCCTAGAACTGCACCCTGAGAGAGGGAACTGCGCCCTGAGAGGGAGGTTTGCCCTGAGTGGGAGGTTCAAAGGGTCAAAGTGGGTATCAAACAGGAGGGAAGACTGTCAAGTTTTAAACTGTGGATACCAAACAGAGAAGGTAAAGACAACTTTGATCTGTTGAACAGTAATCCAGAACAATTTTATTGCACTGTAAAACAAATTATTTTATCTATTCTATTCTACTATTTTATTGCACTGCACTATTGCACTATTTTATCTTACTCTTTTTATTTTATAAAACTGAATCAAAACATAAACAAGGTGGCCTGTTGGGATGTTAGATCCTAATGTGAAAAACTATGATTGTATATGTCTGCACTTTATGTGCTCATTTTATGTCTTTTGTCTTCTGTCTTCTGTTGTGAAGCACTTTGAGCTGCAGTTTCTGTATGAAAGGTGCTATACAAATAACGTTTATTATTATTATTATTATTATTATTATTATTATTATTATTATTATTATTATTATTATTATTATTATTATTATTATTATTATTATTATTATTATTATTATTATTATTATTATTATTATTATTATTATTATTATTATTATTATTATTATTATTATTATTATTATTATTATTATTATTATTATTATTATTATTATTATTATTATTATTATTATTATTATTATTATTATTATTATTATTATTATTATTATTATTATTATTATTATTATTATTATTATTATTATTATTATTATTATTATTATTATTATTATTATTATTATTATTATTATTATTATTATTATTATTATTATTATTATTATTATTATTATTATTATTATTATTATTATTATTATTATTATTATTATTATTATTATTATTATTATTATTATTATTATTATTATTATTATTATTATTATTATTATTATTATTATTATTATTATTATTATTATTATTTTTATTAAGTCTGGAAACCAATAATCCATCATTCTGGAACCACATGTACCCCTGCTGGCCTGGGATCAAATCCCACCAGAACCACATGTACCCCTGCTGGTCTGGGATCAGATCCCACCAGAACCACATGTACCCCCCCCCCCCCTGCTGGCCTGGGATCAGATTCCACCAGAACCACATGTACCCCCTTGCTGACCTGGCATCAAATCCCACCAGAACCTTATCTCCTTTGTGGTTTTTAAAATGCACATGGCTCATTTTAACATTTAATTTGGGTTGTGGAATTTCAATTGCTGAAGGTCAGTTGACAGTTAATATTTACACTATTACACTACAACTGCTCCTGGGAAGCTTACTTGTTTCAGCCAAAGGAACCCCCCCCCCCCCTTTTTTTTACTAGGTTTCAGCCAAAGGAAAATCCCCCTGGCTTACTAGGTTTCAGGCAGGAAATCCCCCTGGCTTACTATGTTTCAGGCAGGGAGATTATCCCTGGTTTACCACATTTCTGTGGCTTACTAGGTTCCAGGCAGGGAAAACCCCCCTGGCTTGCTATGTTTCAGGGCTACTCTCCTACACTCAGCAAATATTCCCTGGAATTAAAGTTTACATTTACTTTTTATTTACTATTCGTATACATTGTTTCTGATGGTGTTGTTGTTGATGATGTTGTGTACATGCTATGCAATGCAAAACAAGTTTTAACATACCAATAAAGAACTTTGAATTTAACTGAATTGTGTGTGTATGTGTGTGTGTTTTCCTTTGGCTGAAATCTGTGTGAGAAAGAAACAATGGTAGTAGGAAAATGTCAAATTAAAATAATAGTGGGTGTGTTTGTCTCTGCCTGTGTGTGTGTGTGTGTGTGTGTGTGTGTGTGTGTGTGTGTGTGTGTGTGTGTGTGTGTGTGTGTGTGTGTGTGTGTGTGTGTGTGCAGGGGCGGACCTAGCACATTTGGCGCCCTAGGCGAGATTTATTTAATTTATGGCTTTTGCCTCTTCATAGTTCTCTAATGTTAGTATTTCTTTCCTCAACGCTCAATTCTATAAACACTTGACCGATACCCATCAATGCACAGCGCTCTAGCATGTTCTGACTGTGAACACCTAAAGCTGAAGCTCAGACCGACCGACCGTTTTAGATTTTTGGCTCATTTTCCCTTATGTTAGACATTTTTTATGTAAAAATAATGGTTGCAGATATAGAGGGGGCGCCAAAACTGAAAAAAAAAAAAAAAAAAAAAAAAAATGATTTTTTTATTTTTTTTATTTATTTTTTGCAGTTTTGGCGTACGTACCTGGCGCCCGGCGGTAGAATATGAATATTGCAACGCGGAAATAAGCTTCCGTGCATTAGTTTCAACACTGGCGTGTTCTGTATGACCCGTAATTCATTATAGTTCATTGTAAAATAGCGACCGTAGTGTAATTATTGTCAAACCCTATAAATATAGCATTTGGAATAAGTCTTTCTTTCCGAATGAATGCAGCATGGTTTATATATAGGGTTATCAGAATACTATGGGGTGCACTGACTGCGCTCCGCGCCGCGGGGAACTGTTTTCAGAGATAGCAGATAGGAATGAATGAATGAATGAGGGGCAGTCTAATTGCAGAGAGAACATAATATTAACTAGAGTCCGCTATACCCGAGACACCCCCTTCATTTGTACCGCAATTTGAGACCGAAATTGGAGCGTGGAAAAAAATGCACAAATGCCATCCCTGTGCACATTCAAGTCCTCTCCACCCTCGGGTCTTTGGCCACCGGCACGGTCCATCGTGATATTGGAGAAGGATCGAGCAATAGTCTGTTACTGTACCACCCAAAGCTCCATCACAAATGCAGTTATGTGAATAGAAAGGGATTCCACTCAGTCAATGTTGCGATGCGCATTTGCCTGATACATGTCGTTGCTGCATGCCGGGAGGAAGACAATGCTGCATGTTTTCAATTCATTAAATAAAACTGATACTTTTTGCAAGGGTTTACTGACTGTCATACAAATAATCAACCAACTACATACTGTAACTTTTCAGTGCACGTTTTTATTTACATTGTGACAACAGCCTTGTGAGCTCCCGCACACAGACATGATGGAATTCAAGTTCAAGTTTGTATTGATCACATATAGGCAGGCTACACATGGCGTAGGCTACATGGCAGTGAGATTCATTGTTCTTGTATATGATCTCGTATTATTGTTTATATAGGCTACCTAATACCAACATCAAAATAGATTGTATGCCTCTACAAATCATATGCAGGTAGAACATTTACGGAAAATCCATCGCGATTTGGAATCAAATTGACAGGGAACTTTAATCTCTGGGTATTAATCGAACGAAACGAAGAAAAAACAGTCATATTCCAGCATGGTTATTAATGACACCAATGGCAAACAGTGGTTAACGGTCTTTATTAGTGTTTGCACTGCCCAGGCAGCAATGGTCTTTAGGAAGTTAATAGATATCATATCCGACATCACCGTGTACATGTCTGTCAGCCTGTCGCGTATTTCTCCCATAACACGCTTCGCTTGGCTTAGTCCACTTTTCCACATTTCATGGGGCTGTTTCATTACCGTATATGGTTAATTACGGGCGGTTCTATATGCAAATACTTAAAATCGTGCGCGAGCGCGGAGCGTAGAACAAATGGTATTTATCAACACGGAGTGTGCGTAGAACCTGTGTACGCACGTGTGATAAATCCCGATTTTTCTGTACGTACACACATTCTAAATTCTGTGCTTAAGAACGAAAATAAAACACTTTCTAAGCATTGTTGATAAATGAGGGCCCTGACACTTACCCTGTTAGAAATGGACCAGTTTGAGAACAAATCAATTAGAGACAACCAAATTACAACAGACCAGAAACAATGCTACATCACCAATTATAACACAAACAAAAGCACAAAGCAAAATGCTATCTGACCCTAACAAGACAGTACAGTGTGGCAGATTACCTGACCACAGTGACTGACACTAAGCAAAGAACTACCTTGACAAAGTACAGACTTAGTGACGCAGCCTGGCCATCCAGACAGACCGGCCCATACAAAGAAATCATGTCTCCCCAAAGAGGAGCGGTTCTGCCAGCTGTGCAAAGAAGACAAAGTCGACAGAGTTGCACTTTCCAACAAAATGCACAAAACTCCAGCCAGTTCAAATACAAACATCCTGAATCTGACCACATTAACCAACATAAACAAAATACCAATCATGTTGGGAGAACAAGTAGAGACCTGCAGTCTAGCATCAGTCTGTCTTTACTTACCACACACACACACACACACACACACACCTTTAAAGTGTTGCTACTCACTTATAACATTTTGAATAGGCTCGCACCACTCTGTTAGAAAACTGTGTATTTAGCCTTTATCAGCCCTCATTTGCTGTTCTGTGTAGTCTCCGCATTGTGTCTTAGTTGTTGATGATGACTGATGAGGCAATCGTTCGTTGGAAGTCGATCCTCCCGCATACTGGCTGTAACACTGTTTCACCCCGTTAATGCACCCGGACGAAAGAATGTACTGGAAACGTCGTCTTGTTATCATTAAGGATGTTTATTTCCATAAACATAGCATCTCATACAAAATGAAAGTCTTTGATGGTGTCAGAAACTAGATTAATAGTCGATCGTGTCAGTGGTCCTGCGGCCCGTCTGTTAGCCTAAGCTATCTCTGTCTAGCGCCTCGTGGTGGCCTCTCCGCATGGCTTTCCCCTCCCCCTCCAGCCTCGAAGGAGGCTGGAGCTCTCTGCTCTATGTCAGTCTGTCTCTCTGTCATAAAACTCGTCAGCCTCAAACTGGAAGAACTCACAGCTATAAAGTCTATGTCCTAGCAATGGCTGTTAGCTCCTAGCAATGCTGCCTTGGCTGACCTTGGTTCATATCTCTCCCTCTAGCCACCACTCTTTGCTGCACAGGCCCTGCAACAGAGACATGTTTGTCTCTAAAGTCTAATACACACACAGGGTCCGTTAAACTAATATCTATATAGATATTTACTTTACATACATGTTGTTATAACCATATGAAAACCAGTGATATCTTTCAACTCTATCTATTACATGATACTTGCCTCCTCACACTCTTCGATTACAAAATGCGGGGTTCCTGTCGATCCCTAGGGTAGAAAAGAAATCCGCCGGCCACAGAGCTTTTGCCTACCATGCTCCCTACCTGTGGAATAAATTACCCACCGTCATCAGTGACGCCTGCTTTGTTGAATTTTTTTAATCATTGATTGAGACCCATCTTTTCACTCTCTCCTTCGGCCTACCCTGATCTCACCTGATCTGGTACAGACCCATAGCTTGGTATGGTTAGTTCAGTTTACGTGCTAGAGTACAGTAGAGCTGATGGGAACATAGTCAGGATGTCTGTCTATTGCTCCCATGTCTGCCTATTGCTAGTCTAACCCCTGTCCCTGTCTCTCTGTGAGTGGATGTCTCGAGTGATTGTATGATGATATACAGGTACACAGCCTATATACAGTCAGCCATGGTCCTGCCCCCGTTGGGCCTGTCAAGGTCAGCGCCGTTCTCGATGTGGCCTACAGCGGCTGTTCTACCTCAAACTGGATCTGAGCAACACAGGCGTGGTGGATCTGCTCTAAACCATCCTCAGTTTGGCCTACAGTGTTTAACCATGCCCGCTCTACTTCAACTGGATCTGAGTGGTTCTCCTGCCCCTGGGGATAGTGACCTTGGGCCATCATCATATTTAATCATACCATCCCTTGTATTCCTGTGCTTTATTGTTCTTATTTCTATTATTATTTTTATTAAAAATGTTCTTAAATACTTTAGATACTATTGCTACGCTGTATTAACGATTCTATTAACGCCACTAGTGTGTGTGTGTGTGTGTGTGTGTGTGTGTGTGTGTGTGTGTGTGTGTGTGTGTGTGTGTGTGTGTGTGTGTGTGTGTGTGTGTGTGTGTGTGTTAACTTAAAAAATAAATAGTTTTTATTTTATTTTACTAGACTTCACTCAGGTGTATTATTGATGCTCTCATTGATACTATGTTTGTTTCTGAATTGTGTGTGTGTGTGTGTGTGTGTGTGTGTGTGTGTGTGTGTGTGTGTGTGTGTGTGTGTGTGTGTGTGTGTGTGTGTGTGTGTGTGTGTGTGTGTGTGTGTGTGTGTGTGTGTGTGTGTGTGTGTGTGTGTGTGAGATATATAGAGAGAGAGGGGGGTGAGAGAGATGAGGAAGGGGCAAGAGAGAAAGAGAGCTGGGAGAGTGTGCACTGTAAACCCGAATAAGTTTCCAGAACTTAAAAAAATTGACGTAATCCCATGCCTCAAATTTTTTAAGTTGATCAACTCAAATGTTTTCAGTTGGCTAAGACTTACAATTCTCAGTTAAGGAAACTCAAATATGGTCTGTTACTGTGACTTAAGGTTCTCAGTTAACCTGTTCCACCCCAGGTGAAAATCAGTAAAAATGTATACCTAGGTAAATGGAATATTGCTCCACTTCTACAAGGGCTATTTGCATATTCTTGGTATCTAGGAACATCTATGGACCTCAATGAATGTATTCTCAGTGTCAGAAATATTGTGTCTATTACTAGGCTTGCTTAAATTCTGATGAAACAAAGGAAAATATGAATTATGATTTTTCTTTTCATCTTTGACAGTGAATAAAACCATGATAATAATGACCAAACTTAAAAAACTGCCACTGAGCTCATTCAGTACCCTCTTGAGATCATGTGTACAAAAGATCTAAGGAAATTAATAAAGGGAATATGATCAAATTGAAGGTTTTGTATATACAGTACTGAATTCTCCCATCCGGACCAATGCAATTTGAAATATTATTATAGAATATAGAATATATGCTTATACATTACCTTATTATAGCCAATTCGCACATTTATATATATATATACATATAGTATCTTTCAAATGGCCGAGTTCAATTTGGATATAGTATCACCAGGCGTGCATAATAACATATACTGATATTTAATGTAATCGACTGTACTTTTTTATTTCTCCCACAGTGTAATCATTTTGTAACTAATTTCAGATCTAATTATTCCTACATGATTACAATAGTGTGGAGAAACTGACTGCGTTTCAATATTTGTCAAAAACGTTACCTTTTGTAGCTTATTATCGCGAATCATAACAATTATTGATATGATTCATTCAGAACGCCGAACTTTGAACGACCATAGCGGACCACAGGAAGTGTAGTTTTGAGAAATTCCAACACTGGCAGCTAGCTAGCGAGGTCCTCTTGAAAATGGCCGCAAAAGGATTCCAATTCTGATCGTTCAACATTTTCATTTCCGCTTCCGGGTCAAAAATGCGAGTTGAAAATAAAAACTTAAAATGATATAAACTCACTTTTAACCTATTGCTAAACTATTGCCAACCTAACGTTTTACATTCTACATGTATTTGTGACATAGTAGTGATAATAATACTTGAAAACGTTTGATTTTAAAAACGTTAATTTATTGCATCACTCATAAAAATATTAATATATGATAATAATGTCAAAAAGGGGTCGGTACCGTCCCTGTGGGGTGGAACAGGTCAAATCAAACATGGTCAGTTACTCTGACTTACAGTTCTCAAGTGGAGTCAACTCAAATATGTTCAGTTACTGTGACTTACAGTTCTCAGTTAAGGCAGTTCAAATATGTTCAGTTACTGTGACTTAAGGTTCTCAAGTGGAGGCAACTCAAATATGTTCAGTTACTGTGACTTACAGTTCTCAGCTAAGGCAATTCAAATATGTTCAGTTACTGTGACTTATGGTTCTCTAGTGGAGTCACCTCAAATATGTTCAGTTACTGTGACTTACAGTTCTCAGTTAAGGCAATTCAAATATATTCAGTTACTGTGACTTAAGGTTCTCAAGTGGTGTCAACTCAAATATGTTCAGTTACTGTGACTTACAGTTCTCAGTTAAGGCAGTTCAAATATGTTCAGTTACTGTGACTTAAGGTTCTCAAGTGGAGGCAACTCAAATATGTTCAGTTACTGTGACTTAAGGTTCAACCTTAAATCCATGTGATTAAGTTAACAGAACTCAAAGACATTGAGGCAATCTAATGCCTCATTTCTTTTAAGTTAATCAACTCAAATTTTTAGGTTAATCAACTCAAATATTTGCAGTTACTATAACTTAAGGTTCAGTTTTAAAATCCATGTGAATAAGTTAACAGAAAAATAACTACACAAGCACATTATATCAACTTCAAACTCTTTTATTTTTTTCTATTCAAAGAGTATACATATATAATATATAAACTGTATGTTAGCAATGTACAATAACACTGTAAACACCGTATACACTGTTTTTGGACTATATTACACGTATGTTAACAATACCGACCAGTGCCTCGCAAAGTGCAGATATGAAGTTTTCCCCTTTTTTTGTATGCATTTAGGAGGTTTTGTTCTTCATCGAAACTATTTATCTTACAAAAACATTGTGTTACAACTTCAAACTCTTTATATTTATTTCTATTCAAAGAGTATACATCTATTTATCTTACAAAAACATTGTGTTGCCCTCTCCAACATTATGGCAATGTTAAAATTGAAAATATATATATAGAAAATATATATAGAAAATAAATACATGCATGTTATAACATGTACATAAAATGTAATGTATATTACACATTTAATCCCACTGGTCACAATAGTGTAATAATGTTTGTTATAAGGCTCTGAAAATGTTACTGAATGATGTATCAATGTATTTCCAGCAAATATTGAAATAATAAAGGGTCTCAATATGTGCAGTGCACATGACCAGAGCTGTTTACATCCTGGCTGAATTACTCAAATTTGTATAGTGTGGTCATAGAATGAGCAAACATGTTGACGGCAACTATTGTGACCGTTGGGATAACACAGTGTATCTATGTACAGTACAGAATAAAATGTATAGATTATCTGAAAATATATATAGAAAATAAATACATGCATGTTATAACATGCAATGTAATGTATATTACACATTTAATCCCAATGGTCACAATAGTGTAATAATGTTTGTTATAAGGCTCTGAAAATGTTGCTGAATGATGTATCAATGTATTTCCAGCAAATATTGAAATAATAAAGGGTCTCAATATGTGCAGTGCACATGACCAGAGCTGTTTACATCCTGGCTGAATTACTCAAATTTGTATAGTGTGGTCATAGAATGAGCAAACATGTTGACGGCAACTATTGTGACCGTTGGGATAACACAGTGTATCTATGTACAGTACAGAATAAAATGTATAGATTATCTGAAAATTGTCAATCCGCTTGGCACATGTAAAATTCACAAACGTTGTGCTGTATATTGGGTCCTGCCAATGTGGAACCAAAATACCAATCCACATTACACGCTATACAGCTGGCAATACTGTTAATACTGCACATACCTACATATGGAAATGCAGCTGTATTTGCTCCATGATGTATCATGGAACAAGATGGTGTTTTCATTGAAAGAGTTAGTCAGAATGTCAGAGGCACCATCCGTCATTTAGAGCAGGCTATGTTTGCAGAATGATAACTATAGAACACTACTGTAACTGAGGGGTTACAAAACCCTGACTGTATTAAAGATTGTGATAGATTAAACCAGGGGTTCGAAAAACTTTTCAGGCCAGGGCCCAGAAAATAAGGCGTCAGAGAGCCGCGGCCCAATGCACATCGTCTGGCTTTTTTTTTTTTTTTTTTTTTGCCAGGCGACCGATTTTTTAAGCCAAATATCACTTCAATCCTATTAAGTTAGTTCAAGTTAGTTATTCATTTATATGTGCTATTTATGAGAGGGCTAACTTGTTGAAAAATAATAATGATAATAATCATAGCCTCATTAAAATACTATTGTTGCTTCGGTTGTTTTCAGCGTTTTATGTGCATAATCTGTTATTTAGTTTGAAATGTTCGTTGAAATAAGTAGATTTTTCGTTTTTGTTTATTTATTAAGTTAATATAAAACCATAGTCACATTTTAGAATACAATAGAATAGAATTTTAGAATACAACTAGAAACACTGTCCTGGCCTGCTTCTAAGTTCAGTGGCCTGACAAAAAATTATTATTTTTTTTTTAATCATCTCGCGGCCCACCCGTGGCTGCTCGCGGCCCACCTTTGGGTCGCGACCCCGACTTTGGGAACCACTGGATTAAACCACTGCTAGTTATGTACTTTAATTAATGGCCAGACAGTACATCAAATATAGATGGTGAACACCCACAAGAACACGGCATTGACAAAGAAATAGTATTTGAGGGTATTTTATTATTATGCAACATTAGGTTCCAGAATGAGAATTAGGGTCGCGCTTGTATGGCGAAGAATATGCGTAAAGTCAGTCAATAGCATGAGTCACTAAGAGTAGCAGGAATCCTACGATGGGTCTAAGTTGACACCACCTGTCGTATAATAGCAACTATATAAGGCAACGCTGGTACCGCCTGGAGACAATGGGTTCCCTCCGGGGTGTAAACCCTGGAGGGTAGAGGAATGTTCGGATACTCAGTCTGATTCAATGAGGAATAAAGAGACTCCAGGTACAGGAGTCGGTCCTTGTAAATCCCTCGATCAGCAGCAAAGCAATAATTGTAATCCAAATGCTCGATAGCACTAATGACAGCTAGCCAGCCTCCGTCCACGAGGCCAGCCCGAGTTGTAATCCTCACGAGGTTGAATCCCAAACGATAGTGGAAATCAATGATGCTCTTCTCCGGGTAACACGTTCCAAATCAATATAATCCAACCAGTAATGGTTCTGCAATCGCCGACGCCGGTTCTCCTGTGCACATGTCCAACGGTTCTCCGACTAGGACTCCTCGGGTGTGGGCGACGTATTTAGGCCACACACCCTGGCTAAGTACACTAGCTATAAACACGACGAACCGCTGGGTAATGCTACACACGAACGAACTGTGGCCGCACGATATACAATAAATGAACGACTATTTACTTCACATTAGATTAGGTCGAACTCGACGTTACTACATTAAACTCTGATACTTTACTATTCTATTCGCACATGTTCTCAACGCACGAGTTGCTCACTTCACCACGATGAACTACGTTGGCTTGTTTAGATGGACAAGCAGGTTGAAGTTAACGTGGGGTAAGGTACTGAACTTGACTACTGCTGTGCGCACCTTGCGCTGTATTTATACTTAAGTGACTATCTAGTCCCAAACCGCAGTCTTTGTCTGGTATCAATACGCTGTCTCCGGGCATGTTCTGACATGCCTGAGCTTGTCTTTGAACCTGACGTTGGGGGCCTGCGAGCTGGCGCCTAGGGGCGCTGTCCAATAAGGAGAGCGAATATTACTCTGGTTTGAACGCAGGTAAAGGGATATTCCGTGTATATATATATAAATAATATACAAAGTATATCAAACAATAAAGGTAGATTCTCAGTTTAATCTGGCCCTTCACAACAGCCGCCTCCTAATTAGTCCGCACCTAATTAGTTAAGGGAGACAGATTAATAGTCCAGTCAACTGCTCAATGTCTGTTGTGGGGAGTAGGGCAATCTACAAAGTCAGTGGGTCATGATCGTCATCAGGGGAGTCAGGGAGCCTCGGCAACTCTATCAGCCTCGCCACGGGTCGGGTGTAGGTCCGCCCCTAGACAATAACTTCTGCCGCTCTGACCTTTCCGTCGGCACCAGTGATCACTTTGCTTACGCGGCCGGCCGGCCACATAGCTCGGGGTAGTGACTGGTCTATGATCATAACGACTGTGTCCACTTGTAAGTTGTCTCTGTCCTTTACCCATTTCTGACGGGTTTGGAGAGACGGTAGGTAGTGGAGGAGGAAACTGTTCCAAAACTTGTCAGCCAATATTTGACTGTACCTCCACATTCTGCGGCCGTTCGCTTCTTCAGGTCTGTACACCGTCTGTGGAAGCGCAGGGTCCAGCCGCCCCATCAAGAGAGTGTTGGGGGTGACTGGGTCGACATCTGCTACATCACTTGAGACGTAACCGAGGGGCTTTGAGTTCAATACTCCCTCGATCTCCGTGAGGACTGTCGTGAGGACTTCTTCCGCCACGGTCTGGGCCCCAAGCACGGCGTACAGAGCTGTCTTTATGGAGCGTACTTCTCTTTCCCAGGTTCCCCCGAAGTGAGGGGCGTTCGGGGGGTTAAACTGGAATTCGATCTGATAGGGAGCGAGGTGGGTCTTAAGTTTTGGGCCCATGGCTTGGAAGCTCTCTCTCAACTCTCTTTCTCCGCCTTTGAAGTTTGTCCCGTGATCAGACAACAACGTAGACGGTTTTCCTCTTCGTGCTGTGAATCTCCGGAAGGACATGAGGAATGAGTCCGTACTCATGGTCGGAAGGAGTTCTATGTGTACTGCTCGGGTGGTCATGCACTTGAATACAATGCCCCACCTCTTCTCTGTCCCTCTTCCTTTCTTCACGTAGAGCGGGCCGAAGCAGTCCACGCCCGTGGAGTGAAAGGGCTTCTCGCCGAGTCGGAGGCGACAGGGAGGCAGGTCGGCCATCATGGGTATACTGGGCTGTGCTCGCCACTTGCGACAGTCTAGACAGGTCTGCTGGAAGCGTCGTACTGCTTCTCTTCCTTGCAGTATCCAATAGCGACGTCGGATCTCAGCGAAGACTCTCTCTGCGCCAGCGTGGTGCACATCCTCGTCGTATTTCTTTATGATGAGCTCAGTGACCTTGTGTCGGCTGTTGAGGACTATAGGAAACTTGACGTCATCCGTTAAGTCCGGGGCCCGTCTCAGACGACCACCCACCCTGATGAGGCCATGGGTGTCGCGCTCAGGGGCCAAGTGGAGCAGTCTGCTGTCTGAAGGGATTGGCTTTGTTCCCTGCAGGCAGTCTAGCTCGTCGGGGAACGAGTCTCTTTGGGCTTGCTGTAGCAGAAGGAGTTCTGCCTCTGCGTAGTTCGATGCGTCAATGTCTGTAGTGGGGGGAACCTCAGGGTGGTGCCACAGGAATGTTTTTAGCTGCGCACTCTCAAAGGTGAGGCAGTCGTCGTTAGGGTCAGTGGGGACTGGGGTGTGCGTCAACCCACAGAACATAGATTTCTTGATCTCTGCCTCCTCTTGACTAGCCTCCCGTGGGGTGGGGGTAGGCCACTCCCCCTCCGGGAGCTTGAGGAACTCAGGACTGTCACTATAGATATTGGGACGTGTGAGGTCATCTAGGGACATCCCCCGTGTGATGACATCGGCTGGGTTCTGTTTCGTGTCCACGTACCTCCAGCACGCTGATCCTACCAGGTCTTGAATCTCTGTGATTCTGACTCCCACGAAGACCTTGTATCTACAAGAATCGGACTGGATCCATGTGAGTACGGTCATGGAGTCTGACCACAATATTGTTCTTTGCACCGGGATGGTGAGTTCACGTTGGATTAACGTGGCGAGTTGCGCGCCTACCAGAGCTGCGCAGAGCTCTAGACGCGGGATCGATTGTTGCTTGCGGGGGGCTATCCTTGAGCGAGCCAGGATGAAGGCTGTGTGTATTTCTCCTCCCTCCTCTCGGGCCAGCAAGTAGGCCACCGAACCGTAGGCCACTTCCGAGGCGTCACTGAAGACGTGCAGGTCCATCTGGCACGTCTCCAGCCGCACTGTGGGTGGGAAGTAGCTCCGGCGTATGTTCACATTTTGGAGCGAGCTGAGTTCTCTCTCCCACTCTCTCCAGGTGGAAGCTAGGTGGTCGGGTATGGGGTCGTCCCAGCCCTGTTCCTTGTCCCACAGCTCTCGTACAATCATTTTCGCCCGAGTGGTGTAAGGTAGGATACACCCCAGCGGGTCGTATTGACTTGCGAGTGTTCTGTATACGCTCCGTCTGGTGGTCGGTAGAGGGGTCGACCTTCCCTGCTCCGGGGTCAGGGGTGTGTATTTGTAATGGAGCGAGTCTGTTTTGAAGCGCCAGACTAGGCCCAATGTCATTTCCTGTGCTTCACCTGGGGTGGTCGCCATCCAGGTCTCACTGCTTGCTGCCTTTGTCTCTGGGGAGAGGCTGCGAAGTACTTGAGGGTCACTGCTGGCCCACTGCCGGAGATCAAAGCCGCCTTTGATCAGTGAGGCGCGGAGCTTGAGCAGGAGGGCTTCGGCTTCTTCTGGCGTCGAGACGCTTTGCAGACAGTTGTCCACGTAGAAACTCCTCTCTACACTTTGTCTGACCTCCTCGTCAGCTTCAGGGTCTTCTGTCACATGTTTTTGAAGTGCGAACGTAGCACAGCATGGGCTGCATGTGGTGCCGAAGGGGAGGACCTCCCATTGGTAGATGGATGGTTGCTCATCGTTGATCCTCTCTCTCCATAGGAACCGCAGCAGGGGCTTGTCCTCCTCCACTAGTCGCACCTGCAGGAACATCCCTTTGATGTCGCCGCTGATGGCCACCTTGTCTTGGCGGAAACGTAGTAGTACGCCGAGGAGAGAGGGGCCGAGTGTCGGGCCGGGCAAGAGTTCTTTATTCAGATTCTGTAGTCCGATCTGGTAGCTGCAGTTGAATACAATGCGATCCTTGCCGTTGTGGTGGACCTTGTGGTGGGGCACGTACCAGGATTCAGTCGTCTGGTCGGCCTCTTGAATGTCAATTTTCTTTATGTGTCCCGCTGTGATCAGCTTGTCAATCTCAGCACGGTACACAGTGGCTTGAGTGGGGTCTTTGGCTAGACGCCGCTCGGTGTTCAGTAGATATCGCTCTGTCGCTTCTCTTGAGGCGTGGAGGGTGGGCATACCCTCTCGCCTCAAGAGTGGAGTTGCGTATCTCATCACTCCGTTGACCTCAACTCTCTTTGTCTTTTGCTCGAGGAGGGCTATGGCATAAGTGTCTTCCTTTGAGCGAACGAGTTTCTTTTCATTCTTAAAGGGCATCGCGTCTAATGTCCATAGCCTCTCGACGTGCTGCAAGAGGGTGGTGTCTTCTTCGTTTATCCTCGTGTAGAGGCAGCGAGTGGCTGTCGGTCGGTTGGAAGACCCGGAGATGGGGCCTTGTAGTGTCCAACCCAGGCGGGTCTCGACCGCTGCTGGACAGCCTCTGGGCCCGATGTGGACCCGGTCCGTTGGGACGATGAGGTGTGCGTGGTCGGATCCTATGAGCAGGGTCGGGGTGGCGTCGTCGATGAGCGGTATAGGTAGTTGACGTAGGTGCACGTATTTCTCCATCAGCTTTGGGATGGGGTAGGTGTACTGTGACAGGCCTATGTCGTGGCTGGTGAAGGCGTTAGTGATGCTATACTGCTTCTCGGGCTGCCCGACCGCTGCTATCGTGAAGGAGACATTTTCACCCTTTATGGTCTTCAGGTCTCTTCTAATGGTACGGATTGTCATTGTTTCTTCGCTCCCCCGCAGACCCAGCCGGGCTGCGGCGGATGCGAGGAGGAGAAGCTTTTCTGACCCATCGTCTAGGACGGCGTAAGTGTCCATGACCTTGTCCTCGTAGCTTAAGAGCACTCGGACCACCTTCAAGAGCACTCGGGAGCTCCCGCTCTTCGCAGGGTCTATGTACATGACGTTCACTCTCGAGCTGCTTGGGGGTACGGGTTTCTTCTTGTTGCTGTCGTGTAGGACCTCCAAGTGGGCGCCGTCGCACTTGCTGCATCTTTTCTTTAGGCGGCACTCAGCTGCCATATGGCTGCGCGCGCAGCGGCGGTTGGCTTTGATCCACTGACTCACCTCGTCAGCGGTCAGCTTCTTGAAGGTGTCACATTGAGACAGCCAATGTTCATTTTCACAGTACTGGCATACAATCTTCCACTTTCCCTTCACGTGGGGGGTGCTGTGGTTCTTGTGCTGCGGCACTGACTCGGCCTGGTGCATAACTGTCACTGACCGGCGGTTATCTTTGGACCTCTGAGGTCCATCTCTTGGGCTAGAGCCACTCCACACGAATGTGTCCAGTCGTAGGCTGCTAACTTCCCTTGCGAGGAAAGCAGCCAGGTCTAGGAGGGATGGCTCTGGGCCGTTGGGGTCACGGTGGTCTCTCTGCCGCCGAAAACGCTCTTGGCGGGCTGGAGGGAGCTTCTCCAGTATCCGCTCCACATTAGAATTTGCATACAGTTCATATCTCCCCTTCTCCTTTTGGGACCCCAGCATCCCCACGAGGGATTGTACCTTGATAGAGAGGTCATCCAGTGCTCTATTGTCTTTGGCTGGGGGGAGGCGGTCGATATCCCGTATTTCTTGGATCACGTAATCCCATATGCGTCCATAGCGCTGGTCGAGGGCCACCAGAGCCGTGGAGTATAGAGTGCTTGAGTTGGAATATGCCAGCGCTATGTTATGCGCTCTGGGCACCTTGAGATGCTTGAGGAGGATGGCATATTTGTACGACTCGTCGTGGACATCGGACATCATAGTCTCCAAACTGTGCTCTGTCCTCGCGCGTAAAGTCTGGGAACGTCGGTGTGCCAAGGTAAGATGCCATGGATGGCTGGTACATTGGTGAGCGTAGGGGAAGAGGCCTCCTGGGCGAGTCTCCCCGTACGTGTGGTCGTGGGTTAGTACTTGGTGGGTACCAGAGGCCGGGTCCCCAGGTGCTGTTCCTCGGTGCTGACTGTACGTCAAACTCACCCTTGAGTTGGGTCGGGGGTTTGTAGTGCAGTGACTCGAGGCTGAAGTCGGGGCTGTACTGGGCCTCCTGGTCCAAAGTATGTTCGTGCTGGTGGGCTTGATATTCCTCCTCTTCCTCTTCTAGGTCCTGGAGTCTTCTAGTTAGTCTCTCGGCGACGTAGGCCGGTTCTTCCCTTTGGCTGGGTCTCGTATGGACCGGTCGGGGAGGGGGCTCGGAGACGTAGACAGGTTCCTCCTGTTGGCCGGGTCCCGGGTAGCTTTGTCGGGTAGGGGAAGGTGCCCTAGACCCTTGCCGTGATGATCTCCGGGAGCTCCATGCGGAGAGAGGGGGTGTCGCCCTGGCGATCAATTGTTCTATCATCTGCGCCTGCAGCCGGTCGCGCTCTGCTTCGCGCTGCGCATTGGCGGTGTCGCGCTTTGCTTCGCGCTGTGCATTGGCGGCGTCGCGCTGTGCATTGGCGCGGTCTCATTCGATGTTCTCTTCCGTCTGAAGGCGCCTCTCCTCCAGTCTGATGCGGTCGTCCTCACTCCTTTGTTGCGCCTGGAGGCGCTCTCGTTCAGTTGCAGAGTGTTCGCGCGCACTAAGGGCTTGCGCTTGGAGTTGCGCGTGAAGGCGCTCTCGTTCCGCTGCAGAGTGTTCGCCTTCGCTTAATTGTTGCGCCTGGAGGCGCTCTCGTTGTTCGCGCTCGCTCATTTGTTGAGCCTGGAGGCGCTCTCGTTCCACGGCAGAGTGTTCGCGCTCACTTAATTGTTGCGCCCGGAGGCGCTCTCGTTCCGCTGCAGAGTGTTCGCGCTCACTAAGGGCTTGCGCTTGGAGTTGCGCGTGGAGGCGCTCTCTCTCCGTGGCAGAGTGTTCGTGCTCACTAAGCGTCTTTGCTTGAAGCCGGTCGCGCTCACCCTGAAGTCGGTCTCTTTCGGTTGAGGCTGTCAGCGTGGCGATCAAGGCTTGCGCCAGTCTCTGGTCCGCCTCGCTGGGGGATGACACTGACGGAGGTGATCGGGTGCTGACAGGGCTTGTTGGAGATCTGTTCTCCTGGCGCGCTCCGAGGTCTATCTCCTGGGCGCGGTACTCTTCTCTTGGTTGTGTGTCGGGTTCTATCCCTGGAGCGCTTTCTTTATCCTGGAGCGCTCCGGGGTCTATCCCGGTGACGCTGTCTGGAGGTATAGTCACGTCATGTCCCACTTGGTCCCCCCGTGAGCTAAGTCAGTTTCGTTTGAACCCACTGGGGTCTCTACTGGCAGGGTCGCCAAGTCGATAGGATTGGACATGCTTAAACTATCCGATTTATCCGTATTTAACGTCTGTTTAGATAAGCAAGGGGGTAGAACGAAAGCGAAGTCCTCCAGATATGGAGGTAGCTGACGTTTGCGCTGCGGGCGTTCTAGCTTAGGGGAGCCGCTTGGAGAGTGTTCACCGCTGGCCATGTCAATATTAATATTATATTAAATATTACACCATCCGGCTCGAAGGACCAATTGTAACTGAGGGGTTACAAAACCCTGACTGTATTAAAGATTGTGATAGATTAAACCACTGCTAGTTATGTACTTTAATTAATGGCCAGACAGTACATCAAATATAGATGGTGAACACCCACAAGAACACGGCATTGACAAAGAAATAGTATTTGAGGATATTTTATTATTATGCAACATTAGGTTACAGAATGAGAATTAGGGTCGCGCTTGTATGGCGAAGAATACGCGTAAAGTCAGTCAATAGCATGAGTCACTAAGAGTAGCAGGAATCCTACGATGGGTCTAAGTTGACACCACCTGTCGTATAATAGCAACTATATAAGGCAACGCTGGTACCGCCTGGAGACAATGGGTTCCCTCCGGGGTGTAAGGCCTGGAGGGTAGAGGAATGTTCGGATACTCAGTCTGATTCAATGAGGAATAAAGAGACTCCAGGTACAGGAGTCGGTCCTTGTAAATCCCTCGATCAGCAGCAAAGCAATAATTGTAATCCAAATGCTCGATAGCACTGATGACAGCTAGCCAGCCTCCGTCCACGAGGCCAGCCCGAGTTGTAATCCACACGAGGTTGAATCCCAAACGATAGTGGAAATCAATGATGCTCTTCTCCGGGTAACACGTTCCAAATCAATATAATCCAACCAGTAATGGTTCTGCAATCGCCGACGCCGGTTCTCCTGTGCACATGTCCAACGGTTCTCCGACTAGGACTCCTCGGGTGTGGGCGACGTATTTAGGCCACACACCCTGGCTAAGTACACTAGCTATAAACACGACGAACCGCTGGGTAATGCTACACACGAACAAACTGTGGCCGCACGATATACAATAAATGAACGACTATTTACTTCACATTAGATTAGGTCGAACTCGACGTTACTACATTAAACTCTGATACTTTACTATTCTATTCGCACATGTTCTCAACACACAAGTTGCTCACTTCACCACGATGAACTACGTTGGCTTGTTTAGATGGACAAGCAGGTTGAAGTTAACGTGGGGTAAGGTACTGAACTTGACTACTGCTGTGCGCACCTTGCGCTGTATTTATACTTAAGTGACTATCTAGTCCCAAACCGCAGTCTTTGTCTGGTATCAATACGCTGTCTCCGGGCATGTTCTGACATGCCTGAGCTTGTCTTTGAACCTGACGTTGGGGGCCTGCGAGCTGGCGCCTAGGGGCGCTGTCCAATAAGGAGAGCGAATATTACTCTGGTTTGAACGCAGGTAATGGGATATTCCGTGTATATATATAAATAATATACAAAGTATATCAAACAATAAAGGTAGATTCTCAGTTTAATCTGGCCCTTCACAACAACTACAGTACTCTGTACTGAGAACACTATACAGTACACTAACTATACTGCCCTGTCAAGGCAGACCGCAGTAACTTCCAAACAGTGAAACTGAGAAAAATGGCTTTAAAGTTTTTTGACTTGCCATCCAAAATGTGTTATAGGTAGATAGATGATAGTACCCAGATTTAACATGTATTAATGAAGTAATCTTTAGGCATACAAAAATATGATGTAGTTATTTTAATTAACCCCAAAAAAGCAGATACTGCACTCTGCTGCATGATTTCCTTAAATAATTATACAGGTAATGTACAGGCAAAGTGCAGTAACTTCAAATACAATGTTGTTTTCCCTCCAGCTTTCATAACTTCACCTAGCCATTTTATTTGGATCATCATCATTCCAATATATTCAGGTATTAAATTTCATTTTCAAAATGGCTAGGTTAAGTTATGAAAGCTGGAGGGAAAACAACATTGTATTTGAAGTTACTGCACTTTGCCTGTACATTACCTGTATAATTATTTAAGGAAATCGTGCAGCAGAGGGCAATATCTGCTTTTTTGGGGTTAAGTAAAATAATTATGTCATATTTTTGTATGCCTAAAGATTACTTCATTAATACATGTTAAATCTGGGTACTATCATCCATCTACCTATAACACATTTTGGATGGCAAGTCAAAACACTTTAAAGCCATTTTTCACTGTTTGGAAGTTACTGCGGTCTGCCTGGGTTTTGAGTGTGATTTTGTAGTTACTGCAGTTTTTAAAACCCCATATCTCCAAAACTGAGCGACATTAACATCTGAAACTTGGTCACAAGATAAAACATTTACCCACCAGTTAAGATATTTTGGAAAGAAGTGACCCAGCAATTATCAAATCTCTTAACTCTGGATATACCTGTACACCCATCTGTATTACTGTTGAATGATGTCTTTGAACATGCAGTACCTCCACAGCTAAAGAGATTGGTTTTATCCGGTATCACAGTGGCTAAAAAGCTGATAGCATCACGATGGTTTCAACCAGAAAAAATGTGTCGGAAGGTCTGGGCCCTCATTCATCAACGTGTTCTACGCACAGATCTGTGCTTACCCTGTGCGTACGATAATTTCTAGGCAAAGAGTGGGATTCATCAATTTCGATTTGAACTTGACTCTGTGCTTACATCTACGCACAGGTCAGACCAGGCGTACCTCGCGCCCAGTGGTAGAATATCGTTACTACGCATAAGCACTCCTCAGTCCTGCATTAGTTTCAAGGCGGAAATAAGCTTCCGTGCATTAGTGTTCAACTTCTGTATGACCCGTAATTCATTATAGTTCATTGTAAAATAGCGACAGTAGTGTAATTATAACGGGCTCACACGCGAACAAGAGGTTGGCCTGCTTGTTTGGCACGGGGGGGTAGACGCAAAACACCAACCTCCAAACGCGATTAGATATTGTTTCAAATAAAAAGCAAATAATTTTGTGTGTCATGATTCCAAATAAGATTGGTCACGAAATGCTTTCTACTTCAATTTGTTGGTTAGAATAGATGACCTCCGTTGAAACTTCACTGAGACTAACAGTCTATTTGTGAGCTCCCACACAGATGTGATGATAATAATAATAATAACAATAATAATAATAGCTTCATTTTATATAGCGCCTTTCAAGAGACCCAAGGTCGCTTTACATAGATAGGGGGGGGGGGAATAACAAAGTAACAAACATAGTGGACAGACACACAACATATATATATGATGATGGAATTCATTCAAGATCCTCTCCACCCTCGGGTCTTTGCCACCGCGGCACGGTCCATCGTGATATTGGAGATGGATCGACCAATAGACTGTTACTGTAGCTGTCAAAGCTCCATCACAAATGCAGTTATGTGAATAGAAAGGGATTCCACTCAGTCAATGTTGCGATGCGCATTTGCCTGATACATGTTATTGCTGGATGCCGGGAGGAAGGCGATGCTGAATGTTTTCAATTCATTAAATAAAACGGATACTTTTTGCAAGGGTTTACTGACTGTCATACAAATGATCAACCAACTACATACTGTAACTTTTCAGTGCACGTTCTTATTTACATTGTGACAACAGCTTTGTGAGTTCCCGCAGTGACCCGCACACAGAATTCAAGTTCATGTTTGTATTGATCACATATAGGCAGGCTACACATGGCGTATCTGCTACATCATACATGGCAGTAAGATTCATTGTTCTTGTATAGCTCTCGTATTATTGTTTATGTAGGCTACCCAATACTGACATCAAAATGGATTGTAGTATGCCTCTAGAAATCATATGCAGCAGGTAGAAAATTGACGGGAGATCCATCGCGATTTGGAATCAAATTGAGGAGAACTTTAATCCCTGGGTATTAATCAAACAACACGGGAAAAGGCAGTCATATTCCAGCGCGGTCTTTATTAGCCGACAACAAAATAGATGCCTTTAAAAATCATATAGCCAATCGAACACAACTAATAAAGGCATTCATATTACAGCACGGTTATAATGACACACAACCAATGCCAAACAGTGGTCAACGAACGGTCTTTATTAGTATTTTGAGCTGTCCAGGCAGAATTGCAGCAATGGTCTTAGGGAGCCGTTGATATCTGACATCACCGTTTACAAATCCGCCTTTTATTTATCCCATAATACGCGATAGTGTCTTCTTGGTTCGACAGCAGTGAATTCTCCGTGGAGTTTCTCAGAGTACCGCTCGGGTCAGTCCATTATTTCACATCCCATGGGGGGTGTTTCCTCACTTTCATGACCATATATGGATAATCATGCACGAGCATTGACGGTAGAACAAAGTTCTACGGAGGAGCGTAGAGCCTGCGTACGCACCGTGTGATGAATCCCGACTTCCCTGTGCGTACACTAGTTCTACATTCCGTGCTTACATGTGGAAATAGAACATATTCTACGTCCACGTTGATGAATGAGGGCCCTGGACTCTTACATATCTCGATGTGATTTATCAAGAAATATCTACAGCAAGAATTTTGGGTCTCAATGAATCCAAAATGACAATGTGGTTAGAAGTGGTGGAGAGAATAAAAGCTAGCATATAATGGTAGTGTCTGGTTAGGAACAAGTTATAATGGTTGGATTATCCAATGGGGGGTCCGGGAGGGGGGGGGGTACGAGCTAGAGCATATGTGTGTAGGTTTTTAGATAACAGGTATTAGGGGTATATCCTGTATAAGACATTTGACTAAATGGTAATTTCATTGGATATGCACTGTAATTAATGCTTGTATATCTTATCGTGTGTTGTCATGTTTGTTTATATGTTTGTTTAAAAAATAATAATAAAAAAAAAAAAAAAAAGATAAAACATTTATTGACAAGGTCAATTTCACTCATAACAAAATTTTTACTTTTTTCAAGTTACTGCGGTTAGCCTTGACAGGGCAGTATACTACTGCCTACAAGGTATCAATGATACAGTCCCACTCTCAGCATACAAGATCGATGGTCTGCTGCTGCTGACTCCCAAGCGATTCATTCAAGTAAAACGGAACTGAGTCCAGCTAATGGTGAATAGTTATTTTATTAATCAATTATTGTGTCTTTATTCACTCGTTGTGTAATGACCAGTTCATATTCTGTATAAGTTCATATTCTGTATATGTTAATAATAACGCTTCTGTGTTGCGTTTATGGCTCCTGGTATATCGCCTTGTACTCTGTACTGAGAACACTAACTCTACCACTGCCTACAAGCAATGGAAGCAGTCAGAGCAGAGTGGCATTTATGCCCATTGCCTCCTATTGTTCCTCGAGAAACAAACGTTTGGGACTTGGATGTTGCCTTTGAGATTCTGATAAACTCTTTCAACTCTAAAACTTACTTGGATGAAATTACAATAATGCCAGCTATAGACGGTTAAGAAAATTCGAACTGTAAAACTCTCAAATGTAAACATATTACATAAAAAATAAAGAACAAGGTACATTGAGTAGTTTGGACCTATTGGCTGAACATCTGCAAAGTAGTACAGCAACTTTTGAAGGTATTATTTTGACATGACAAGACATTTCAGATGAGTTTCTATAGACACACTTTTGAGGTGTTGGTAAGTGCTTTGGGGTAGTGCATAGATTAGTCCAAACATTACAGGAAGGAATCACCAAATCTGGGGAGGCTGATCATGATATGACTTTCAATGACAATAGAGATTGTCACAGGCTGGTAGTGAACTGGACTTGTGTCACGATCACTGATTACAGTAAGGAATAGAAACTCATCTGAAAGAAGGATGTGGGGTGAGGTATTAATTTCCTTGTCATGTCAAAATAATACCTTCAAAAGTTTAATGCAAGAGCGGTCAGGTGACGTAGCGGAGATTGCGTTCGTCACCAACGCTGGAGACACTGGATTCGCATGTTCGAATCCAACTCCCTGCGTTGTCACCAGCTTGGCTGGCCGTTCACACTAATACAATTTGGCAGTATTAGGGGGTGGGGAAGCTGGCGGGTGGGAACCTGGTGTTGTGGACAGCGAGGCCTACAGGTCAGGTCTCGGCGCTTGCTAAGCGGGGCAGGACTTGGTGGAGATAGCGTGCCCTCCCACGCGTTACACTTCACCACTGAGAGCCCTCGCTGCCAAGTGAAAAGACGTCACTGGCTGTCGGCGCATGTCTCGGGGGAAGCGTGCGATCGACTCGGGACGCCCTTATACCGACTCGTAGGAGAACATGCATACAGCACCAGGTAGGGGAGGGGGGCGGGGTGAATTGGCACAACGACTAATTGGGACGGGGAGAAAATCCATTGAAAAATCAGAAGAAAAAAAGATTATTGCATCATCAAGTCATTCTTGAGAGTCTGCAACCTGGGCGACAGTTTACCAGCTTCTAGACCTAGTAAAATCTTCTGAATGAATTCAAAAGTGTTGGTAAGTCCCTTGGGGTAGCTGAGGTGTAGTGCATAGATTAGTCCAAACATTACCAGGAAGGAATCACCAAATCTGGGGAGGCTGATCATGATGTGACTTTCAATGACAACAGAGATTGTCACAGGCTGGTAGTGAACTGGACTTGTGTCATGGTCACTGATGACAGTAAGGAGGGCCACTGCAACACCCTGAAGCTCTGGCTCATCAGGCGTGTCCTGAAGGAATGAAAGAGACATAATAATCACAAATAAATCCATGGTTTCTACAAAGTGCAGCACAAAGCTAAGTATATGGAGTTGTGTTTGTAAGTTGTTTATATTTTAGTTAGAACTATTTTTTTGGTGAGAAGGTTATTTTTATTTAACCAGGTTAGTCCCGTCGAGATCAAATATCTCTTTCACAAGGGAGACCTGGAAGGAAGGAAGACTGATACTTAGCATTTTGATTAACTGTTCACTTAATATACAGTTGTACTGTAAATTATTTTCACTCGGACTCACTGTGCAGGTTTTGGAAAATCCAGAGACTTCCTCATGCAGATACACAGGCAGGGCATGGAGAACAGTGGTACGCCTGGTGTGAACATCATGGATTTCCTATTAAGATGTAAGATTAAGAAGAAAAAAAGAATTGTATTATATGGACATGTTTACTGAACAAAGCGGATTTTAAACAGTCCAATCAGATATGTCCACAAATAACATGTTCACATCTTTAATGCAATCAGAAAAATGGCAAACACAATGGTGGACTAATTGTAAAATTCAAAAGCTCATTTGAATCATTGAACCTGTTCAATGTTACAGAGGTTCGACCTATGACATGTATAATAATCTATTCACCTGTTCATCGTGGATTTTTAAAATGTGAGTCAAAGCATCTGCTGTGTTGCCAGTTTTGGACGCTTTCTGTCTGAATAACGTCCTCAGTCGAGGAAGATGGCGGTCAAGCTCAGCGTAGAATGTGTTGGGCAGGTTCTGGTTGGTAATCAGCTGGAACTCTGCATACACCTATATTTAAAAACAGCAGGACAATATAGTATATCAACATCAATTAGTCACTTCAACTTGGTGGATCTCTTACTTTGTTTGGTTTGGGCTTCAGAGCATGACGGCGGGATTTCTGGTCAACCATGTCATTACATGCTTTGCG
The DNA here is from genome assembly GCF_963971535.1 of Notolepis coatsorum. Taxonomy (NCBI): domain Eukaryota; kingdom Metazoa; phylum Chordata; class Actinopteri; order Aulopiformes; family Paralepididae; genus Notolepis; species Notolepis coatsorum. The sequence continues at coordinate 62,582,307 of NC_140174.1, forward strand.
GAATCGGTCGCTGATGACTAGCTCGCGGGGGCGCACAGAACACACACGCAGATGCGCCGCTAGAGTATATAAACTAGGCTTAAAAATCACAAGTTTCACTTTAAAACACACAGAATGTGCCAAATGTTAACACAGGAAAGAGAGAGCTGATCTATATTACCTCAGACTCCATTTTGAGAGCAGGCCAGAGGTCCATGAGCTCTTTCACTGGTGGGCTGGACTTCACTATGGTCTGTCGGCGCAGGGCAAATGTGGTCTGCATCAGCTTTCTAATGAGGGGCAGGTTCTTCTCAGTCTTCTTGACTTCTTCAGCAATTGTCTGCCTCAACTGCTCAAGCCTCAAGGAATCCTCTCCTTGGGGATAGTTGGGTAGGAAGTTTACTTCTGCTCGCTTGGGTCTTTTAATGTTGGAATGTGAAGGTTCGCCATCAGGATTGCTTCTACCTCTTTTTCCAGCATTTACAGTGACCTCCTCACATCCTGCCCATCTCAGCTTGTTCCTGAAATTGCCCATCTTGAATTTGATGCTGTTCTTCCATCCATTGCAGCCGGTCTCAGATCCTGCTTCCTTCAAGCAGGGATGTTTGGCGACAAGAGCCGCAGAAGCCACTGCTATCTCTTTATCACTTGGATAAGCCTTGAAAGCATACATTGTAGATGCAAGCTTTTCTAAGATGTCGTGCTTTAGGTCTCTTGTCAACTTAAGGTGTCTCTTGTTCTTCTCAAATTCGTTGTTTCCGTCTCTAAGTTTCAGCTCAACATCGAATGCAAATGTAGGAACTGGAAAAGGACCTGGAGGCCATCTGCTTAGACGTTCTGGAGATGACATATCTGAAAGTATATCAACGTTCTGGAGATGACATATCTGAAAGTATATCAGTAGATGCGAGAGAGCTGGAGTCGAGCGAAAGTGAAATGTGCACAACAGCTTTTTGTGGCAATTCCGTAATGTCATCAAGGGAAGTAAGTTTCCCATCAAAGTCTGGATCTTCATACAGCAAACTGAAGTCAAGGTCTATTTCCAACTGTTCTTTTATAATCTTGATCAGTGCATCAACAGAGGTGGGTCGTGAACTGAGTTTTAATTTTCTAGCCCGGTCTGTCTCAACAACACGAAGGATCATGGGTTGTGGGGAGGCAGCTGCCATTGTGCTATGGAAACTTGAATGAATCGCTTGGGAGTCAGCAGCAGCAGCAGCAGACCATCGATCTTGTATGCTGAGAGTGGGACTGTATCGTTGTGACCAGACAGCAGCTCAAGGACCTAAGGAGTAGTCACAAACACAACACAAAAAGCGTCATTATTAACATATACAGAATATGAACTTATACAGAATATAAACTGGTCAATTACACAACGAGTGAATAAAGACACAATAATCGATTAATAAAATAACTATTCACTGCCGCCCTGCTGGATTAAATTCTGAATTGCAGGTAGGCCTGAATGAGTATTTACTGTGCAAAATAACCAAAACCAGATAAACAATATCTGTTTTTTATGAAGCACAGATCATGTTAATTAAGTATTCTGAGTCTGAGCAGACAGAAAACCATATTACCCTCAGCAAGGGATTCCTTTGTGCTGAAGACCCACAATGCAAAACAACAACTTCAAGCTAAAACGAAATAAAATATAGAGCCATGGCTGTGTCCTAAGTTTAACACAATTGAACTATAATAAATAGTCAACCGTGTCATGCTAGCATACAGGCACAGGTCATAGATACCAACAGTGTCATGCTATACAGGCACAGGTCATAGATACCAACAGTGTCATGCTATACAGGCACAGGTCATAGATACCAACAGTGTCATGCTATACAGGCACAGGTCATAGATACCAACAGTGTCATGCTAGCATACAGGCACAGGTCATAGATACCAACAGTGTCATGCTATACAGGCACAGGTCATAGATACCAACAGTGTCATGCTAGCATACAGGCACAGGTCATAGATACCAACCATGTCATGCTAGCATACAGGCACAGGTCATAGATACCAACCGTGTCATGCTAGCATACAGGCACAGGTCATAGATACCAACCGTGTCATGCTATACAGGCACAGGTCATAGATACCAACCATGTCATGCTAGCATACAGGCACAGGTCATAGATACCAACCATGTCATGCTAGCATACAGGCACAGGTCATAGATACCAACCATGTCATGCTAGCATACAGGCACAGGTCATAGATACCAACAGTGTCATGCTAGCATACAGGCACAGGTCAAATATTTGTTAACACTAGTTACAACAATGCTTATGTAACTATTAAAAACTTACATTTTAATCACAAAACAAAATGGCGGACTAACGTTAGCTAGCATGCTAGCTAGCTAACGTTAGTAGCATGCTAGCTAGCTAACGTTAGTAGCATGCTAGCTACTGTAATAATATGCAATACTATTTGCTAAAACAAGCTCCAAACTATTTGCCACGGCACAGAGATAACATTTAGTCAAACGATAACAGCCCGGTGATGGTATCTGAACGGGATCATACTATTCCCATAAGAACTCACTTACCAGTTAACTAGTATACTATCTAGCATGCTAGCTAATAATGCTAACAATGCTAACAAGCTTCGTTCTGCACTGTAGGCTACTAGTTGCCACCACGGTAATAATTCACAAAGTAGCATGTAGTCAAACTGTAACTGAGGGGTACAATTCCCTGACTGTATTACTAGATATGATACTTACTACCACTACCTTTGTACTTAATATTCGGCCACCCAGTACACGGCATAAATATATTATCATGAACACTCTCACGTAGATGAAACGGATCCAACACAAATGTACGAATTAGAAACAGGTCTTTATTTCTACACAGCGATGGTGTGTAGAATAAGCACTTAATCACTTAATTACATTTATGAATTGAAATAGTATGCACTTTTATGGCAAAGAGTATTCGTCGGTATATCAATAGAGAATGTCCAATCTCTGAAGGCGCAGGTGGTAAATATACGACCTGGAATAGTTAAGGAATAACAGCAATGATACTTTAATGATTATAGGCTGGATACACTAGAGGGGGTTAATCCGGTCGCTTGTAAGCCGACAGGAGTAGGAGGGGGGGGGGGGGTAGAATCCGGCTGCCTCGTCCGGCCAAGGGTATCCCAGGTGAACCCACTGTAGTGCCGTTCAATGCGCCGGCGATCCTTGGACCACAGATGAAAGCAGGTGGACTCTTTGTGGGCCGGCTCTCTCCGGTCCACGGGGGAGAGACGTGAAGCGACCTCGTCTTGCAGAGCGTCTCCTCACCTTGCGTCCTCTCCAGGGGGGGGGGTTCCAACACACGGCAGTGTCGGGGGTCTTTATCCATGGAATAATCAAAGTATCCAAAGCATAATCCGTGCCTGGGAAGGCGGGCTGTCGTCGGTAGAATAATCCGGTATACAGGTCCACTCGCTCGTCGGCTCTGGGGCTCCTCGGGTGCAGCTTCACATAGGGTCAACCACCCTGGGTAAGCAGCCAGTTCTCTGCCCGAAACGATGGGGTACTGACTACGGTAGTATTCTCACCGCACGAAGCACTATATATTAACAGACTATTATTAGCTTAATAGACTACGTCCAACTCGACGATATAGTGCCAAATATGACTATTCAAATATTAATATACACGATGTCTCAATACCGATGGTAGGCGAACTTGGCCTTACTCCCACACGTGGCGTCGCGGGGAGGCTTTACGTCTGTGACTCTATTGGAGGGTAAGAAACTGGACTGAAAAGAAAGTCCTACTTTAGTAGCGCAGTATATATACGCACTATGAACAAATAGTCCCATTAGTGGTGCGGTAGCCAAATTCCTACGCGGAACTAGGACTTGTTCGTACATGTCGAGCGGTACGTTTGAACTGGGTCTGAGGGGTATGGCAGCCTGGCACCAAGGTCTCGACCAATAGTAGAATGGAGACTATTATGGGATGTTCAGTAGGCTAGAATGGATATTCAATGCATATTGTACAAGGAATATACAAGGGATATCAGGGAATATTAGAGAATATACAAATACAATTAAATATATATATATAAATAAATATATATATTCGGTTTAATCTGGCCCTTCACAACACAAACGATGACAGCAAGATTATGGTATGTGAATGGCATAATACATTATATTGTCAATGACTTACCAAGGAGTTTGGCTCAGACTATTTGTCAAGCCAGTAGTGAAGACACCATCGCGCCAAGTTACGCTTGAATACCTCAAGTCCCGTGAGATCTTCTAGGTCTCGCGAGTTGCTTAGGACTACCCTCTCGAAGGGGAGGGGAGGGGGAGGAGGGGAGGAGGGGAGGGGGAATCTATACTAAATTGATTCAACGACAGTTTTTCAAATGTTGAAATAGTATCTGTAATTAAATATTGAATCAACATAGCTTTTTCAACCTCAACCAAAAATAACCAATCTGACCAAAATCCAACATTTAATTAATGTCTTTTGCTATCTGGGAAACATGCAGGTTGCATGTTTTCATGCAGACATCATCACACTAATGTTACTGCATCAGACAGTAATGTTGAAACATAGAAATTAGTGGAAAATATATTTTTTATAAGATAAGATAAGATATTCCTTTATTGAATTCATGGGTACAGTGACCGTGACAGGCCCGGATTGATTGATTGATTGATTGATTGATTGATTGATTGATTGAAAACTTTATTAACAGATTGCAGAATGGGTACAGTGACGTCACAGTCACGGATTGATTGATTGATTGATTGATTGATTGATTGAAAACTTTATTAACATCTCTCTCACTTTCTCTCTGTCTCTGTCTCTGTCTCTGTCTCTGTCTCTCTCTCTCTCTCTCTCTCTCTCTCTCTCTCTCTCTCTCTCTCTCTCTCTCTCTCTCTCTCTCTCTCTCTCTCTCTCTCTCTCTCTGTCTCTCTCTGTATTAATGTAAAAGAGTTGAATACTCGGAAATCACTCTACACCCAGTGGCCTAATATTGAAGAAAACAGACCTGGGCTGGAATATGGAACCAACAATCTTGTATCTCCTAAAAAAAATATAAAAAAAAAATCAGGAATGAAAGAAAGACGAAAGAAATGTCTCATATTCATATGGCACAGGTCATAGATACCAACCGTGTCATGCTAGCATACAGGCACAGGTCATAGATACCAACCATGTCATGCTAGCATACAGGCACAGGTCATAGATACCAACCATGTCATGCTAGCATACAGGCACAGGTCATAGATACCAACCGTGTCATGCTATACAGGCACAGGTCATAGATACCAACCATGTCATGCTAGCATACAGGCACAGATCATAGATACCAACCATGTCATGCTAGCATACAGGCACAGGTCATAGATACCAACCATGTCATGCTAGCATACAGGCACAGGTCATAGATACCAACCATGTCATGCTAGTGTAGCAGGGTGGATTATCCCTGCTTCGTGGGAACGGTTGCTGGCAGTCAGGAGGTAGCTGGACACAGTAGAACTCTGTCTGACTGCACCCTCGTCTTTGGGCCTGGGGCGTCGACTGGAGGCTGGAAGTGTGAGTGGATGGGGCCCAGGATTTACCAACCTGGTCTGGTACTCTGGTCTTCCTTCCCTGTCGCAGGGCGGTCAGCAGTACTCCCCAACACGCTCCCACTCCTCCCAGTTGCTCCTTAGACCCTCCCACACCTCGTGACTGAATTGTAATCAAATACTCTGAGTTCCCCCCGCAAGCAGTACCCTCCCTCAATGACCCTAGAAACCTTACAATGAAAAGGGGAGAGTTGGGTAGGAAGAGGTTAATCATATATACGTTACCCACACCAAAAGAGTTAATGCTGGGCACAGGAATGGACACGCACACAGAACCCCATTCAAGTCTTTATGTTAATTATACTGTCAGTTACAATTATTTAATAGGAGTGGTCTACTGGACGGAAGTCCTACTATAGCCCCTGTGTGTAACTCAATACCTTCTAAACACGTATATTATACACCCACCTCTGGGTTAATATCAGGGATAATATACTTCACTGTGTTTGACTCATCACCCACGTCTGGGTCTTCACCCTGTATAATACCTCAACAGGCTTTAATTATACGGCCAGAATAATACCTCAAAAGGCTTTAATTATAATGCACCAGGTCTGTAACTTCCCCACCGGGAAGGGTTAATTGAATGGGAAAATATTAATAAACACACATGTTATCACGCTCAAAGAAAAGGAAATAAAACAAAAGTGTGGGCCCACTAATACCTTGCAAAAGTCCTATGCTAATACCGGTATATATTGTCTGGGGTTCCCCTTATGAACTGGTTGTTAGTGTTCACTTCGCCCGCAGGCCGCACCACACTGTGAAACGTGCAATAGATCTTGGGCACCGAAGCCCTAATGTTACTCTACCAAAATGGCGGCCGCGCCGCTCCACCACCGTCCTGGTGGCAAGATGGCGTTGAACGCTCTCGTCGCAGGTGCTAGCAGGCGGAGCGGTAGCAGAGAGGCAGTGCTGGCTGAGCTGGTGCTGGGCGATGACGACCTCTGCTGGTGGGAAAGAACTCCCGTGTCTTGCAGGCAGCCAGGAGCAGGTCTGCTGTAGCACTCCGGTGCAGACAGCTGTTGACGCCCGGGCAGACTGCTTGTAAGTCCTGCACGTATCTGGCTCGCACACTATACCGCACACTGTAACTGCTATAACCCGACTACTGTGAACTCAGATATATTATTAGCCGCACGTTACCTATACCGCTCATTGTAACTATTATAACCCGACTGTTAGTGCCTGGCTCTGCACTAATTGTTCACACACCATCACTGGTACTGCTAGGATATCGTATCCACTAGCCAGTACTTCCTATCACCCGTGCTCTCTCACGGGGCTCTCCAGCTTCACTTCTTCACCGGGGCTATTCCAAAGCACACGCCCGGCGGCTGCGACTGTTCACGGCCAAGTCCAAAGCCGAAGAGAGCGTCTCTCTCCTTCCGCTGCCATATATCTCCTTCCAACTCTCCCCGACACTCTCTGCCTGCTACTGCCCCCTGCTGGTCCCGCCTGCCAGTCACACAAGGGGAGGATGGGGAATAGAGTAATGTCATTTATAAACCATCTTCCAGTGATAGAAGAAGGAGACGCCTGTGGCATTGTTCGTGCGAATATAAATGAAACCAATTCGAATGTCTTGGTGTACAAAGGGGAGGTAAAAGGCAAGTTAGCACATCTGAATAATAGACTATTTTCAGGTCGCTACATTTACCCCCACTTTGAACTTGATAAGTCCTCTGCAAGTTAACACAATAAAACACCAACCAACGCATGCCTGAAAACGGTCCTGAGACCAACAGTTTCCCGCATAGATCGACAATCACACATTATGCCAACAGTTTCACACACTCCTTCATGAGTTGGACACACTGTTCAACAAACACACTCTTGAGCACGTAGTCCTGGCGCCGACCACTGGTGCTCCGACGGATTGGTCCGCTTCTCGGGGCTCCGGCGAGCACGGATGAGGCCCGCTCGACCCCCCGCAGCCCGGAGCAAGAGAGCCCGAACTTCTTCCGCCGAGATCCTTACATAACCTTCGCTGTTGACTTCCATGTCAGATTCCTCCGTCTCTGTTGGCGGGTCCTCGGCCACGGCTTCGCCCTCCGAGGCCTCTGAGGGGCCGCTTGCGGCGCCCTCCTCGCCCCTGTCTCCGCCGTCTTCGCCGCCCTCCCCTGAGGGGACCAACTCTACCTCTCCTCCCTCGTTCGCCGCTGCTTCAGCGACGACCCGCAGGACCCTGGGTGGGTTACACGCCCTAGGGTGCGGGTTTCGAGGGTAAACGAAGGCACCCCCCACGTCTGCTTCGGATGAGCTCCGCACTCTCCTCAGGGTCCTTCGGGGAGCTCTCGTCCGCTCTTCCGGGTCGGAGGCCGGGAAGGAGCAGATCTTGCTCTGATCTCTCTGCACGGTCCTTTCGGGGCCCCCTCTTTCGGGACGAACCGCGAACACTGACGTCCTCTTGACGTTTCCATCGCCGCTCTCTGGGCCCGGCTGGTCGCCGGCCGGCGAGCGTCTGTGGCGGTAGTTGAAGTCGCGGCGTTAGCGGCGCCGACGAGGCCCCTGGTCCGGGCCGTCCTCGCCCCCTTGACCTCCTTCCGACCTGTTCTGTCTCCTGGGTACAGCCTCCGGTTCTGGTCCCATTGGAATGGGCGCCCGGGCACCAGCGCGGCTGTCGGGCCGGCCGCCTTGGTGGCGTATCATCCGGCACGTCACCACCCTTCTCTCTCCGACCCCTCGTCTGGCAGTCGCCAGGTTGGCCGACCCGCCGGCGGTTGTGTGGGTGGCTCCCGGTGCTGGTGGAAGGGGAACCTCACCGCCCGGTGCTTCCTTCGGGCGCGGTTCCCCCATCACGCGGGGGCACTCGCGGCCGATATGACCGGGTTGTTGACAGGTGTAGCAGATCAGTCTCCCGTCCTCACTCCGGCGGGGTAGTCTGCGCGGGGTAGAGGGCACGTCTCTCCTCCGTCGGCTTCCGGCGAAGCCTCTCTGGGGTGTGTCTCGCTCCTGTTGAAACGCCTGGAAGAGCTGCTCCATGCGCACGCCCAACTGCTCTTGGCCGGCGAAGAGCTGTCGGATGGACTCCTGTAGCACGGCTATGTCCAGAGGTGGCTCGTGTCTTTTCACGACGACGCTGCGTATCATGCCCCTGCCGGCACACCTTGTGGGGGGCAGGACCATCTCCTCTTCGGACCAGTCTATCGCCGCCTGCAGTACCTGGGGAAACGGCCACGTCCCGTCCTCCCTCATGTACTTCCGCATTTCTCTCCTCAGGGCCTCGTCTCTGAGGCCCACCACAAACCGCTCCTGCAGCAGGACGGTGTTGTCGGCGACCAGCGTAGGCGCCCGACGTCGTAGGCGACGGACCCTCTCCTGCAGGTCATAGGCGAACTGGCGTACGGTCTCGCCGGCGGCCTGTCTTCGGTCGAAGAACTCCCCCAGCCGAATGCTGACCAGGACCTTGTCCCCATAGGTTTCTTCGAGTATCTTGAACAAGGCTTCCGTGTCGGGGGCGGTTCCCTCCGTCAGGAAGCGTACCGTCTGCTTCGCCTCGCCTTTGAGGTGGAGCTGTACGACCTCCGCTTGTTCCTCCGCGGGCACTCGACTGGCACGGAGGTGGGTCCTCATTGCCTGGATCCAGTCCTCCACAGGCAGTTCCCCCCTCTCTTGTTCACCTCCAAATTCGCTGCACTTCCGCTCTCGTTGGACGTACACCACCGGGAGGGGCGCTGGAGAGGGCTGTTGGATCACGGCCGGTGCCAAGGCAAGCGACGCTCGGCGTCCGGCCTGCTCCCGCTGTTCGTGCTGGGTCTTTTCCAGGGCCAGCGCCTGTCGGTCCAGGAGGCCGGCGTGTGTGTGGGTTCTGTTCGCCAGGGCCTTCACCTGCGCTGTCAATTCCTCCATGCGTTCGGCCTCCTCTTTCTTTCCCTTGGCGGCGGCATCCTCGCCGTCTCGTTGCTCCTTTAGGGCCCCCTGAGTGTAGCGCTTCTCTAGGAGCGCCTGGTTGATCAACTCCTTGATCGCTTCGGCTTGCTGCGTCAGTAGTGTCGCCTGAGCCTGACACTGCTCCTGCAGCTGCTCAAACTTCGCCGCCATCTCTTGCGCTGCGTGGGTCTCCTTCTTTGACATCGTGGGTCTCTCTACGGGTCCCGGTCAAGGGAGTAAGTTAGGATGTTGATCCTGTTCATGACGCCAAATGTAGCAGGGTGGATTATCCCTGCTTCGTGGGAACGGTTGCTGGCAGTCAGGAGGTAGCTGGACACAGTAGAACTCTGTCTGACTGCACCCTCGTCTTTGGGCCTGGGGCGTCGACTGGAGGCTGGTAGTGTGAGTGGATGGGGCCTGGGATTTACCAACCTGGTCTGGTACTCTGGTCTTCCTTCCCTGTCGCAGGGCGGTCAGCAGTACTCCCCAACACACTCCCACTCCTCCCAGTTGCTCCTTAGACCCTCCCACACCTCGTGACTGAATTGTAATCAAATACTCTGAGTTCCCCCCGCAAGCAGTACCCTCCCTCAATGACCCTAGAAACCTTACAATGAAAATGGGAGAGTTGGGTAGGAAGAGGTTAATCATATATACGTTACCCACACCAAAAGAGTTAATGCTGGGCACAGGAATGGACACGCACACAGAACCCCATTCAAGTCTTTATGTTAATTATACTGTCAGTTACAATTATTTAATAGGAGTGGTCTACTGGACGGAAGTCCTACTATAGCCCCTGTGTGTAACTCAATACCTTCTAAACACGTATATTATACACCCACCTCTGGGTTAATATCAGGGATAATATACTTCACTGTGTTTGACTCATCACCCACGTCTGGGTCTTCACCCTGTATAATACCTCAACAGGCTTTAATTATACGGCCAGAATAATACCTGTTAAGAGCCGATGGGCTTGTCTCTAATTATCTCAGATCACTTACTTGAGATATAACCCTTTGGCCGCTCGATATCCCCCAGCGAGGTGCTAAACTCGCCAAGTTCTCGAGTCAATTACTATTTCTGTCAAGTTTACTTCATAGTCACTGGTCTAGTTATATCCAGTTGATATGAAATGTAAGCATGAAGAGTTGTTAATCTCTTCTTGTTTGTAATAAACCGAATGTATGTCTAGGAGAACTCTCATTGCCTATAATAACAATAATATCATTATTATCATTGTTATCATCAATATCATCATTTTACGTAATGCCTGTTAGGCTGCTTCTCTGGAAGCCTGATGATCTTACGTCACCACCACCACCATCATCACCGTCCTCATTTGTGAGGAAAGACCTGTTAATAACATATATATATATATATATATATATATATATATATATATATATATATATATATATATATATATATAATATAACTTTTAGCTACAAAGTATTAACCAGTCAATTGATTCAATCTGTATTACATGCTGCCAGTACATTATAGTCACCTTCAATAGGAAATCAGGGCGGCGGCCGGCATCGTGGCACATTGCCGGCAGGAATCAGTCCACGAAGTCAATGGATAATTAGAAAAAAGTTATCTTTATTTCAATGAAGTTACAAAAAAGGACTGTATTGGATATGTCCATTACAGTTTAAAAGATTATATAATACAAAACATCTCATCTCTAAGATCGCAATAGCCTGACACGGCTGGTGTCTGCCAGCAAAATCTCAACATCTCAAAAATCTGAGCTCTCGAAGTTGGAGCAGTCATTTTTATATAATATCAGGACCTCTTTGCCATTGGTCCAAAAACAGTGATGTCACAGCTATGTCATTCCACTAGCCAATCAACGTATAACACACATAGTAAGGATGGACTCCTCCCCTTCTAGTCGTTACATCTACTGGAGAAGTAACAGATTACTTTCTTCTGGGAAAAACCCCATTACGTCATTTAAACATGTATGCATGTCTGCTCTGCTTCCTCACTGCAAGGGTTAACTCTGCAGGCTCCTCTTGGTCGGAGCTGTCTCCAAGGCCACATTTTTATCGTTAACTCCCTTACTGCACATTCTAGGAAAAGGCCCTGCAGTATTGAGATGGAAGAGAATGGCCTGTGTAGTGTACAATACATGAATACACTTCCTGCATGAATAGTCTTATACGCTTATATATATATATACAGATATATACAGATATATATATACATACCTATCACATCTAGACGCATACAGTAACATATGCCTAGATTTAAAACAGATATATTTTTACACAAGTGGGAGGAAGAATATACAGACATTCATCATAATCATATATAATAAACATAAGAACAGGATGTCATAATAACCAGTGTCACTAGTTGGCTGTGACACTTCACACCCCCTCTGTCATCCTGGTGGGTCATTTTCCATTGTCTTAATAGCGTCTGTACTGGGGGACGATATGGCGATTGCGGGGTCACATGGCCGTGACTCTCCACACCCCCTCTGTCATCTTGGTACCTCGGTACCCTGGTAGCCGGCGGGAAGACTTGCATCTGTTGTTCCCTGGCTGGACGGCTCGATAGGATAGGGGCCACGTCGTTGCTTGGTATCCGGCGGGAAGACTTGCATCTGTTGTTCCCGGCCAATGCACCCAGGTGTTGTCGTCTGAAGACAACACCTGGTGGTCATCTTGTGGTCACCCCCTCTGACCTCTTGGATCTCTCCCATAGTTTGAGGTAGGTTGAATTGTCACTTCTCGGGCGACCCCACGTGTCCTCGAGAATTGTAGCAGCAGTCCTCTATTGAAGTGTGGTTGGCCTGGTCGTGTGACCCTGTCCGTAGGCCACGCAGGACATCACAGATATAGTCCACAGAGGACTCATTTCTTTTCTCTCTTTCAGGTCCATTCAGGGCTCTCGTCGCCCTGAAACCTGGGTCCAGGCCGATGTCTCTCTTGTTCGGTCTAGGAGGTCTAGGAGGTCTAGGAGGTCTAGGAGGTCTAGGAGGTCTAGGTTTAATTTCGGTCTAGGAGGTTCGTCCCTTGGGTACCGAACTCTCTCCCTAGATCTTGATCTAGATGAGGACCTTGAGGATGCTCTGGAGCTTGACCTATCCCGGTCTTCCTCCATTTCTGAGTTCTGATCTGGGTCAGTATATTCCTTTTTGCCATTCGCTGCGTTGTCCACTGACTCCGGGGGACAGCCCCCCCGTCTAAGAATGCTCCTGGCCCGAGATAGGGCAGGTTCTTATCCTTCCGGTCCGAACTGTACTGTCGGTCTCCTTGGTGTATCCTAAGGAGGGAGGTCGGTTCATTCCAGGATCGCAACATATTCACTTTGATCATCTGATCCTTTATAGAGCGTACAGCTCTCTCTGCCACCCCGTTCGTATTGGGCTGGTAGGGTACAGAGTATTGGGCCATTACACCCGCTTCCTCCAGTAGTTTCAGTCCTGCTTTCAGATACTGCTATTAGTCCCGATGGCACTGGTTCAGGTTTTGTCCCCCTTACCATCGCACATTGTTCACAGGCCTTTCGGACTGTTGTTTCCGTCCATTTCCTTCTTGCACAGGGGGTCAACCCTGTGTTGTGCTTGTCTCGGTCCAGACTGGGTAGTTAGTTACTGTTATGTCTGGTGTTATCTCTGGCTAGTTAGCCTGCTGTAGACTCAGCCTAGGTAGCCTCTTGTAGATTCAGGCTATGTAGCCTCTTGTAGACTCAGGCTATGTAGCCTCTTGTAGACTCAGCTCCTGCTGATAACACCAGCCTGTATGATTACGCTGGTTCCACGTCCGTCACAGTAGCAGGACTCATGCTCCTGCTAGCTTCTGGCTCGTTATCATGCTCGTAGCTCCTGTTCGCAATGGCTAGTTAGCCTGCTATTCACAAAGTAGAGTTTTTCTACTTAAGTTTTGACTCTAAGTAAGCGTTATGTTACTTTAAGTTTAAGTGACTTCAAGGCTCCCTAGGCCTTGGACTTTAAGGCTCCCTAGTCCTGCTAGTCGCAAGTAGTTTTCAGTTTTGACTCCAAGTAAGCATTATGTTACTTCAAGTTCAAGTGACTGTAAGGCTCCCTAGGCCTGCTAAACTCTAAGTAAGCATTATGTTACTTCAAGTTTAAGTGACTTTAAGGCTCCCTAGGCCTTTGACTTTAAAGCTCCCTAGACTTCCTAGTCGCAAGTCGTTTTCTACTTAAGTTTTGACTAAGTAAGCATTATGTTACTTCAAGTTCAAGTGACTTCAAGGCTCCCTAGGCCTTGGACTTTAAGGCTCCCTAGTCCTGCTAGTCGCAAGTAGTTTTCAGTTTTGACTCCAAGTAAGCATTATGTTACTTCAAGTTCAAGTGACTGTAAGGCTCCCTAGGCCTGCTAAACTCTAAGTAAGCATTATGTTACTTCAAGTTTAAGTGACTTTAAGGCTCCCTAGGCCTTTGACTTTAAAGCTCCCTAGACCTCCTAGTCGCAAGTCGTTTTCTACTTAAGATTTGACTAAGTAAGCATTATGTTACTCCAAGTTCAAGTGACTGTAGTAAGTATTATTTTACTCCAGAGGCACCTGACAGCAGTCATTTCGGTTCATATTCTCTCGGCTTTTGATACCTATTCAATTAGTATAAAGCCCAACTCACGGATGTTCTAAGCCCCAGAACCTCCGATCCGTTTCGACAGACCTATAAACCAGTGACTTGGCCGCCTAAGCACCACAGCGTCCTGTATGCTGAAGCTTCCAAGTCCCCACGAATCTGATAGGCCCGTCGGATATAGAGACCCTGATGCTCGCTCTGTCCCCCGCGTCAAGGTGCTAAGCTTGATGAGAGTTTGCAGAGTCTCAATTTTTATCCATAGGTGCCGGTGAGTGTACATCTCATGCAGCTGATATGGTTGGTACGGGTGCAACCTACCAAAATAGTTACTGTCAGGTAATCCCTTATGAATGAAATAGATTACAAATTCTTTCGTCCTCTTTACTCTGGTTTTAGAGAAAAGACAGACATCTTTACATAGTATACTTAAAATGTATACAAAATGAATGTAGTATTCTATGTCATGTTTCTTCCTAAATGACAATAACACTATATATTATTCCTCTTGACAGATGAGCTGTAGGTCAAGTGCAGTTTGCACTTGCTTGAGTGTCATGTGTCAGGGCCCCAGAAGGTAAGGATACTATTGATTCTCCTTCCGGGCTTTGGATTACTTCCTTTTTTGCCCTCATCTCTGCTTGCTGCTCTGGGGTTAGTTTCTCCCCCATGTTTTTCCCCTGGATCTGGACCGGGGGTCCGTAATTTGAGCCCTCTGGTCTGAGTGACCCACTGCTTCCCTTGGTGTTTCCGAGGGACCAAACCATGTCTGGTTTCTGTACGCCAGTTTCATCTGAGCTACCTGTGCCAGCTTCTCCTGAGCTAGCATCTGTTGCGCCAGCTTCTCCTGAGCTAGCATCTGTTCCGCCAGCTTCTCCTGAGCTAGTGTCTGTTGCACTAGCATCTGTTATGCTAGCATCTTCTGCGCCAGCTTCTTTTGTGCTAGCTTCTCCTGAGCTATTACTCAAGATGTTGAGTAATCAGAACTGTGTTCAGTTTCAGAGGTATTTAGCTCCCCATCATGTTCAGGCTCAGACTCAGTTTCACCTGAAGGTGTCATCTGTGGCCTCGGGTTCTGATCCCCGATCTGAATGTCGCCATCCTCCTCTTCTGGGCCATAGAAAATGGAACAGTGCTCATAATTGATGTTTTTGGCCTTTAGGAACTCGTCTATAGAGTCGAACACCTCTATGTCAGTGGAGGGAGACGTTGCTGCTCGTTTTGAGGTGGAGCCTTGCGCCTCACAAAGAGGAAGAATGACTACTTCGTCTTCTTGGTTTTTTCCATTTCCAATATCCTGTGGCAGAACAGGGTCTCCATTTGTGGGTTCAAATGTCAGGTCCGACATGACCACACACATAACCATCCAGTCGTCATCCCTCTCCTTATTTTGTGGTGATTCCTCCACCGTCAGTTCCCTGTGGTCTAGATCTATGGATTGTTCACGTTGAGAATCTTCATGATTCAACCCTTGCTCTTTAATTGACGCTTCCGTCTTGACCGCACTTTCACACTGCATAAACAGTGTCTCAGGAGGCAGAGCGGTCGTCTGGCAATCAGAGGGTTCCTGGTTCGATTCCAGCTCGTCCCAGATAGTGTGTCGCAGTGTTTTTGAGCAAGACACATAACCCCTGACTGCTCCCGTTAAGCAGGTTGGCACCTTGCATGGCTGCCTCCGCCGTCTGTGTTTCTTAAGCCCTTGCTGGCTCCTGAAGCTCATGTAACACTGGTCACAGTAGTAAGGTTTCTCTCCTGTGTGTATCGTATGATGTCGTTTAAGGTGAGTTTTCGTCTTGAAGCTCTTTCCACACTGGTCACAGCAGTAAGGTCTCTCTTCTGTGTGTACCATGTGGTGTCTTTTAAGCTCTTCCTTCGTCTTGAAGGTCTTCCCACACTGGGCACAACAGTAAGGTTTCTCTCCTGTGTGTACCAAGTGGTGACTTCTAAGCTCTCCCTTCGTCTTGAAGGTCTTCTCACACTGGGCACAACAGTAAGGTTTCTCTCCTGTGTGTACCATATGATGTGTCTTAAGTCTTGCCCCTTTCTTGAAGCTATTTCCACACTGGCCACAGCAGTACGGTTTCTCTCCTGTGTGTACCATGTGGTGTTGTTTAAGGTGAGCCTTCGTCTTGAAGCTCCTTCCACACTGGTCACAGCAGTAAGGTTTCTCTCCTGTGTGCACCATGTGGTGTTGTTTAAGTTCTGCCTTCGTCTTGAAGGTCTTCCCACACTGGTCACAGCAGCAAGGTTTCTCTTCTGTGTGTACCACGTGGTGTCGTTCAAGATCTGCCTTTCTCTTGAAGCTAATGTCACACTGGTCACAGCAGTACGGTCTCTCTCCTGTGGCAATTACTGCCTGCTGTACAGCCGGCAGCTCTGGGTATTGTGATTTGCTTGGTTCTGTGAATTCCTCACTTTCCGCAAGCGTCTCAGGGGACTCTGGGTGTGTTCCATGTTCTCTTGGGTAGTCTAACCCCCTGCTGGGTGTAGAAACTCCCAATCCATCATCCGAGGGTAATTCCTCGTCCTCGGTGATGTGGGAATGATTGTGAGACATCCTGTTCACTTCCGTTAGCTCTGGCTTGGTAACCAGCTGTTAGCTCATGTCTGGCTAGGGCCAGTTCACTTCCTGTTAGCACTGGCTTGTTAGCCTGTTGGGAGCTAATTAGCTCTTGGCTAGTTAGCCATCAATTAGCTCCTGGCTTTGTTAGCCTGTGGTGAGCTAGTTAGCTCTGGCTTGTTAGCCGATGGTGAGCTAGTTAGCTCTCGTCTGGCTAGGGCCAGCTCATTTGTGTTAGCACTAGCTTGTTAGCCGATGGTGAGCTAGTTAGCTCTCGTCTGGCTAGGGCCAGCTCATTTGTGTTAGCACTGGCTTGTTAGCCGATGGTGAGCTAGTTAGCTCTCGTCTGGCTAGGGCCAGCTCATTTCCAGTTAGCTCTGGCTTGTTAGCCGATGGTGAGCTAGTTAGCTCTCGTCTGGCTAGGGCCAGCTCATTTCCAGTTAGCTCTGGCTTGTTAGCCGATGGTGAGCTAGTTAGCTCTCGTCTGGCTAGGGCCAGCTCATTTCCAGTTAGCTCTGGCTTGTTAGCCGATGGTGAGTTAGTTAGCTCTCGTCTGACTAGGGCCAGCTCATTTCCAGTTAGCTCTGGCTTGTTAGCCGATGGTGAGCTAGTTAGCTCTCGTCTGGCTAGGGCCAGCTCATTTCCAGTTAGCTCTGGCTTGTTAGCCGATGGTGAGCTAGTTAGCTCTCGTCTGGCTAGGGCCAGCTCATTTCCAGTTAGCTCTGGCTTGTTAGCCGATGGTGAGCTAGTTAGCTCTCGTCTGGCTAGGGCCAGCTCATTTCCAGTTAGCTCTGGCTTGTTAGCCTGCATTCCAAGTGGGCTCCGTTTTGGTCGCCTCCTGTTAGCATTCAATTCGCTTGTGGCTAGTTAGCCTGCATTCCAAGTGGGCTCCGTTTTGGTCGCCTCCTGTTAGCACCAGCTCATTGGCCGGTGCTCCTGTTGACTAGGGCTATGTAGCCTCCTGTAGTCTCGGGCTAGGTAGCCTCCAGTTAGCAATCAATTCGCTTGTGGCTAGTTAGCCTGTGTTCCTGTGGGCTAGGGCTATGTAGCCTCCTGTAGTCTCGGGCTAGGTAGCCTCCAGTTAGCAATGGTAGCAATGGCTAGGTAGCCTCCAGTTAGCACCAGCTTATTAGCCGGCGCTGCCAGCCTGTATGGCTGCGCTGATGTCTCTCTAAACTGCCAGACATTTTAGAGAGAGGGTTTTCTTTACTTTCTTTTTCTTTAATCCAATTTTGCGGCCTCAACCGCTCCACCAGCAATGCCCCCACTATGCAGATGCCTTTAATTTGCCACTGCTTTTCACTGAGGGCCATACAGATCAATATCCTTTGTCTGGTGTATTCTAAAGCTCGGTTCTCCGTTTTTCAATATTTCTATTTTATTTTATTTTGGCTGTTATTACCTTTTCAATTAGTTATAAAAGCCCACGCTAGGGACGCCATGTTAAGAGCCGATGGGCTTGTCTCTAATTATCTCAGATCACTTACTTGAGATATAACCCTTTGGCCGCTCGATATCCCCCAGCGAGGTGCTAAACTCGCCAAGTTCTCGAGTCAATTACTATTTCTGTCAAGTTTACTTCATAGTCACTGGTCTAGTTATATCCAGTTGATATGAAATGTAAGCATGAAGAGTTGTTAATCTCTTCTTGTTTGTAATAAACCGAATGTATGTCTAGGAGAACTCTCATTGCCTATAATAACAATAATATCATTATTATCATTGTTATCATCAATATCATCATTTTACGTAATGCCTGTTAGGCTGCTTCTCTGGAAGCCTGATGATCTTACGTCACCACCACCACCATCATCACCGTCCTCATTTGTGAGGAAAGGCCTGTTAATAACATATATATATATATAATATATAACTTTTAGCTGCAAAGCATTAACCAGTCAATTGATTCAATCTGTATTACATGCTGCCAGTACATTATAGTCACCTTCAATAGGAAATCAGGGCGGCGCCGGCATCGTGGCACATTGCTGGCAGAAATCAGTCCAAGAATTCAATGGATAATTAGAAAAAAAGTAATCTTTATTTCAATGAAGTTACAAAAAAGGACTGTATTGGATATGTCCCTTACAGTTTAAAAGATTATATAATACAAAACATCTCATCTCTAAGATCGCAATAACCTGACACGGCTGGTGTCTTGCAAGCAAAATCCTGCATCTTGTCTTCTAAAGTAACAAATGGAAAAATCTAAATCAAAATCTGTCTCATAGCAAAAAACTCTCTTTGTCATTTTGAGCAAAAAAGCAAATGAGCTAAAAAACAAAGCTTTGTCCGGGGGACTCCACTTTGAAAAATAGACCGATTCCGTTCCTTACGGTATCGGCCGCTAGAAGAAAGTGTCTGCAAGCTAAATCTGAAAATCTGAGCTCTCGAAGTTGGAGCAGTCATTTTTATATCATATCAGGACCTCTTTGCCATTGGTCCAAAAACAGTGATGTCACAGCTATGTCATTCCACTAGCCAATCAACGTATAACACACATAGTAAGGATGGACTCCTCCCCTTCTAGTCGTTACATCTACTGGAGAAGTAACAGATTACTTTCTTCTGGGAAAAACCCCATTACGTCATTTAAACATGTATGCATGTCTGCTCTGCTTCCTCACTGCAAGGGTTAACTCTGCAGGCTCCTCTTGGTCGGAGCTGTCTCCAAGGCCACATTCTTATCGTTAACTCCCTTACTGCATGTTCTAGGAAAAGGCCCTGCAGTATTGAGATGGAAGAGAATGGCCTGTGTAGTGTACAATACATGAATACACTTCCTGCATGAATAGTCTTATACGCTTATATATATATATATATATATATATATATATATATATATATATATATATATATATATATATATATATATATATATATATATATATATACAGATATATACAGATATATATACATACCTATCACATCTAGACGCATACAGTAACATATGCCTAGATTTAAAACAGATATATTTTTACACAAGTGGGAGGAAGAATATACAGACATTCCTCATAATCATATATAATAAACATAAGAACAGGATGTCATAATAACCAGTGTCACTAGTTGGCTGTGACACTTCACAATACCTCAAAAGGCTTTAATTATAATGCACCAGGTCTGTAACTTCCCCACTGGGAAGGGTTAATTGAATGGGAAAATATTAATAAACACACATGTTATCACGCTCAAAGAAAAGGAAATAAAACAAAAGTGTGGGCCCACTAATACCTTGCAAAAGTCCTATGCTAATACCGGTATATATTGTCTGGGGTTCCCCTTATGAACTGGTTGTTAGTGTTCACTTCGCCCGCAGGCCGCACCACACTGTGAAACGTGCAATAGATCTTGGGCACCGAAGCCCTAATGTTACTCTACCAAAATGGCGGCCGCGCCGCTCCACCACCGTCCTGGTGGCAAGATGGCGTTGAACGCTCTCGTCGCAGGTGCTAGCAGGCGGAGCGGTAGCAGAGAGGCAGTGCTGGCTGAGCTGGTGCTGGGCGATGACGACCTCTGCTGGTGGGAAAGAACTCCCGTGTCTTGCAGGCAGCCAGGAGCAGGTCTGCTGTAGCACTCCGGTGCAGACAGCTGTTGACGCCCGGGCAGACTGCTTGTAAGTCCCGCACGTATCTGGCTCGCACACTATACCGCACCCTGTAACTGCTATAACCCGACTACTGTGAACTCAGATATATTATTAGCCGCACGTTACCTATACCGCTCACTGTAACTATTATAACCCGACTGTTAGTGCCTGGCTCTGCACTAATTGTTCACACACCATCACTGGTACTGCTAGGATATCGTATCCACTAGCCAGTACTTCCTATCACCCGTGCTCTCTCACGGGGCTCTCCAGCTTCACTTCTTCACCGGGGCTATTCCAAAGCACACGCCCGGCGGCTGCGACTGTTCACGGCCAAGTCCAAAGCCGAAGAGAGCGTCTCTCTCCTTCCGCTGCCATATATCTCCTTCCAACTCTCCCCGACACTCTCTGCCTGCTACTGCCCCCTGCTGGTCCCACCTGCCAGTCACACAAGGGGAGGATGGGGAATAGAGTAATGTCATTTATAAACCATCTTCCAGTGATAGAAGAAGGAGACGCCTGTGGCATTGTTCGTGCGAATATAAATGAAACCAATTCGAATGTCTTGGTGTACAAAGGGGAGGTAAAAGGCAAGTTAGCACATCTGAATAATAGACTATTTTCAGGTCGCTACACTAGCATACAGGCACAGGTCATAGATACCAACCATGTCATGCTAGCATACAGGCACAGGTCATAGATACCAACCGTGTCATGCTAGCATACAGGCACAGGTCATAGATACCAACCGTGTCATGCTATACAGGCACAGGTCATAGATACCAACCGTGTCATGCTAGCATACAGGCACATGTCATAGATACCAACCGTGTCATGCTATACAGGCACAGGTCATAGATACCAACCATATCATGCTAGCATACAGGCACAGGTCATATCTTCATTGAGAACATATTCAACTATATGCATGTATGCCTGTATGACTCCTGTATGACGCGTCACCGTATCCGCTAGACCGGAGGCATGACAGGACATTAGCAAGAAAACCCATAAAAAGCTAACACTTCTCACACCTATCACACCTCTCACACCGATCCCACCTATCACACCTATCACACCTCTCACACCGATCCCACCTATCACACCTCTCACACCTATCACACCTCTCACACCTATCACACCTATCACACCTCTCACACCTCTCACACCTATCACACCTCTCACACCGATCCCACCTATCACACCTATCACACCTCTCACACCTCTCACACCTATCACACCTCTCACACCTCTCACACCTATCACACCTCTCACACCTATCACACCTATCACACCTCTCACACCTATCACACCTATCACACCTCTCACACCTATCACACCTATCACACCTATCACACCTCTCACACCTATCACACCTCTCACACCTCTCACACCTCTCACACCGATCCCACCTATCACACCTATCACACCTATCACACCTATCACACCTATCACACATATCACACCTCTCACACCTATCACACCTCTCACACCTATCACTCCTCTCACACCTATCACACCTCTCACACCTATCACACCTCTCACACCTATCACACCTATCACACCTCTCACACCTCTCACACCTATCACACCTATCACACCTCTCACACCTATCACACCTATCACACCTCTCACACCTCTCACACCTCTCACACCTATCACACCTCTCACACCTCTCACACCTCTCACACCTATCACACCTCTCACACCGATCCCACCTATCACACCTATCACACCTATCACACCTCTCACACCTATCACACCTCTCACACCTATCACTCCTCTCACACCTATCACACCTCTCACACCTATCACATCTCTCACACCTATCACACCTCTCACACCTATCACACCTCTCACACCTATCACACCTCTCACACCTATCACACCTCTCACACCTATCACACCTATCACACCTCTCACACCTATCACACCTATCCCACCTATCACACCTATCACACCTCTCACACCTATCACACCTATCATACCTCTCACACCTATCACACTTCTCACACCTATCACACCTATCACACCTCTCACACCTATCACACCTATCACACCTATCACACCTATCACACCTCTCACACCTATCACACCTCTCACACCTATCACTCCTCTCACACCTATCACACCTCTCACACCTATCACACCTCTCACACCTATCACACCTATCACACCTATCACACCTATCACACCTATCACACCTCTCACACCTATCACACCTATTACACCTATCAAACCTCTCACACCTATCACACCTATCACACCTATCACACCTATCACACCTATCACACCTCTCACACCTCTCACACCTCTCACACCAATCCCACCTATCACACCTCTCACACCTATCACACCTATCACACCTCTATACCCATTCTGCAATCTGTTAATAAAGTTGTACTTAAGTTATGCTTTTACATTATACTTACTTAATAAGTGAATAGTTCCAAGTCAATCAAAGACTATGAGTTTTATTTACTCAAAACATAATGCAGTTTACAGTCTGTATCTACTTAATTATCTTAAGTTGTACTTAAGTTATGCTTTTACATTATACTTACTTAATAAGTGAATAGTTCCAAGTCAATCAAAAACTATGAGTTTTATTTACTCAAAACATAATGCGGTTTACAGTCTGTATCTACTTAATTATCTTAAGTTGTACTTAAGTTATGCTTTTACATTATACTTACTTAATAAGTGAATAATTCCAAGTCAATCAAAAACTATGAGTTTTATTTACTCAAAACATAATTCAGTTTACAGTCTGTATCTACTTAATTATCTTAAGTTGTACTTAAGTTATGCTTTTATATTATACTTACTTAATAAGTGAATAGTTCCAAGTCAATCAAAAACTATGAGTTTTATTTACTCAAAACATAATGCGGTTTACAGTCTGTATCTACTTAATTATCTTAAGTTGTACTTAAGTTATGCTTTTACATTATACTTACTTAATAAGTGAATAATTCCAAGTCAATCAAAAACTATGAGTTTTATTTACTCAAAACATAATTCAGTTTACAGTCTGTATCTACTTAATTATCTTAAGTTGTACTTAAGTTATGCTTTTATATTATACTTACTTAATAAGTGAATAGTTCCAAGTCAATCAAAAACTATGAGTTTTATTTACTCAAAACATAATGCGGTTTACAGTCTGTATCTACTTAATTATCTTAAGTTGTACTTAAGTTATGCTTTTACATTATACTTACTTAATAAGTGAATAGTTTCAAGTCAATCAAAAACTATGAGTTTTATTTACTCAAAACATAATGCTGTTTACAGTCTGTATCTACTTAATTATCTTAAGTTGTACTTAAGTTATGCTTTTACATTATACTTACTTAATAAGTGAATAATTCCAAGTCAATCAAAAACGTTAGATTATGACTATAACCAAGTTCTGTTAGTATAGCGATGCTCGGCATCGCTCTCTGCACTATCTCGCATATGTGCACGCGCACTGAATAAAGACCACAAATGTACCTTTAATCCCAATATTCGTCTGACCACACCCCTATCAGCTTACCCATATAAGCAGGGGTGGGGCCACCCACTCGCCTCCTTCCCAAGCTTTCGCCACAAGGCGAGGTCAAAGGCTGCAGCGGCGTCGGATGCCGAGCGTCGCTATACTAACAGAACTTGGTTATAGTCATAACCTAACGTTCTGTTTTGTATTCGTTCTCGCTCGGCATCGCTCTCTGCACAAGGGAGGCCGAGCGAGAGCCAACGGCCGACAAATACACCCCGCTGACAGCCCCCCACAACCATCAGAACAGGGAGGGCCGAGCCCCCCCGACCCACCCTAATGGAGGGCACCCCCCCTATTAGGGGCTTCACGGGAGGGCGATGGACCCGACCGTGCGAAGAGGCACTCAAGCAACTCAACGCACAGGGTGAGCAGACCGTGGCTTGACCCCACGACTACACACACGCACAACCCGCATGCCACCCGGGAACGAACGGAGGAACAACCTCGTTACTGCCCCCAGAATCACGGGGTCAAGGGCAAACCCAACCCCGTGGCAAGGCCGTAGCAGCGGAGCGCGAAGAAAGACCCAGACCCACCAAAATGACTGGACTCCCTGGAATGGGGGCCCGGAGAAGTCCATGATGCCAGCATCAAGACCCCACCAGGTGGGCACGTAGTGCCCCGCCCCCCACATCGCCAGCGTATTCGGACAAAGGCCCCTCAGCCGAGCGGGCCCCGTCCCCCCAATAGTACACCGCCTGGCACACTGACCCTGCAACAGGCAGTCAGCATGGCCGTAAGCACACAAAAAAGGTTAACCAACGGAAGCAGGCAGCGCACCGGGGAAAAACCAGGCAACAGGCTATTAACCCTAGCCTGGAGACTGCGGACGAGACAGGCGCCAGAGGGGACAGCTGAACACAGCCGCCCCGGCGGAAGGAGCGTAAGCTGGCGGTGTTGCATGACCAAGCCTCCATTTAAAAACCCCCACCCAGAGGGGTCGAGGCAGAGAAGGCTGACACGATTGGCAGACGTCATGAACGTGCAGGGGCACCCTCAAACGGTGAACCCGGGAGTTGACACTGCTCCAACACACCAGGGAATCAACCACCTTGGTGTTACCCAATGCGGTGGTTGTTCCTATAACCCCTCAAGAAAAAACTCCAAAACACACCTGCGGGTATGTAGGGTTAACCCAGGCCTACGGGTCGACGAAACATTACTTCGGACCGGGCCTGGCGATACGGGAAGCACAGGGTCACCAGAGGAGGTCAAAAACCACCCCCACAGGCCCCTCTTCGCCATGCGCGAGAGAGGAGCGAAAAAGAATGGAGAACCAGCCCCTAAGCACACCGTACTTGGTATTCCCAGGCGGTCTCCCAACCAAGTACTAACCAGGACCAACCTGTGTAGCGGCCGAGATCCGACGAGATCGAGCGTGTACAGAATGGCATGGCTGTAAGCCATTACGACAGTGCTGAGTAAAAACGTACCCAACCAGGGTCTCCATAGCGCTTAACCCTGTGACACCCGGACCGACCTGGCATTTTTCCCCCTGCAAAAAAGCCCAAGTCCCTCAAGGTACCAGAACAGCAGATCTGCATCCCCGGCGGACAACGGGTTCAACTGATCCGGACCAGCGTGACCAGAACCAGTCCCGTGCCCTAACCACGCCGACATGCCTACTCCAGGAGAAAGGGCAGATATGCGTGTAGATCTTAACATGAAAAGAAGGCGCCACCCAGACGTTCGGGCGAACCGCGCCTGGTGGCCCACCCCAAGGGCGTGAGACCCCTCTACATATGTTCAGATCCATTCCGTCATCATCCCCCAGACATGAACGAGAATCCGTCGAAAACCAACCCAGGTCGTGGGATTTGGTCGTCGGAAGAGGAAAAACCCCCATCTCAGTTGCTTTATAAAAACGCCGTTTTAACCACAAGCAACCAGGCGTGCCAGTCAGTCGCCTGTTTACAGCGAGCTAGCACTATACGTGCGTCGGGACACACCCCCATCAATGAACAGGCTATTTAGACCTGTCATTGAATCCCCAAGGCGCCCAGGGGAACGACAAGAGGGGTGTGACACTTCCTAACTCCAACACTTTTTGAATAGAAAAGAAGGAAGCATCAACAGTATGTATCCCAGTCTACACAGCCGGGGGTAAAAAAATTTCACATTTTTACATCCCACCACCCTCCCATAGGAAGGAGACGGGGATCCCCAGAGAGACTTCCCACGCGAGCTGTACAGATTGAAAAGAATATATTGCACCTTGAGCCATGTAAAAAATTGGTTTCAGGGCTCTCCGGGGAAGAGGCACTGAACCCATACACACTCAATAATCGAATTGAATCGAATACATATGCAATAGAATAGGACACCTTCTAGAGGGTCCA
Organism: Notolepis coatsorum; assembly: GCF_963971535.1. NCBI lineage: Eukaryota > Metazoa > Chordata > Actinopteri > Aulopiformes > Paralepididae > Notolepis > Notolepis coatsorum. The sequence continues at coordinate 62,608,365 of NC_140174.1, forward strand.
CTCACTTTGACAATCTGAGGAGGAAGGCTCTGTACTCTGATGGAGGCTCCCTCTCATGGAAGGAGTCCGAACTCACAGAAGGCCCGAATAGGCGCTTGGTGAGGAGGAGCCCTGACCACCCCCCTGAAACAGATCCATCACATGGACCTGAACAGCACACGGAAGTCCTACCAACAGAGACGCGCACGGTGACGTACTCTATGGCGGGGGAATTCCTGCGGTGCACGCGCCCAATATACCAGGCCGTGGGACCAGGAAACTCCCTCCCCCCCCCCCCCCCCCCCCCCCCCCCGTAACATGCCGAACCGCCACGTGACGGGAACCTTGAAGGACAGGGGGTGTACCCCTGACCGACAGAAACAAGGAGGAGAGGAAAGGTTACCAGTTCACCCCTTTACGACCCCACACCCATGATACGATGTAATGACAAAAAGAGAATATGACACAGTCACAGTCAGCTCTATGAAGCGTTTGACAGCTCCACACAGCGCATGAGCTAACCTGCTATCTGATTTTTACTAAGGAAAAAACACAGAATAGAGAGGGCTCTAAGAGCCCCGGTCCAACATACACATGTGCTTCTGTGGCCACTCCAACCCAGTTGTAGGTCACATGACACACACAACCCATCATCACCTACAAAAAATGGCAAAAACACTCTACAGAGGAACGCCGTTTTTCATAATGAGAGAATACATAATTCTCGATTAGTATCGGCCACAGGCCTTGCTAAGCACACACGACAGCGACCAAACAATCTTTTCTTTTTAGGAAAATAAAGTTTCTCCAGCAGTTTTAGCACAACCTCAGCAATCAAGCTAAGGGTTACATCGCATCCCTACCACACAAAAGACACAATGTAGTGCAACATGTCTGATAGGAGGATGAAAAAGTCCCCAGGGAACCGGGGGGAAACACAATCCTCTTATTTTACCCTTAATACGGCCAGTTAAAACAGGAAAACCTGTTAATATGTGAACACACTGTTCATTGTCATCACAGGCTGAGAAAAGAACATTATTTTACTCACTTGTCACTAAGCATAGCTTCATAGGTTAGTTACCTTAGTTGTGAGTACACGGTACATATAAACACCATGATGTTTCTCACACAACAACCAGATCATTTTCACATCTGTAACAACCCGATTTGCACGGAGAAGCTAACTACAAGTGACAAAGACAGTTCACACATAACTCGCGTCGTATCCTAAATGCATTGCAGCAACACACGTTTTGGGAAAACATCGTTATTCACAAAACATTTAGAAAAGTAAAACCAGAAGACGTGTTATAAGGTCTGGTCAAACCTTGTCCTACCCGGAACGTAGATCAGCGAAGTGCAGACTCAAGACCCCGTAGACAACACAGCCGATCCTGTGTTGCTCGAACTGGGCAGCGTCGTCGCTCCACCAGTCGCTACAGTCCTCTTTGTTGACGCAATCCCCGTCCAGGCTCAGGGCAGGGTCGACGAACATCCCCTGTCAAGGATGACGTCGTAGTCAAGAGTGTAAAACATGTTATAATCAAAGCACGTTCAACAGAGTAGCATTAAGCTAACGGCCGCTCCAACCGTTCGGGCGCTACTGCCCCTGCTCGCGAGACGGCGAGCTAACGGCGCACGCGACCAGAAGCGAGCTCGCGGCGGCGCGCGAGGAGCTAAAGCTACCCCGCACCAGGCCTTGGCCTATAGCAGCAAGCTAACGTTACCTAGTGATCACGACATGCTAGCGCCGCAGCTAACAGCTGACTGGCTAACAGTAGGCCCAACCTAAGTAGGCCATGCAGCGATCCCAGCAGGCTAACGCAGCAGCTAACAGCTGACTGGCTAACCGTAAGCTAAGCAGCTATCACCTGAACATGTATACAATGACATAACACTCACCCAGACAGGCCGCCGTTCTGAACCTCTCCTCACTTTTTAAGAGAAAAGAGAAACAAGATGTCAACACTGCTTTACAACGGTGATTTTACCAACACCCGACGGAATCAGCACAATACCAAACTGGCCTGTGTAGCTGACTTGAACATGGATCTGCCGCTATCGCACATCCATGCACATATCTCCTCGTGAAGGAATACTCTCATTTGGATATGAAAGAAGGGGCTTAACACGGGACAGAGATAAATCCACTCGTCCAGAACACACAGGGATCACCAGTGTTAATGGTCGCGGCCCACTAGTTAAAACTACAATGGTCTTCAGACCAAGGTCTTCTGTCGCCTAGGTGGCTGAACAAAGGACCCTAGCCTGGGGCCGGTTTCCATAAACATTGTCAAGTAGCCCCCATAGCACTAACAGACAAGTGAAGCCCGCCAGCAACAGTACTCACCCAACCTGAAACCCACCGCTTCTCACAACAGCGGCGCGTCCGACAGTTCAGCTGTGGCCTGACAGGTTTCACCCCAACAAACACAGCAAGGAACTGCAGTTGAGAAGCATGCAGCGGCGTGCTCCCAATACGAAAACCGGTGGACGGTTTTTAGAATGATCATCATCTTCCAGACACTCCAGTACGAAGACAATATCGCCGTATTTTCTCGAAAATAGTGAGAGAGAAAATAAAGATATGATGTCAACGTATCCTTGTTTCCCAAAGCTGCTCCTAATCCTTTCTGCCATCATGGTGTCAAGTGTGGGGATCTACCGAGGCACTTCTTCCTTGTGGTGAAAGCGAGAAGGAGGCGAGTGGGTGGCCCCACCCCTGCTTATATGGGTAAGCTGATAGGGGTGTGGTCAGACGAATATTGGGATTAAAGGTACATTTGTGGTCTTTATTCAGTGCGCGTGCACATATGCGAGATAGTGCAGAGAGCGATGCCGAGCGAGAGCGAATACGAAACAGAACTATGAGTTTTATTTACTCAAAACATAATGCGGTTTACAGTCTGTATCTACTTAATTATCTTAAGTTGTACTTAAGTTATGCTTTTACATTATACTTACTTAATAAGTGAATAATTCCAAGTCAATCAAAAACTATGAGTTTTATTTACTCAAAACATAATGCGGTTTACAGTCTGTATCTACTTAATTATCTTAATGTGTACTTAAGTTATGCTTTTACATTATACTTACTTAATAAGTGAATAGTTCCAAATCAATCAAAAACTATGAGTTTTATTTACTCAAAACATAAGAACACGTCACACGAACTCAAGACATTCAAGTTAGTAGAACTTTCATAGAATATTGAGTATACCCTACTCAAACTAATTGATTATTTTGAACATGCGGGTTTACAGTGTGTGTGTGAGAGAGAGAGGGGGGGTGTGTGATTAAGCAGCCCTTGTGTGGGTGAATGTAACAAGTTCCTAACGTTTTCTTTCATTATTTCATGCACACTTTATTCATTGTTTTAAATTATTATTTTCTTATTTTTTTTACTAGACTTCACTCAGGTGTATTATTGATGCTCTCATTGATACTATGTTTGTTTTTGAATTGTGTGTGTATGTGTGTGTGTGTGTGTGCGTGTGTGTGTGTGTGTGTGTGTGTGTGTGTGTGTGTGTGTGTGTGTGTGTGTGTGTGTGTGTGTGTGTGTCTGTGTGTGTGTGTGAGATATATAGAGAGAGAGGGGGGTGAAAGAGATGAGGAAGGGGCAAGAGAGAAAGAGAGCTGGGAAAGTGTGTGTGTGAGAGAGAGAGGTGGGTGTGTGATTACTCAGCCTATTTCTATCTGAGTTCTCCGAGTTTCTCTCCACTGTTTATAGGCATGAACAAATCATTATAATGGGTGATTTTAACATGCATATCGGACTCATTTGCTGCTGCGTTTTTAAACATGACAGAATCTTTTAATTTTAAGCAACATGTCACAGAGCCCACGCACAACAAAGGCCATATATTGGATCTGGTTTTTACTCTGGGAATAAATATTAATAATTGTTATTTAGAAGATCTGGCTATATCCGACCATAAGTGTGTGATATTTGACATTCCTCTGACGATTGAATCCATTCCTAAGCGTGTTTTGCGTAGACGCACTATCAACAACCAGACAGTGGATACATTCTCGCATATATTTCTAGGGTCTGATTTGTCCAATATATTAGCACCTGCCTTGGATTGTGACACTCTTGTGCAATAACATTTTAAATTATGTTGCTCCTAAAACACGGAAAGCACCCAAGGAAAACCCCACACCATGGATCAATGAGGATATACGTGTTTTTAAAATACTTTGTAGAAGAACTGAGAGACTATGGCATGCAACCAATTTAACTGTCCATTACCAACATTTGAAAGACATGCTTGCCAAATATAATAAAATGGTCATAGATGCTAGAGCAAACTATTTCTCCAACCTAATAAGGGATAGTAAATGCAGCCCCAGAGTCCTATTTGAAACCATAAACAGAATTGTAACACCTGCTTCTCCATCCACTTCTGCTCTCACTCAGGATGATTGCAATTCATTTCTGTCATTTTTTGTGGACAAAATCTCAATTATTAGAGCACATTTTTCTCCTTTGCCACTCCATGCAGTGTTTCCATGCAGTGTTTCCACCCAAACCTATAATATTGGACCATTTTTCTGCTCTGTCATTGAAAGAGCTCACCACAATTATTAACAAAATGTCCTCTTCTACATGCACCCTTGATGTAATTCCCACCACTTTTCTTAAGAACTCACTACCTACTATTGGTCCTTCTCTTCTAGCCATAATAAACAGTTCTCTAGCCTCAGGCTGTGTTCCAGGCCACTTCAAAAAAGCTATAGTCGAACCTTTGTTAAAAAAGCCAAATCTTGACCCTTCATCACCTCAAAACTACAGGCCTATATCTAAACTCCCCTTCATTTCTAAAGTCACTGAAAAGGCTGTAGCAATACAGTTTCTTGAGACTCTGGAGGAACATAATATTCTAGACAAATTTCAATCTGGTTTCCGTCAGCGGCACAGCACAGAAACAGCTCTCCTACTAATTACAAATGATATTCTAATAAATGCTGATCATGGTCAATACACTGTCCTTCTACTACTTGATCTGACAGCTGCATTTGATACTGTAGACCACAACGCACTTCTTCACAGGCTTGAGCACGAGGTTGGGGTAGGTGGGACTGTACTGAAGTGGTTCACTTCCTACCTGTCAGGAAGGTCTTTTTCTGTTTCTGTTGGTGGACATATGTCAGTCACCTCTCCACTGACGTGTGGGGTCCCTCAGGGGTCAGTTTGGGGCCGCTGTTGTTTTCCATCTATATGCTACCCCTTGGACAGCTTATCAGCTCATTTAAAGACATTTACTATCATTTTTATGCTGACGACAGCCAGTTATATTTTTCTTTTAAACCCCAAAATGCCCATAAGCTGTCAGCTCTTGTTGATTATTTTTCCAAGATCAATTCATGGATGGATAGTAATTTCTTACAGCTGAATAAGGGAAAAACAGAGTTACTATACTTCGGGCCAGACACACAAAAAGCTGATGTTGTAACTGCACTTGGTCCACTAGCCGCTTACCTGAAGCCAAGCTCAAGAAATCTGGGGGTCATCTTTGATCAGTTTCTAAATTTTAATGACCACTTAAAGTCACTAACCCGGTCTTGTTTTTTCCAACTAAGAAATATTGCAAAATTACGCCCCAATATCCCATATCACTGTCTTGAACAGGTTATCCATGTTTTTATTTCTTCACGAATTGACTACTGTAATTCTCTGTTCACTTGCCTTGACAAAGCAGCTTTGGCTAAACTTCAAATCATTCAGAATGCGGCCGCCAGATTGTTAACCAGAACCAAATGCAGAGAACACATCACCCCTGTATTAGCCACACTACATTGGCTACCTGTAAAATACAGGATTGATTTTAAAATTGCGCTCACCACCTACAAGGCTTTAAAGGGTGAAGCCCCAAGCTACATTGCTGAGCTTATAACCCCTTACTGCCCCAGTAGGGCTCTCCGCTCCTCCGACCAAGGAGAGCTCGTCGTCCCCTTGACCAAACTAAAAACCAAGGGTGACCGGGCTTTTTCAGTCGTAGCACCCAAGCTATGGAATCAGCTACCTTATGAAATCAGGTCTGCTGTTAGTGTGGAGTCTTTTAAACAAGGTCTAAAAACCTTCTTATACAGTCAGGCTTTTAATTGATCATGTATGTGGTATAACATGTGTGTATATGTGATTATATTTTAATTTATTTATTTTGAAGTATTCTACAATCTTGTATGTGATGTAACATGTGTGATTATTCTATTCTGATTAACCTTTTACTGCCTGTAAAGCACTTTGTGATTTTAATCTGGAAAAGCGCTATACAAATAAAATGTACCTTACCTTACCTTGTGTGGGTGAATGTAACAAGTTCCTAACGTTTTCTCTCCCCTATTATTTCATGCACATTTTATTCATTGTTTTAAATTATTATTTTCTTTTAAGTTATTTTGTGCATCACTCTGTTTTGAATTTGATGCAAATTTGCAATGCATGAGGGTCATCCTTTTGTGTTAAATGGCTGCATAAAGAAAGCATTTGTTGACTCGCATGTTGATAAGAGTATTAAAACTTGGAACTTTAAAAAGATCCGTTTAAGGTAGACAAATAAAATGCGATTAATTTGCGATTAACCGTGAGTTAACTATGGACAATCATGCGATTAATCGAGTTAAATATTTTAATCGATTGACAGCACTAGTATTTATATGTATACGCTTATAATGAGTATGTACTGTATGTTGTGGGTGTGCTTGCATGTACAGTATGTATGCATATACTGTACATACTGTACCAATTATTCGCTTGTTCTATTATCCATCCATCTATCATCCATAGCAACACCCATATATCACAGACACCCTGATGGGGGATCCCCTTTGAATTGCCCATCTGAGGTGTCTTCCTTTTATTTAATTTTTTTATTTTTTTGTATTTTATTTTTTTATAATTTTTTAAACAAACATATAAACAAACATGACAACACACGATAAGATATACAAGCATTATTAACAGTGCACATCCAATGAAATCACCATATAGTTAAATGTCTTATACAGGATATACCCCCAATACCTGCTATGCTCTAGCTCGTACCCCCCCCCCCTCCCGGACCCCCCATTGGATAATCCATCCATTAGCCCTCGCTCCTAACCAGACACTACCATTATATGCTAGCTTTTATTTTCTCCACCACTTCTAACCACATTCATTTTGGATTCATTGAGACCCAAAATTCTTGCTGTAGATATTTCTTGATAAATCACATCGAGATATGTAATAATCCAGACCTTTCGGCAAATCTTTTCCGGTTGGAACCATCGTGATGCTATCAGCTTTTTAGCCACTGTGATACCCGATAAAACCAATCTCTTTAGCTGTGGATGTACTGCACACTCAAAAACATCATTCAGCAGTAATACAGAGGGGTGTACAGGTATATTCAGAGTTAAGAGATTTGATAATTGCTGGGTCACCTCTTTCCAGAATATCTTAACTGGTGGGCAGTCCCAGTAAATGTCCCCTCGTCCCCATTTGTACATAAGGAGCATTTGGAGTCTTGTTTAAGACCCATTTTTTTCAGTCTTATAGGAGTCAAGTATGTCCTGTGAATATAGTTAAGATTTATTTGTTGATGGTCCGGGTTCCTTGATGTAAATCGAACATTTGCCCAGGCTTCTTGCCAATCAAAATCACTTTCCAGGTCTGGTATATCCCTCCTCCAGACAGAGTCTAGGTGGAGGGTTTCATACGAGGACAGAGAGAGATTAGGTATACGGCACCTGTCAGTTTATGCAAAACACGCCCATTGATTGATTGTAGCCACGCCCCTTTTTGGAGCGTTGGAGGAATTTGGAGCGTTCTGATTGGTCGAGATGTTTAAGGGGGCGGGACTTAGGTGTATGTCATACCTTATAAGGGCATATAGCAAAGTTTGATGGATTGTAGCCACGCCCCCTTTTTGAGATGATTTATGACCCCCTAGGGGCTTCTCTGATTGGTCGAGAATGTAAGGAGGCGGGACATCCGGTTTTGAGGGAGGGACATCCGGTTTCGGAAGGGGAGGGCCATCTGGTTACGGAAGGGGAGGAGTTTTCAGAATTTTTTCAAAATAAACGTTTTTTTTTTTTCAAAAAAAAAAAAGTACTCCAAAATAAAAGATTCACATATTTTTTTTTAGATTCAAAAGTTTTTTTTATTTTCAGATTGTATGTATTCCAAGGTTTTCACAATATGTATTTCTGTATTTCCAAAAGTCTTAAGAATATATCTTCACAATTAAGAATATATGTATATCTTCAGAATAAAATACATTGTGTGTTTATCTTCAGAATAAAATACATTATGTGTATTCCAAATGCTAAATGTAAAATACAATGTGTGTTTTCTTCAGAAAGTGCATTTATTTCAAATGTGTGTGTGTTTTCTTAATGCCAAAAGCCAAATGTAAAATACAATGTGTGTTTTCTTCAGAAAGTGCATTTATTTCAAATGGTGAGTGTTTTCTTAATGCCAAAAGCCAAATGTAAAATACATTTAGTGTGTTTGTGAGTAGAAAGTGCATTTATTTCAAATGGTGAGTGTGTATTTCTTAAGAAAGTGCATTTTCTTCCAAGTGATGTTTGTATCTTAAGAAATACCCTCTCTCTGTCTGTTTGCTGTAGGTGTGTAGAAGGAATTCTCCCCTGCTCTGTGTGTCTCCACACTGTAGGCTGTCTCCTCTCTCAAATGTCTCTCAGTAGACTGAATATTTCTCCCTCTGTCTAACTGCAGCTTCTCTGAAAATTCTGATAGTGACAAACCCTGTAGATGTCATACGAGGCGGGAGACTGACTAGGGCCAATGAGATGACTCAAAACCATCTGCCAAAAGCAGATTTATGACTCTGCGACTTCCCGTTTCTGTAGACCACACAGTCCCCCCAAGGTGGGTGTATGTGTCTGTGTGTGTTTTCTTAATGCCAAATGCTAAATGTCAAATACAATTTCTGTATTCCAAATTACAAATGTATGTGTTTAACGTGTTTAAGCAAAAGTCTAAATAAATGTAAAATACAATGTCACAATCTTTAGATAATTGTGTTCAGAAAATTACAAATGTATGTATGTCTATATATTAGTTTCTTGGATAAAGACATAATCTTTATACACTTGTGTTTAAGGAAAAAGAAAATTACAAATGTATCCCCTTAATGCTCTATGGGTGGCAAAGTGCACCATTTCATTAGCATGCAAGGGTCTAGGGTTTTGAATATTTCGTTAATACGGGTGTTTTTATTTAAAATAGATTCTTTTAAAAAGGTTGCATTTACAGTGTTTTATATTATTCACATTAATTATTACATTATATATGATAGTTTAGAGCTGTGCTGAAAATATAAAGTACAGAAAAGATTGGTGTGACAGTGAGGCTATGTCTCGGTTCGGGGGGTGTGAACAGGGCCCATCTTAGGTGCTAAAACACAGCATGGGGGGTTTGAAGATTAGGGGACATGCAAACTCAGCACACATTTACAGTCATCATTCAAATGGTTTATATCTTTGTAACATGAAAATTAGTGTATACTCATAGCATATTTTTAGCTCACACAATGTTCACCTGTTTTCACACATATTTTAAAAGATTTCCCCATAAACATGCATTATGTCCTAATAAACTAACCTACACTTTGATGAATATTGTTACACCGCTGACAGAGATGTATTATAATTATAATTTGGATAAAAACGTCAACTAATTGACTAAATGTAAATGGTGTAAAACCAACTATTTGACAGTTTGGGACACGGTGGTGATTCTTATTTTCTTATTTCGTAAGACTAAAACTAAAATTAAGAGGTTACAGACCAGAGAAAGACTTATGTCTTGTTTACATCAGAGTCCCCCATTCTCTAATTCTAATTCTTAATGTTACATCCAGACATTTAGGACATAACAGATTTACAAATACAGCACTGTTTGTGATAACTTGTAAGGGTCTATCTGTCCAAGCTGTTTTAACTGTTTCAATAGGGTATTTCAACCATCTTTAATTAAGATATAGATCACCTCAAGGCCTGATTGTCCATACACTGTAGCAATGGTAAGCCTGCATTTTTAAGGTCAACTTCCCCTTTTTAGCACGGTTCAGACCTCACCACCCCCATTTTATGTCACAGTACCACTGAAAATAACACAGAGTATGGAGAAAAGGCATTTATGTGATAGCTAGCTATGTCTGTAAAGGACTTTCAAAAACCCATTCAATATAGTTTGCTCCACCTCAAATGTAATGTTCAGAAAATGTGTATTTTTAGGTCGTTGCTGTTGCTGTCATTTTGACCATCTAGCTAAAAGAGGGGTCAATGATCGCAAATGAATACATGGTAAAAAGGTCTACCAATTGTCATTCAAGAATGCACTTCTAATATGTTACACACTAGTAATTCAGCCATAATATTTCCAAATAGTATTGTTCTAAACAGTGTATTACAAATACAGTGTATTTGTAGCTAATGTAGACAATAGGCAATTACATAAGGCATACATGTCACCTGAAAACATATTGCAGGATATGTTTTTGTCCCCAGATTTAAATAGAGGAATAATGTAGTGAATTAATAGAATTTTCCCATAGGGATGAGGTTTATCTTATCTAAGTGTGCTAGTGTTTAATAGTGTATAGGGACATAGTGTGTAATAGTGTAATATTGTCATAGGGTAGTCCTATAATAGTATGTAATAGTGTTATAGTGTAATATTGTACAAATGTGTAATAATGCAATAGTGTAATAGTGTGTAATACTGCAATAGTTTAATACATTATTTTGTTTTATTTCCTCAAACAGACATGTTCATGTAACTTGCATCAATCCGATCATACTTATTATAATCTATACCCTTAATTTCAGTCACCTTTCAGCCAACTGTGTTGAAGATTTGTAGCCAGGTCCTGAGTTTTTTTTTACCTACCAGATAATCTGTAGCAGGCTAAATGTGAATAAAACACATTGAAAGCCAGGTCAAGAGGTTAAAAGTGAGGTTAGGTTTCTTTTTCAGAAACAAATCGTGCTTTTTTTCTTTGATTGTCAAGGATAAACATAAATTATAGACATCTAAAATCATGAAACAGGTCGATTTTTAGTAGATTTAATCAATAGTCAGAAGGATAAGGCTATTTTAGTCAAGGGTTGAGATATATCACCCCCATGACACATCCCTATTTTGTAAGACAAGCAGTTTGATGTTGTAATTTCAGTGATTAGGCTCGTTTGCCTGTGTACATTTTTTTAACAATCTGCTTTTGGTGTATTTTTTAGGTGTTTGGTTATGTTTTTATCTGTCATTTTGATCAGGTCTAGCTAAAAGAGGGGATTTATGATCTCAAATGACTAAGGTTTACTAATTGTCATGCATGAATTTCAACTCTAACGTGTTACATAAGTAAAACAGACTATTTGCAAACAACATTGTTCTAAACAGTGTATCTACTATAGACAGTGTGTATTTATATTTTAGCTAAATGTAAAAAAACATGAGAACACAATCCTAGTGAATTCTGAATTTGATGTTTATTGGTTGAATGTCAAGGATAAACATAAATTATAAACATCTAAAACCATGAAACTGACTGATGCACTTAAAACAGACATGTCAACATAGTTTTTTTTACCTGTTTGCATAATGATAAGGTATAAAAACAAAGTGCTTCAATACAAATGTATTTTTTAGAAGTTTAGTAATATCAAGCCCCAAATGTATTTTCTTTAACCTGATCTAAGGTACATTATACAACTCATTTATGAATTACTTTGCAACGTCTAGTTTTTTTTTAGCCCCCCAGAGTTTTATGCTCTCAATATTATGGATATGCATTAAATCCTACACACGATAGGAAATATTCAATCAACTCAAAGATGATGGTTCTAAGGTAAATAAAATGTAATTCAGTCAACATAGTTAGTGTATAGTATGGCTAACATGTATGAAAGTTGTTGATACAATATTATAATTCATAACAATTTTGCAGAAAAAAAGCTAAATGCACGGTATTACCGGCGAGGTTGTTTGATTTTTGTCCCGATGATTGAAGGAAATTCATTTTAAGAACTATTTAGCATGAAATATCTTAATACAAAGATGTATTATAACCATGAAAATAATGCAATGTTAGGTTTTACAGTGATTATAATGTTCACACATAGGAATGTATTATTCACATTCAATTATCCAAATGTACTCTGAACAGACTTGTGAAGTTAGAGATAGGAATGTATTATTCACATTCAATTATCCAAATGTACTCTGTTTGAGTCAAATTTACTCTGTGAAATGTACTCTGCGAAATGTAAGGTGTAGCAAAAACAATTCATATTGTTTCAGTGATGGCCTGGTTGATAGCTACATTGTCGAGTTGTCTTATTTTTTATTCTTATTTCATTGTATAGTGAATCCAGTGGAGCGATTATATTTTGTTTTTATAATATTTTATAATATCAAAACATGTCTTATGTTCTTATATATCTACAAGTCTTATAGAATGATGTAAAAAGAGTCCTACTAATATATTTCACTTTAAAAACTTGTACAGAAAGATAAATTTCCGACCCCCGGAGCCCTGTCATAGTGTATTAGGTTCAGTACAGTATACCACATGCAAATCCCATATGGTCTAGCGGTCTATAGAAAAAGGAATAACACCTTTTTCTATACATAGCAAATGTGTTGGTATGCTTTATTGTAACTGTTTGACTGTTTTTAGTGCAACACTACTGTCACCGACATTTAAGAAGGGTCTAGGGTTATCTCCTCAACACTAGGTCTGAGATGCATTTAAGTCATTTCGATTTTTTCCATACCATTGCAAGGATATGTATGACTATGCTACATTCATTTATTTTAAATTTGGTGAACTTTATGGTATTTATAGCTTATTCATGATTGTGATACTTCTTATTGAATTGTTTAAAGAATATGTGTATGACCCAAGGGGGTGATTAATGTATTGTTGGACCTTACAAATATGATTTGATCCCAACAAGTGGTCACATTTCGAAGTCTTAATGGGGTCACATTCACATAGCTGAATATAGTTAGACAACTGGATAATATTTGTATTATAACTAGGATGAACTTAAAATCATTCAAAACAATTATTACATAACAATTATTACAATGAAACGCAGATGGTTATATTATAAACATTTTTATTAAAGAATATTACAAATCATGCTGCAACCTTTTTTATCAATAATATAAGCGTGCATAACATCAATAATGTGATTAATATCTAAAGTTTCTAAACACTTATGATTTTTCAGCTTAAAAGCCGTAACATCCACTATTACGGTGTATAAACATAACAGGTGTGCTCTGTTAAAATGACCATTCATATGATCTAAAATAGTAACTAAGCCGTTTTCAGATAGAAGACTTTCATCCTCTGAGAGTGTCTCTATCATATATTGCCAATTATTTAACAAACCTTTCTCTCTCACCAGCTTCAACATATTTTCAAAAAGCCTTAAGTGCAGGCTATTGACATTCCCGGTTACAGTGTACAAGTGGGCATCGTTGACTTTATTAGCTATAGCATGCTTTAAAAGCAATGCGATATCATAGTTTATAGAGGTCGTAATACAGCTGGTAGTCCTACTGAAGAAATTCCCCATTTCCTATGCTACGATCCTGGTACTTTAAACAACAGCTGATACTTCAAAGTTTCTGTCAAAGACTGCGACTGTCAAAAAGATTGTGTGGATGTATTTCTGTTTGGGGGTGGGGATGAAGCTTCGGACGGGTCTGTATGACGCTATAGATGTGTAGGATAGAAACCTATATATTTAGAGAGTTCCCTCTTAGAGAGACCCTAGAAAGAAAAATGGCGAGCAGTCTAGCTACATCTACTATACGCACGTCAGCCCTAGTAGCGCATTTTAAGGCAGAGTTACTTGCACCATCCAAATTTGGTAGCGTGTTTTATAAAGAGATATGGCCCCTCAGGGATGGGGTCCTCGGATTCTGTTATGATGTTAAATTTGAGAGAGTTGTCTTCTACAAGACCTCCTTGGAGAATTTCCAGGGTGTTGGAAGAAGATCTGAGATAGACCTATCGGAGACGGAATTTTGGAAAATGAAAAAAGCTTTGTATGAGGCTATGGATGGATTAGTGGGTAGAACGCTTAAGGATGGGGAGATATTCACCCTGGTAATAAGCTCGATAGACTACGGGTATGTGTATTACGGGCGGATATCTATAAAAAGTACTCTGGCTTTTGGTGTAGAGACTAATCTAACCATCTTCTCAAGGTTCCTTAATACAAGTCATGAGCATTTCATCTTCTCACTTCCGGTACTGGCCTGGTTAGAATGTCTACGGACTTGCGGATTGGTTACTAACGAAGGGGTTAAGGTGAGGACAGACCTGGTTCATTTAAAAAGACGTCTATTCCCATACACCGAATCAGAGGAGATGGAGTGCGTTTGACCCTCATCGAAGGGGCGGAGGATGGGGCGTGTCAACCCTAAATCCTCCTTTAAAAAGACTTACAGTGCATTTGTAGTTTTAGATAGCAATCATGACTTTCCCCCCACAAGATCTCTACACTGACTCCACATATGGGTTGGAGTTGGTAGAACCCAGCTCTCCGCTACTGTACATTCCTCTAACCTCTACTACATCGCCGGGGGTACAGATACCTGCCTGTCTATACGATACCCCCACCCCCGAAGCACCAGACCTGTCATCACAGGAGACCATCGTCGACCCCCTCGATGCAGAGGCCGTCTACACACCCCTACTTAGCCCCTGGCGATCACACACACCGGAGTTGGGGTACCCAGAAGAAATACCAATCGTTGAGGTGGCCATGAAATCACCCTCGCCATCGAGAAGGCTTACATTACTACCTGTAATGGTTGATGAGAGATCTGGGTTCATGGACTATCTAATGATAGGTAGTATTAAATTCGTTTTGGCCGAAATACTGAAGTCTTGTATCGTTCGACATCTAAACGAGCACTGTTACGGCTGTAGCATACAACATCCCAGTCAGAGGCACCATGAATGTCTGTTTGAAGCATCCCTGTATTACGGGATCAATGAAGAGGCATTGTTGTCATTGCTATGGAGTGGTCAGCTGATACCGACAATATCAGCCCTTTTGGGGCGTATGAGCTTATCCATCCCATCTCCGTTACGCCTGCAGGGGATCTGCGAGGGGCTGCTTTACGAGTTCCGAACAGTTAAGAATAGTGAATGTCTGAAAGAAATGATTAAGGATATTCAAGAAGATTCCCCCGAGATCAACGCTGACGCAGTCTACGGATATGTAGTTAAATTCATGTCCACATTGCCGAAATTGGCAAAAGTGTATCCCTGATAGATGATTGTTTATTTCTGAAAAAATAAAATGGTGTTTTTGAAAATATGTTGAAGCTGGTGAGAGAGAAAGGCTTGTTAAATAATTGGCAATATATGATAGAGACACTCTCAGAGGATGAAAGTCTTCTATCTGAAAACGGCTTAGTTACTATTTTAGATCATATGAATGGTCATTTTAACAGAGCACACCTGTTATGTTTATACACCGTAATAGTGGATGTTACGGGTTTTAAGCTGAAAAATCATAAGTGTTTAGAAACTTTAGATATTAATCACATTATTGATGTTATGCACGCTTATATTATTGATAAAAAAGGTTGCAGCATGATTTGTAATATTCTTTAAAGGGGCTATGCATTATAAATGTCATTTTTCAGTCTCTAGCATTGTATTATAGTAATAGGAGTTCGTATCAATGTGTTTTTGGGCCTAAATACTATATTGACGAATTCCTCAGCTACAGCCCATCCCCTGTTTGCCTCTAGTAAATCAGGTCATGTTGATTTGACGACCTGGTGCACGTCACAGGGCGCTGTTTATAGCGCAAGGTGATGTGATTGGCTGTGTGGTTTTACCTAATGCCCGCCTCCATTCTTGGTACCTGGAGCCGATACAACCTGGAAACAGAAATTGCCGTCACTCGCCTCAATTTCACGATGAGCAGCAAACCCCGCAGAACATGTAATGTTCCTGGTTGTAGAGCTACCGAGAAGTCTTTGCACAGTTTCCCCGTTGATGCCGAACTTCGCCAACAATGGAACAAGTTCCTTTTTGGTGACCCTCCAAGTTCCGTCGCAACGTCTAATACTCGGGTTTGTACTGCACATTTCTCCGCCGACGACGTCACCAATCAAGGTATTTTTGATGCTGGAGTGGTCTCCATGCTGGTTCTAACCAAAAGAGCTGTGCCTTCAATACGCGACCCGACACAAGAAATAGTAAGTAGATATGTCGTGTGAGATATGTTATCATAAATACCATCTAACGTTATAGTAACTGCTGCTCTTTATAAAGTAACGTTATAGAAAACTATTGAAGCAAGCTAGTCATAACTTCTAAATAAAAGAACACAACTAGTGAGAGGTAAACAAGGTAACGTTATATTTAGTGGCTTGTATTATATTGTAATTGATTTACGATTTGGTAACTCTTAGGCCACCACAAGTTCCAGCGGCAATGTACGCCTTTCTCCTGCTTCAAGGGACTTCAGTTGCCAGACAGACAACCCAAAGATTCGTTCTGTTGGTACACAGCTTTCTATGAAAACACTTCGTTCGCATGTCAAGAGTCAAGGTAGGTTTGTAACTCAGTGTGATGTAATGTAATAATGTGTAATAATGTGACCCAGAATTGTTTAGATTGGCCCCCTTCACCCACCGCTTTCACCCAAAGCTGTAAAGGAATGTGGATTGTTTGTATAGTGTCTCCCCCCCCCCCCCCACCTCCAATGTAAATTACCCAGTATGGTTGTCAATATACAGTATATATACAGTATATACAGTCAAATGTATATACTCCCTTTTTTTTTTTTTTTTTTTTTTTAACCTTTATTTAACCAGGAAGTCCCATTGAGATACAAGATCTCTTTTGCAAGGGAGACCTGGCCAAGATGACAGCAATAACACCCGAAAACATCAGACAGCAATAAAATGTGCGGTACATCACACAAGAACATAATAAAAGTGCATGTACACAATACACAATACATCACACGTAAACATAAAAACACAAAACAGAACAGTCTACATAACAGTAAAAGTGTACGACAGTAAAATACAGGGCAATACAGTAACTCTGCAGTTTTGCAGCTGGGACCCGACTAGAGAAAGCAGCGACACTCTTCCTGTAGGAAGTTATGTAATACAGACCTAAACTCGCAGAGGGAGACCAGGGTATCTAAGTGGATATGGTCCTGTAGCCCATTCCATGCCGAAGGTGCGAAGCTTGAAAAAGCCGTTCTTCCTAATTCAGTGTTTATTCTCGGTTTTTTTAAAAGTAGCCATCTTGTGGACCTGGTATGGTAGCTGCTAGAGGCAAAGCTAATTAGGTTGGAAAGATATAGGGGAAGCTTCCCTATGATGGCCTTATATATAAAAACAAACATGTGGGATTTCCTCCGTACGTACAGAGAGGTCCATCCTACCATTTGGTAAAGCACACAATGGTGAGTAAGCCCTTTGGCACTAGTGATGAAGCGCAGAGAAGCATGATACACACTGTCTAGCTTTTTTAGCATTGAAGAGGCAGCATGCATATATATTATGTCACCATAGTCAATTACAGACAGGAATGTGGCTTGAACAAGTTTCTTTCTGGCCTCAAAAGAAAAGCATCGTTTGTTGCGAAAGAAAAAACCAAGTTTTAGTTTAAGTTTCTTTGTGAGGTTTCCAATATGCACTTTAAAAGATAGCTTTTCATCCAGCCATAGCCCAAGATACTTGTAGGATGAAACATTTTCTATGGTTGCTCCCTTTAGCGTAACGATATGAACATGATTCACTGGCTGTGAGCGAGCCCTTGTGAACATCATGGATTTAGTTTTCTTTGCATTTAAAACTAGTTTAAGATCAAAAAGGGAGGTTTGAAAACAATTAAACGCAGTCTGGAGGTTCTCAATCACCTGAGTAAGGGAGGGAGCACTTGTATACAGGATTGTATCGTCCGCATAAAGATGCATCTTGGCTGTCTGGATTTTTTCCCCCAGGTCATTTATAAAAATAGAGAATAAAACCGGAGCCAAAATAGACCCTTGGGGAACACCTTTGTTGATTTCTAAAAAACTTGATTTGTTGGCGTTACACAGGTCACAATGCTAGCTCTAGTGGTGACCATGTTGTTGTTACACAGGTCATAATGCTAGCTCTAGTGTGGTGACCATGTTGGTGTTACGCCAGAGCAGGTCACAATGCTAGCTCTAGTGTGGTGACCATGTTGGTGTTACACCAGGTCACAATTCTAGCTCTAGTGTGGTGACCATGTTGGTGTTACACAGGTCACAATGCTAGCTCTAGTGGTGACCATGTTGTTGTTACACAGGTCACAATGCTAGCTCTAGTGTGGTGACCATGTTGCTGTTACACCAGGTCACAATGCTAGCTCTAGTGTGGTGACCATGTTGCTGTTACACCAGGTCACAATGCTAGCTCTAGTGTGGTGACCATGTTGCTGTTACACCAGGTCACAATGCTAGCTCTAGTGTGGTGACCATGTTGGTGTTACACCAGGTCACAATGCTAGCTCTAGTGTGGTGACCATGTTGGTGTTACACCAGGTCACAATGCTAGCTCTAGTGTGGTGACCATGTTGGTGTTACACAGGTCACAATGCTAGCTCTAGTGGTGACCATGTTGTTGTTACACAGGTCACAATGCTAGCTCTAGTGTGGTGACCATGTTGCTGTTACACCAGGTCACAATGCTAGCTCTAGTGTGGTGACCATGTTGCTGTTACACCAGGTCACAATGCTAGCTCTAGTGTGGTGACCATGTTGCTGTTACACCAGGTCACAATGCTAGCTCTAGTGTGGTGACCATGTTGGTGTTACACCAGGTCACAATGCTAGCTCTAGTGTGGTGACCATGTTGGTGTTACACAGGTCACAATGCTAGCTCTAGTGTGGTGACCATGTTGGTGTTACGCCAGAGCAGGTCACAATGTGTGAGTGTGTGAGTGTGTGAGTGAGTGAGTGAGTCAGTGAGTCAGTGAGTGAGTGAGTGAGCAAAGTTATCAATAAATCCCTTGTTTGACTAAACTATGTTTTGTAAATAGGTGTTCAGGCGAAAGTCGTGTCGGTCTCGGTGGGGACACAAAATACTGGATACTGGTCTAATCAACAGGGACCATCCACGTCAACACCTGTGAAGGGGTTTAGACCCAGTAAAAGACCACGACTGGAGTCTGATGACGATGGAGTGACCGACAGCTCGATCAATGTTCCAGAGCCGCAGGATTCCACTTTCAACATTGACTCTTTGATTAGCGAGCCCTCGATTCTAGCGTAAGTTAGTTGTTACAAACATCTCCATGGCCCGTAAAAATACAAAAGCTATATAGTTGTGCCGTGTTATTTATTTGTGTTTTTCTCGAGCAGGGAACCGTCAAAACCAATCTATGAGGTCCAGAAATACATCGTTTACGAAGACAGTCTACTGGAATTATTTCAACAGTGTCCGGTGTGCGATGCTCAATGTCATATCACCAAAACTACGCGAGGGACCTTCTTGGCTGTCTCCCAAGTTTGCCCCGGTTGTAAATACAGCCGTAAATGGGCGAGTCAGCCTCTCATCGGCAGCACACCAGCTGGAAATATTCAGCTTTCTGCAGCAGTTTTTTTCACTGGCTCATCTTTCACCCAAATGGAGAAGGTATTTGATTTGATTGATTTGATTGACAAGTCAGATATACATTATGTTTTTGTTTGTGATTCACACGTGCATATTAACAAAGCGTTATTCATTTATTCTTTTAGGTCCTAAATGCGTTACACGTCTCCACAATAAAGTACAGAGCGTTTCGGGAACACGCCAAGAAGTTCTTGGAACCTGCTGTTCTAAGTTTGTGGACCAAGGACCAAGACGTTACCCTCGCCAGATTAAGCGAGAAAGAAAGCGTGATAATCGGCGGTGACATGCGAGCCGATAGTCCAGGTTAGAAAAAGCTCCCCAATGACAAATTCCTACTTTATGAATACATTTTTAATATTGCACTACATTGATTGAAATTGTTATTATTATTTTCAACAGGCCACAGTGCTAAGTACGGAAGTTACTCTGTGATGGAACTCGCCACCAATCATGTCATAGACGTCCAACTAATTCAGGTAATTAACAAGTCTGAAGAGACACTGCACCCTTCATTGTGCTCAAACGAACACAAAGCTCTCGGTCTTGAATCTTGAATCGCTGTAGGTGTGAAGTGGTCTGGCTGGCTGTGTGTGTGAGCGGGGTGTGAAGTGGTCTGGCTGGCTGTGTGTGTGAGCGGGGGTTAGGAAATGTTAATTGTGGAATTTTGAAAAGGCTATTTCATTGCTCTTCCCTTCCTTGTTCCAGAGCAATGAGGTGGGAGGCAGCTACCATATGGAACTAGAGGGCTTGAGGAGAAGCCTCGCTCTTCTGGACGCCAAATCCGTGACCTTGGACTGTATTGTCACAGACCGTCACCCGCAGATCCAAAAGTACCTGAGAGATCACGACATCAAACACTTCTACGATGTGTGGCACGTGGCCAAAGGTATGTCGAAAGGCATCCCACATTCAATCCCACCCCTCCTACCAACCCCCCCCCACCCACCCAACCAGTACTGTAATTGCAAATCTGGTATGTCAAAAAATTTATAGATGTAGCAGTACTCCAACCAGTCAATCAAGTTTGTAAATGGTAAATGGTGCATTTATATAACGCTTTTATCCAAAGCGCTTTACAATTTGTTCCTCACTTTTTTCACCCACCCATTCACTCACACATTCACGGCAGAGGCAGCCATGCAAGGTGCAAACCAGCTCATCGGGAGGGAGCAATTCCACCCCTCCTACCAACCCCCCCCCCCCCCCCCCCCCCACCCACCCAACCAGTACTGTAATTGCAAATCTGGTATGTCAAAAAATGTATAGATGTAGCAGTACTCCAACCAGTCAATCAAGTTTGTAAATGGTAAATGGTGCATTTATATAACGCTTTTATCCAAAGCGCTTTACAATTTGTTCCTCACTTTTTTCACCCACCCATTCACTCACACATTCACGGCAGAGGCAGCCATGCAAGGTGCAAACCAGCTCATCGGGAGGGAGCAATTCCACCCCTCCTACCAACCCCCCCCCCCCCACCCAACCAGTACTGTAATAGCAAATCTGGTATGTCAAAAAATGTAGATGTAGCAGTACTGTCTATCTGTATGTCATGTATGTCATACGACTGTTATGTAATGTTATGTTATGTTATGTAATTCAAGGTCTGTCTAAGAAGCTTGACAAAATTGCACAGGCGAAAGACTGCAAGGTCATAAAAAAGTGGCGCCCGCACATTTCTAACCACCTCTACTGGACAGCTGCCACTGTACATGAACACGACGAAGAACCACTCTATCCGCGTTGTCTTCATGCTGACCGTGTATCAAGAGATAGTAGCAAGTGGGTTAAACCTGGTATGTCTGTCTGTCTTTCATCATGAATATATACTCAACATATTTATTTATGTCCTCATTCTAGATTGGTGTGATTTACAAATGTATACTTGCTTGAATAATTCTAATCTACTGTAATATACTCTAATGAAATATCTGAATGCAATTTCTTTTTTACTTTAGACTCAAAACCGGCCCACCAGCTCGAGAAGGTTTTGCTAAACACAAGGATCATCAAAGATGTCGCCAAATTGAGTCCACACCATCAAACGTCTTCATTGGAGTCCTATCACAGTGTGATTTTACGTTTTGCCCCAAAAAACGTGGTTTTTTCGTACATAGGAATGCTTTGCAGGTATTTTATATTGTGTACAAATGACTAATTATGGACTCCTGATTTGTCAAATAACTCATTATGTTGCATTAGATAACCTCAGATCAACTACAAATATATTGCTTGTGCTTATTGAAATTTTCCTTTCAGACTATACCTAGCTGCCATGCATTTCAATGAAAACTCAAATTGCCAGCAAGCCATAAACGCTTCTGGAGAGCCGGCGTACAAGATGAGTTTTCCAAAGGCCAAAAAAGGTGGACACACAATAAAACCAAGGAAAATCCCAGCGACAGTCAGTAAGTAAAAATATCAACATTTATTATTGCACACACATGACCTATATAAATAGAAAAATATTTCCACTTACAGTGGAATACAATAAATTGAATAAATAATAACCTTTTTAACATGACAAAACAAATAACAATTTCTCATTTACAGACTATGTCAACCAGCTAATGGAGCTACTGTTTGACTTCGTCCTTCGTGACCCCCAACAATATATCCAGGTGGTAGAGGCGATTGCCATCCCAGAACATTTGTGCGCACAGTTCGACAGGCCTTCCATGGAAGAAGCGGTTTCCAGCTATGTGTCACGCTTCAATCCTGTACCGGTCTGAAGCCAGTATAGACACCATCAGCATCCGGAAATTCTGTGTGGATTCGAACCACTACACAGGATGGGATTACTACCCTCACTCTGCGGCCTAAGTAGCCGAAGCACCACGCGACAAAGCATCTGTACGCGATATATCTGAAACGGCTGAAGAAAATCAAGTATTATATTTATGCACAAATAAAATTAAAAAAAAGCTGGGAAATAACCATTTGTCATGTCATGTCATTGGACAGTAGCAAGCATTGATTATATGTGATGTGCAATAAGGATTAGATTGTGTTTGCAAGAAAGATTAGTATAGTCTGAGAGATGCAAGATGGAGAAACACCTGTAAAAAAATATATAAATCTGTAATAAATATTATTTACTTATTGATTCCGCTTTCTGGTATCCGGCCAAAATCTGCCTTGTAGATATTAGTTGCCATTTGGATGGTATAGGGGTTGAAGCACACTGGATCCAATCCCGGATGATCAACCATGCACAGTAGTCCAGTTGGTTCCTGGTTAATTCGACGTCTGACCTATATATATAGAAAATTAAATCGTTAGCCATATGCATGGTTTTCAGTGCTACCAAGATGCAAGTTTGTGTTACTACTTTACCTGTGGAACTTCCATGCAGCATACATTCTCAGTCTCTGTTGGCATCCGTTCACAATTTCCGCACGTGCACCTAGTAGATTTGAGGGTGAATGAAATTATCAATCAATGGAGGCCAGAGAAAGACTTTCGTCTTGTTTACATCAGGGTCCCCCAATTTCAATCGTCATGGTAACATATAGATAGACAGTACTGCTACATCTCTATATTTATGACATACTATATTTCTATTGCTACAGTATTGCTCAATACCAACAACTGTTATGATGGAGGCCAGAGAAAGACTTTCGTCTTGTTTACATCAGGGTCCCCCAATTTCAATCGTCATGGTAACATATAGATAGACAGTACTGCTACATCTCTATATTTATGACATACTATATTTCTATTGCTACAGTATTGCTCAATACCAACAACTGTTATGATGGAGGCCAGAGAAAGACTTTCGTCTTGTTTACATCAGGGTCCCCCAATTTCAATCGTCATGGTAACATATAGATAGACAGTACTGCTACATCTCTATATTTATGACATACTATATTTCTATTGCTACAGTATTGCTCAATACCAACAACTGTTATGATGGAGGCCAGAGAAAGACTTTCGTCTTGTTTACATCAGGGTCCCCCAATTTCAATCGTCAAGTACAGTTAGTGTCAGTCAGTACAATCTAACGTTAGTGAGTGTGTGTTTTCGACGGGCCGCGCGCGACAGAAGTACACAACTATTATATAACAGTAAGTAACTAATAGTGCAATTAATCAACTTACCAATCGGAAACGATGTAACGTAAGCCTCGATCGCTGTTGTTTGGGGGTTAGTGTCAGTACAATCTAACGTTAGTGAGTGTGTGTTTTCGACGGGCCGCGCGCGACAGAAGTACACAACTATTATATAACAGTAAGTAACTAATAGTGCAATTAATCAACTTACCAATCGGAAACGATGTAACGTAAGCCTCGATCGCTGTTTTTGGGGGTTAGTGTCAGTACAATCTAACGTTAGTGAGTGTGTGTTTTCGACGGGCCGCGCGCGACAGAAGTACACAACTATTATATAACAGTAAGTAACTAATAGTGCAATTAATCAACTTACCAATCGGAAACGATGTAACGTAAGCATCGATCGCTGTTGTTTGGGGGTTAGTGTCAGTACAATCTAACGTTAGTGAGTGTGTGTTTTCGACGGGCCGCGCGCGACAGAAGTACACAACTATTATATAACAGTAAGTAACTAATAGTGCAATTAATCAACTTACCAATCGGAAACGATGTAATGTAAGCCTCGCTGTAGCAAATCGCCTTCTTCTTCTTCTTCGGGATCAAACTGTGGGTCGCTCTCTGGATCCCAAACATAATGTACATCCATGTTGTATTAGTTAGTAAAATCGGTATATGTTTTTGCGTGTCGAAATAAAAACCTGAAACCTAAGACCTCAGACCTCTACCTGGATGGAATGACGGGGAGATGGGCGGAGCTATTTGGTGGGTGGCTGTCACTCAAAGTGTGGGTGGAGCCAAGCCAATAATAGCCTGCTTTCATGAGGCTGAAAAATGCTGGTTTTGAGTACAAGATTAGAAATATAAAACAATGATTATTTTTGGAATAAAAATTACACATGTGTTACATAGACTCACAGGAAGTGTGTAAAGTTGCCCAAATAGTGCTAGGAATAGCACTGCATGACACCTTTAATAAAACATTTTATAATATAACCATCTGCGTTTCATTGTAATAATTGTTTTGTAATAATTGTTTTGAATGATTTTAAGTTCATCCTAGTTATAATACAAATATTATCCAGTTGTCTAACTATATTCAGCTATGTGAATGTGACCCCTTTAAGACTTCGAAATGTCACCAGTTGTTGGGATCAAATCATATTTGTAAGGTCCAACAATACATTAATCACCCCCTTGGGTCATACACATATTCTTTAAACAATTCAATAAGAAGTATCACAATCATGAATAAGCTATAAATACCATAAAGTTCACCAAATTTAAAATAAATGAATGTAGCATAGTCATACATATCCTTGCAATGGTATGGAAAAATCGAAAGGACTTAAATGCATCTCAGACCTAGTGTTGAGGAGATAACCCTAGACCCTTCTTAAATGTCGGTGACAGTAGTGTTGCACTAAAAACAGTCAAACAGTTACAATAAAGCATACCAACACATTTGCTATGTATAGAAAAAGGTGTTATTCCTTTTTCTATAGACCGCTAGACCATATGGGATTTGCATGTGGTATACTGTACTGAACCTGTATACACTCTGACAGGGCTCCGGGGGTCGGAAATTTATCTTTCTGTACAAGTTTTTAAAGTGAAATATATTAGTAGGACTCTTTTTACATCATTCTATAAGACTTGTAGATATATAAGAACATAAGACATGTTTTGATATTATAAAATATTATAAAAACAAAATATAATCGCTCCACTATACCCCTGGATTCACTATACAATGAAATAAGAATAAAAAATAAGACAACTCGACAATGTAGCTATCAACCAGGCCATCACTGAAACAATATGAATTGTTTTTGCTACACCTTACATTTCGCAGAGTACATTTCACAGAGTAAATTTGACTCAAACAGAGTACATTTGGATAATTGAATGTGAATAATACATTCCTATCTCTAACTTCACAAGTCTGTTCAGAGTACATTTGGATAATTGAATGTGAATAATACATTCCTATCTGTGAACATTATAATCACTGTAAAACCTAACATTGCATTATTTTCATGGTTATAATACATCTTTGTATTAAGATATTTCATGCTAAATAGTTCTTAAAATGAATTTCCTTCAATCATCGGGACAAAAATCAAACAACCTCGCCGGTAATACCGTGCATTTAGCTTTTTTTCTGCAAAATTGTTATGAATTATAATATTGTATCAACAACTTTCATACATGTTAGCCATACTATACACTAACTATGTTGACTGAATTACATTTTATTTACCTTAGAACCATCATCTTTGAGTTGATTGAATATTTCCTATCGTGTGTAGGATTTAATGCATATCCATAATATTGAGAGCATAAAACTCTGGGGGGCTAAAAAAAAACTAGACGTTGCAAAGTAATTCATAAATGAGTTGTATAATGTACCTTAGATCAGGTTAAAGAAAATACATTTGGGGCTTGATATTACTAAACTTCTAAAAAATACATTTGTATTGAAGCACTTTGTTTTTATACCTTATCATTATGCAAACAGGTAAAAAAAACTATGTTGACATGTCTGTTTTAAGTGCATCAGTCAGTTTCATGGTTTTAGATGTTTATAATTTATGTTTATCCTTGACATTCAACCAATACACATCAAATTCAGAATTCACTAGGATTGTGTTCTCATGTTTTTTTACATTTAGCTAAAATATAAATACACACTGTCTATAGTAGATACACTGTTTAGAACAATGTTGTTTGCAAATAGTCTGTTTTACTTATGTAACACGTTAGAGTTGAAATTCATGCATGACAATTGGTAAACCTTAGTCATTTGAGATCATAAATCCCCTCTTTTAGCTAGACCTGATCAAAATGACAGATAAAAACATAACCAAACACCTAAAAAATACACCAAAAGCAGATTGTTAAAAAAATTTATACAGGCAAACGAGCCTAATCACTGAAATTTCAACATCAAACTGCTTGTCTTACAAAATAGGGATGTGTCATGGGGGTGATATATCTCAACCCTTGACTAAAATAGCCTTATCCTTCTGACTATTGATTAAATCTACTAAAAATCGACCTGTTTCATGATTTTAGATGTCTATAATTTATGTTTATCCTTGACAATCAAAGAAAAAAAGCACGATTTGTTTCTGAAAAAGAAACCTAACCTCACTTTTAACCTCTTGACCTGGCTTTCAATGTGTTTTATTCACATTTAGCCTGCTACAGATTATCTGGTAGGTAAAAAAAAACTCAGGACCTGGCTACAAATCTTCAACACAGTTGGCTGAAAGGTGACTGAAATTAAGGGTATAGATTATAATAAGTATGATCGGATTGATGCAAGTTACATGAACATGTCTGTTTGAGGAAATAAAACAAAATAATGTATTAAACTATTGCAGTATTACACACTATTACACTATTGCATTATTACACATTTGTACAATATTACACTATAACACTATTACATACTATTATAGGACTACCCTATGACAATATTACACTATTACACACTATGTCCCTATACACTATTAAACACTAGCACACTTAGATAAGATAAACCTCATCCCTATGGGAAAATTCTATTAATTCACTACATTATTCCTCTATTTAAATCTGGGGACAAAAACATATCCTGCAATATGTTTTCAGGTGACATGTATGCCTTATGTAATTGCCTATTGTCTACATTAGCTACAAATACACTGTATTTGTAATACACTGTTTAGAACAATACTATTTGGAAATATTATGGCTGAATTACTAGTGTGTAACATATTAGAAGTGCATTCTTGAATGACAATTGGTAGACCTTTTTACCATGTATTCATTTGCGATCATTGACCCCTCTTTTAGCTAGATGGTCAAAATGACAGCAACAGCAACGACCTAAAAATACACATTTTCTGAACATTACATTTGAGGTGGAGCAAACTATATTGAATGGGTTTTTGAAAGTCCTTTACAGACATAGCTAGCTATCACATAAATGCCTTTTCTCCATACTCTGTGTTATTTTCAGTGGTACTGTGACATAAAATGGGGGTGGTGAGGTCTGAACCGTGCTAAAAAGGGGAAGTTGACCTTAAAAATGCAGGCTTACCATTGCTACAGTGTATGGACAATCAGGCCTTGAGGTGATCTATATCTAAAACAAGTCTTAATTAAAGATGGTTGAAATACCCTATTGAAACAGTTAAAACAGCTTGGACAGATAGACCCTTACAAGTTATCACAAACAGTGCTGTATTTGTAAATCTGTTATGTCCTAAATGTCTGGATGTAACATTAAGAATTAGAATTAGAGAATGGGGGACTCTGATGTAAACAAGACATAAGTCTTTCTCTGGTCTGTAACCTCTTAATTTTAGTTTTAGTCTTACGAAATAAGAAAATAAGAATCACCACCGTGTCCCAAACTGTCAAATAGTTGGTTTTACACCATTTACATTTAGTCAATTAGTTGACGTTTTTATCCAAATTATAATTATAATACATCTCTGTCAGCGGTGTAACAATATTCATCAAAGTGTAGGTTAGTTTATTAGGACATAATGCATGTTTATGGGGAAATCTTTTAAAATATGTGTGAAAACAGGTGAACATTGTGTGAGCTAAAAATATGCTATGAGTATACACAAATTTTCATGTTACAAAGATATAAACCATTTGAATGATGACTGTAAATGTGTGCTGAGTTTGCATGTCCCCTAATCTTCAAACCCCCCATGCTGTGTTTTAGCACCTAAGATGGGCACTGTTCACACCCCCCGAACCGAGACATAGCCTCACTGTCACACCAATCTTTTCTGTACTTTATATTTTCAGCACAGCTCTAAACTATCATATATAATGTAATAATTAATGTGAATAATATAAAACACTGTAAATGCAACCTTTTTAAAAGAATCTATTTTAAATAAAAACACCCGTATTAACGAAATATTCAAAACCCTAGACCCTTGCATGCTAATGAAATGGTGCACTTTGCCACCCATAGAGCATTAAGGGGATACATTTGTAATTTTCTTTTTCCTTAAACACAAGTGTATAAAGATTATGTCTTTATCCAAGAAACTAATATATAGACATACATACATTTGTAATTTTCTGAACACAATTATCTAAAGATTGTGACATTGTATTTTACATTTATTTAGACTTTTGCTTAAACACATTAGACACATACATTTGTAATTTGGAATACAGAAATTGTATTTGACATTTAGCATTTGGCATTAAGAAAACACACACAGACACATACACCCACCTTGGGGGGACTGTGTGGTCTACAGAAACGGGAAGTCGCAGAGTCATAAATCTGCTTTTGGCAGATGGTTTTGAGTCATCTCATTGGCCCTAGTCAGTCTCCCGCCTCGTATGACATCTACGGGGTTTGTCACTATCAGAATTTTCAGAGAAGCTGCAGTTAGACAGAGGGAGAAATATTCAGTCTACTGAGAGACATTTGAGAGAGGAGACAGCCTACAGTGTGGAGACACACAGAGCAGGGGAGAATTCCTTCTACACACCTACAGCAAACAGACAGAGAGAGGGTATTTCTTAAGATACAAACATCACTTGGAAGAAAATGCACTTTCTTAAGAAATACACACTCACCATTTGAAATAAATGCACTTTCTACTCACAAACACACTAAATGTATTTTACATTTGGCGTTTGGCATTAAGAAAACACACACACATTTGAAATAAATGCACTTTCTGAAGAAAACACACATTGTATTTTACATTTGGCTTTTGGCATTAAGAAAACACACACACATTTGAAATAAATGCACTTTCTGAAGAAAACACACATTGTATTTTACATTTAGCATTTGGAATACACATAATGTATTTTATTCTGAAGATATACACACAATGTATTTTATTCTGAAGATATACATATATTCTTAATTGTGAAGATATATTCTTAAGACTTTTGGAAATACAGAAATACATATTGTGAAAACCTTGGAATACATACAATCTGAAAATAAAAAAAACGTTTGAACCAAAAAAAAAATGTGAATCTTTTATTTTGGAGTACTTTTTTTTTTGTTTGAAAAAAAAATTAAACTTTTATTTTGAAAAAATTCTGAAAACTCCTCCCCTTCCGTAACCAGATGGCCCTCCCCTTCCGAAACCGGATGTCCCTCCCTCAAAACCGGATGTCCCGCCTCCTTACAATCATCTCAAAAAGGGGGCGTGGCTACAATCCATCAAACTTTGCTATATGCCCTTATAAGGTATGACATACACATAAGTCCCGCCCCCGTAAACCTCTCGACCAATCAGAACGACCAACCAAAAAGGGGCATGGCTACAATCAATCAAACTAAAAGGGGCGTGTTTTGCATAAACTGACAGGTGCCGTATACCTAATCTCTCTCTGAGGACGTTAGTAATTGATGATAAAGATCTGAAACAAAACCTCTCGATGTCTCTCTTTCATAGAAGAATTTGTGGTATCTGTGGTGTTCAATTGGTATCTTTAATGGAACACCGTGAGACTTCAAACATAACAATAACTGTGTGTAAAAAAAAATTGTGGACTCGGTGAGATTAAATTTTTTGCGTATTTCTTCATAACTACAAAAACCCTGTTTGTTAAAAACATCACCTAATGAGTGTATGCCTTGCTTTTCCCATATAGGGCATCTTATAGGTCGTTTTCCAATCAAGAGTGCATTGTTATTGAATAAGGGAGTATGATTATGCCATTTATGTGGGTTAGAATATTTGTTTTGTGTTTCACGCCATATCCGGATCGCATGAGTAATTATGGGGCCAAATTTACGTTCGCATTGTTTAATTGATAATTTTGTGTATGCTATGTCCTTCAGTCTATGTGGGGCTACTATATTTTCTTCTAATTTTCTCCAGGATACTAATGCTTGGGGATCAAACCATGTTGTCAATGGTCTTAAAGTGTATGCCTTAAAATAGTGGAAAAAATCTGGAAATGCCATACCACCGTCTGCTTTGTTTCTCTGTGCGGTGGATCTTTTTATACGTGGTGGTTTGTTATTCCAAATAAATTTGTATGTGGAGGAGTGTAATTTTTTCCAGTAACCCTCTGGAGGGGGTAACGGTAGCATTGAGCTGAAGAAGTTGTGTGAGGTTCGCCTGTTCCCTGGACCTTTAATTCCCTGTCTCCTCACCTCACCAGCCCCCACCCTCGCGATGTTTTACTCTCCTCTGCTCTTCAACAGCCCCCACCCTTGGACTACCTTTCACAGCTGTGATAAGTTATGATTAGCGCCCCAGAGGGCTTTAAATACCTGGACTTCCCCTCCAGTCCTGGTCGGGTTGTTCTGTATCTGTATGCTGGTTCTTTGTTCTGGACTCTTTATCCTTTTCTGTGTTCAGTGTTCATGGAGTCCTGGACGTTACCATCACCTGCCGCGTCTCCGGCGTGAGACGAGGTGCCAGCCATCACCACCTGTCGCCGTTTTCCTGGAGTGGGACACCGTCTACGCTCTCTAATCCTCTACGGGAGGTTTTCCAGTGTCCCACTCCAGACGTCAAGCCGGCGCGCTCCAACTCCAGATGCTCAAGCCGGCGCGCATCGCTTCCTATCCCACGGGAGGATGCGTCTCTTCAAGCCGGCGCGCTCCTACTCCAGACGCTCAAGCCGGCGCGCATCGCTTCCTATCCCACGGGAGGATGCGTCTCTTCAAGCCGGCGCGCTCCTACTCCAGACGCTCAAGCCGGCGCGCATCGCTTCCTATCCCACGGGAGGATGCGTCTCTTCAAGCCGGCGCGCTCCTACTCCAGACGCTGAAGCCGGCGCGCATCGCTTCCTATCCCACGGGAGGATGCGTCTCTTCAAGCCGGCGCGCTCCTACTCCAGACGCTCAAGCCGGCGCGCATCGCTTCCTATCCCACGGGAGGATGCGTCTCTTCACTTCCGAGGAGGATCTCCTTGCCAGGCCTCCGCCGTCTGAACCCTGCCATCCCTGTAAGCAGCTCTGGCCCTCGCCCTGTCCAAGGCCTTAACCCTGTTTCTCTGTCCCTGTCTCCAGCCCGCCTCCCCGGGCCTCTGTCCCTGTTTCCCCCTCTCCAGTGCCCCTGTTCCTGCCCTGACCTTTTTGCCCTGGCCCTGTCCCTTAGCTTTTCCCCTTAGCCCTTCCCCTTAGCCTGCTCGCCTCTTAAAGGCACAGTGCCACATTTTTCCCTATTTCTTTGTTCCAGTGTTTTTGTGTTCTCCCTTAAAGGGACAGTGCCGCTTTTTGTTTGTATTGAATAAATGCCCTGTTTTGGCTTACTCTCATACCTGTCTTGTGTTGTGCGATTGGGGTCGGTTACAAACCATAACAAGTTGATTCTACTGTAGGTAGTACGTCCATCTTAACTATTGATATCCGTGCCTGTACTGAGTATTTAAGTTTTGACCACCTATCAAGGTCGTCTTTGATTTAGTTTTGGATTTGTATCTAATTGTGCTTCACCGTTTGTCTTATGGTGGGGAATATTTCCACTCCCAAACATCTAAAGTGTTTTACCATAGGTATCTCTTCTGGGAGGGTTATATTTTTTTTTGCAGGGGCGTTAAGTGGAAGGAAAGCCGACTTCGGCCAATTTATCTTAAATCCCGATAAATCTCCAAAGTCCTCAATCAACCTTTTATTTAATTTTTTTATATATATATTTCTT
The DNA here is from genome assembly GCF_963971535.1 of Notolepis coatsorum. Classification (NCBI taxonomy): domain Eukaryota; kingdom Metazoa; phylum Chordata; class Actinopteri; order Aulopiformes; family Paralepididae; genus Notolepis; species Notolepis coatsorum. The sequence continues at coordinate 62,640,704 of NC_140174.1, forward strand.
TTTCCTATTGCTAGGTTACAGGGAGTTGTTCCTTATTTTCATTGGGGAAAGTCTGGGGGTGTTGTAAAATTGTGGATTTTATGTATTTTCTTTTATTGTGGATCTATTGTGATGTTACTTGTTTATCTGTGAAGCCCATCGAGGCAACTCATTGTGATTTTGGGCTATACAAATACATTTGACTTATGACTTATGGCACACACACACACACACCCCGGCCCATTACAAAACCGTTGACATGGTTGTTGTTTTTAACTATTCTAACTATTGTTTGTATCTTAAAAACTGTACTTTTTCCTGTTTGTACTACGTGGTACTATGTGTGCTTTGGCAATACTGTACTTTAATATGGTCTTTGGCTCTTTGAATTTAATTGAATTGAGAGAGGGGGGGGATTTACGCATGGATCTGGCCTACACACACTGTTACGACCCTGGCTCAAGGCCCGCAACCTATGTGCAAAACCGACACCAAAACCTGTGTATTAACTCAAGTGCTACTATATTAAGGAATTACTAGTGTAAGCTAAAAGGATAAGGACTGGAAGAACTATCTGGTAACCCACACTCTTCTAAACACAGACCCTGCATGTGTGTGTGCCTGGCTGGTTTTAAACCTCCCAGCAGGTAACCAATCAGCACTAATTAACTAAGTGGCAGCCCTCACCTACATGCCCCGTGACACAGAGTGATCAGGCCTCTAGTACATAACACCTCCCCCACCAAACTGGTTGCCCAAGAGGCAACCACTACACAACAACTCACAGACAAAACAAAAAACAACTGTGACCCCTTAGTTGTCAGGGCCACTACCACAACAGTGATAACGGGTACCACAAACACCGGTACTATGATCGTGAGAGGGCGTCTGCTAGCACGTTGTCCCTCCCACGAATGTGGCGAATATCCAAGTTATACGCCTGGAGGAACAAACTCCATCGCATCAAACGATGGTTCGAGTTCACCATGCTGGGAAGAAAAACCAAAGGGTTATGGTCTGTATACACAACAAGGGGTAAACTGGAGGATCCAACGTAAACATCAAAATGGTTCAAGGCAAGAACCAAAGCGAGCGCCTCCTTCTCTATAGTAGAGTAGTGCAGTTGATGCCTGTCAAACTTTTTAGAAAAGTAGCACACTGGGTGCTCCACCTCTAATGCATCCTCTTGCAGGAGGACGGCTCCAGCACCGAGGTCACTAGCATCCACTGCCAACTTGAATGGCAGTTGAAAATCGGGAGCTGACAGAACGGGAGCGCTAATCAGAATACCCTTGATGCTCTCAAAAGACTGTTGACAAGTCTCAGTCCACACGAAAGGTACCTTAGGACTGAGCAGATTGGTCAAAGGGGCAACAACAGAAGCAAAGTTCCTACAGAAACTCCTATAGTACCCTGCCATACCTAGGAAGCGCTTTAACTCCCGCCTGGTGATGGGAGCAGGGAAGCCCACTATAGCCTCCACCTTAGCTGTAATGGGGCACACATGCCCACGTCCAACCACCTTACCCAGGTAGGTAACCGTGGCCTGTCCAAATTCACATTTCGCAAGGTTAACTGTCAAGTTAGCATCACCCAACCGCTTGAACACTTCCGCCAGATGCTCCACATGTTGTGACCAAGAGGAACTGTGGATAACCAGGTCATCCAGATATGCCTCACAGAACGCTACTCCGGCCAGGACCTTGTTCACTAGCCGCTGAAACGTCGCTGGGGCATTTCGCATGCCAAAGGCCATCACTGTATACTGGCAGAAACTCTCTGGTGTGACAAAAGCGGATATCTCACGTGCTCGCGGAGTAAGCGGAACCTGCCAGTATCCCTTCAGCAAATCCAATTTACTTACAAAGGCTGCTGAACCCACCCGATCGATACAGTCGTCCATCCGAGGAAGAGGGTACGAGTCCGGCTTGGTTACTGCATTAACTTTACGGAAGTCAGTACAGAACCGATGAGTGCAGTCTGGCTTATCAACAAGCAGGCAGGGGGAGCTCCACGCACTAGAGCTGGGCTCCGCAATGCCATGTCTCACCATATAGTCTACTTCCTTACTCAAGATCCGTCGTTTTTCCGGATTCACCCTGTAGGCATGTTGCTTAATTGGCCCTGCACTACCAACATCAATGTCGTGCTCGAGTACATTAGTACGACTAGGGACATCAGAAAACAAACGTGTATGCTGTCTAAGTAGGCGCACCACATCCGCACGCTCAGGAAGTGGCAAGTACGACAGGTGTGAGTCCAAGTCACCTAGTATCTGGGTGTTTGGCAACCTGCCCTGAGAAATCTCCTTCGACACAGAACAGTCGGCCACAATAGGAGATGCAGAAACTGTCAGAATAGCCACAGGCTTGACCCCTGACTGGTCCATCTGAGCCCTATCATTGTACGCCTTCAACATATTGACGTGACATAATCTACTCTTGCGCCTGCGGTCGGGAGTTTTAATCAAGTAGTCGACCTCACCAACTTTGCGCTCAATGGAGTATGGCCCACTGTATTTAGCCTGTAATGCAGACCCAAGAATAGGCGAGAGAACCAACACCTTGTCTCCCGGTGAGAACACCCTATGTCGGGCCCGCCTATCATACCACACCTTCATTTTTCCTTGGGCTACCTTTAGGTTCTCTTTCGCTAGTTCACATGCTCTACTAAGCTTAAGCCTGAAGTCACACACATAGTCCAACAAATTAGTAGAGGAAGGAGTCTGGTCAGCCAACCACTTTTCCTTCAGCAGTTTCAAAGGACCCCTCACTGTGTGGCCGAACACCAGCTCAGCCGGGCTGAATCCAAGAGACTCCTGGGTTACCTCCCTAGCAGCAAACAGAAGCAAAGGAATTCCATCATCCCAGTCTTTGTCGAACTCCGTACAATATGCCCGCAGCATTGTTTTGATAGTCTGGTGAAATCTCTCCAGCGCCCCCTGGGACTCTGGATGATAGGCAGAGGAAGGGCAATGCTGGATAGACAACTGCTGGAGGACCTGAGCAAAGAGACAGGACATGAAGTTAGACCCTTGATCTGATTGAATGACCTTTGGTAGACCAAACGTCGAAAAAAACCTAACCAGAGCTTTGGATATAGCTGGGGCTGTGATCTTGCGTAAAGGAATGGCTTCAGGAAAACGGGTCGCTGCACACATAATAGTCAAAAGGTACTGGTTCCCTGTCTTAGTTCGAGGGAGGGGACCAACACAGTCAATGAGGATCCGCTCAAAAGGTTCCCCAACGGCAGGGATAGGCTGCAGAGGAGCCTGAGGGATCTTCTGGTTTGGTTTACCAACCACCTGACACACATGGCACGAGCGACAATATTGTGCCACATCTGACTTCAAACCAGGCCAACAAAAATGTCTCAGCACACGGTCATAAGTCTTCCTGACCCCCATGTGACCAGCAAGATCATGATCATGTGCTAGATGCAGTATATCAGGACGATACACGGCTGGAACAACAATCTGAAACACACTGCCCCAGTCATCCAGACTGGACAGGTTAGGTGGTGTCCACTTTCTCATGAGCACGTCATTGCTAACAAAGTATCCTTGAGACGTATCTACCATTGCATCCTCTAAAACCGCCTCTTCAAAGAGGGACGACAAGGAGACATCCTTGTTTGCTCTAGTACCAACTGCTCATGAGACGGTATCACCTTACCAAAACCCTCATCAGGGCCACTTTTCAACTCAACAAAGAACGTGTCACTAAGTGTCATATCACCATCTAAGTTAACAACCTCATGGGTGTCACATTTGACCGTTGACATTGCGCGTGTTACCGCACACACAGGAAACACTCCTGGATGCTTCTGTGCGAGCTCATCAGGAACCTCAGAAACTACAGGGACGGGAACTACAACTGGAGTAGCCAGCACTTTGCCACCGGCCAAATCGTTCCCTAGAATGAAGGACACCCCCTTTATGGGAATGTGAGAACACACTCCTACGACAACATTGCCTGATACTAAGGGAGAGTTTAGCGAGACCTCATGCAAAGGAGTATTCACAAAGCCTCCTCCAAAGCCCTGAACAATGGCACCGGAATGCAATGAAGAATCTTCCGAAAATGGCAAAATCCCATCCAGAATGAGAGACTGGAAAGCTCCTGTATCTCTCCATATTGTAATAGCCTGCCTTGATCCTAATGCACCAACCAGTGAAACAAATCCATCCATCATAAATGTTGAGGAGCCCTCTAGCTCCCTGTCTGCACCTTTGATACTTCGCACCCCACCCTCTAATGTCGGCATAGGTGTCCTGTCCATGATTTCTACCAGAGCCACCGTTTTTACATTTTTCTGCTTAAGCACAGGGCATCCAGCAACGATATGACCAGGCTCCTTACAGTAAAAACAGATAACCCCCTCTGGGAATGCACTAGCAGAGCCACCTTGCCTAGGAGTCGAAGTAAACCGACCAGCAGACACGGGTGCCGGGAACCGGCTCCCCTGAGAAGGACGCCTACTACCCCTGGACTCCACACGGCCCTCCTCTACAAAGACAGATTTGTGTGTTAACACAAACTCATCAGCCAAGACAGCAGCGTTGGCTATCTTCGATACCTTATGCTCATTTAGATGTGTGGACACGTTATCAGGAACACACCTTTTAAATTCCTCTAGGAGAACCAACTGTCTGAGCTGCTCCCTTGACTCTGCTTTCTGCGAGGTGCACCACCGGTCAAACAGGTTCTCCTTCTCTTTTCCAAATTCAACATAAGACTGCCCCTCCTGCCTACGATAACCTCTAAAACGCTGACGATAGGCCTCGGGGACCAACTCATAAGCCCTCAATATGGAAGCTTTAACAAGTTCATAATCAGCGCTTTGTTCAAGGGACAGAGCAGTGTAGGCTTCTTGTGCCCTACCAACCAAAACACATTGCAGCAGCAGTGTCCAGGCGGTATCAGGCCACTTCAATGTGGTTGCCACCCGTTCAAAAAGGGGGAAATATCTTTCCACGTCTTTCTCAAAAAACGGAGGCACCATTCTAATATTCCTGCCTACATCAAAACCGGAACGTGACTCTGGATGCAGAACACCCGCCTGTAAGGCAGCATGCTTATACTCAAGCTCCTTCTGCGCACGCTCGTGCTCCAGCAACATTTGTCTCTCCTTAAGCTCCCGCTCCTCTTTCCTCTCTTTAAGCTCACGCTCCTCTCTCCTCTCTCTCTCCTTAAGCTCACGCTCATGCTCACGCTCCTCTCTCCTCTCCTTAAGCTCACGCTCCTCTCTCCTCTCCTCACGCTCTTGGTGTAGCTGCCTCTCCTTAAACTCCAACTCTCTAACCCTCCATTCACCCTCTGCACCAGGTAAAAGCGGAGACGCGTCAGACGAAGGAGGCTGCTCCACCCTCTCCTCAAGCACCTGCCCTCTAATGAGCAACACCCTTAAAGCACTCAAGGCAGATGGCTTCAACCGTTTCTCACTGGGAGAAAGCTCCACCTTGTAGTGTACAGCAAGCTCCAGAAGCTGTTCTTTGGAAAACCTCTCCAACAAGTCATGCGAAGGGAGATCAACAAAATCCCTAACGGAAGCCATCTTTCCTACACCAGCGCCACCACCCGTTCACCATAGAGTCACCAAAGAAACACCAAAGAACCACCGAAGAACGACTAAAGAACCACGACGAACCACTGAAGAACCATACTGAATGCCAAAGCCACTAATAACAACCATAAAGGGACGCTGTGGCAATGTGTGCTACGGAGCGCACATTTCAAGGACGTAAAAAAAAAACAAAAAAAAAAACCACACCCACCCTAAATAGACGTGACATACACTCAGGGTGTTAGGTGCTACCAGGTATGCTCAACAAACAAACAAACAAAACAAAATAAATCCAACAAACAATTCCAAACAGGTGCGCCTTCTAACCTGATGTGACCACATATGCTTCTACGTCTAAACTGCAGGAAAAAAAAAACCCGGCCTACCACATGTCTACCCTAAGAAACACTAATTCAAGCCCTACCACACTACCTGTGTTTCCTGGCCGCCCTAACCTACCTACCCTTAAACTAATGCCCTGTAGACCTAACTTTCTTCAACCACACCTGCTACCAGTCAAAGATCATATACAATCATTTCATTGACCGCCCCAGGAGTACGTGGTGCACCGGACGCTAACCCACAACCAGAAAATAATGTCCCTATCTACATGTGGTGCCTACTAAACTATATATTTTAACAGCATAAGTAGTCACATCAAATTACAAACAAATACGGCATACTCACCTGTTTGATGAAATGGCTCAGCCCCCACGTTACACCAAATGTAACGAACACCACCCAAACCATAATATGATGACAAAAAAAACACCAAACAAAGTTCTAGGGGTAAAAGATCCCGGATGAGCGCCCAATTGTTACGACCCTGGCTCAAGGCCCGCAACCTATGTGCAAAACCGACACCAAAACCTGTGTATTAACTCAAGTGCTACTATATTAAGGAATTACTAGTGTAAGCTAAAAGGATAAGGACTGGAAGAACGTGACAATCTATCTGGTAACCCACACTCTTCTAAACACAGACCCTGCATGTGTGTGTGCCTGGCTGGTTTTAAACCTCCCAGCAGGTAACCAATCAGCACTAATTAACTAAGTGGCAGCCCTCACCTACATGCCCCGTGACACAGAGTGATCAGGCCTCTAGTACATAACACACACACACACACACACACACACACACACACACACACACACACACACACACACACATACACACACACACACACACACACACACATACACACATAGCATTTGCAAATAATTGGTTTTAATCTATTTAGGAGTAATAACAGGGATGATACAATATGGCTGCCGCGTGGGTAAAATAACAGGGGAAGCCAAAAAAAAATTATAAAAAAAAAAATTATTAAATATTTTTATTAATATATATATATATATATATATATTTTTTTTTAGTCAAGCAGTCACCATGTACACTACAGTATGGCTCGGCGGCCAGTCAAACTTTATTTTTATTTATTTAACAGATTGCAGAATGGGTACAATACAGTACGGCTCAATACACACAATTGTATAAGGGGATGCAGACCAGAGAAAGACGTTTGTCTTGTTTACATCAGGGTCATTAATACTGCTGGAGCATTGGTTCATTTTTGGTCCGATTTTTCCTTGCACGATTTTGCGCGCCGCGTGGGAGCAAATTCGAGACACATATTCGGTTGCAAAAAGGTGTCCCACGGTCTCCTCTATGGCCGTGAATATTTTCACACGGATCGGAATCACGGCGCGTTTCGGCGAGTTTATTCCACGCTTTCTGTTTTCCTTTTCTAAGCATTTTCGGGGCTACATGTGAATGAGTAAAAGTTGCGGGACGCCCAGATGTTTCCACGATAGAAAGCTCGCGTGGATCCCATAATAGGCTCACTTAATACAGCGTTTTTAAAATAACGCAACATTTTCAGGGTCGCAAGCCGACCTTTTCCCCTCGTTTCCGATGATGGAAGTGATTTAGGAAAAGCTTCGGCACGCCGAGAGGTCCCCGTGGATTTAATCTCGCGAGGATCGGGGCAATATTCGGCCCGTGGGAACAGTTACGGGTTAATACAATGTTCAGAGTGCAGAGGGGAAAATATGCTGAGTGTCTTCCTCTCAGCCCCGTTTTAAACTTTTAGGGTGTGGCAGTCAGCTCGAATCTGATTGGCTAGGATCGGATTTGGACTCTATAATGCTGGAAGCCTGGAGAAAGAGACCTACCCCCTGCCTCTCTCCTATACTAGCTGCAGTGAGCACAGTGAGTCTGACAGTGTGTTAGAGGGAGTGAGAAGGAGAAGAGGGAGACATTTAAAAAAAAAAAAAAAAAGTATAACACAGATGCACAGATGAAAAAGAATGTAAACTATATTAAAAAAAAATTATATATATATATATTTTTTTTCTTCATATTTCATATTTGATATTAATTCATATTTTAATATTAGGGAGGCATGGCTTCCGTTGGCTTCCATAAGGATTCGCCACTGAGAAAGTATAGACTCTTTGAAAGTAAATTCAACAAACGTACCTGATATACTAAACCCCACCCATCTGGTAGTCTAGGCTAAGTATGATATGACCTGCATCACACACAAGCGCACACGCACGCACGCACGCACGCACGCACGCATGCACGCACGCACGCACGCACGCACACACACACACACACATTTTAATACTTTATTTGGTTCCACAAATTATATTACATAAACAGGGAATCAAATGTATCGGGGCCAAGCAGCACTGAACACTTAAGGGTACACATAGCACCTCCTTCTCCACGTGGCTAAGCTGCCAATAATAGCTGAGACAGAGCAATATTTGGCAATTTGTTTGGCTTTTCTTTTAGACATTGCAGCAATTCTCAGACCGGTCATGGTGGATTTGTGTACATGGCCAAGACTTCCGAACACAAGTACACACACACACACACACACACACACACACACACACACACACACACACACACACACACACACACACACACACACACACACACACACACACACACACACACACACACCTACACCTGCACACACACACACACACACACACACACACACACACACACACACACACACACACACACACACACACACACACACACACACACACACACACACACACACACACACACACACACACACACACACACACACACACACACACACACACACACTTTCACGCACATTCATGTGAGAGAAGGAGGTTATATAAATATAATATTCCATAGGGAGAGTGTGTGTGTATGTGGTGAGAGAGGATGGGACGTCTGAAAAAGTGGGTTAACCCCCCCCCCCCCCCCTCTCTCAATTAAATTAAATTCAAAGAGCCAAAGACCATATTAAAGTACAGTATTGCCAAAGCACACATAGTACCACGTAGTACAAACAGGAAAAGGTACAGTTTTAAAGATACAAACAATAGTTCAAATAGTTAAAAACAACAACCATGTCAACGGTTTTGTAATGGGCCGGGGTCAGGCTCCCGCCCAAGCACTGACCTCACTACCCTATCTATCCCCCATGACACAGAAGTGACAATAAGGGCCTCTGGGATGATTGGGTGGGGTTTCTCCTCTCGGTCCGTTGGGTCGAACTGTCGGGAGAGAGCGTCCATTATACGTGGTGGTTTGTTCAACCACACACACACACACACACACACACACACACACACACACACACACACACACACACACACACACACACACACACACACACACACACACACACACACACACACACACACACACACACACACATACACACACACACACACACACACATACACACATAGCATTTGCAAATAATTGGTTTTAATCTATTTAGGAGTAATAACAGGGATGATACAATATGGCTGCCAGAAAGTATAGACTCTTTGAAAGTAAATTCAACAAACGTACCTGATATACTAAACCCCACCCATCTGGTAGTCTAGGCTAAGTATGATATGACCTGCATCACACACAAGCGCACACACACGCACACGCACACACACACCTACACCTACACACACACCTACACCTACACACACACACACACACACACACACACACACACACGCTTTCACGCACATTCATGTGAGAGAAGGAGGTTATAGAAATATAATATTCCATAGGGAGAGTGTGTGTGTATGTGGTGAGAGAGGATGGGACGTCTGAAAAAGTGGGTTAACCCCCCCCCCCCCCCCCCCCTCTCTCAATTCAATTAAATTCAAAGAGCCAAAGACCATATTAAAGTACAGTATTGCCAAAGCACACATAGTACCACGTAGTACAAACAGGAAAAGGTACAGTTTTAAAGATACAAACAATAGTTCAAATAGTTAAAAACAACAACCATGTCAACAGTTTTGTAATGGGCCGGGGTCAGGCTCCCGCCCAAGCACTGACCTCACTACCCTATCTATCCCCCATGACACAGAAGTGACAATAAGGACCTCTGGGATGATTGGGTGGGGTTTCTCCTCTCGGTCCGTTGGGTCGAACTGTCGGGAGTGTTTGCACAATAAACTGTTCCAAATCCTCTTCTTATTTAAACACGTATGATTATTCATATTTCACAGTTTTTGTTCTTCATGTTTCATTGACGACCAAGAGGCAGAAATGCAGTTCTCAATTCCATTCCATTTAATTCGTTTCTCCCTTTACAGGTTTTTCTAGAGCAGAGCAGCAGCGAGGCATAGCTTATTCTAACAAACATTCTGTCAACTAACTTCTCCCGAAGGATCAAACACACCCTTTTACAGGTGGCACGCGTCTCTAATTAGCGTTCAATTGTGTGGTCTAGGCCTGCGCGCAGCTGACTTCCCACTGGGGGCAAAAATGGTGCGTTACAGAATCTAGTCTATAATGCAATCTAATTCTAAACAATATGATAAACAATTTAAAGTGAATCTCCATTTAGGCTATTATAAAACATATTTATGCCAATTCTATTACACATTTTGCTACAATAATAAATGATATATTTCAAGCTGTTCAAATTATATATTACTATCAAAAAGTCACAACAAACTCCCCCCCGATGAGCTCCCATGGTGTCATCATTCTTCTAGTTCCAAGGGGTACAGCAGCTGTACCGGTCTCTTCAGGACCAGATTCTTGGGGAGTCTTAACGAACATGAACGAACCTTTCCGTCCCGTCCTACGAACGCCTGTTCAATGCGACCCATTTTCCACATATGCTTTGGCTGTTTGTCTTCGTGCAGTAAAGCCAGGTCGCCCACCTTGAATGTGCTGGGCTTGTTCGATGTTGTGTGTGCTGATCTCAGCTCCATTAAATAATCCTTCTTCCATCGAATCCAGTATCCGTTGATCAGTCTCTGACGGTATTGTAACCGTTTGTTGAGCTTAGCTGCGTCAGCATTAGCGTGGTAATTGGGGGGAGTGGGCAGTGGAGGTAGGGTCGTGAGTCTCTGTCCCACCAAGAAGTGGGTTGGGGTTAGCGGAGCAGGCTCTCCGCACTCTGCGTGTGTGAAGGTGAGGGGTCTTGAGTTGACAACAGCTTCCACTTCAGTAAGCAACGTTTGAAGCTCTTCAAATGTCAAAAACGCTTTTCCTAACACCTTTCTTAAGCACACCTTCACTGACCTCACCATGCGTTCCCACATCCCGCCCCACCAAGCTGCTCGTTCTACTATGTATTTCCAGGTGATCATTTTCCCTGCAAAGAACTCCTGTATCTTCGTATCCTTTATCAAATTATACATAGCTCTCAGATCTTTGTCTGCACGCTTGAATGTTTTTGCGTTGTCTGAATATATCGTGGTACAGATTCCTCGTCGGGCCACAAATCGTCTAAAGGCCAAAAGAAATTAATCTGTGCTCAGGTCTGATACTATTTCTAAATGCACAGCTCTTGTCACTGCACAAGTAAATAAAGCTACATATGCCTTTTTATTCTGGGGCTTTACATATAATGGCCCTGCGAAATCTACACCTGTTACTTCGAACGGCTGGGCCTCTGTCACCCTATCTTTGGGCAAGGGCGCAGTACATTGTTGGCCTGCTTTTAATTTACTTTTTCGACAGACGAGACACTGTTTTACCATTTTCTTCACCAACTGGCGTCCTCTTAATATCCAAAACTGTTCTCTCACCTGTGTCAAGGTGTCTTGTAAACCAGAGTGGAATACATCATTGTGCGCTCTCTTAATGGCCAGCAAGGAGAAGGGGTTAGTCCCGGACAGTATGAGAGGGTGTTTCTGTGCGTAATCCCAGTTGGTTTCCTGAAGCCGTCCTCCGACGCGCAGAAGCCCTTCATTATCCATGAACGGTTTTAGGCTAATTAATTTTGAGCCTCTATGCACTTCTCTTCCATTTAACAAATCTGATTGTTCTTTTGGGAAGCTTTCTGTTTGGGAGAGTTTTGTCCAGTATTTCTCCGCCTCTCTGATTTCCTCTGCGCACAGCGGACCAGATTTCTTTTTTTCTTTCTTCTGTGTATTGTTTGTAAAACGCAGCATCCACGCTGTGACGCGCAGGACTCGGTTGAGTTTGCTGTGTTTTCCCAGGTCAAATAGCGGGCCCAAACATATACTTGTTTTCTCCTCTTTCACTATCTGGCTTTGCACCACACACTCCTCCAAATTCACTCCTTCATCAATATCATCTTTTGACGTACTTTTTCCGGTTGGCTCTCTTAACCACTGTGGCCCGTGCCACCACAGAGAGTCATCTTTTAGTGTCTTTACGCTGGAGCCCCGTGTGCCGCGATCGGCCGGGTTCTCTGCTCCATGGCAGTGCCCCCAGTTCTCTGGGAGGGTCAGGTTCTGAATTTCGATCACTCGGTTCTGAACGAACGGCTTCCATTGTTTAGCCGTGCCTTTGATCCAATGGAGAGCGATCATTGAGTCTGTCCAATAGTGTGTCTTGATTTCAGGCATTTTTAATTGTTCACATACAAACTTTCCTAGTCTAGACCCTATCAAAGCTCCCATCAGTTCTAGTCGAGGTAGGGTGATTTTCTTTAATGGAGCAACTTTAGTTTTGGCCGTTATTAGACTAGTGGCGCATTTTCCATCTATATCTGTCGTGCGCAAATAGGCTACTGCACAATAAGCTTTTTCACTCGCATCACAGAATATGTGGATCTCTTTATCTAAAAGCGTGTCGTCACTATTCTGTAGTTCTGAAGTGTAACTTCTGCTTATGGCTATAGAGCCTAAATCAGGAATTTCAGCGCACCACTGGTTCCATTTTTCGGAGAGGTCATCTGGGAGCTGTGCGTCTCAGTCGAGACCCCGTTCCCACATTTTTTGGAACAGGCATTTTACCCTAATGCTAAATGGGGATAAAAAACCTATTGGGTCAAAGATTCGTGCTGCGGATTGGAGAACTCCTCTCTTCGTGTTTTTTTTGTCTTTTAAATGTTCAATAAAATCCTTCATTTCAAACACAAAGTCGTCCATTTCTGTTCTCCATGTCAGCCCTAACACTTTCATTGGCGTTTGGCTTTTGACTTCCACCTGTTCATTTTTCACTTGTTGTGTCCATTCTCTTTGCAGCTCATTTGAATTCGTTTTCCACTTGCACAAATCCATTCCAGCTTCAGACATGATCTCCTTGGCTGTTTGAGTGATTTTTAAAGCCTCCTCTACTGTGTGAGCACCGCAGATATAGTCATCTACGTAGAGACACTCATCTAGGGTTTTTGCGACCTCTGGATATTTATTCTCGTATTTCTTTAGATGATGACGAATTGTGGCTGCTAATAGAAATGGACTGGAGGACACTCCGAATGGAACTCGTGTCATTCTCAGAATGCTGATCTGGTCCATTGACAATGTGTCTCCGGTGGTCCAGAGAAATCTCAGTGCATCTCTGTCCTGTTCGTTTAGAGAGATCTGAAGGAAGGCCTTCGTAATGTCTGACATGAGGGCCACTTTATACTGTCTAAATCTGACTAGAATGCCTAACAGGTCTGGATTTAAATTGGGGCCGGTTTGGAGACACTCGTTAAGAGACCGACAATCTCTTCCATGTGAAGACGCATCAAATACTACTCTTAATTTAGTAGTTTCTCTTTCATTTGTAATTACAGCATGATGGGGTAAATAGTAGATAGGGTTCTCTGACTGTTTGGGCTGCACCTGTTCTACTATTTCTACTATTCCATCGGCTAGGTACTCTTGGATGACGTCATTATATTTATGGTACAGTACGGGGTTGCTATGGAATCTTCTTACCAGGTGAGCAAATCTACTCTCAGCTGTGGCGTAGTTATCAGCGATGATCACCTGTTCCTCTCTCCATGGCAACCGAACCTCATATCTCCCGTTCGTGTATTTGATTGACTCCTCGAATTTCAGTAGCGCGTCTGCAGCGTCTGCGCTCTCAGCGCGGCCTTCTTTTGACATGTCAATTCCAAGGGATTCAGTTTCCCAGAAGCTGCGCAACTGGTTTGAAAGCGATTGCTCCTCTCCCATGCTCACGAGCATCACGTCCACGTCTGGAGTCTCTGTGACACACATCATCGCCGTTGTGACAGTTCCTTGCACTAACCATCCAAACTTGCTTTCGAGCGCAACTAGTGCGTCGTCCAGTCTCTCCATTCGTCCAGTGACGATTTTCCAATAGTGATCACCTCCGATCAAGATTCCAAGCTTTTCTGATTCCATTCCCCTCACTGGGGTATCAGCAAGTTGCATTCCTCTTTTGTGCAGCGTTCCTCTCAGTTTCTCACTGGCTGTTGTCAGGTTTGATGACGTGCTCACCAGTGGCGTCTCCAGCAGTTCTAGTTCCACTGCTTGGTTGGTTCGAATATTTCTCAGATACACTCTAACCTTCCTACAGGTTATTCGTTTGGGTACTAGCGAGCCAAATGTGTGCAGGTTCAATACCTCCTCCCCCACTACTGGTAGATTTAGAGCCTTTGAGATATCTTCTCTTATAAAACTGCGTTGGCTACCCCCATCCATAACACACCGCACTATCTGGCTGCGTGTGGGTGTTTCTCTCCATACAGTCGCTGTCTGCAGCAGAACTGTGCCCCTTTCTGATGTTGGGACAATTGACACTACAGTATCTGTGGGGTTTTCCCTAACATTACTCTGTGTGCCCTTCTGTCTGGTACACACTGTTCTATGATGCCATACACTATTACACTCCTCGCAGTACATTCCCTGCACTTTGCATTTACTAGAAGTGTGCCTGGCACCTAGACATCTGTAGCATCTGCCCTGTACCTTTAATTTTTCTTTCCTGATCTCAGCAGTGAATTCTGAACAGTCCTTTGATCTGTGATTGCTTTTGTTACAGAATACACATGCTTTTCCATCTTCATTATCAGCTGCGTAAAATGTAGATGTCGATGCGGCGCCCGCGCGCTGGGGCCGCCGACTCCTCCTTTCCCAGACACTGTCTGCGGGTGGAGGTGGAGTCTCCTTTTTCTGTGTCAAGTTCATTGTCCTTTCCCGACTCTCGAGTTCCCTTTGCAGGAATGTCATTAGGTCTTTGACTTTCAATACAGACCCTGTAGCCTGAACACGCGTAAACTCCAGGGTTATTTCTTCGGGAATCATTTTCATGAGAATCGGGCACAGTAGACTTCCATATGAGTCCGATACAACGCCCTGTGCGTCTAAACTCCTCACTTGTATTTCACAGTCATCATACAATCTCCTTAGTGCTTTAATGTTCGTGGCACTCTTTACAGGGGTTAGATTAAGGAGCTTGTTCATGTGTGCGTTTATGATCAAATCTTTACGGCCAAATCTTTCCATCAACATTGCAATTGCATTGTCGTAGTTCTCGTCGGATAAGGATAATCCTGCGACTACGTTTGCGGCCGTGTCTGTCAATAATGACTTCAAATAGCTGAACTTGTCAGCTGAACTCAGGGTGGTGTTATTGTGAATCGACACTTTAAATTGATTCCAAAAGTCTTGCCATCGGCTTATATCACCACTGAATTTTCCAATTATCAATTTCGGCAGTCTGATATGATCCGATCTACTTGATGAGTGTGAGCTCCCTTCGCTCACTCTTCTCTGTCGCTCCTCTTCTGTCTTTATGAGAGAGTCGCGCACCAACCTGTTGATCCGAGTTTTCCTTTTGATTATTCGGTCCATATAGTCCAGAGCCGTGGTCACTTCTTCGACCAGGTCCTTCTCCTCCGTCGCTGCTGCAATGTCCCGATCATGTTCATTTAGAGTCGTCTCCTTAACGACTAATATTGCTTTACTTTCCTCCAAGTCGGGCAGACATGGGGCCTCTGCTCCTATCTGCTCGTCTATCTTGTTCAGCAACTTGGTTACAGACGTCCTTATTGCTCCTCGGATAGCCTTCAATCTTGTTAGTTCAGTCATTCTTCTTCTTTATCCAATTAGTCCGTCCGTGTAGAATATACTTAAATTCTCCCTGGTTTCGGCACCACTTTGTTTGCACAATAAACTGTTCCAAATCCTCTTCTTATTTAAACACGTATGATTATTCATATTTCACAGTTTTTGTTCTTCATGTTTCATTGACGACCAAGAGGCAGAAATGCAGTTCTCAATTCCATTCCATTTAATTCGTTTCTCCCTTTACAGGTTTTTCTAGAGCAGAGCAGCAGCGAGGCATAGCTTATTCTAACAAACATTCTGTCAACTAACTTCTCCCGAAGGATCAAACACACCCTTTTACAGGTGGCACGCGTCTCTAATTAGCGTTCAATTGTGTGGTCTAGGCCTGCGCGCAGCTGACTTCCCACTGGGGGCAAAAATGGTGCGTTACAGAATCTAGTCTATAATGCAATCTAATTCTAAACAATATGATAAACAATTTAAAGTGAATCTCCATTTAGGCTATTATAAAACATATTTATGCCAATTCTATTACACCTTTTGCTACAATAATAAATGATATATTTCAAGCTGTTCAAATTATATATTACTATCAAAAAGTCACAACAGGGAGAGAGCGTCCAGCTTGATGTTTTTAAACCCTGGCCGAAAGGAGATGGAGAAGTGGAAGTGTGTGAAAAATAAAGCCCACCTGGCTAGGCGTGCGTTCAGTCGATTAGCCCCCTGAATGTAAGCCCGGTTCTTGTGGTCGGTCCATACTATAAAGGGCTCACGATTTCCCACGTCGTAGTTGCGTTCGGCCGGGGATGCTTTCCCATCCTTTAAGCATCTCTGGGAGAGCACCCCCCCCTGCGACATCGGAGGCATCCACCTCTACCAGGAATGGAACCTCCAAGTCTGGGTGGACTAAGACAGGGGCGGAGGTGAAGCAGTGTTTGAGGTTGTGGAAGGCTTTCTCTGCCTGGGAGACCAGGCAAATGCCGACAGTGAAGCCTTAGGTGAGGGCTGTTAAAGGGGCAGCTAGGGCGCAAAAATTACGGATAAACCGCCTGTAAAAATTTGCAAACCCTAGGAAACGCTGTAGCTGTTTAAGCGAGGATGGACGGGGCCAGTCTAAGAATGCACTCACCTTGGCCGGATCCATGCGTAAATCCCACCTTGTTAAAATAAACCCCAAATTACACTGTGTTGGTAAACACACACTTCTCAGCTTTGACAAAAAGCTGGTGTTGGAGGACGCGCTGGAGAACCTGACGAACATGCTGTTGGTGCTGTGTCATATCCTTGGAAAAGATAAGGATGTCGTCCAGGTATACGAAGACTGACACCCCTATCAAGTCCTGCAGCATGTCGTTCACCAGTGCCTGGAAGACTGCGGGTGCATTGGCCAGGCCAAAGGGCATGACCAGATACTCATAGTGGCCATTGGGTGTGTTGAAGGCAGTCTTGTAAGCGTTACGCAGGTCTAATTTGGAGAACACTTGAGCCCCCTGCAGAGACTCAAAGGCGGTGTCCATGAGGGGAAGGGGGTAGCGGTTCTTGGCGGATACGTTATTTAACCTGCGATAGTCTATGCAGGGGCGCTGTCCTCCATCCTTCTTCAAGTTCAAGTCAAGTTCAAGTTTCTTTATTAGTTGTCATACAGAAGTACAGAATACTTTTATATAAAATGCTTCTTTCTGTCTTGCTCCAGAGATTGTGCTAGATAAAAATAGATACGTATAAAAAGTATAGTAAGTATAAAATAGAAGTCAAGTACGTAGACACAATTGTTTAATATATACATATATACAATGTACAATGCAGAGTAGAAAAGTAACTGAGTTACAATACAATATACTATATACTATACAGTACAATGCAGAAATAGGATGAGGTACAATTTAGGTACAATTTACAGTAAGGTGTAATGAGGTATGGGTTGTAGTGCAAATTCTTTGCCAATAAATATAAAGTGTGTTTAGGTGTTCTAAAGTGGGTAAAGTGGGTGCTGCAGTGAGTTGTTTGTTTAAAGTGAGTGTGTGCTTGTGGATGTGTGTGCTGTGAGTGCATTTGATGGTTGTTACATAGTGTTATTGTCATTTAGCATTCTGATGGCCTGAGGATGGAAGCTTCTTCTTAGTCTCTCTGTGCTTGCCATGAGACTCCGGTATCGCTTGCCTGACCGCAGCAGTTCAAAGAGGCAGTTGTTTGGGTGGCTGGAGTCTTTGATTATTCTCTTAGCCTTACCCATGCACCGCTTGTTGTAAATGTCTTGGAGAGTGGGAAGCCCCCCTCCAATTGTGCGTTCGGCTGAACGGGCCACTCTCTGTAGTCTGCTACGGTCTTGTGCGGTGCTGTTCCCAAACCAGGTGATATTGCCAGTCAGGATGCTCTTTATTGTGCATGAGTAGAAGTTCTTAAGGATCTTCTGACTGACTTGGAACTTCCTTAGGCACCTGAGGAAGTAGAGGCGTTTCCGTGCCTTCTTCACAACACTGTCAATGTGTGTGGTCCATGTCAAGTCCTCGGATATGTGGACTCCGAGGTACTTGAAACTGTTCACTCTCTCAACCGGTGCCCCGTCGATGCTGAGGGGGCTGTAGTCCCTGACCCCCGACCTCCTGAAGTCCACAATCATCTCTTTTGTTTTGCTGACGTTCAGGGAGAGGCAGTTCTCCTGACACCACTGCGACATATTCTTTACCTCTTCCAGGTAGGCCCTCTCATCGTTGGCAGAGATCAGGGCCCTCATTCATCAACGTGTGCGTAGAACATGTTCTATTTCCACACGTAAGCACAGAATTTAGAATTAGTGTACGCACAGGAATATTGGGATTCATCAACCGTGCGTACACAGGTCCTATGCTCCTCCGTGTTGATGAATACCACTTTGTTCTACCGTCAATGCTCGTGCATGATTATCCATATATGGTCATGAAAGTGAGGAAACACCCCCCATGGGATGTGAAATAATGGACTGACCCGAGCGGAACTCTGAGAAGCTTCACGGAGATTTTTCACTGCTGTCAAACCAAGAAGACACAACGCGCGTGTTTATGGGATAAATAAAAGGCGGACTTGTAAACGGTGATGTCAGATATCAACGGCTCCCTAAGACCATTGCTGCAATTCTGCCTGGACAGCTCAAAATACTAATAAAGACCGTTCGTTGACCACTGTTTGGCGTTGGTTGTGTGTCATTATAACCGTGCTGTAATATGAATGCCTTTATTAGTTGTGTTCGATTGGCTATATGATTTTTAGAGGCATCTATTTTGTTGTCGACAACAAAATAGATGCCTCTAAAAATCATATACTATTAGGTAGCCTATATGAATTACATATAATAGCAGCCATAGCCTACATTATGCAACAGTAACTTGCGCATACCAGTGTATGCGACGGACCAGTGTATACCTTGTATCATATCATATTCATATAATAGTTTACTCTATCAGCATACCAGCATGTAATATGTTCTTTGTTAGAACTCAACTCGTTCGACAGGCTGACAGACGTGTACACTTACGGTGATGTCGGATATGATATCTATTAACCATTGCTGCCTGGGCAGCGCAAACACAAAGACCGCGCTGGAATATGACTGCCTTTTCCCGTGTTGTTTGATTAATACCCAGGGATTAAAGTTCTCCTCAATTTTATTCCAAATCGCGATGGATCTTCCGTCAATTTTCTACCTGCTGCATATGATTTCTAGAGGCATACTACAATCTATTTTGATGTCAGTATTGGGTAGCCTATATAAACAATAATACGAGAGAATATACAAGAACAATGAATCTCACTGCATGTATGATGTAGCATGCCTTTCAATACATGAACTTGAATTCCATCATGTTTGTGTGCGGGACTCACAAGGCTGTTGTCACAATGGGTGGTACCGGTACAGTAATTCATTGTAAAATAGCAACAGTAGTGTAATTATGGTCAAAACCCTATAAATAGCATTTGGAATAATAGATCTTTCTCTCAGAATGAATGCAGCATGGTTTATATAGCGTTATCGGAATATACGGGGTGTAGGCTACTGACTGACTGCGCTCCGCCAGTGTTGAAACTAATGCACATAAGCTCATTTCCTTGTTGTAATAATATATTCTACCACTGGGCGTCAGCTAAGTGTGCTCAGAGCTTTGCGTAGACATAAGCACAAAGTCAAGTTCAAGTTGAAATTGATGAATCCCACTCTTTGCTTAGAAATGATCGTACGCACAGGGTAAGCACAAATCTGTGCGTAAGACACGTTGATGAATGAGGGCCCAGGCCCACCACTACTGTGTCGTCAGCAAATTTGATGATTGTGTTGTTGTTACACTGTGCCACACAGTCGTGTGTGTACAGCGAGTAGAGGAGGGGACTCAGAACACAGCCCTGGGGGGCCCCTATGTTGAGCGTGATGGATGAGGAGGTGCAGTTGCCTGCTCTCACCACCTGGGCCCTCATTTATCAACAATTCTTAGAAAGTGTTCTATTTTCATACTTAAGCACAGAATTTAGAATGTGTGTACGTACAGAAAAATCTGGATTTATCACACATGCATACACGGGTCGTACGCACACTCCGTGTTGATAAATAAAATTTGTTCTACCGTCAATGCTCGTGCATGATTATCCATATATGGTCATGAAACACCCCCATGGGATGTGAAATAATGGACTAACCCGAGCGAACTCTGAGAAACTTCACTGAGAGCGAAGAGGTCTAAGCAAATAATTCAACGCGCTGTCGAACCAAGAAGACACAGCGTCACTGTGTGTTATGCAGTGCATGTGAGCGGATCGGAGCGTGAGCGGCGCGGGGCGCGGAGCGGCCGGTTTTGACGTGAGCGAGGAGTGGGTTTTAAAATGGGTCGGCGCGACGTCCGGAGCGAGAGTTCTCCTCCGCTCCAATCCACTCCAGGCCGCTCACAGTGGTTTAACACTGTTGATGTAATATATACATGCAGTACAATGTCAAAGCAACAGATGGCGATGTACAAACATGAAGGCCATTTTCAACCAATGAGAAGGGTTCAGGCTTCGTCACTGTAGAGACGCCCACCATAGATATCTATGACGCCCACACTCACTCCTGTTAGAAAAGGTATATCGACGCCATTGTTGTTGACGTTAGCTTACATGCTAACGTTAATGGCAGCGACCATAGCATTGTGGCTCGGCTAGCCTATCATCGCTTAATAGAACTAGTGAATGGATAAACAACGTTATTTAACATTGCAGAATGGCTACAATTACAATGCGGCTCAATACAAACAATTGTTAAGGGGCCCAGGGGGTGTAGACTGTTGTAGTTTGAGCTCATTTACACCATGCTCCAAAAAAGAAAAAGAAAAACTGCCGAGCGATCTGGCGCGGGGAGCGGGGAGCGCTCGATTCAAGGTGAGTGGGGAGCGAGCGGAGAGCGACTTGGGGGCGGGGTCAACATGAGCGATTAGCGGAGCGGACCAAGCTTTAACGAGCGAAGAGCGGATTTCTCGGCCGCGCCGATCCGCTCACGTGGTCTGGTGTTATGGGATATACGCGACAGGCTGGCGGACTTGTACACGGTGATGTCAGATATCAACGACTCCCTAAGACCATTGCTGCAATTCTGCCTGGACAGCTCAAAATACTAATAAAGACCGTTAACCACTGTTTGGCGTTGGTGTGTCATTATAACCATGCTGGAATATGGATGCCTTTATTAGTTTTGTTCGATTGGCTACCGGGTATAATATGATTTGTAGAGGCATACAATCTATTTTGTTGTCGGTATTAGGTAGCCTATATAAATTAGATATAATAGCATAGCCTACATTATGCAACAGTAACTTGCGCATATATAATAACACATGGCACAGCCCTGCGAAGCCTGCACAGTAAACCAACTTGATCATTAATCTAGTCTTATCTTTACGCTTATGAAAACATTCAATAATATGTATAGGCTATAGGCCGTCGTTTTGCCTTAATACTATAGCCTATATTCTCAAATGGCATTTAATGGCTATCCGCTGTGGGCTAAATCTCCTCGCTGACGGACCAGTATACCTTATATCATATCATATTCCTATATGTCTATAGGAATCGTGGGGCTCAAAGGTTGGGAACCCCTGCTATTATAGCCCATATCCTTTATAATGTTATAGGCTATTTTATTTACAGTTTACTCTATCAGCCTACCCAGCATGTAATACGTTCTTTGTTAGAACTCAACTTGTTATTATTTTGCGCATAGATTGCAGAAATACGGGAACGTTTTGATTCATATTTAAAAGGCTTTGACATTGTAAAACGAAATAAGTGGAATTTCGAAGTTATGTAAGCAGAATACAAGTCATATCACCCACACGATATATGCTCTGTATCCAGAGCATGTATGCTTTTTATTAATTTAAGACACATTTATTGCAAGGGTTTTGTAATACACATAAACTCAACAAATAACCTCTGTTCTCGTTGCAATGCGTTTTTAATTCTTTCTTATAGAGTAGGAAGGGGGAAGAACACTATATTGTGGGTGTTCATATGACTTGTATTCTGCTTAAAGCTTCGAAATTCCACTTATTTCGTTTAACAATGGCAAAGCCTTTTAAATATAATCAAAACATTCCCGTATTTCTGCAATCTATGCGCAAAATAATAACGAGTTGAGTTACGCGGAGCGCAGTCAGTACACCCCGTATTTTCCGATAACGCTATATATAAACCATGCTGCATTCATTTAGAAAGAAAGACCTATTATTCCAAATGCTATTTAAGATAAGATAAGATAAGATATTCCTTTATTGATCCCCTTGGGGAAATTCAGGATTTATAGGATTTTGACAATAATTACACTACTGTCGTTATTTTACAATTAACTATAATGAATTACGGGGGGTCATACAGAACACATCAGTCAAACTAATGCACGAAAGCTTATTTCCGCGTTGAAACTAATGCATGAAACTGATGAAAGCATATGCCGTCCGTCTGCAGTCTCCATATTTTACCACCGGGCGCCAGGTACGCACGGTCAGAGCTGTGCGTATATATACGCACAAAGTCAAGCACACTTTCAAATTGATAAATCCCACACTTTGCTTAGAAATGATCGTATGCACGGGTTACGCACATATCTGTACGTACAGACCATTGATAAATGAGGGCCCTGGGGTCTACCCGTCAGGAAGTCCAAGACCCACTGGCAGAGGTCATAGTTCAAGCCCAGGTCCCTGAGCTTGGCTATGGTATTGAATGCTGAGCTGTAGTCAATGAACAGCATTCTCACATAGTTTCCCTGCCTCTTGTCCAGGTGTGATGCTGCTGTGTGCAGCACATGGGCTATGGCGTCCTCCGTGGACCTGTTGGGGCGATATGCAAATTGCAGGGGGTCCAGGTTGATGGGGAGGGAGGAACAGATGTAGCCATTCACTAGCTTCTCAAAGCACTTCATGGCTATGGAGGTGAGAGCTACAGGGCGGTAGTCGTTGAGGCAAGCGGGCGTAGATTTTTTGGGTACAGGGATAATGGTGGACTTCTTCAGACAGGTGGGGATGACAGCCTGTTCTAAGGACAGGTTAAATATGTCAGTGAATACCGGGGCCAGTTGGTCGGCACAGACTTTTAGGACGCGGCCGGGGATGCCGTCCGGTCCTGCTGCCTTCCTGATATTCACTTTCTTAAAGGTCCTCCTCACCTCATGTTCTGTTAACCTGAACATTGAGTCTCCATCAGCAGTGCCCCCCCCCCTCCATTGCAGTGGTTTGTAGGCTGGTGTTGTTATTCACAGCCTCAAACCCAGTGGCGGCTGGCCACTAGGGGCGCTCGGGCGCCGACCCCCCTGTGGTTAATTCTGGTTAAAAGAGAGAAGAAGAAGAAATATTTTTTTTTGTTTTTTGTTTTATAGCCCTATAAATAATACAAACATGTTTAAAATGAATAATATTTACTCATTTTAAGTATGTTTGTGTTTCCAATGCACAATATAACGTTAATATATAAAATTAAAAATGCTCGTTTTCCTGAACAGGAAGTGACTCACTCCTGCCGCATTTCTCCTGCCGCATTTCTCCTAGCCGTATTTCTCGGCCCGGGCTAGACGCACTAGCGCTCTGAGTGCGCGTCACTGTTTCATCGCTGTATCCGTCGCAGCCAATCAGTGCGTAACGCGCTGTGCGATGAAATATGATGTTTATGATGGAAGCCGGGCGCGATTTGAAGCGGTCTAAGCAGCAGCGTCTATAATTTTTTTCTGTAGCAGCATTTTTTTCCGTAGCCGCATTTCGCGGAGACGCTCTCTCTGATTGGCCAGCGCCAGTTTCTAGGTTCTAGGTTGGTTCCTAGGTTGGTAGACTGTGTTGTTGTGATGCAGCTATTTGTCTTAGAGCGTGAAGGCAAGTTCTTTCGACGGTTAAGCTTAGGCACTCTTTCAAAGTTGGTTAAGGTTAGAGTTTGTCTTAGAGCAGGGCGATAGAACGCCAGGTAGTTTGCAGGCTGTTTGACGAGGAAATGGGCAAAGACACAGCTCTTCACAGTACTTGTTGGTTAACAACAAGCTATATGGATGCAGTGTGGACAACTGGACATGCATGGACAATGGACATCAACACAGTCTGGACAGTGGAGTGGATATACTTTATCAAGCCCTTCTGCCCTGCTGGACCACTGTGCGTTTCAACTTAACAAGGTATAGTTGCGATCTCTCTCTCTCTCGCTCTTTCTCTCGCTCTCTCTCTCGCTCTCTCTCTCGCTCTCTCTCTCTCGCTCTCTCTCTCTCTCTCTCGCTCTCTCTCTCTCTCTCTCTCGCTCTCTCTCTCGCTCTCTCTCTCTCGCTCTCTCTCTCCCTCTCTCTCGCTCTCTCGCTCTCTCTCTCTCTCTCTCTCTCTCTCTCTCTCTCTCTCTCTCTCTCTCTCTCTCTCTCTCTCTCTCTCTCTCTCTAATTTCGCCGCGGGTGGGGCATAACCACTCAGACAATGAATGGTAACTTGTTTAAAATGACAAGATATACATATGTGTTTATTATTGAATGGATCTGAGAGAGAGAGAGAGAGAGAGAGAGAGAGAGAGAGAGAGAGAGAGAGAGAGAGAGAGAGAGAGAGAGAGAGAGAGAGAGAGAGAGCTGTGCGTGTTTGTGTTGGGCTATTGGAAACGTGGTTGCATTTGACTGACTGTGATCATATATTGATCGATGGCAATGGTGATAATATTCGCCAATGCGTGCCTTGTACATGTTTGCAAAATGTTTGGTATAGCGCCCCTAGTGGAGAAGAATCCACCAGCCGCCACTGCTCAAACCTCGCATAGAAGGTATTGAGATCATTTGCTAAGGAGATGTCACTGTTCAGCTTGAGGGAGGTGCCTTTGTAATCTGGCATCGTTCTGAGGCCCTGCCACATACCTCTAGAGTCAGCCTGTTCAAACTGAAGTTAAATTTGATCCCTGTAACACCGTTTTGCCTCTATTACTGTCCTCCTTACGTTGTATCTCGCCGCCTTGTGGTCATTCATGTTGCCTGTCACAAGCCTGGCATTGTAGGCTGAGGTGCGCACTTTCAGAGCCTCATGGATGGATTTATCTACCCAGGGCTTTTGATTTGGGTAAACTCTAATTGTGGTAGAGGGGATTGTTTCTTCTACCAGAGTACAGACAAAGTCAAGCACCGTTTCAGTGTAGTCATTAATATTGGTTGTGTTATCACGGAACACACTCCAGTCTGTGCATTCTAGCGCAGCTTGGAGTGTGCCCTCTGATTCTACAGACTGCATATCTCACGTTACTACCGGGCTTGAGACTTTGTTTATACTTTGGCAAAAGAAAGATGGCGGCGTGGTCCGATTTGCCGAAAGGACTAGGAGCCTGTGCCTTGTCCCCATTCTTAAATTGCGAGTATACATGGTCTAATATGTTCTCGCCTCTGGTGGGACAGGTCACGTGCTGATAGTAATTCGGCAACACCTTTTTAAGACTCGCACTGTTGAAATCGCCCAAAACCAAAATAGCAGCGTCAACATTAGCTGTCTGAAGTTTATTTACCTCATCGTGTAGCTTCGAGAGTGCGACCCCAGTGTTTGCATGTGGTGGAATATACGCTCCGATCAGGATGATGGACGTTAACTCCCTCGGAAGAAAGAAGGGTCGGCATTTGATGGTGATAAACTCTTCTTAGCCACAAAGAAGAAGCCTGCGCCAGCAGGTGAGGTGGAGGGACGTATATGACCCGCGGCTACGACAACGTCTCTGGATGAGAAAGGGAGAACAGACGCCCCTGATGTGGTGAGGTGCCAGGCAAGAGATCTATCGTGCAGTCATAACATCTATGGGGAGGCAATGCTTTTGGAGAATTATCCGACGTTTTTCCCAATATATTTATCATTATTATCCTTCATTATTATCATGAGTAACATTTATTGTATACATTTATTGCATGAGTTAATTATTATCTGGTGCCGCCTAGTGGACGCACTTTGGAGTATGTATTGCGACTCTGAGCAGGTAAGCTGTCTCTGCGCCGGCGCGTCGCGCTATTTAAGTGACACTCTCAGTCTAGACTGTAAGGTGAAAAGCCCTGTGGGCGAACTCTTGACTGGCCAACGGTACGTAGCATTATATGCGCCGTTAATATCCGCATTTCTCTTTAATTCATATATCTAGTTATTAATTAATGCCGTTTGTTTTCCTTTCCTTTTGTATAGGTAAATAATCTATAGACTGACTAACGTCTGATTGTATGCTGACTGACTAAAATGCTGACTGAATGTACATGCTGACTATAGACCAACTACATGCAGACCAACTAATGTCTGGCTACACTATCCAGAACCGGTTGCTAAATTGTAACCTAACTATCAACAAACTATCAACAGAGGTGACTTGGTTGAACATTACCGATACCATATCGACCTCTACTAACATTATCCACTAATGCTTGGATGTAAGCTACTACCAACTATCAGCTACAAGCTAACCCCTTGTTTAATTGACCACCTGGTGATTATTGTAACAAAGGATGAATTGGATGCTGGACATCAAGGTCCAAATAAACGAACATTCTTATAAAGTCCGAATTGTTTCTATGGTTTAAGTAAAGTCATTTCGCCCACACCCTTCCAAGGGGGATATCTAGTTGACTCATTGACTGAGACTGCTAGATAATTGGACAATTATTTACCGCACGCGCCCGCTACGAGACGGGACGGACGGAACGCAGAAGGAAGTGCCGTGTGGGATACCCCTCAACGTCAAGGTGGAACCAGGACGGAGTGGATACACACGACGGGGCACATTGGAGAGGACGCGGTCAGCTCAAGGGAAGTTAAACGTTGATGTTGACTGCTTATTGGGTTGTAATCGCCGTATTCCGCCCACATGCTGGTTGCTTGAAGTGGTGGGGTCGCCGAACTCCATCCAATGTTAATGCTTAACACTAGCCATTAGCCAACCAATGCTAATACTGCTAGCCACCAATGCTAACGCTGTTAGCCAAAGACTGCTAACACTGCTAGCTGCCAATGCTTAACGCTAGCCATTAGCCAACCAATGCTAATACTGCTAGCCACCAATGCTAACGCTGTTAGCCAAAGACTGCTAACACTGCTAGCTGCCAATGCTTAACGCTAGCCATTAGCCAACCAATGCTAATACTGCTAGCCACCAATGCTAACGCTGTTAGCCAAAGACTGCTAACACTGCTAGCTGCCAATGCTTAACGCTAGCCATTAGCCAACCAATGCTAATACTGCTAGCCACCAATGCTAACGCTGTTAGCCAAAGACTGCTAACACTGCTAGCTGCCAATGCTTAACGCTAGCCATTAGCCAACCAATGCTAATACTGCTAGCCACCAATGCTAACGCTGTTAGCCAAAGACTGCTAACACTGCTAGCTGCCAATGCTTAACGCTAGCCATTAGCCAACCAATGCTCATACTGCTAGCCACCAATGCTAACGCTGTTAGCCAAAGACTGCTAACACTGCTAGCTGCCAATGCTTAACGCTAGCCATTAGCCAACCAATGCTAATACTGCTAGCCACCAATGCTAACGCTGTTAGCCAAAGACTGCTAACATTGCTAGCCACCAATGCTAACGCTGTTAGCCAAAGACTGCTAACATTGCTAGCCAAAGAATGCTAACACTGCTGGCCACCAATGCTAGCTAAAGAACAGTTCATTGACACCCATGCCTTGGCTGTGTTGAACTAAGCAACTACATTGTTGCTCCAAACGCTGTGAACATTATCATTGACACCCATGCCTTGGCTGTGTTGAACTAAGCAACTACATTGTTGCTCCAAACGCTGTGAACATTATCATTGACACCCATGCCTTGGCTGTGTTGAACTAAGCAACTACATTGTTGCTCCAAACGCTGTGAACATTATCATTGACACGCCTATGCCTTGGCTGTGTTGAACTAAGCAACTACATTGTTGCTCCAAACGCTGTGAACATTATCATTGACACCTATGCCTTGGTTGTGTTGAACTAAGCAACTACATTGTTGCTCCAAACGCTGTGAACATTATCATTGACACCCATGCTTTGGCTGTGTTGAACCAAGCAACTACGTTGTTGCTCCAAACACTGTGAACATTATCATTGACACCTATGCCTTGGTTGTGTTGAACTAAGAAACTACATTGTTGCTCCAAACGCTGTGAACATTATCATTGACACCCATGCCTTGGCTGTGTTGAACCAAGCAACTACGTTGTTGCTCCAAACGCTGTGAACATTATCATAGACACGCCTATGCCTTGGCTGTGTTAAACCAAGCAACTACGTTGTTGCTCCAAACGCTGTGAACATTATCATTGACACCCATGCCTTGGCGGTGTTGAACGGTGCAAATACATTGTTGCTCCAAACGCTGTGAACATTATCATTGACACGCCTATGCCTTGGATGTGTTGAACGGTGCAAATACGTTGTTGCTCCAGACGCCGTAAACTATACTATGAATGGATTAACCAAAGGCTGAAACGGTGCTCATTTACTCTATCCTACTTGTTCACTCTCATTGTGGCCATTTCCAGGTTTCAAGTGAGTGAAGAAACTGTAGCGGTGCTCACCAACTCTATCCTATTTGTTCACTCTCATTGTGGCCATTACCAGGTTCAAGTGAGTGAAGCGAAACTACGTTGACCCACTATACGGTCCCGTCATTATCTCCTGCTTGGAGCAGTGTCATTGTAATCACTCTGCTACACGCCAACTGTACGAACTGTGCTTCTGACTGTTAACCCCATTGTTTACTACTGCCTGCGACCAGCGACTCAGCCGCAAAAGGAGCTCCAGTTGGGGCAACGGCTGACTGGGACAAGATGGAAGGTGTAGATGTGGAAGAGCTAAAGAAGAGGCGTACTGCGGCGCAAACAGCTTTCACAAGGAGAGCCAACCAAGTAGCTGACAATGTTGACACTGCATCGCTAGCGGAGCTTGTCAACGACAAGAAAGCTCTTCAGATAGAGTTTGCGAAGCTCGTTGACATGACGGGGGATTATGTTGGAGCATTGGAGGAGGCCGACGGAACTGCGCATGCTACCGTGATGGCGACGCCACAGCAAAGAAAGACGGAAGCAAGCAGAGGAAAATGACACTAGAGAAGAAGATCTTCTCGGAGGTATGGTCCCGCTTCGTTCAACCAAAATTAGGCCCCCTTGAAGCGGAGTTTAAGGAGGCCTTGGAAGAGGCAAAGAGGCTCAGCACCCAATGGGCACCCCAAGACAAGAGAGCGTTGGAGGGGAACAAATTGGAGAGAAGACTCAACGCCTTTGAACAAATTATGAGAGAGTGGAGATACCTTCTTCCAACTCCCAACATATCTGAATTAGAGAAGCGGTACAGGCACTTGGACGAGGAAAGAGCAGCACTGATGGACAAGTGGTCGACCCTCCTAGAGCCTGGGGGAAAGGGTGACACTGGATGTGCTTATGAGGGTGAAGGGGATATAAGGACACACAACATTGAAAGGGGCGGTGAAGTAACCAGCCCACTTGATATTTCAAACGATGTTCTGCAACGTGCCGCGGAAGCTAAACCTTCCCCGTCCACAATGGCAAAAGTGAAGTCCTTCACATCCACTCGTCATCTCCTCAGCTTGACAGTAGTCAAACAGAGGGCGCTTCCAAAGACTCTCCCTTACCTTTCGGGAGCCACGAGGGGGCCCCGAAAGCAACCCATCTCCAGCTTGGAGCAAAGACCACAAGAAGTGGACCTCATGAGTATACCGACAGGAGTTCGCTCCCACGGGTAAGACAACCCGGCAGCGAACCCTATCTTTACCAGAGCGCTGACCTCGCTATCATGCCTCAGTTACGAGGTGACCACGCCACGCCATCAGGCGATGAGGGCGCAACGCGGGAAGGTCTCGCTCACCACAGAGCCCACCAGGGGGCGCGACCAAAGATAAAGCTCGCCGCCATCAATCTGCCCAGATTCTGTGGCGACAGAAGGACCTATTGGCGCTGGCGGGATAATTGGGAGGACCTCCAGGCTTTGGCCGAACCATCAGGATTGCCTGTATGCAAATTATATCACCTTCTTGACAGCGTAGAAGAGCCACTGAGAAAGAAACTCGGGCTGGATCGCTGCAGAACAGCGGACAACGTTTTCAGGCTCCTGGACAACCGCTTTGGAGACAGGAGCACAACCGCAAGTCTGATCCTCAAAGGTCTGGAAGGAGTGCCTCCAGTACGGAGTAACCAGCCTAGGCCAATGATTGACCTGGTCCAGGCAGTGGAAACCGCACTGTACGACTTAAAAGACCTTGGGATGGAGGACGTGATCAAAAACCACCTAACTGTTGCCATCATAGAGAGAAAACTGCCTATAGGCATGAGAGAGAAGTGGATCTCCTATGAGCGTGACCCCGCGAATGGCGTCACTCCCGCTAGTTACTTTGACAGACTCTTGTCATTTCTGAAAGGACAAGAAAGGATCCTCGAGAGGCTAGCACAGTTGGAGATCGGAGCCACCCACGCTGGTGAAAGACCAACCCAGCGTGAAAGGCTGAGCGACAGGGGAGGTGATAGACGGTCATTTACAAGAACGACAGCGAGCGAAGTAAGAAGGGAGCCCCAGAGGGACTCGTGCACCATGTGTGGAGAGGAAGCACATGGGAAAAGACTGTACTTCTGCCCGGCCTTCAAGAAGGCTAAACTGCTGGAAAAACGAGCCCAGGTGAAGAAAGCTGGAGCTTGCATCAAATGCCTCGCTTATCACGGGGCCAACGGCCTACAGTATGCGAGAAAAGGTTCCTCTGTAAAAAAGATGAGTGTGTAAAGGGGGGCGGCCCTGTCAACCATAATTTTCTCCTCTGCTCCAAGACACAGAGCAGGAACGAAACAACCAATGAGCCCGGTGCTCGTAAAGGGCTCCGAGGCCTTACGGCTGAGCAGGAGAAGGTGGTCACAGAGTTAAAATTGTCAACGCTCCAAATGGAAGCATTCAAGAAAGCCTTCATGAACAAAGCGACCTCCCAAGTGTACGCCAGCAAGAGCCTGTTGGACAAGAGTGGCATAAAAGAATACCCAGTCCTCATGATGCTCATGGACGTCACGACAAGAGGAGGAGACTGTGTTGGAGCGTTGATGGACCTCGCCTCCGACACCAACTATATCACACACAGAGCCACCAAGAGGCTTGGGCTGGCCGGCGAACCTATCACACTGGTCGTGTACGGTGTTGGGAAGATGGCAGTCAGAGTCGACACCACGAGGTATGTGGTGGCAATAAAAGTATGGACCCCGAAGGGGACCTTGAGAGCCCACGAGATGCTCTGCTACGGCCTTGAGGACATCGCCAAAGTAGATAGAGTGGTGAGCTCCGAGAGGCTAGAAAAGTTTTTCCCATGTGTCAAGCCAGGAGATTTGACCCGGCCTGATACAATTGATCTGCTCATTAGCACCCGGGAAGGTCGCCTGGCCCCACAAAGAATGGAGAGAGCCGGTGATCTGGTGCTATGGGACGGCCCACTGGGCAAAACTGTGAGCGGTGCGCATCCGGACCTCTTCGAAGAAGTAAAAATGACCATGCGTCATTCGTTGACCCACTTCGCACGCTCCATGGGAACAACCATCACGAGAAAATGCAAAAACCTCACGGTAGACTTAACCAAGAGGAAAAGCATGAAAGAAGCAGTAACTGCCACAAGCAACAAGGAAGTCTTCGACTGGCTGAAATGGGACAGCATCGGAGCAGCCTGTGACCCCGTCTGTGGGGGATGTCGCTGTGGCAACTGTCCTCCTGGAGGAAAGGAGATGACACTGGCTGATGAGCGGGAGCTAGAGATCATCAAGGCTGGCTTGACCTTCAAGGAGAAAGAATCGCACTATGGGGACTCCCACTGGGATGCAAAGTACCCCTGGAAGGAACAACCAGCATCTCTCCCTAACAATCGCCGAGCTGTGGAGTCGACCTTCCTCAGGACAGAGAAGCGCCTTGAGAAGGATCTTTCATGGAAAGTCGCCTATACTAGGCAAATCCACGAAATGGTGGAGAGAGGAGCTGCCGTGAAACTAACTAGGTCTATGATGGACCAATGGAAAGGAGCAGTATGGTACGTGAGTCACTTGACCGCACCGAACCCACACTCCGTCACCACTCCAGTACGAATTGTCTGGGACAGTAGCCAAGAATACAGAGGTGTAAGCATGAACAATATCCTACTGAAAGGTCCTGATGTGCTGAACCAAATCCGTGCAGTACTCCTCAGATTCCGAGAGGGAGAACATGCAGCCATCGGTGACATCAAAAAGATGTATAACTCAGTGTGGCTTGAGGAGGAGGAAGTTCATGTACACCGTTTTCTATGGAGAGACTCACCGCAAGACGAGATAGAAGATTACGTCGTCGTCAGGGTGAACATGGGAGACAAGCCGGCCGGATGTATTGCCCAAGTCACTATGCGAGAGACCGCATACCTCCCTCGGTTCTCCCATCTAACAGAGGAAAGATCTGTCATCGTGGACAACAGCTACGTGGACGATCTCCTCGTATAACACAATGACTCTCACAGACTGGAAGAGATCCTTCAAACCCTGGGTCCGATCTGGTCACAGTGGGAGGCATGACACCCCAGAGACCAAGCCAGAGACACTAGTTCTACCGAACCAACTTAAGGATGAAGATAACAAGGCTTTGGGAGTCGGCTACCTTGTTCAGATAAGCTCTTCGTAATGGCATCCATCAACTTTTCCCGGAGAAGGCAAAAGATGAGGATGGAAGCAGATCTAGCCGAAGAAAATATCATAGAGAGGACGCCTAACCCTCTGACACGCTGAGTCCTACTCAGCCAAGTCGCAGGACTGTATGACCCGATTGGTCTCGCAACTCCACTCAAGCAGAAGGGAGTGATCCTAGTGAGAAGAGCATTCCAGGAGGCTGGAAAAATTACCAAGGACACTTGGGACCAGCCACTATCAGAGGAGCTCCGAGAGAAAGCAGTGGAGTTGTTCAAGGAATATGCTCGCCTGAGCCGCGTCACATTCCCAAGAAGTATCACGCCTGCCGGCTGGTTGGGCAAGCCATGGGGGATCACGTTCTCAGACGGGAGCTGTGATTCCTATGGCGCAGTACTGTATCTACGATGGGAGACGTCTGGGGGAGCAGTTGCCCGGCTAGTGGAGTCAAAAGCGAAGCTGGCCCCTCTTGACCTTAGAGGTGATCCAGTAAAGGCGGAAATCTGCAGGGCGGTGTTCGCATCCCGTCTAAAAAAATTTGCTTAAACATGGAAGAATCAAAATCGAAAGATGGTTCCACTTCATCGACAGTCAGACGGTGCTGGGAGCCATCCAAAGAGAAAGCTATGTGTAACTGAGGGGTACAATTCCCTGACTGTATTGAGAGTATGGTATTATTAAACCACTACTTAGTTATGTACTTTAATTACTGGCCATACAGTACATGAATATATATGGTGAACACCCACACAAGAATACGGCAATGACACATAAAGTTCTATTTAGAGGATATTTATTATTATCAGAGCAAGCAACGTTAAGTTACAGATTGAGAATTATACTCGCGCTTGTAAGGCGAAGAACACACGTAAAGTAGGTCAAGAGCGTAAGTCAATGAGAATAGTAAGATGGGTCTAAACTGACGCCACCTGTAGCATAGCAATTACATAAGGCACACTAGTACCAGCTGGAGACACTGGGGGGTTCCCTCCGGGTGTAGGCCGGCAGGGTAGAGGAATGTTCGGGTGCAAAGTCTGGGTCAACGAGGAATAAAGAAGCTCCAGCTACGGGAGCCAGTGCAGTACTCCCTTGATCCGTAGACAAAGCAACAGCTATAATCCAGTATGCTCGACAGCATGGATGAAAGCTAGCCAGCCTCCTCCTAGAGGCCACTGCTCCCCAGAGCTACTCGGAGAGGATTCTGCGTGGCAGTGCGGCCCTGACTTCCTCGCCTACCCCGAAGAGGAATGGCCAATGAAATCAGCCTCAGAGGTATCTACCGCTGCGAGAGACGCAGTAAGTAGGCTTCAAAGAAAGGCCTTCACAGTTGCTATCACAAGAGCGCAAGCAAAGACAATGCTTCCCCTTGCCAGCTCAGGGGAAGAGAAGAAAACAGCCACAAAAGAAGAATCAGATATCATTATCTCGCCAAACAGAAGCCCCAACAAACTTTGGGGCGGGGCTCTCGTAGGCCAGATAAACCCAAGGAGATACAGTTCTCTCAAGACACTCTGCAATGGCGTCGGCTTCATCCGAAGGGCACTGAAGTTCTGGGCGACAGTAAAAACCCGGAAGGCCCAAACGACGAAAGCAACCCGTTTGCCAACCCACACATTGTTAAAGTGGGAGGCATTAACTGTAAACGAACTGCAAAGCGCATTCAGAGAACTATGCCTGGCCGCACAGGAAGGCGCAGAATTCCCCGTGACCACACTAGACAGACTTGTGGTCCACAAAGAGGAGGACTCCAAACTCTTGCTGTGCCACGGCAGAGTTCAAGCCATGGCCAAAGAATGGCCTGGGGTGCCCTTACTTCCCTACAGGGAATGGGTGAGCATCCTCCTGGCAGAGGAAGCTCACAGGGCAAACCATGAGGGCATTGCAGGAACCCTCTTGCGCATGAGAGATAAAGCCTGGGTTGTGCAGGGGCCAAGAGTAGCCCGAAGCACAATTGACTAGTGTATACACTGCCGAAAGAACAAGGCAAAAATGTGCCGTCAAATCATGAGCGAACTCCCCCCGGAGCGCACAGAGCCGGCCGCACCATTCGAGTATACCACGTTGGACCTCTTTGGTCCCTACACAATCAAAGACTCAGTGAAAAAGAGAACAAGTAAGAAAGCCTGGGGCGTAGGTTTCTGCTGCATGGCATCCAGAGCAATACATGCCGACATAGTGGAAGACCTCTCGACTGAAGGTTTCCTAAAAACATTCCAACGCTTCACTGCATTGAGAGGCCTTCCTAAGAAGCTCTGGTCCGATAAAGGGACTAATTTCGTGGGAGCAAAGCCAGCGCTGGAAGAACTTTATAAGTTCCTAGCAAATATCGACAATAACAAAGTACAGAAGAAAGCCGCAGAGTCTGGTACAGATTGGATTTGGGTGTTCCACCCCGCTGACTCTCCTCATAGGAATGGTGCGGCTGAAGCAGCTGTGCGAGTATTGAAGAGAGCACTAAGCAGCATAGGCGAAGAAGGGAGCCTTACGGCCCTGGAGTTCCAAACCCTCCTATACCTAGCTGCCAATCTATCAAATGAGAGGCCTATTGGCGCCAATGCCCAGCTTCGGGATGGCACCATTGAGGTCATCACCCCCAACACTCTCCTACTGGGACGTGCAAGGCCCTGTGGAGACCCCAGAGGTTTCGAGTCCGCTAGCTACCCCTTCGTCCGTCTGAGAACAATCCAGATTGAAGTGGACAGGTTCTGGAAACGATGGAGCCAGCTGGCGGGACCAGAACTCTTCGTCCGAAAAAAGTGGCACACTCCCGCTAGGAATGTCACTGAGGGGGACCTGGTCTGGCTTGCGGACCAGAACGCACTCTGAGGCCAGTTTCGACTGGGCCAAGTGATAAAGACTCACCCTGACCCAAAGGGTGTCATCAGGGACGTGGAAGTAAGGACTTGCCATAGCCTTCCCGTTACCGCCGGTCATCCCAAGCGTGATCGTCAAGTCGGGGTGTGCCCCACCACCGTCCTCCACAGGGACGTCAGGAGGTTGGTGGTACTTCTACCATTCGCGGAACAATGACCAAAAAAGGACGTTGAAAGTCGCCTTGTTTCTGGCAAAAAAGGACGTTGAAAGTCGCCTTGTTTCTGGCACAAATGACGTCGAAAGTTGCCTGTTTCTGGCACAACGAAGGACGTCGAAAGTCGCCTGTTTCTGGCACAAAGAATGACGTCGAAAGTCGCCTGTTTCTGGCGCAAAGGACGTCGAAAGTCGCCTGTTTCTGGCACAAAGAAGGACGTCGAAAGTCGCCTGTTTCTGGCACAAAGAAGGACGTCGAAAGTCGCCTGTTTCTGGCAGGATGGAGGACGTGAAGAATCACCCGATGCCGATGGAACCTGAGTAGTTTTCGCGGGAGCCGCTTGTGCTACCACCGTAAATGCGGCATAGTTTAATTCTTCGTGCCCCTGTAAGGAAATAATAATAATATAGACCGGGATCACTTGTATAGTTTGAATAGTTTTAGGAGCCTGACGTTCAGAAAACTAAGTGGGAGGTGGAGAATTATCCGACGTTTTTCCCAATATATTTATCATTATTATCCTTCATTATTATCATGAGTAACATTTATTGTATACATTTATTGCATGAGTTAATTATTATCAGGTGCCGCCTAGTGGACGTGTCGCGGGTGGGGGTATAGGGGTATCTGTATGGGGGGTGTATATACCTGCGGGAGCCAAAGAGGAGGACGTGTCCCGGGATGGTCTGGAAGAGGACCTAAAGGCATACCTGGCTGATGGAAAAGGCAAGTGAATATCAGCTGATAATGATATGTGAAGTACTTTCGCTGTACTGCACCATGCTGTCCCTGTTGTTTTGTGTAGACGGAGTGGAGTCCAGGAGGTCCTGACGGGAGCGGAGAGAGCCATCTTGGGAGGATGGTGATTTTGTGCAGACGACAGCTACAGCAGGCGAGTGCAGGACCACCAGGGGGGGGTAGCGTATGTAAACGGTATACAGGCTACACATGTGTGCCCTCTTCTTCTTAGGCAGCTGGGGAGCGTCGTTGGAGGGAGCGCAAGGTGATTGGCTGGCTGGCGTGACGGGGGCGGTGCCCGGAAGTGCTGGCGCTACTGAAAGGAGAATCAATGACGGACAGTGGCAGAACGAAAACAGGAGTCAAGAGGACGGTAGCAGAGGACGCAGGGCTGCGAGGACACACAGCTCTTTTTGTGTTTTTACCTTTCCTCCAGTGGAACCAGTTCATAGCGGCGACTGCGGTGTTTCCTCCAGAGTGGAAACGAGTGGAGCTTCAGACCGGAGGGACATTATCGCCACACCGGGCGCCGTGAGTAAAGAACACAAGACAGTAGAATACGTGCCTAAACAAACGAACTATTTTCCCGAGTGGTAAATGAAGACATAGACGAACGGTGACTGCATTTGAATTAGGAATATTATTAGTGGCGTGAAGCTGAAGATTATCGGAACGGCATACAGTAAAGCCAGTAATACTGTCGAAGACGGGAACCTAGTATTGTGGATTCTCCATCCTCTGTGAACTACCTTTTCTCTCTTTTCTAAATCATATGGAGGATATCTAATCCATTGTGCATTGTGACGAACCCGTGAACGGGGGGAACTTTGCTCTTACTGACTGTGCCTTTCATTACAGGCGGAAGGACATTATTGCACGCCTGGTGCTTGGAGGGCCTAAAACACCCCAGTACAGACCGAACAGTTTTTAGCCCGAAGCCGAGAGGGGCTACGGGAGCGGAAGGAGGTGGCGTCATTCCGGCCCTCAGCTTCGGGCCCCGGTTATCATTAACCTTTTTTTTGTATTGTTTGTAACTCAGCGCTTCCACTGCCCCAGACCTAGGTTAGGATATTGGAGGAGTATTCTAGGCCTGGTCACAACCCCTAGCGGTGAACAACACCCACTATCCTATCCAAACCCCCTTAATTTACCGTGTGAACACTTAGTGTGTATTTATCTACCTATATTCTCCCTAAATCATTTGCCGTGGCTCCCAGAGGGATAGTGTGATATCGATGATGTGATTCCTCCTTTTAAACTACCTTAGGCTTAAGAGGCGTGGGTCTTTTAAATAGTGTCCTGGGTATGACGTAAAAAGACATCCGGCGAAGAGGCTTCGGCCCGGGGACCAGAATGAGGTTACCCCTTAGATCCGCTACCTCCAGGTCACTCCCTAGCCAAGAGTGTAGCACCTGAAAGGCTCCCCACCTGGGGTTACAGGTAGGTCAACGGCGGACCAGGAATGGGAAGGCGGAGGAACCAAGAACCTGCTGCCTTGCAGTGCCATTGGTTTGGCAAAGGCTAGAGATGGTGTCTCGACAAAAAATACTGGATTGGTAGTTCTGGGCAGTGTTCGAATTATGAGGGGACCAATGGGGGCTCAGCCCCCATAGCTATAGTCTGAGCCCCCATAGTCAAGACCCCCTGGTCTCTCAAAAAAATTATATAATTTTTTTTTTTTTTTTTTTTTATGTACGAATTAGTATTATTTATGCTACCTAAATAAATTGTTAATAGATCATATTTTTCTTTTCAGTTTTTAAAAGAACAGAGTAATTAATGTTGTGGAATAGGCTGCATTTCACCTCCAAGCCGCTATGTGTCGCCCATGAGCGTCGCCCCATAAGTTTAACGCTACTCCAACCTAGTGAAGAAGAAGCAGCTGATGTAAACAGAAGGCTGCCGGTCCGTCTGTGTCCTGCAGGCTGCAACTGAAAACATAAACACTGGGTGCTCCAGTAGCACACCATGTTACCGCGCTCGCGCGGGACTCCGTGCTGCGTCACGGATCTGGTTGACTCCGAGTTCGATTCCCGGACTCGCCGTCATTTGCCGAATGTCTCCCCCTGCTCTCTCTCCCGTTTCACCCTACAACTGTCGGTCATGCTTGACCAGAAAAGCGATAAACGCTAAAAAAATAAAGTTTAAAAAAAAAGAAAACATAAACACTAAACAGTACGCCACATGCCGCCAAAAAAAAGGCTCAACCCGCCGCAAGGCTGTACAAAGCTGGACAGCTTTGGTTTTATAAAAAGGCCAAAGACTGACGCTGTTAGTGCAGCAGCTAGCAGAACTACTGTCACTGAAGTTGACACTGCTAGTGCTAGTATTAGTGTTAGCTCTGCTGCTCCTGTGCGCAGTGCACCTGTTATTGTTACCGCGCCGTTTGCCACTGCCAGACCCGAGTCTCCACCACTAGACCTGGACTGCGCTGCTACTCAACCACCACAATGCTGGGGTCCGAGTCAGTGGAACTTTTGGAAAAATAAATATAGCTGGTTATTTGCCAAGGAGGGATGCATTGGCTGCCTTCCATGTAAAAACGCCAAGATATTGTTAAATAAATCATTTGGAGCCCATTTGGCAGAGCAGTGGATGAATGGGACTGTGACTAGCTCTCAGAGCAAGAAGTTGAGGAAGAAAATATACTTGCACAGTGATAGCGTTGCTCATAAGCAAGCTATAGAAATAGAAAGTCAAAACCAGAAGGAAGTGCTTCCAAGAAAAGTGAGCAAAATCACATCTGCTTTGCTCAAGGAGACAGCCAAGTTCATTCAGGGCAGCATATACTGTCGCTAAAGAAAGGTTGCCTTATACCAAATTGAACCCCCTTATGACACTTAATGAGTTGAACGGTGCGACAGTCGGGCCAGCTCACCGATCTGATCATTCTTGTGCACAGATCATAGAGCACATTGCCACAGAGATGAAAAAAAATGTGTTTCTCATGTCAAATCGCAGGATTCACGTATCAGTATAACACTGGATGAAAGCACAATTCATGGAAAAGCTTACATGATAATTTATGTCAGATGTGATGTCACTGGGGATGGAGATGTGGACAATGTTTTTCTTGACCTTGTTGAACTTGATCAGGGCACAGATGCAGAGTTGCTTGATTACCTGTGCACATTTGTTTATAACATTATTTATTTTGATTTATACAAGTATGAAGAGTTTATCGCCGGCCACTAGAGGGCAGCTTTTATGTTCATTTTATTATCAGATGATAATGTTACTTACTGTTGTTTTTTTCCATTCGATTATTTTGTTAGTTTTTGATTTATAAGTGCAGAGACAAATAAATGTTAATTCAAGTTCATACATTTTGTCTCATTTTTCAAATAAAATTTTTGAAATCAGATGCAAAATGCAAATAAGTAAATATGGCATTATATATCCGAGGTGAGTAAGAAAATGAACAAATATTGATGGTTAAGAATGAGACTGAATAATGACATCACACAATAGTCTAATGATTAGACTGTTGTGTGATGTCATTATTACTTAGTATTAGACAAATTCTAATGAGATATTCCTCTAAATATGACTTCGAAAACAGCCACAATTTCAGGAAAATAATAGTAAAAAAAATATTCAGGGGGCCCCCATAGCTCTCAGATGATAATTCGAACCCTGGTTCTGGGGGCCTGCCGACTCCTATCAGCCCCCTTTTGGAAATCATGAGTACAACCCAAACAAAAACCGCTACTGGTAAACGGAGAAATGTCTGCCCTAATCAAGACATTTGTTCTACCCGGTGGATTGAGTGTGAGAGAGCAGGCACCTTTGTACCGTCAACAAGTGACTGCTCTACCTTCTGGAAAGTGGGAACCTGGAATGTGAGGAGCCTGCGAACACCTGGAAAATTGGCGAATGTCCTACAAGAGATGGATACTATGGGGATAGATATATTGGGAATTGCTGAAACATTTTGGAGAGGTGAAGATGACTTTAGATAAAACTGCTCCTTGAAATAATCAATAGATGGGCAGAGTATGTGGAAACACTATACAAAGACCAGAACAGAACATCAGACACAGGAATTAGTCTAGAAGAGATAGAAAAAGTCCAGATCACGAAAAAAGAAGTTGAAGAGGCTGTGAAGTCACTGGCCACGGACAGATCGCCCGGCGAGGATGAGATCCCTGCTGAACTGATTAAGAACTCTGGTGACCGATGCATCAAGCTCCTTGTGAAACTGATAAACAACATCTATAACTCAGGAAATATTCCAAATTATTTCCTAAAATCAATGTTCATTCCGATCCCAAAGACCGGAAGAGCCACAGAATGCAACAATTACAGGACTATCAGTTTGATATCTCATGCATCAAAAGTACTCCTGAAAATCATCAAGAACAGAATAGAACCCATAATTGAACATCAGCTCTCGGATAGCCAAATGGGTTTTCGCAAAGGAAAAGGAACAAGAGATGCAATCTGCCAACTCAGAATCATTGGTGAAAAATCGATAGACCAACAGAAGAAGCTGTATATTTGCTTCATCGATTTCACGAAGGCCTTCGACAGAGTTGAACATACAACATTGATGAGAACAATGGAAGAATTCAAAATACCAGTTTCTGACCGAAGAATAATTGCCAACTTATACTGGAGGCAGAAGGCTAATGTTAGAATAGGAAAGGAGAAATCAAGAGACTTCCCGGTGGAGAAGGGTGTAAGACAAGGATGCATCTTGTCCCCTGTACTCTTTAATATGTACAGTGAATCACTGATGAAAAAAGGTCTGAGAGGAGGGAAAGGAGTAAAACTTGGCGAAGAGAACATCACCAATATAAGATACGCGGATGACACTGCTATAGTCTGTAACTGTCAAGAAGATCTACAGGACATGATGAATAAGCTGAATGTCGAATGCAAAAACTATGGAATGTCACTAAACACAAAGAAAACTAAAGTAATGATCATTGAAAAAACACCAGGAACTGTTTGTAAAATACAGGTGGATGGAGAAAAACTTGAACAAGTGAAGGAGTACATGTACCTTGGAAGCTGGATCAGTGAAGGTGGAAGAGCTAACATGGACATTAAGAGAAGAACCGGAATTGCAAAGGGCGCATTCTGGAACCATAAAGAATTATTGAGAAGAAACATAAGTTGGAAAACGAAGACCAGGATTTTGGAAACGTATGTTATGTCAGTCTTTTCATACGGAGCAGAAGCATGGACGCTGAATGAAGAGGCAAAGAGGATGATAGACTCTTTTGAAATGTGGACACTGAGGAATGCTGAAGATAGCATGGAAGGATAAGATCAAGAATGAGGAGGTACTGAGAAGAGCGGATATGCAAGGGGGACAGCTGCTGGAGAGGTTGAAAAAGAGAAAGATGGAGTTGTGCGGGCATGTTCTGAGAGGATCCAGCGGGGAGATGTTCAAGAAGGTGGTGATGGGGAAGGTGGATGGAAAGAGAGGAAGTGGAAGACCAAGAAGAGGCTGGGTAGACGATGTCTGTGATTGGAGTGGAGTGAGAGGCGGAGTCACAGAGTTGGAGAGAAGAAGTGGGGACAGAATGGGTTGGAGAGTGATAGGCAACCTTCGGAACGAAGAAGCCACCTAATGATGATGAACCGACCAGTTATTTATATCAAAATATAACCTTGTATTAAACTATCTATTTTTATGCAATAAAAGCTTTCTTACTGTTTCTCGGCGCATTCTCCCGTGTCTGTTTGTGGTCCTGGGGAAATTCATGGTGGTAGGTCGGCTGGCCCTTTGGGAAGAGTATCCGTGCATGTGCACACCTTAGCCTTAGACCTGGATGCTTCCTGTGGGGGTCAGGTGACATATTTTGGCGTAGTCGGTAGGATTTCCCCATAGTCCACAGCAAACATGGTCGATGAGAATGTTAGAGAAGCGGGGATGCGAGCAGTCATGATGCCCTGGTACTTGGGGTCGCATTGGGTCCCTAAATTTAGTGGAGAACTGGGGACCACTAAATATAGTCAATGGCTAACCCAGGTCGAGGCCTTTTTGCGAGCACAGACATTGCCCTCCCCACAGGGAATAGATTTCCTGTTTAGCTCCCTTGATGGCCCTGCACATAGAGAAGCCATGCTCCTCTCAGCCACTATTAAAGCTTCCCCTAAGGAAGTAATCAGGGCGTTAACCCTAAAGCACGGAGACCATAGGTCTTCTGATATCCTTCAAGAAGGTTTTTTTTGTTGTAGGCAGGCGGAGAAGGAAGGGATAGAGGAGTTCACCCTGCGCCTTAGAGAGTGCCTGTACCTATGGAGGGTTAGTGACCCAGATGGGGCAGGGGAGGAAAATAAGAGGCTGAGGGGCGCAGTTCACTAAAGGCCTCCGGGAAGGCCTTATCAAGCGCGAACTCCTGCGCCACCTGAGACGGAACCCAGAGGCAACTTTTGAGGAGGTTCGGCAAGAAGCAAGCTCCATTGAGCGGGAGGAACGAGCGTCCACTGAGGTGGCGGCGGCTTGCCAGACCCGAGCTGCCCCAGCTATCCCACCTCCCGGCGTCGAAGCAGTATCCCAGAGCGGCCTACAACAGCTGAAAGACTCGCTACGGGTGGAGCTACAGAGGGAACTACGTGACCAGGTGACACTGCTGGGGAGCACCCTTGCCGAGGAAATACGGAGCCAGATGTGGGGTTCTGGACCTGGACCCGAGTCAGCCCAGAGGTGGGAACAGCCAGGCCCTTCAGCTAGACCCTCTGCACAGCCGCGCCGACGCCCTGACAACCGGAAGCCGCGAAACTACCAGTGGGATGAACAGGGTCGGCCGATCTGCAAGAACTGCGGGGAGGCGGGACATATTGAGAGGTACTGCACGCGTAGGACCACACTTCCCCCGGATTTTCAACAGTCCCGGTCACTACAGGGCAAGTGACCGGTTCAGAAGGTACGACGGAGGCCCTACAGAGACCAACCATGGTGGGTCGCTGTCCCGAGATAGAGGTCCTGATTAGGGGTAAGAAGATACCTTGTGTGCTGGACACGGGTTCACAGGTGACTATGTTTGGCAAATCATTCTTTCAGCGCCATTTCGGGGGCGAAGGGTGGAGGACTACCCTGGCTGACCCTGCGAGCGGCTAATGGGCTACAAATTCCATTTGTGGGCTACGTGGTTCTGGACTTTACCATCGGCGGTATTGAGGTACTGGGTCGGGGAGTAGTGATTGTAAACGATGACTGTATTAGTACGGAATATGGGTTGTTGGGCATGAACGTTATTTCAGAATGTTGGGAGGGCATATTTCAGGGGGGACACCCGGGGCGGGAAGCTTTCATCTCCACTGTTCCTCCAACGGCCCGGAGGGTGTGGGAAAAGGTGTTTAACCTCTGTCAGCAGGTACAGAGCACCCCCCCAGCTGATGTGGCCAGTGGCACAGCTAGACTGCGGCGGTAGGCCCCTGTCCTGGTGCCTCCC
Source organism: Notolepis coatsorum (assembly GCF_963971535.1). Lineage (NCBI taxonomy): Eukaryota > Metazoa > Chordata > Actinopteri > Aulopiformes > Paralepididae > Notolepis > Notolepis coatsorum. The sequence goes on from NC_140174.1 coordinate 62,684,810, forward strand.
GAGTCGGAGATCATGGTATGGGCAGAGGTTAGTCCACGGATGAGTCGTCTGGACTGCCCGGTGTTAGTGGAAGACCACACTGACCTGGTGGTAGGAGAGCGTGGCTGGCGAGTGGCTCGATCCATCAGCTGGGTACGGGGGGGTAAGGTGCCATTGCGTATTTGTAACCCCCACCTCTCCTCTGTGCTTATCCCCCAGCGGTGCTCCCTGGCCACAGTGTCCTTGGTCCCCCTGCAGGATATCCATGGGACCAACCAGCTGATTCTGAGGGACACCGGCCCTGGGGTGGTAGAAGTGGACGTGCGTCGAGTGGCTGAATCCCCCCTTGCCGACCATCCGGCCCTAGATCTGAGAGGAGAGGGACTGACCGGAGACCAAGAGGCTAAGCTCGCGGCCCTGCTGCACCGATGGACCCATGTATTCGCTGCACATGAGGAGGACTTCGGACGTACCAAGGTGATTCAACATAATATCCCCACTGGAACCGCACCACCGATTCGGGAGAGGTACCGTCCGATTCCACCCAAGCTATACGCAGAGCTGAGGACGCTGCTGCAGGGGATGGTCGACAGCAAGGTGGTATGCGAGAGCTCCAGTCCATGGGCGGCCCCAGTGGTGTTGGTCCGCAAGAAGGATGGATCCTGGCGCTTCTGCGTAGACTACCGGAAGCTGAACGCTGTGACCCACAAGGATGCATACCCGCTGCCCCGGATCGAGGAATCGTTGACCAATCTGACCCAGGCGACCTGGTACAGCACCCTGGATCTGGCCAGTGGGTATTGGCAAGTGGAAGTGGCGCCGGAGGACCAGGAGAAGACAGCCTTCGCCACACCACTGGGGTTGTACCAGTTCGAGCGGATGCCCTTTGGTCTGTGCAATGCCCCCGCCACCTTTCAACGATTGATGCAGCGTTGCCTGGGTGGTCAGGTGAATGACCATCTCCTCATATACCTGGATGACGTGATCGTCTATTCCCCCGACTTTCAGAGCCACCTGGATCATCTCGAGATGGTGTTCCATCGCCTGCAGGAGCATGGTCTCAAACTCCAGCCAGGGAAGTGCAGGTTGTTCCACCGGGAGGTGAGGTACCTGGGACATATCGTCAGCGGCCAGGGGGTGGCAACGGACCCAGAGAAGACTCAGGCCGTCCGCAGCTGGCCTGTGCCCACCACGGCCAAACAGGTGAAGTCATTCCTGGGATTCGTGGGGTACTACAGGCGGTTCGTCCCTGGCTTTGCCCGGATCGCCGCCCCTCTTAACCGACTGCTCCAAGGCACTGCTGGACGACCATCTGCACCAGTGACCTGGGCGCTGCCCTGTCAGCAGGCATTTGAGGAGCTGAAGAGGAACCTGTTGGAGGCCCCCATCTTGGCCTTCGCTGATTACGGCCAGCCGTTCAGGCTCTATACGGATGCCAGCTTGGAGGGGCTGGGAGCAGTCCTGGGACAGGTGCAGGGGGGCCAGGAGCGGGTCATCGCCTACGCCAGCCGTGGCCTGTCCCAGACCGAGCGCAACGACCAGAATTACAGCTCCTTCAAATTGGAACTGCTGGCTTTGAAGTGGGCAGTGACCGAAAAATTCAAAGATTACCTCTGGGGGGCCCAGTTTACTATCTTCACGGACAACAATCCGCTGGTGCATCTGGAAACGGCCCGGCTGGGGGCACACGAGCAGCGCTGGGCAGCCCAGCTCGCGAACTACTCCTACGTAATCAAGTACCGGCCAGGGGCTGTCAATCAGAATGCCGATCTATTGTCTCGGTTGCCAGAGACGGGGAACACGGTGGTCCAGGCAGTGGAAGGACGGGACCCGCTGGAGAAGGAGGCGGAGGAAGCTGCGGACACGGAGGCGGCAGCCACGGAGGCACGGGACTGGAAACAGAGCCAGCAGGGGGACCCGGACCTGCGACAAGTCCATCAGTGGCTGACCCAGGGGGCACCGCCACCTCCAGACCGCCGTCATCCCTTGTGTCCGGGCCTACGAGGTCTGCTGGCCGAGTGGGAGTGCCTGAACCTCCACAGAGGGCTTATTGTGAGGAGAGGGGTGGAGCCTGATACCCATCTGACCACTGACCAGCTGGTTGTACCTCTCAGTCGGGCCAAGGGTCTCTGGAAAGACTATCATCAGGCCGCTGGCCATTCTAGTGCCGAGAAGGTACTCTCCTTGCTGCGGCGACGGTTCTTCTGGACAGGCATGAGCAAGACAGTGCAGCTCTGAACCAAGGAGTGCCCCACGTGTGCAGTCAGCAAGGCCGGACCAGAACAACGGGCGCCTCTGAGCTCTATCCGGAGTAGCTACCCATTTGAGGTAGTGGGTTTGGACTATCTATCCTTGGGCCGGCCGGGCGATGTCTATCCCTACATCCTGGTGATGACTGACCTGTTCTCTCGCTACGCCTTTGCCGTTCCCACCAAAGATCAGACGGCGTCCAGCACAGTCAAGGCGCTATGGACAATGCTGATCCAACCCTTTGGGTGTCCGGAACGGTTTTTGACGGATCAGGGGGCTGCGTTTGAGTCCCGGCTGATGCAGCAGTTGTGTGACATGTATGGGTGCGTGAAGAGCCGCACGACTCCGTACCACCCTCAGGGCAATGGGGCCTGTGAGCGCTTTAACCAAACGCTGCTCTCTCTACTGGGCTCCCTCGACCCCGACATCCAACCAAACTGGCACCATCAGCTTCCATACCTTGTCCAAGCCTACAATAATGCCATACACGCAAGTACCGGTATGACTCCTCATTTTGTAGTGTTTGGTCGCCATGCCAGGTTGCCAGTGGACTTGATAAAAGATGTCTCACCCCCGCAATGGAGAGCCACCCTGGAGGGATGGGTTCAGGGCCATCACCAGAGACTGACGGAGGCCTACGAGCGGGTACAGGCGAATGTGACCAAGAGGCAGCGGTGGGACCAGGCTCGTTATGACCGAGGGGCGCGAGCAGTACCCTTGCTACCGGGAGAACGGGTCTTGATAAGGAACTTTCGTCGGCGGGCCCAGGGGAAGTTGGCACCCCGGTGGGTACCCAGACCCCATGTGATTATCGGACAGCCCCGACCCGACCAACCCGTGTATCTGGTTCGGCCGGAGGGTCAGGAAGGGCCTGGTCGCACCCTGCATCGGAACAATCTCCGGCCCTGTCCAGCGGGGGTGCCCTCATACCCTGATGAAGTGCTGGAGGGACCGGCAGAAGGTGGGGCCCCCCTTGAAATCCAGGGTCTCCACTTCCCCTTCCTGCCGCTCCCAGCGACCGGCCAGGGCGGTTACATCCTCCCGGTCCCAGAGCTTCACTTTGGCCCTGCTGTACCGAGACCTGCGGAGGAACCCCCGTTACCTGTACAGCTGGAGGCAGCCGAGGCTGCAGTAGTCCCCCTGGAGGTGATACCACCTTGACGATCCCGGCGCCTGGAGTCAAGTGGGGGACCTGTCGGTCCTGAGGAAGGAGGTCCTGGAGAGGTGGAGGTACCTGTCAATCCTGAGGAAGGAGGGAGCAGCCGAGGGAATGGAAGGGCCGAAGCCGGGCCTGCAGTGGTCCCCCTGGAGGCCAGACCGCCTCGACGATCCCGGCGCAGCAACTTGGGCAAACCCCCCATCCGCTTGGTCCAGCTGTGATGGCCGGGACAGCCATCGAAATAGGGGGGGGGGGAATGTCGCGGGTGGGGGTATAGGGGTATCTGTATGGGGGGTGTATATACCTGCGGGAGCCAAAGAGGAGGACGTGTCCCGGGATGGTCTGGAAGAGGACCTAAAGGCATACCTGGCTGATGGAAAAGGCAAGTGAATATCAGCTGATAATGATATGTGAAGTACCGTCGCTGTACTGCACCATGCTGTCCCTGTTGTTTTGTGTAGACGGAGTGGAGTCCAGGAGGTCCTGACGGGAGCGGAGAGAGCCATCTTGGGAGGATGGTGATTTTGTGCAGATGACAGCTACAGCAGGCGAGTGCAGGACCACCAGGGGGGGGTAGCGTATGTAAACGGTATACAGGCTACACATGTGTGCCCTCTTCTTCTTACGCAGCTGGGGAGCGTCGTTGGAGGGAGCGCGAGGTGATTGGCTGGCTGGCGTGACGGGGGAGGTGCCCGGAAGTGCTGGCGCTACTGAAAGGAGAATCAATGACGGACAGTGGCAGAACGAAAACAGGAGTCAAGAGGACGGTAGCAGAGGACGCAGGGCTGCGAGGACACACGGCTCTTTTTGTGTTTTTACCTTTCCTCCAGTGGAACCAGTTCATAGCGGCGACTGCGGTGTTTCCTCCAGAGTGGAAACGAGTGGAGCTTCAGACCGGAGGGACATTATCGCCACACCGGGCGCCGTGAGTAAAGAACGCAAGACAGTAGAATATGTGCCTAAACAAACGAACTATTTTCCCGAGTGGTAAATGAAGACATAGACGAACGGTGACTGCATTTGAATTAGGAATATTATTAGTGGCGTGAAGCTGAAGATTATCGGAACGGCATACAGTAAAGCCAGTAATACTGTCGAAGACGGGAACCTAGTATTGTGGATTCTCCATCCTCTGTGAACTACCTTTTCTCTCTTTTCTAAATCATATGGAGGATATCTAATCCATTGTGCATTGTGACGAACCCGTGAACGGGGGGAACTTTGCTCTTACTGACTGTGCCTTTCATTACAGGCGGAAGGACATTATTGCACGCCTGGTGCTTGGAGGGCCTAAAACACCCCAGTACAGACCGAACAGTTTTTAGCTCGAAGCCGAGAGGGGCTACTGGAGCGGAAGGAGGTGGCGTCCTTCCGGCCATCAGCTTCGGGCCCCGGTTATCATTAACCTTTTTTTTGTATTGTTTGTAACTCAGCGCTTCCACTGCCCCAGACCTAGGTTAGGATATTGGAGGAGTATTCTAGGCCTGGTCACAACCCCTAGCGGTGAACAACACCCACTATCCTATCCAAACCCCCTTAATTTACCGTGTGAACACTTAGTGTGTATTTATCTACCTATATTCTCCCTAAATCATTTGCCGTGGCTCCCAGAGGGATAAGATAAGATAAGATAAGATAAGATATTCCTTTATTGATCCCCTTGGGGAAATTCAGGCATCATAGCAGCATGGGGGGGAGGGGGGGAGGGGTACAGGTAGTAAAACAACACAGTATACAGGTAGTAAAAGACAACACAGGCAGTGTAAACAATTTGATCAATATGGTCAATATAATTTACTATCTGACTAGCTGAGGAATATTCACATTATTCACAGTGTCACATGAGGTGCAGTATGCAAGAGGTAGTGTTATAATAATTTACTATCTACTGAGTATACATTAATCAAAGTACCAGGGTAGTCTACTTTAGTGTGATATCGATGCTTATTTCAGGATGTTTGCAATGAACCGTGTGGTATAGTGTGATTCTAAGTTGACGTTTGATAGTCATAGACCCGTGTGCAGGGCAGACTCTTTTTCCTTCACGTGTGTAGTGTCTCAGGGGCGGGGATAGGTGACGTGGGTGAGAGTAACAGTCTGGGGGTGGGTTTACGGGGCATGGAGCACTTCCTCCTTTTAAACTACCTTAGGCTTAAGAGGCGTGGGTCTTTTAAATAGGCTAACCGACCAGTTATTTATATCAAAATATAACTGTTGTGAAGGGCCAGATTAAACCGAATATATATATTTATTTATATATATATATTTAATTGTATTTGTATATTCTCTAATATTCCCTGATATCCCTTGTATATTCCTTGTACAATATGCATTGAATATCCATTCTAGCCTACTGAACATCCCATAATAGTCTCCATTCTACTATTGGTCGAGACCTTGGTGCCAGGCTGCCATACCCCCCAGACCCAGTTCAAACGTACCGCTCAACATGTACGAACAAGTCCTAGTTCCGCGTAGGAATCTGGCTACCGCACCACTAATGGTACTATTTGTTCATAGTGCGTATATATACTGCGCTACTAAAGTAGGACTTCCTTTTTTAGTCCAGTTTCTTACCCTCCAATAGAGTGACAGACGTAAAGCCTCCCCGCGACGCCACGTGTGGGAGTAAGGCCAAGTTCGGCCTACCATCGGTATTGAGACATCGTGTATATTAATATTTGAATAGTCATATTTGGCACTATAGCGTCGAGTTGGACGTAGTCTATTAAGCTAATAATAGTCTATTCATATGTAGTGCTTCGTGCGGTGAGAATACTATCGTAGTCAGTACCCCCATCGTTTCGGGTAGAACTGGCTGCTTATCCAGGGTGGCCGACCCCATGTGAGGCTGCACCCGAGGAGCCCCAGAGCCGACGAGCGAGTGGACCTGCATACCGGATTATTCTACCGACGACAGCCCGCCTTCCCAGGCACGGATTATGCTTTGTATACAGTGATTATTCTATGGATAAAGACCAACACTGCCGTGTGTTGGAAACCCCCCCCCCGGAGAGGACGACAGGTGAGGAGACGCTCTACACGACGAGGTCGCTTCACGTCTCTCCATCGTGGACCGGAGGAAGCCGGCCCACAGAGAGTCCAACTGCTTTCAGCTGTGGATCGAGGATCGCTGAGGCACCGAGCCGCACAACCGTGGGTTCTCCCAGGATACCCTCGGCCAGACGGATACAGCCAGACTCTACCCCCCCCCCCCCCTTCTCCAGTTGTCTTACAAGCGACCGGAATTCCCCCCTAGTGTATCCAGTTCTATAATCATTAAAGTATCATTGCTATTATTCCTTAAATATTCCAGGTTGTATATTTACCGCCTGCGCCACCAGAGATTGGACGTTCTCTATTGATATACCAACGAATACTCATTTGCCATAAAAGTGCATCCTATTTCAAATCATAAATGTAATTAAGTGATTGCTCTACATACCTTTTGCTATGTATTAATTATTATTAAACGCAGACTTTCGACTTGGTACATTTGTGTTGGATCGTTTCATCTACGTGGGAGTGTTTACCATAATTATTTATGCCTAGTACTGGGTGGCCAGAGTCTAAAGTACAAGAGGTAGTGGTAGTAAGTATCATATCTAACAATACAGTCAGGGAATTGTACCCCTCAGTTACAATTGGTCCTTCGAGCCGGAGGGTAATTAGTGTAATATTAATATAGTGTTATTAATATTGAAATGGCCTATGATGAACACTCCACGAAACGATCCTCCTAACCAACGCCCGCAGCGCGAATGACGGCTCCCTCAGTACTTAGAGGCTTACGCTGTCAGTCAACAACCTAGTCTTCTACTAACAGTAAACGCGGTAAAACTAGAAAGTAAAAGTATGTCTAACCCCAACGCCCAGACTACCCCGACCATAGAGGCCCCTACGGGTTCTAATGTAACTGACCAAGCTCACGGTGGGGACCAGTGGGAACCAGACATGACTCCACACCCCGCCAGTACTGAAGAAGTAGTCCCCGATGAGTCCCGGGAGGAATACAACGCTACCGAGAGAGAACTCGGCACGGAAGAAGACGGGGAGAGCACCGTGGAGATAGAGCTCCAAGGCTCCGCAAGGAGTACCCCGAGGGAAGGCTCCCCTATACAACCGCCTTCTCCCAGCGAGGCAGAGAGGACCCTACAGCAGGCCTTCCTCATCAGCCTGAACGCCGCTGCTGAACGCGACCGACTGCAGATCCAGCAGCGGAGCGAAGAAGAGCATATACGTCTAGAAATAAGACGCATTCAGATGGAAGAGAATGTGGCCCGAGACCGAGCAGACAGCCAGCGAGCAGCTGCTGGTGCTCTACGGGACGCAGAGCGCGACAGACAGCAAGCGCAACTAATAGAACAGCTGATCAGACGGACAACACCCTCTCCCTCCGCCAGAGGCTCCAGGAACTCGTCTAGACACACCTCCGAGTAAACAACCCTGAACTTGACCAACAGACGAGGTCTATACCCCCCACAGACCACCTCCCCCCACCGGTCCAAGCGAGACCTAGCAACCGGGAAGGAGCAGCATATCCTGTGGAGAGGCTAAACCAGAGACTACAAGCACTGGATGACCTAACTGAAGACGAAGAGGAAGAGGAGGAGAACCACGCCCGACGACAGCACAGTACTCTACCGGACCAGGAGGTCCGGTACAGCCCAGGCTATACTCCCGCGGAACTGCGCTACAGACCCCCGACTCTATACACGGGTGAGCACGACGCACGACCCGCACCGAGGAACAGCACCTGGACAAGCGGGCCATGGTACACTGCCGGTACCAGCCCATACCAAGGAGCGGGAGGAGACTCGCCTAGGAGGCCTCTCCCCCAACGCTCGCCGATGTATCCACAGTCAGCGTCATACATTGGCACGCCTATGGTACCCGACTTCACCCAAGAGAACCGGGCCCAGTATACAGAACTCTGCATGTGTCTGGAGACCATGTTGGTGGATGTATTGGATGAACGCCATAAATACGCCATCCTACTGAAGCACTTAAAGGTACCCCGCGCACATAATATAGCGCTCGCCTACGCGACCTCCACCACCCCATACACAGCAGCGCTGGTAGCATTGGACCAGAGGTATGGGCGCATATGGGATTACGTGATCCAGGAGATCCGACACATCGACCGCTTACCCCCAGCAATAGACAATCGAGCACTGGACGACCTGTCCATCAGAGTGCAGTCCCTGGTAGGGATGTTGGGAGCGCAGAGAGAGAAGGGGAGGCATGAACTTTACGCCAACTCAAATGTGGAAAGGATCTTGGAGAAGCTGCCGCCCGCTCGACAGGAGCGTTTTAGGCGGCAGAGAGACCACCGAGACCCGAATGGCCCCGAACCGAACCTCCTCGATCTAGCAGACTTCCTGGCGAGAGAAGTCAGCAGCCTACGGCTAGATACATTCGGACGGAGCACCCCTGGCTCCAGAGAAGGAACCAGACGACTAAATGATGGAAGAAGATCGGTGACTGTGATGCACCAATCGGAGTCAGTACCGAGCAGCAGGAGCCACAGTACCCCCTCCAGAACGGAGAAGTGGAAGATAGTGTGCCCCTACTGTGAGAAAGAACACTGGCTAGCGCAATGTGACTCCTTCCCCAAGCTGAACGCGGAGGAAGCAAGTCAATGGATAAAGTCCAACAAGCGCTGTTTTCGCTGTGCGCGCTCACACATGGCAGCCGAATGCCGCTTAAAGAAAAGGTGCACCAAGTGCGATGGAGCCCATCTGGACATACTTCACGACAGTAACAGACGGCGCCCTTCACCCGCACCATCCAGCAGCAAAGCGAGCGTCATGTACATCGATCCCGCCAGCAGCAGTGGAGCCCGAGTACTCCTAAAAATAGTGCGTGTGACACTAAGCTACCAGAATAAAGTCCTGGACACTTACGCCGTCCTCGATGACGGGTCAGAGAAGACCCTTCTGCTCGCCTCCGCTGCGGCCCAGCTAGGGCTGCGGGGAAGCGAAACCCAAATGACAATTCGGACAATAAGACGAGATTTGAAGACGATAAAGGGCGAGAATGTCTCATTCTCTATCGCAGCAAGCGGCCAGCCTGAGCGAAGGTACCAGATTACAGACGCTTTCACCAGCCAAGAAATAGGACTGTCGCGGTACACATACCCCGTCGCCAAGCTGATGGAGAAATATGCACATCTGCGCAAGTTACCGATCCCGCTCATAGACAATGCTATGCCGACCCTGTTGATAGGCTCCGACCATGCAGACCTCATTGTCCCGATAGACCGGGTTCATACCGGACCCCGAGGCTGTCCTGCAGCAGTCGAGACCCGTTTGGGATGGACTCTCCAAGGCCCGCTCGCCAAATCTCCCCACCGAAGTACAGCCACTAGATGTCTCCACTCCCGAGTCACAGAGGGAGAAACCGCACTCCTGCAACACGTAGAGCGGCTATGGACCTTGGAACAAATGCCCTTTAAGAACGGAAAGAAAGACATTCGCTCTAAAGATGACATTTACGCCATTCACCTCCTCGAGACAGGGACCAAGAGAGTCCCGGTCAACGGCGTGTTGAGATACGCCACGCCACTCCTGCGGCGAGAAGGAATGCCTACTTTCCACGCCAAGACAGACGCCACAGAACGGTACCTGCTGAACACGGAGCGGCGCTTAGCCAAGAACCCCGCCCAAGAGAGTGTATACCGCGCCGAGATTGAGAAGCTCATCACAGCGGGACACGTCACAAAGATGGACATTAAAGAGGCTGACCAGACCACTGAATCGTGGTACGTGCCTCACCACAAGGTCCATCACAACGGTAAAGACCGCATAGTATTTAACTGCAGCTACCAGATCGGATCCCAAAATCTGAATAAAGAGTTACTGCCCGGTCCCACACTCGGCCCCTCCCTACTCGGCGTTCTACTCCGCTTCCGCCAGGAAAAAGTGGCCATCAGCGGGGACATTAAAGGAATGTTCCTGCAGGTGAGATTAGTAGAGGAGGACAAGCCCCTGTTACGGTTCCTATGGAGAGAGAAGCCAGGAGATGAGCACCCAGCCATCTACCAATGGGAAGTCCTCCCCTTCGGAACGACGTGCAGCCCCTGCTGTGCTACATTTGCACTACAGAAACATGTAGCAGAGGACCCAGCAGCGGACGAAGAGGTCCGACACAGCGTAAAGAACAGCTTCTACGTAGACAACTGTCTACAAAGCCTTTCAACCCAGGAAGAAGCCGAGACTCTCCTGATTAAACTCCGCGCCTCATTGATCAAAGGCGGCTTTGATCTCAGGCAGTGGGCCAGCAGCGATCCGCAAGTACTGCGCAGCCTCTCCTCCGAGGACAAGGCAGCCAGCAGCGAGACCTGGATGGCTACCATCCCGGGAGAAGCCCAGGAGATGACCCTGGGATTGGTGTGGCGATTCAAAACAGATTCGCTTCACTACAGACACAAGCCCCTGACTACGGAGCAGGGAAGGCCGGCGGCGGCGCCGACCACCAGACGGAGTGTGTACACAACACTCGCCCGACAATATGACCCGCTAGGATGTATTCTACCGTACACCACCAGGGCAAAAATGATTGCACTACCATAGAGAGTGCACAACAAAGGACATTCCTACTGCACTACCTACCGTCTCTACAGACCCGCCAGAAGTGGGTAAAGGAGAGAGACAATTTGACAGAAGGAACAGTCGTCATGATTATTGATCAATCACTGCCCAGAGCTATGTGGCCGGCCGGCCGCGTAAGCAAAGTGATCACCGGTGCCGACGGCAAGGTCCGAGCAGCTGAAGTGCTTGCCCAGGGTCGCACTTACACTCGTCCCGTGGCGAGGCTCATAGAACTGCCCCGACTCCCAGACACAATCGATGATGACCATGACCCTATAACCCTATGACTTTGTGAAGTTGACTGACCCCTACAGCAAACCCTTATGTGTAAATAGACAACGCGATTAATCTGTCTCTGCTTAACTGATTAGGTCTGGGACCAATCAGGGGGTGGCTGTTGTGAAGGGCCAGATTAAACCGAATATATATATTTATTTATATATATATATTTAATTGTATTTGTATATTCTCTAATATTCCCTGATATCCCTTGTATATTCCTTGTACAATATGCATTGAATATCCATTCTAGCCTACTGAACATCCCATAATAGTCTCCATTCTACTATTGGTCGAGACCTTGGTGCCAGGCTGCCATACCCCCCAGACCCAGTTCAAACGTACCGCTCAACATGTACGAACAAGTCCTAGTTCCGCGTAGGAATCTGGCTACCGCACCACTAATGGTACTATTTGTTCATAGTGCGTATATATACTGCGCTACTAAAGTAGGACTTCCTTTTTTAGTCCAGTTTCTTACCCTCCAATAGAGTGACAGACGTAAAGCCTCCCCGCGACGCCACGTGTGGGAGTAAGGCCAAGTTCGGCCTACCATCGGTATTGAGACATCGTGTATATTAATATTTGAATAGTCATATTTGGCACTATAGCGTCGAGTTGGACGTAGTCTATTAAGCTAATAATAGTCTATTCATATGTAGTGCTTCGTGCGGTGAGAATACTATCGTAGTCAGTACCCCCATCGTTTCGGGTAGAACTGGCTGCTTATCCAGGGTGGCCGACCCCATGTGAGGCTGCACCCGAGGAGCCCCAGAGCCGACGAGCGAGTGGACCTGCATACCGGATTATTCTACCGACGACAGCCCGCCTTCCCAGGCACGGATTATGCTTTGTATACAGTGATTATTCTATGGATAAAGACCAACACTGCCGTGTGTTGGAAACCCCCCCCCCGGAGAGGACGACAGGTGAGGAGACGCTCTACACGACGAGGTCGCTTCACGTCTCTCCATCGTGGACCGGAGGAAGCCGGCCCACAGAGAGTCCAACTGCTTTCAGCTGTGGATCGAGGATCGCTGAGGCACCGAGCCGCACAACCGTGGGTTCTCCCAGGATACCCTCGGCCAGACGGATACAGCCAGACTCTACCCCCCCCCCCCCCTTCTCCAGTTGTCTTACAAGCGACCGGAATTCCCCCCTAGTGTATCCAGTTCTATAATCATTAAAGTATCATTGCTATTATTCCTTAAATATTCCAGGTTGTATATTTACCGCCTGCGCCACCAGAGATTGGACGTTCTCTATTGATATACCAACGAATACTCATTTGCCATAAAAGTGCATCCTATTTCAAATCATAAATGTAATTAAGTGATTGCTCTACATACCTTTTGCTATGTATTAATTATTATTAAACGCAGACTTTCGACTTGGTACATTTGTGTTGGATCGTTTCATCTACGTGGGAGTGTTTACCATAATTATTTATGCCTAGTACTGGGTGGCCAGAGTCTAAAGTACAAGAGGTAGTGGTAGTAAGTATCATATCTAACAATACAGTCAGGGAATTGTACCCCTCAGTTACAATTGGTCCTTCGAGCCGGAGGGTAATTAGTGTAATATTAATATAGTGTTATTAATATTGAAATGGCCTATGATGAACACTCCACGAAACGATCCTCCTAACCAACGCCCGCAGCGCGAATGACGGCTCCCTCAGTACTTAGAGGCTTACGCTGTCAGTCAACAACCTAGTCTTCTACTAACAGTAAACGCGGTAAAACTAGAAAGTAAAAGTATGTCTAACCCCAACGCCCAGACTACCCCGACCATAGAGGCCCCTACGGGTTCTAATGTAACTGACCAAGCTCACGGTGGGGACCAGTGGGAACCAGACATGACTCCACACCCCGCCAGTACTGAAGAAGTAGTCCCCGATGAGTCCCGGGAGGAATACAACGCTACCGAGAGAGAACTCGGCACGGAAGAAGACGGGGAGAGCACCGTGGAGATAGAGCTCCAAGGCTCCGCAAGGAGTACCCCGAGGGAAGGCTCCCCTATACAACCGCCTTCTCCCAGCGAGGCAGAGAGGACCCTACAGCAGGCCTTCCTCATCAGCCTGAACGCCGCTGCTGAACGCGACCGACTGCAGATCCAGCAGCGGAGCGAAGAAGAGCATATACGTCTAGAAATAAGACGCATTCAGATGGAAGAGAATGTGGCCCGAGACCGAGCAGACAGCCAGCGAGCAGCTGCTGGTGCTCTACGGGACGCAGAGCGCGACAGACAGCAAGCGCAACTAATAGAACAGCTGATCAGACGGACAACACCCTCTCCCTCCGCCAGAGGCTCCAGGAACTCGTCTAGACACACCTCCGAGTAAACAACCCTGAACTTGACCAACAGACGAGGTCTATACCCCCCACAGACCACCTCCCCCCACCGGTCCAAGCGAGACCTAGCAACCGGGAAGGAGCAGCATATCCTGTGGAGAGGCTAAACCAGAGACTACAAGCACTGGATGACCTAACTGAAGACGAAGAGGAAGAGGAGGAGAACCACGCCCGACGACAGCACAGTACTCTACCGGACCAGGAGGTCCGGTACAGCCCAGGCTATACTCCCGCGGAACTGCGCTACAGACCCCCGACTCTATACACGGGTGAGCACGACGCACGACCCGCACCGAGGAACAGCACCTGGACAAGCGGGCCATGGTACACTGCCGGTACCAGCCCATACCAAGGAGCGGGAGGAGACTCGCCTAGGAGGCCTCTCCCCCAACGCTCGCCGATGTATCCACAGTCAGCGTCATACATTGGCACGCCTATGGTACCCGACTTCACCCAAGAGAACCGGGCCCAGTATACAGAACTCCGCATGTGTCTGGAGACCATGTTGGTGGATGTATTGGATGAACGCCATAAATACGCCATCCTACTGAAGCACTTAAAGGTACCCCGCGCACATAATATAGCGCTCGCCTACGCGACCTCCACCACCCCATACACAGCAGCGCTGGTAGCATTGGACCAGAGGTATGGGCGCATATGGGATTACGTGATCCAGGAGATCCGACACATCGACCGCTTACCCCCAGCAATAGACAATCGAGCACTGGACGACCTGTCCATCAGAGTGCAGTCCCTGGTAGGGATGTTGGGAGCGCAGAGAGAGAAGGGGAGGCATGAACTTTACGCCAACTCAAATGTGGAAAGGATCTTGGAGAAGCTGCCGCCCGCTCGACAGGAGCGTTTTAGGCGGCAGAGAGACCACCGAGACCCGAATGGCCCCGAACCGAACCTCCTCGATCTAGCAGACTTCCTGGCGAGAGAAGTCAGCAGCCTACGGCTAGATACATTCGGACGGAGCACCCCTGGCTCCAGAGAAGGAACCAGACGACTAAATGATGGAAGAAGATCGGTGACTGTGATGCACCAATCGGAGTCAGTACCGAGCAGCAGGAGCCACAGTACCCCCTCCAGAACGGAGAAGTGGAAGATAGTGTGCCCCTACTGTGAGAAAGAACACTGGCTAGCGCAATGTGACTCCTTCCCCAAGCTGAACGCGGAGGAAGCAAGTCAATGGATAAAGTCCAACAAGCGCTGTTTTCGCTGTGCGCGCTCACACATGGCAGCCGAATGCCGCTTAAAGAAAAGGTGCACCAAGTGCGATGGAGCCCATCTGGACATACTTCACGACAGTAACAGACGGCGCCCTTCACCCGCACCATCCAGCAGCAAAGCGAGCGTCATGTACATCGATCCCGCCAGCAGCAGTGGAGCCCGAGTACTCCTAAAAATAGTGCGTGTGACACTAAGCTACCAGAATAAAGTCCTGGACACTTACGCCGTCCTCGATGACGGGTCAGAGAAGACCCTTCTGCTCGCCTCCGCTGCGGCCCAGCTAGGGCTGCGGGGAAGCGAAACCCAAATGACAATTCGGACAATAAGACGAGATTTGAAGACGATAAAGGGCGAGAATGTCTCATTCTCTATCGCAGCAAGCGGCCAGCCTGAGCGAAGGTACCAGATTACAGACGCTTTCACCAGCCAAGAAATAGGACTGTCGCGGTACACATACCCCGTCGCCAAGCTGATGGAGAAATATGCACATCTGCGCAAGTTACCGATCCCGCTCATAGACAATGCTATGCCGACCCTGTTGATAGGCTCCGACCATGCAGACCTCATTGTCCCGATAGACCGGGTTCATACCGGACCCCGAGGCTGTCCTGCAGCAGTCGAGACCCGTTTGGGATGGACTCTCCAAGGCCCGCTCGCCAAATCTCCCCACCGAAGTACAGCCACTAGATGTCTCCACTCCCGAGTCACAGAGGGAGAAACCGCACTCCTGCAACACGTAGAGCGGCTATGGACCTTGGAACAAATGCCCTTTAAGAACGGAAAGAAAGACATTCGCTCTAAAGATGACATTTACGCCATTCACCTCCTCGAGACAGGGACCAAGAGAGTCCCGGTCAACGGCGTGTTGAGATACGCCACGCCACTCCTGCGGCGAGAAGGAATGCCTACTTTCCACGCCAAGACAGACGCCACAGAACGGTACCTGCTGAACACGGAGCGGCGCTTAGCCAAGAACCCCGCCCAAGAGAGTGTATACCGCGCCGAGATTGAGAAGCTCATCACAGCGGGACACGTCACAAAGATGGACATTAAAGAGGCTGACCAGACCACTGAATCGTGGTACGTGCCTCACCACAAGGTCCATCACAACGGTAAAGACCGCATAGTATTTAACTGCAGCTACCAGATCGGATCCCAAAATCTGAATAAAGAGTTACTGCCCGGTCCCACACTCGGCCCCTCCCTACTCGGCGTTCTACTCCGCTTCCGCCAGGAAAAGGTGGCCATCAGCGGGGACATTAAAGGAATGTTCCTGCAGGTGAGATTAGTAGAGGAGGACAAGCCCCTGTTACGGTTCCTATGGAGAGAGAAGCCAGGAGATGAGCACCCAGCCATCTACCAATGGGAAGTCCTCCCCTTCGGAACGACGTGCAGCCCCTGCTGTGCTACATTTGCACTACAGAAACATGTAGCAGAGGACCCAGCAGCGGACGAAGAGGTCCGACACAGCGTAAAGAACAGCTTCTACGTAGACAACTGTCTACAAAGCCTTTCAACCCAGGAAGAAGCCGAGACTCTCCTGATTAAACTCCGCGCCTCATTGATCAAAGGCGGCTTTGATCTCAGGCAGTGGGCCAGCAGCGATCCGCAAGTACTGCGCAGCCTCTCCTCCGAGGACAAGGCAGCCAGCAGCGAGACCTGGATGGCTACCATCCCGGGAGAAGCCCAGGAGATGACCCTGGGATTGGTGTGGCGATTCAAAACAGATTCGCTTCACTACAGACACAAGCCCCTGACTACGGAGCAGGGAAGGCCGGCGGCGGCGCCGACCACCAGACGGAGTGTGTACACAACACTCGCCCGACAATATGACCCGCTAGGATGTATTCTACCGTACACCACCAGGGCAAAAATGATTGCACTACCATAGAGAGTGCACAACAAAGGACATTCCTACTGCACTACCTACCGTCTCTACAGACCCGCCAGAAGTGGGTAAAGGAGAGAGACAATTTGACAGAAGGAACAGTCGTCATGATTATTGATCAATCACTGCCCAGAGCTATGTGGCCGGCCGGCCGCGTAAGCAAAGTGATCACCGGTGCCGACGGCAAGGTCCGAGCAGCTGAAGTGCTTGCCCAGGGTCGCACTTACACTCGTCCCGTGGCGAGGCTCATAGAACTGCCCCGACTCCCAGACACAATCGATGATGACCATGACCCTATAACCCTATGACTTTGTGAAGTTGACTGACCCCTACAGCAAACCCTTATGTGTAAATAGACAACGCGATTAATCTGTCTCTGCTTAACTGATTAGGTCTGGGACCAATCAGGGGGTGGCTGTTGTGAAGGGCCAGATTAAACCGAATATATATATTTATTTATATATATATATTTAATTGTATTTGTATATTCTCTAATATTCCCTGATATCCCTTGTATATTCCTTGTACAATATGCATTGAATATCCATTCTAGCCTACTGAACATCCCATAATAGTCTCCATTCTACTATTGGTCGAGACCTTGGTGCCAGGCTGCCATACCCCCCAGACCCAGTTCAAACGTACCGCTCAACATGTACGAACAAGTCCTAGTTCCGCGTAGGAATCTGGCTACCGCACCACTAATGGTACTATTTGTTCATAGTGCGTATATATACTGCGCTACTAAAGTAGGACTTCCTTTTTTAGTCCAGTTTCTTACCCTCCAATAGAGTGACAGACGTAAAGCCTCCCCGCGACGCCACGTGTGGGAGTAAGGCCAAGTTCGGCCTACCATCGGTATTGAGACATTGTGTATATTAATATTTGAATAGTCATATTTGGCACTATAGCGTCGAGTTGGACGTAGTCTATTAAGCTAATAATAGTCTATTCATATGTAGTGCTTCGTGCGGTGAGAATACTATCGTAGTCAGTACCCCCATCGTTTCGGGTAGAACTGGCTGCTTATCCAGGGTGGCCGACCCCATGTGAGGCTGCACCCGAGGAGCCCCAGAGCCGACGAGCGAGTGGACCTGCATACCGGATTATTCTACCGACGACAGCCCGCCTTCCCAGGCACGGATTATGCTTTGTATACAGTGATTATTCTATGGATAAAGACCAACACTGCCGTGTGTTGGAAACCCCCCCCCCGGAGAGGACGACAGGTGAGGAGACGCTCTACACGACGAGGTCGCTTCACGTCTCTCCATCGTGGACCGGAGGAAGCCGGCCCACAGAGAGTCCAACTGCTTTCAGCTGTGGATCGAGGATCGCTGAGGCACCGAGCCGCACAACCGTGGGTTCTCCCAGGATACCCTCGGCCAGACGGATACAGCCAGACTCTACCCCCCCCCCCCCTTCTCCAGTTGTCTTACAAGCGACCGGAATTCCCCCCTAGTGTATCCAGTTCTATAATCATTAAAGTATCATTGCTATTATTCCTTAAATATTCCAGGTTGTATATTTACCGCCTGCGCCACCAGAGTTTGGATGTTCTCTATTGATATACCAACGAATACTCATTTGCCATAAAAGTGCATCCTATTTCAAATCATAAATGTAATTAAGTGATTGCTCTACATACCTTTTGCTATGTATTAATTATTATTAAACGCAGACTTTCGACTTGGTACATTTGTGTTGGATCGTTTCATCTACGTGGGAGTGTTTACCATAATTATTTATGCCTAGTACTGGGTGGCCAGAGTCTAAAGTACAAGAGGTAGTGGTAGTAAGTATCATATCTAACAATACAGTCAGGGAATTGTACCCCTCAGTTACAATTGGTCCTTCGAGCCGGAGGGTAATTAGTGTAATATTAATATAGTGTTATTAATATTGAAATGGCCTATGATGAACACTCCACGAAACGATCCTCCTAACCAACGCCTGCAGCGCGAATGACGGCTCCCTCAGTACTTAGAGGCTTACGCTGTCAGTCAACAACCTAGTCTTCTACTAACAGTAAACGCGGTAAAACTAGAAAGTAAAAGTATGTCTAACCCCAACGCCCAGACTACCCCGACCATAGAGGCCCCTACGGGTTCTAATGTAACTGACCAAGCTCACGGTGGGGACCAGTGGGAACCAGACATGACTCCACACCCCGCCAGTACTGATGAGTCCCGGGAGGAATACAACGCTACCGAGAGAGAACTCGGCACGGAAGAAGACGGGGAGAGCACCGTGGAGATAGAGCTCCAAGGCTCCGCAAGGAGTACCCCGAGGGAAGGCTCCCCTATACAACCGCCTTCTCCCAGCGAGGCAGAGAGGACCCTACAGCAGGCCTTCCTCATCAGCCTGAACGCCGCTGCTGAACGCGACCGACTGCAGATCCAGCAGCGGAGCGAAGAAGAGCATATACGTCTAGAAATAAGACGCATTCAGATGGAAGAGAATGTGGCCCGAGACCGAGCAGACAGCCAGCGAGCAGCTGCTGGTGCTCTACGGGACGCAGAGCGCGACAGACAGCAAGCGCAACTAATAGAACAGCTGATCAGACGGACAACACCCTCTCCCTCCGCCAGAGGCTCCAGGAACTCGTCTAGACACACCTCCAGGGCGGCATCCCCTAGCCGAGTAAACAACCCTGAACTTGACCAACAGACGAGGTCTATACCCCCCACAGACCACCTCCCCCCACCGGTCCAAGCGAGACCTAGCAACCGGGAAGGAGCAGCATATCCTGTGGAGAGGCTAAACCAGAGACTACAAGCACTGGATGACCTAACTGAAGACGAAGAGGAAGAGGAGGAGAACCACGCCCGACGACAGCACAGTACTCTACCGGACCAGGAGGTCCGGTACAGCCCAGGCTATACTCCCGCGGAACTGCGCTACAGACCCCCGACTCTATACACGGGTGAGCACGACGCACGACCCGCACCGAGGAACAGCACCTGGACAAGCGGGCCATGGTACACTGCCGGTACCAGCCCATACCAAGGAGCGGGAGGAGACTCGCCTAGGAGGCCTCTCCCCCAACGCTCGCCGATGTATCCACAGTCAGCGTCATACATTGGCACGCCTATGGTACCCGACTTCACCCAAGAGAACCGGGCCCAGTATACAGAACTCTGCATGTGTCTGGAGACCATGTTGGTGGATGTATTGGATGAACGCCATAAATACGCCATCCTACTGAAGCACTTAAAGGTACCCCGCGCACATAATATAGCGCTCGCCTACGCGACCTCCACCACCCCATACACAGCAGCGCTGGTAGCATTGGACCAGAGGTATGGGCGCATATGGGATTACGTGATCCAGGAGATCCGACACATCGACCGCTTACCCCCAGCAATAGACAATCGAGCACTGGACGACCTGTCCATCAGAGTGCAGTCCCTGGTAGGGATGTTGGGAGCGCAGAGAGAGAAGGGGAGGCATGAACTTTACGCCAACTCAAATGTGGAAAGGATCTTGGAGAAGCTGCCGCCCGCTCGACAGGAGCGTTTTAGGCGGCAGAGAGACCACCGAGACCCGAATGGCCCCGAACCGAACCTCCTCGATCTAGCAGACTTCCTGGCGAGAGAAGTCAGCAGCCTACGGCTAGATACATTCGGACGGAGCACCCCTGGCTCCAGAGAAGGAACCAGACGACTAAATGATGGAAGAAGATCGGTGACTGTGATGCACCAATCGGAGTCAGTACCGAGCAGCAGGAGCCACAGTACCCCCTCCAGAACGGAGAAGTGGAAGATAGTGTGCCCCTACTGTGAGAAAGAACACTGGCTAGCGCAATGTGACTCCTTCCCCAAGCTGAACGCGGAGGAAGCAAGTCAATGGATAAAGTCCAACAAGCGCTGTTTTCGCTGTGCGCGCTCACACATGGCAGCCGAATGCCGCTTAAAGAAAAGGTGCACCAAGTGCGATGGAGCCCATCTGGACATACTTCACGACAGTAACAGACGGCGCCCTTCACCCGCACCATCCAGCAGCAAAGCGAGCGTCATGTACATCGATCCCGCCAGCAGCAGTGGAGCCCGAGTACTCCTAAAAATAGTGCGTGTGACACTAAGCTACCAGAATAAAGTCCTGGACACTTACGCCGTCCTCGATGACGGGTCAGAGAAGACCCTTCTGCTCGCCTCCGCTGCGGCCCAGCTAGGGCTGCGGGGAAGCGAAACCCAAATGACAATTCGGACAATAAGACGAGATTTGAAGACGATAAAGGGCGAGAATGTCTCATTCTCTATCGCAGCAAGCGGCCAGCCTGAGCGACGGTACCAGATTACAGACGCTTTCACCAGCCAAGAAATAGGACTGTCGCGGTACACATACCCCGTCGCCAAGCTGATGGAGAAATATGCACATCTGCGCAAGTTACCGATCCCGCTCATAGACAATGCTATGCCGACCCTGTTGATAGGCTCCGACCATGCAGACCTCATTGTCCCGATAGACCGGGTTCATACCGGACCCCGAGGCTGTCCTGCAGCAGTCGAGACCCGTTTGGGATGGACTCTCCAAGGCCCGCTCGCCAAATCTCCCCACCGAAGTACAGCCACTAGATGTCTCCACTCCCGAGTCACAGAGGGAGAAACCGCACTCCTGCAACACGTAGAGCGGCTATGGACCTTGGAACAAATGCCCTTTAAGAACGGAAAGAAAGACATTCGCTCTAAAGATGACATTTACGCCATTCACCTCCTCGAGACAGGGACCAAGAGAGTCCCGGTCAACGGCGTGTTGAGATACGCCACGCCACTCCTGCGGCGAGAAGGAATGCCTACTTTCCACGCCAAGACAGACGCCACAGAACGGTACCTGCTGAACACGGAGCGGCGCTTAGCCAAGAACCCCGCCCAAGAGAGTGTATACCGCGCCGAGATTGAGAAGCTCATCACAGCGGGACACGTCACAAAGATGGACATTAAAGAGGCTGACCAGACCACTGAATCGTGGTACGTGCCTCACCACAAGGTCCATCACAACGGTAAAGACCGCATAGTATTTAACTGCAGCTACCAGATCGGATCCCAAAATCTGAATAAAGAGTTACTGCCCGGTCCCACACTCGGCCCCTCCCTACTCGGCGTTCTACTCCGCTTCCGCCAGGAAAAGGTGGCCATCAGCGGGGACATTAAAGGAATGTTCCTGCAGGTGAGATTAGTAGAGGAGGACAAGCCCCTGTTACGGTTCCTATGGAGAGAGAAGCCAGGAGATGAGCACCCAGCCATCTACCAATGGGAAGTCCTCCCCTTCGGAACGACGTGCAGCCCCTGCTGTGCTACATTTGCACTACAGAAACATGTAGCAGAGGACCCAGCAGCGGACGAAGAGGTCCGACACAGCGTAAAGAACAGCTTCTACGTAGACAACTGTCTACAAAGCCTTTCAACCCAGGAAGAAGCCGAGACTCTCCTGATTAAACTCCGCGCCTCATTGATCAAAGGCGGCTTTGATCTCAGGCAGTGGGCCAGCAGCGATCCGCAAGTACTGCGCAGCCTCTCCTCCGAGGACAAGGCAGCCAGCAGCGAGACCTGGATGGCTACCATCCCGGGAGAAGCCCAGGAGATGACCCTGGGATTGGTGTGGCGATTCAAAACAGATTCGCTTCACTACAGACACAAGCCCCTGACTACGGAGCAGGGAAGGCCGGCGGCGGCGCCGACCACCAGACGGAGTGTGTACACAACACTCGCCCGACAATATGACCCGCTAGGATGTATTCTACCGTACACCACCAGGGCAAAAATGATTGCACTACCATAGAGAGTGCACAACAAAGGACATTCCTACTGCACTACCTACCGTCTCTACAGACCCGCCAGAAGTGGGTAAAGGAGAGAGACAATTTGACAGAAGGAACAGTCGTCATGATTATTGATCAATCACTGCCCAGAGCTATGTGGCCGGCCGGCCGCGTAAGCAAAGTGATCACCGGTGCCGACGGCAAGGTCCGAGCAGCTGAAGTGCTTGCCCAGGGTCGCACTTACACTCGTCCCGTGGCGAGGCTCATAGAACTGCCCCGACTCCCAGACACAATCGATGATGACCATGACCCTATAACCCTATGACTTTGTGAAGTTGACTGACCCCTACAGCAAACCCTTATGTGTAAATAGACAACGCGATTAATCTGTCTCTGCTTAACTGATTAGGTCTGGGACCAATCAGGGGGTGGCTGTTGTGAAGGGCCAGATTAAACCGAATATATATATTTATTTATATATATATATTTAATTGTATTTGTATATTCTCTAATATTCCCTGATATCCCTTGTATATTCCTTGTACAATATGCATTGAATATCCATTCTAGCCTACTGAACATCCCATAATAGTCTCCATTCTACTATTGGTCGAGACCTTGGTGCCAGGCTGCCATACCCCCCAGACCCAGTTCAAACGTACCGCTCAACATGTACGAACAAGTCCTAGTTCCGCGTAGGAATCTGGCTACCGCACCACTAATGGTACTATTTGTTCATAGTGCGTATATATACTGCGCTACTAAAGTAGGACTTCCTTTTTTAGTCCAGTTTCTTACCCTCCAATAGAGTGACAGACGTAAAGCCTCCCCGCGACGCCACGTGTGGGAGTAAGGCCAAGTTCGGCCTACCATCGGTATTGAGACATCATGTATATTAATATTTGAATAGTCATATTTGGCACTATAGCGTCGAGTTGGACGTAGTCTATTAAGCTAATAATAGTCTATTCATATGTAGTGCTTCGTGCGGTGAGAATACTATCGTAGTCAGTACCCCCATCGTTTCGCGTAGAACTGGCTGCTTATCCAGGGTGGCCGACCCCATGTGAGGCTGCACCCGAGGAGCCCCAGAGCCGACGAGCGAGTGGACCTGCATACCGGATTATTCTACCGACGACAGCCCGCCTTCCCAGGCACGGATTATGCTTTGTATACAGTGATTATTCTATGGATAAAGACCAACACTGCCGTGTGTTGGAAACCCACCCCCCGGAGAGGACGACAGGTGAGGAGACGCTCTACACGACGAGGTCGCTTCACGTCTCTCCATCGTGGACCGGAGGAAGCCGGCCCACAGAGAGTCCAACTGCTTTCAGCTGTGGATCGAGGATCGCTGAGGCACCGAGCCGCACAACCGTGGGTTCTCCCAGGATACCCTCGGCCAGACGGATACAGCCAGACTCTACCCCCCCCCCCCTTCTCCAGTTGTCTTACAAGCGACCGGAATTCCCCCCTAGTGTATCCAGTTCTATAATCATTAAAGTATCATTGCTATTATTCCTTAAATATTCCAGGTTGTATATTTACCGCCTGCGCCACCAGAGATTGGACGTTCTCTATTGATATACCAACGAATACTCATTTGCCATAAAAGTGCATCCTATTTCAAATCATAAATGTAATTAAGTGATTGCTCTACATACCTTTTGCTATGTATTAATTATTATTAAACGCAGACTTTCGACTTGGTACATTTGTGTTGGATCGTTTCATCTACGTGGGAGTGTTTACCATAATTATTTATGCCTAGTACTGGGTGGCCAGAGTCTAAAGTACAAGAGGTAGTGGTAGTAAGTATCATATCTAACAATACAGTCAGGGAATTGTACCCCTCAGTTACAATAACCTTGTATTAAACTATCTATTTTTATGCAATAAAAGCTTTCTTACTGTTTCTCTGCGCATTCTCCCGTGTCTGTTTGTGGTCCTGGGGAAATTCATGGTGGTAGGTCGGCTGGCCCTTTGGGAAGAGTATCCGTGCATGTGCACACCTTAGCCTTAGACCTGGATGCTTCCCGTGGGGGTCAGGTGACAGACGCACTTTGGAGTACGTATTGCGACTCTGAGCAGGTAAGCTGTCTCTCGCTATTTAAGTGACACTCTCAGTCTAGACTGTAAGGTGAAAAGCCCTGTGGGCGAACTCTTGACTGGCCAACGGTACGTAGCATTATATGCACCGTTAATATCCGCATTTCTCTTTAATTCATATATCTAGTTATTAATTAATGCCGTTTGTTTTCCTTTCCTTTTGTATAGGTAAATAATCTATAGACTGACTAACGTCTGATTGTATGCTGACTGACTAAAACGCTGACTGAATGTACATGCTGACTATAGACCAACTACATGCAGACCAACTAATGTCTGGCTACACTATCCAGAACCGGTTGCTAAATTGCAACCTAACTATCAACGAACTATCAACAGAGGCGACTTGGTTGAACATTACCGATACCATATCGACCTCTACTAACATTATCCACTAATGCTTGGATGTAAGCTACTACCAACTATCAGCTACAAGCTAACCCCTTGTTTAATTGACCACCTGGTGATTATTGTAACAAAGGATGAATTGGATGCTGGACATCAAGGTCCAAATAAACGAACATTCTTATAAAGTCCGAATTGTTTCTATGGTTTAAGTAAAGTCATTTCGCCCACACCCTTCCAAGGGGGATATCTAGTTGACTCATTGACTGAGACTGCTAGATAATTGGACAGCTATAGCTCAAGCTTTACTAAACTCCTCCCCTAGGTCCCAATGCGTGCTGGGTACAACTGTCAGGTCGGGACTGGGAAAGGAGGAGGGACCTGCAGACCCAATCGCTAACTTGGGCTGTGAGGGAAATGGGAGTCTGGTAGGCGGGAACTTGCTGGAGACTGACACGGAGCCCTTCTCCAGCGAGAGCCTACCTGTCGACCAGTCAATGCTGGGATTATTTGAAACTAACCAAGGGTGACCTGGCACAATAGGGCACTCTGGTGAGGTTACAATAAAAAACTGTATCTGTTCCCACTGTCCCCCTCCCACTTGAAGACACACTGGCGCTGTGTAATTGTACCTGTATACCGTCTAGATCTTGTACAGGGACTGGTTCCTCCAACTCCTCTAACGGAACTTCCCACCCCCAGGCTAGCCCATCATCCATTAGATTACCCGCTGCTCCTGAGTCAACTAGAGCCTGTATCTGCCTGATACAACGGCCCCACCGTACAATGACACCAAAACATTTTCGTGGGTCGTGGCCCGCTAGTACCCCTCCCGATACTAACGGGCTGCCCCGTTTCCCGAGGTCCCTGGACAGGTGGCATAACGGTGACCACTGTGCCCACAGTGAAAGCAGCATCTCTCCTCCAGCCGCCGCCGCCTCTCAGTGCTGGAGAGCTGTGCTGTGCCCAGTTGCATGGGCTCGTCTGGTGTGTTCCCCTCCGGCAACCAGTGAGTTGCCTCCCTGCTGGGAGGAGGTTGGGATGGAGCACCCCGTAACGAGCATCTCTCCCGTGATCGCTCTCGGTGTCGATTGTCTACTCGCACCGCGAGCTCCACGATACCGTCCAACCGCTCTGGGAGCTCCCGGAGAGCAAGTTCGTCTTTCATTCTCTCCGAGAGCCTCTGAGCAAAGAGAACAACTAGGGCTCTCTCCTCCCAACCCGACTCGAAACTCTATGACATAGTCAGCCACAGAGCGATTACCCTGTCGACACGGTGTGAGCCGTCGGCCAGCCTTGTGCCAGCTGATATCACCCGGAAGGTGTCGAAAATCTTGCGTAACTCCCGGGTGAATGTTGTAACGTGACTGGCTCTCCCACTCGGCCGTGGCCCAGGAAAAGGCATGGTCCGTCAACAGGGTGATGATGTAGGCCACTCGGGACTGCTCGGTGGGGAAGGTCAGAGGTTGTATACTGAAGATCAGTGAGCATTGGGTGAGAAATTCTCTGCAGCCCTCTGGACCTCCATTGTAGCGCTCTGGAGGAGGAAGCCGGGGCTCCCGAGTGGTCATCGGCGTTGGAGGAGACACCGCTCCTACTGCTGTCGTCGCCGCTGGTAATGTTTGGTTACCCTGGACTTTCGTTAGACTAGTAATGGCGGAGGTCAAGTGATGGATCTCTGCCATCATTGCCTGCTGGGTGTGCTCAGGGTAGGCTACTTTAGCCCCATGTGTTGTCAGCACCGACCGAATCTGTTCAGCCTCTGCTGGGTCCATAATGGTCAGGCGATCTGTTACGGTTTGGTAGGTGTGTTGGACCCAGGTGCAGTACAGAACAGATACAACGAGAAACAGATGTTGATTTTCAAATAAAGCACTACGTCTTTAATTAGAGTTACAGTAAATTAACATGCACATGATGGTGATAAACAAAAGGGGAGAAATCTCCGTCTCAAAAACACGCTGAATATGATTCACAATACATAGGGTACTCAACACAGTAATCGGGGAAAACAAAGGGTTTCCAAAACACGATAAATAGTAATTACGTCAAACGACGGTGCGGCATATACACATGATAAGATAATCTCTCAACAACGAAATTCAATCGGCAATCCAAGTAGCACAGCGATTCAACCACATCGCGAACGAACGTATCCTCCGTGGCAAGGAGCAATAAGACTAAACATGTAGGTATACTCACGGACAGTTTCAGTGATCGACTGACGGTGTTTGTGTGACACAGGAGAGAATATAAGGAGACATTTAACGAGTCACACCAGGTACAAATTTGTGTAATTAGGACAGGTAGACAGGGCAATTACCCACCAGGTAATGCTAGAGGTTTGCTCCCTGAGGAGAGCGAACCCCAAACGTTACACTTCCTGTCTCTCTCCCTTTCCTCCTTTTCTCATCTCTCACTCCCTTTCGCTCTCCCCCATCACTCTCTCCCTCTCTGTCCTCTCTCTGCCCTCTCTCTGCATGGAGTAGTGGCTTCGTGGCTGCTGTGTGTGAACCCCTCTACTGCAAAGTGAGCTATACTGTATCATAGCTATAATGTATTTAGGCTACTGTTTGCTATATGAAACAGAATGACAGATTGATTGTGACAATTTACAAGCTGTTGATGAGAACAGTACCCAGCTGAAAGGTACTCTGCGTCTCCTGTCATTCTGTGGCAGTCAGAGACATATGGCTGCCAGAGGTGCTATTTCTCCTCCAGCCATGAACACTTTGAAATGGTCTTCATCGTTAAAATTAAGAAATTCTGGCATAATTCTTACGATTTTATCTTTGAAAAAGTCTCTCTCCCTCTCTCCCTTATCTGTCCCCCATCTTGCCCTCTTTCTCACCTCATCTCTCTCTCGCCATATTTCCCTCTCTCTCTCTCTCTCTCTCCTCCCCCATCTGTTTCTCCTCTCTCTGTCTCAGTAAATCTCCAGTCCAGAGTGTGAACCAGTCCATTGTGTCACTCTCATTGGAACTGGAGTCAAAAGAAGTCTGATGTTGTGCTCAGAAGTTTACATTTACATTTTACATTTAGCTGACGCTTTTATCCAAAGCGACTTACAAGTTCTGTATGACAAGTCATCAGGAAGGGTACAACTCTATCAGCTGAGTAACAATGTTCATCAAAGTGTTGCGTGTTACAGTGTAGGTTAGTTTATTAGGACAAGTGCATGACAGTAAGGTTAGTTAGGGTTAGAGTTTTTTTTTTTTATTATTATTATTTCAGATAATGGTTGAAGAAGTGCGTTTTAAGTCGACGGCGGAAGATTGGACGGGTTTTGGCTGTCCTAACTGGGGTTGGTAGTTCATTCCACCATTGTGGGGCAAGGACTGCGAATAGGCGGCATCTCTTTGATGACCCTCCCGGGGCTTGGATAGGAGTAGGTCTGAGGCGGCCAGAAGATGCAGAGCATAGGGTTCTTGAGGGTGTGTAGTTAGAGACCATTGACCGGAGGTAGGCGGGAGCGGTTCCCTTTGCCGCACGGTATGCTAGGTCGAGGGCCTTGAAGTGGATACATGCAGCAATGGGGAGCCAGTGCAGGTCCCTAAGAAGTGGGGTGACATGGGCCGACTTTGGTAGGTTTGAGATCAGGCGGGCCGCTGCGTTCTGAATGAGTTGAAGAGGCTTGGTGGCAGTGGTCGGGAGGCCAGCGAGCAGTGCGTTGCAGTAGTCGAGGCGGGAGATGACTGTTGATTGGACGAGGAGTTGGGTGGCTTCTTTTGTCAGGAAGGGGCGGATCCTTCTGACGTTGCTCAGGAGGAATCTGCAAGTTCTAGTTGTCGCTGCGATGTGAGCAGAGAAGTTCAACTGGTCGTCGAGGACAACACCAAGGTTCTTGGCGGTCAGGGACGCGGTCACAGCTGCATTCTCGACTGTGATGGAAAGGTGGGTCAGGGGGGAGGATTTGGCTGGCAGGTGGAGCAATTCTGTTTTGCTTAGGTTTAGTTTGAGGTGGTTGGTCGTCATCCAGGTCGAGATGTCGGACAGACAGGCCAAGATCCGCTCAGAGACGTGGATATCTGAGGGAGGGAAGGAGAGGAAGAGTTGAGTATCATCTGCATAACAATGATACGAGAAGCTATGAGACGTGATAATGTTACCCAGTGATTTAGTGTAGAGGGAGAAGAGAAGGGGTCCTAGGACCGAGCTGGGGGACACCCGTCCGCAGGGGGCGGGTGGCCGACAGGGTCCCTCTCCATGACACTTGGTAGGAGCGGTCATTGAGGTATGATGTCAGCCATGTCAGCGCAGAGCCAGCCACTCCCATTCCTGCGAGGGCCGCGAGGAGGATCTGGTGGTTGACTGTGTCGAAGGCTGCAGATATATCTAGGAGAATCAGGACAGAGGAGAGGCCTTTCGCTTTTGCTAAGTGAAGTGCCTCTGTGACTGCAATGAGGGCCGTTTCTGTGGAGTGGCCAGTCCGGAAGCCAGACTGATTAGGGTCTAGGAGGTCATTCTGTAAGAGATAAGCAGTAAGTTGGTTGGATACAGCACGTTCAAGTCTTTTAGAAAGGAAGGAGAGAAGTTAACCTCAGGGGTGTCTGAGTAGTGTAGAGTTCTAAGCACTTGCCTGCCACTGCAGAGAGCCGGGTTTAATTCCCAGTAGCAGTACCTCTGGTTTGGTCAGTGGTCCCTACAAACATAATTAGCAGTGTTTGCGGGTGGGAAGCCGGTAGGGGTATGAGTCCTGGTCGTTGCAACAGCGACTCCTGGTCCTTCTGGCCTGTTCAGCAGGGAGGAGATAGCATGAACCCCCGCCTGTGTTATGCTCTCCCCAGTGTTGTTGTCGAGTCCGAAAATCTCAAGCCTCGAGTCCGCAGTGTTAGGTTCTGAGTCCAAGTCCAAGTCACCAAAGAGCCCGAGTTGAGTCTGAGTTGAGTCCCCATTACCCTAGTCCGAGTCTGAGTCCAAGTCATCAAGGTTGAGTCCACTCCACTCTGGCAGTGAAATAGCTGACATACAAATAAAAAAGGTCTACATTAAACATAAATTACATAGCGGTCACCATTTCAAAGGGAGTTCATTTAAAAAAGATACATTTTACTGACCTGGAACCAGAATTCTACATGGAAGAAGAGATTGTTGGTCTCGAGTCCCAGTCCTCGTCTGCACCTTCCGAGTCTGAATGCAGTCAATGCTCCAGTCCAAAACCAAGTCCGAGTCATCAGTGCTCAAGTCCAAGTCGAGTCACGAGTCCTGAAATTCAGTCCAGGACTCGGACTCGAGACATTAAGGCAGCGCAACAAACAGGAGGGAATTGGCATAATGACTAAATTGGGGAGACGGGAGCAAAGTAACAAGGCAAAAAAATCATGATCTTAAGTGTGTGTGTGTGAGAGAGAGAGAGAGAGAGAGAGAGAGAGAGAGAGAGAGAGAGAGAGAGAGAGAGAGAGAGAGAGAGAGAGAGAGAGAGAGAGAGAGAGAGAGGCAGAGATAGATAGATAGATAGATAGATAGATAGATAGATAGATAGATAGATAGATAGATAGATAGATAGATAGATAGATAGATAGATAGATAGATAGATAGATAGATAGATAGATAGATAGATAGATAGATAGATAGATAGATAGATAGATAGATAGATAGATAGATAGATAGATAGATAGATAGATAGATAGATAGATAGATAGATAGATAGATTTACATTTACATTTACATTTAGTCATTTAGCTGACGCTTTTATCCAAAGCGACTTACAAGTTCTGTACGACAAGCCATCAGGAAGGGCACAACTCTATCAGCTGAGTAACAATGTTCATCAAAGTGTTGAGTGCTACAGTGTAGGTTAGTTTATTAGGACAAGTGCATGACAGTATGGTTAGTTAGGGTTAGATTTTTATTTTTTATTTTTTATTTTTTATTCAGATAATGGTTGAAGAAGTGCGTCTTTAGTCGACGGCGAAAGATTGGACGTGTTTCGGCTGTCCTAACTGGGGTGGGTAGTTCATTCCACCATTGTGGGGCAAGGACTGAGAATAGGCGACTTCTCTTTGATGACCCTCCCGGAGCTTGGATAGGAGTAGGTCTGAGGCGGCCAGAAGATGCAGAGCGTAGGGGTCTTGAGGGTGTGTAGTTAGAGACCATTGACCGGAGGTAGGCGGGAGCAGTTCCCTTTGCCGCACGGTATGCTAGGTCGAGGGCCTTGAAGCGGATTCGT
This sequence comes from Notolepis coatsorum, assembly GCF_963971535.1. Taxonomy (NCBI): domain Eukaryota; kingdom Metazoa; phylum Chordata; class Actinopteri; order Aulopiformes; family Paralepididae; genus Notolepis; species Notolepis coatsorum. The sequence goes on from NC_140174.1 coordinate 62,715,928, forward strand.
GCAGCAATGGGGAGCCAGTGCAGGTCCCTAAGAAGTGGGGTGACATGGGCCGACTTCGGTAGGTTTGAGATCAGGCGGGCCACTGCGTTCTGAATGAGTTGAAGAGGCTTAGTGGCAGTGGCCGGGAGGCCAGCGAGCAGTGCGTTGCAGTAGTCGAGGCGGGAGATGACTGTTGATTGGACGAGGAGTTGGGTGGCTTCTTTTGTCAGGAAGGGGCGGATCCTTCTGACGTTGCTCAGGAGGAATCGGCAGGTTCTGGTTGTCGCTGCGATGTGAGCAGAGAAGTTCAACTGGTCGTCGAGGACAACACCAAGGTTCTTGGCGATCGGGGACGCGGTCACAGCTGCATTCTCGACTGTGATGGAAAGGTCGGTCAGGGGGGAGGATTTGGCCGGCAGGTGGAGCAATTCTGTTTAGCTTAGGTTCAGTTTGAGGTGGTTGGTCGTCATCCAGGCGGAGATGTCGGACAGACAGGCCGAGATCCGCTCAGAGACGTGGATATCTGAGGGAGGGAAGGAGAGGAAGAGTTGAGTATCGTCGGCATAACAGTGGTAGGAGAAGCCATGAGACGTGATAATGTTACCCAGTGATTTAGTGTAGAGGGAGAAGAGAAGGGGTCCTAAAACCGAGCCCTGGGGGACACCCGTCCGCAGGGGGCGGGTGGCCGACAGGGTCCCTCTCCATGACACTTGGTAGGAGCGGTCATTGAGGTATGATGACAACCATGTCAGCGCAGAGCCAGCCACTCCCATTCCTGCGAGGGCCGCGAGGAGGATCTGGTGGTTGACTGTGTCGAAGGCTGCAGATAGATCTAGGAGAATCAGGACAGAGGAGAGGCCTTTCGCTTTTGCTAAGTGAAGTGCCTCTGTGACCGCAATGAGGGCTGTCTCTGATTGATAGATAGATAGATAGATAGATAGATAGATAGATAGATAGATAGATAGATAGATAGATAGATAGATAGATAGATAGATAGATAGATAGATAGATAGATAGATAGATAGATAGATAGATAGATAGATAGATAGATAGATAGATAGATAGATAGATAGATAGATAGATAGATAGATAGATAGATAGATAGATAGATAGATAGATAGATAGATAGATAGATAGATAGATAGATAGATAGATAGATAGATAGATAGATAGATAGATAGATAGATAGATAGATAGATAGATAGATAGATAGATAGATAGATAGATAGATAGATAGATAGATAGATAGATAGATAGATAGATAGATAGATAGATAGATAGATAGATAGATAGATAGATAGATAGATAGATAGATAGATAGATAGATAGATAGATAGATAGATAGATAGATAGATAGATAGATAGATAGATAGATAGATAGATAGATAGATAGATAGATAGATAGATAGATAGATAGATAGATAGATAGATAGATAGATAGATAGATAGATAGATAGATAGATAGATAGATAGATAGATAGATAGATAGATAGATAGATAGATAGATAGATAGATAGATAGATAGATTCATGCCAATGCATGAACGCACCATCGCCTCCTAAGTGCCCTTGACTCACAATCTGTTCCAGAGGTACTGAACTGCGAGTGGCCCTGTGCTCCTCTGAAATATATATATATATACAGTATGTGGGGGACTGTAGTTATGTGTAACTAGGAGGGATATGTGAGAAGACAATGTCACTGACGATGAATGAAGTCATATTAATCTAATCTGACATTGGACCAGCATTCTACAGAGCTAGCGTGCTCAATCCAAGTAGAATTCTGGTTCCAGGTCAGTTCTCATCATCATCATCATCATGGACCTCATTTCATAAAGACCTTTATGCCGGCTCTATGGATCTCTTCAATATCTTCCTGCTGTCATTACATTGTTGGGGATATCAGAGGATAGAGAAGCAGGCAGGAGCCACCATCAATATCAGTCTCCATGGTTACAGAGAGACGTTAGAGACTGTAATGTCCTCTGCTTCACCGAGACGTGGCTGACGCCGGACGTCCCAGACCACGCTATCCAACCGGCCGATCACTTCTTCATACACCGCAAGGATCTAACAGCAGAGTCCGGAAAACAACGGGGAGGTGGATTAGCCTTCATGTTAAACAACAATTGGAGCGATCCAGGCAACGTGAAAGAGCTTTCAAACCACTGCTCCCCCAACCTGGAGTATATATCCATCAAGTGTCTGCCTTTCTTTCTCCCGAGAGAGTTCTGTTTCGTTAAGGCTTCGCTCAGCACCAGTTGCACTGTACCTCACTTCGTGCACGAGCACTGAATAAAAAATTCCACCATGTACCTTTACATCCCAATATTCGTCTGACCACACCCCCATCCGCTTACCTTCATAAGCAGGTGTGTGGTCACCTACTCGCCTCCTTCTTCACTTTCACCACAAGGAAGTGCCTTCGGTAGATCCCCACTTGACGAGGTTGTTAGTAGAAGAAAGTTGGAAAACAAAAGAACGGGAAGATACGTTGACATCATATTTTTATTTTCTCTCTCACTATTTTCGAGAAAATACGGCGATATTGTCTTCGTTACTGGAGTGTCTGGAAGATGATGGTCATTCCGACCTTCAACGGCTTTTTCGTATTAGGAGCTCACGCCGCTGACATGCTCCCCAGCTACAGTCCTCCTTGCTGCGGCTGGATGGGGTTGCCCTCCGGCCACACAGCTGGACTGTGCGAAGCACCGACTGTTGTGAGAAGCGGTTGTTTCCAGGTTGGGTTCCAGGTTGGGTATGTACTGTTTTGCTAGCGAGCTCTGGTTGTTGTTGATGCTGTGGGGGTTAGCTGACAATTTACGAAACGCCGACTTCAGGCTGGGGTCCTCTGCTCGGCTTAAACGGCGGTCGGAGGATCTTGGTCTGACGCCCATGATGATCAATCTAGTGGATTCTCGAGCGGATGCTTCTCTGTCCCGTGCAGGCCCCATCTTTCATATACAAATGAAAGTATACCCTAACGAGGAAATGTGGGCATAGGTTCTTCTTTATCGGGAGTTCCATGCTCAAAGTCGGCTGCAGCCCGAAATGGGAACTGTGCTGGCCCCGCTGTATGTCTGGATCACCGTTGACAACTGTGTTCTGACATTCTTTTTCTTTTCCCTCTTAGGGGAGGGACTTGGACAGCGGCCTGTCTGAAGTGTGGCTTGTTATGTGTGTACAGTTGTGGCCTACTGTGTTAGCCAGTCAGCTGTTAGCAGGCTAGTAAACGTTAGCTTGTTGCTATCAGTCGATCGGCTGTTAGCTTGATGCTACACTGTTGAACGTTTTCTATGACTATAACATGCCTTAAACACTCTGACTACGATGTCATCTTTGACAGAGGATGTTAGTCGAACCTACACCGGAGCCCTGCCAGCGAGGACTGCGTCAAACATGGAGAAACGTAGCGGCTGGGTGGCGCAACGACGTTACCCTCGTCGTCAACACAGGGATGCTGTGTTCAACTTCGGTGCCCCGTTAGCCAGATTGCAGTTCGCTTGGCCTGCGTTCAGGGTAGGAAGGTCCCGACCGGACCTTAAACACTTCTTCTTTCCTTCCCTTCTAGATGTTTTGTAATAACGATGTTTTCCAAAATGTGTGTTGCTGCAATACATTGAGGATACGACGCGTGTTGTGTGTGAATTGTCTTGTCACGGGTATAGCTTCTCTCTCCATAGAAATCGGGTTGTTGTTTTACATGTGTAAAAATGATCTGGTTAGTTGTGATGAGAACATGTGTTCATGTAAACGTGAACTCACAACTAAGGGGGTTATTTAACCTATAAAGCTATTGTAACTGAGGGGTACAATTCCCTGACTGTATTGTTAGATATGGTATTTAATACCACTACCTCTTGTACTTTAACTTCTGGCCATCCAGTACATGATATAAATATGATGAACACTTTCCCACCTGATGAAACGAAGTCCACACAAATGTACAAATCGAATATTTAATATAGCAAAAGGTATATACAATGTTCACTTGTTTACACTTATGATTTGAAATATGCACTTGTATGGCAAATGAGTATTCGTAGGTAAATCAACGTTGAATGTCCAATCTCTGGTTACGCAGGGAGTAAGTATACAACCTGGATATTTAGGAAACTATAGCGATGGTACTTAAATGATTATAGCTGGATACACTAAAGGGGGGGGGGGGTCCCGCTGGTTGTAAGACAGTAGGAGGGGGGGGTTAGAGAAGCCGCTGGCGGTATCCCATCTGGCCGACGATTTCTTGGGAGAATTCAAAGTCTTGAACACGGTGCCCACAGAACCTCGGTCCGCAGACGAATACAGCTGGACCCTCTGGTGGACGGTAGCTGCCGGTCCACAACGGAGAGACGTGAGGCGACCTCACTGGTGTAGAGCGCCGTCTCACCTGGAGTCCTCTCCGGGGGGTAGTTCCAACACTCCGCAGTGTTGGCCGTTATCCATGGAATAATCAAAGCACCCAAAGCATAATCCAAGCCGTGGAAGGCTCGCCGTCGTCCGGGTAGAGTAATCCAATATACAGGTCCAGTCGCCCTGGCCCGGAGCTCCTCGGATGCAAGCACCACTAGTGGTCTGCCCAGCCTGGTTAAGCGTCCAGATAACGTCAGGAACGATGGGGGTACTGATAACTTTATAACTCTAACCGAACGATGCACCATACATAAATAGACTATTATTAGCTTAATAGAATACGTCCAACTCGACGGTATAGTGCCAAACTATGACTATTCAACTATTAATCCACACGATATCTCAATGCCTATTCTGAGGCCAAGTAGGCCTTACTACACCACACGTGCGTCGTGGGTGAGGCTTCGCGTCTGTCACTCTGTTGGAGGGTAAAGAACTGGACTAAAAGTAAGTTCTACTTTACTTGCGCCATATATATATGCGCTGTGAACAAATAGTACCATTCGTATTTCGCCAGACGTATTCCTACGCGGAACCGGGGCTTGCCACGACATGTTGGGCGGCACGATTGAACTTGAACCTAGGGGTATGGCTGATGGCGCCAGGTTCTCGTCCAATGGTAGAATGAAACTATTATGGGCTGTTCAGTAGACTAAAGGGATATTCAGTGCATATTGTACAAGGAATATACAGGGGATATCAAACGATATACAAATACTATTTAAATATATATATAAATAAATATATATATTCGGTTTAATCTGATCCTTCACAACAGCCGCACCCTAATTAGTCCCACCTAATTAGCTAAGCAGAGACAGATTAACCGCACTGTCTACCACTCAAGGTCCGCTGTAAGGGTCAGTCAACTCACAAAGTCATGGGGTCATGGTCATCATCGATAGTATCTGGGAGTCGGGCAGTTCTATTAGCCTCGCCACGGGTCGTGTGTAAGTGCGCCCTTGGACGAGTACTTCAGCTGCTCGGACCTTGCCATCGGCACCGGTGATCACTTTGCTTACGCGGCCAGCCGGCCACATAGCTCTGGGTAGTGACTGGTCGATAATCATGACGACTGTTCCTTCTGTCAAATTGTCTCTCTCTTTTACCCACTTCTGGCGGGTCTGTAGAGACGGTAGGTAGTGGAGTAGGAAGCTGCTCCAAAACTTGTCAGCTAGTACTTGACTGTACCTCCACATTCTTCGGCCGTTCGCTTCTTCAGGCCTGTACATTGTCTGGGGTAGCGCGGGGTCCAGCCGCACCATTAGGAGTGTGTTGGGGGTGACTGGGTCGACATCTGCTACATCACTGGAGACGTAACCGAGGGGCTTTGAGTTCAATACTCCCTCGATCTCCGTGAGGACTGTCATTAGGACTTCCTCCGCCACAGTCTGGGCCCCAAGCACGGCGTACAGGGCTGTCTTTATAGAACGTACTTCTCGTTCCCAGGTTCCACCGAAGTGGGGTGCGTTTGGGGGATTAAACTGGAAGTCAATCTGGGATGGAGCGAGGTGGGTCTTAAGTTCTGGGCCCATAGCTTGGAAGCTCTCTCTCAGCTCTCTTTCTCCGCCTTTGAAGTTTGTCCCGTGATCAGACAACAATGTAGACGGTTTTCCTTTCCGTGATGTGAATCTTCGGAAGGCCATAAGGAATGAGTCTGTGCTCATGGTCGGAAGGAGCTCGATATGTATCGCTCTGGTGGTCATGCATTTGAATACAATACCCCACCGCTTCTCGGTTCCTCTTCCTCTCTTTATATACAACGGGCCAAAGCAGTCCATGCCTGTGGAGTGGAATGGCTTGTCGCCGAGTCGGAGGCGACAGGGAGGTATGTCAGCCATCCGTGGTATCCTGGGCTGCGCGCGCCACTTACGGCAGTCTAGACAGGTTCGCTGGAAGCGCCGCACTGCTTCTCTCCCTTGCAGTATCCAATAACGACGTCTGATCTCCGCGAAGACTCTCTCTGCTCCTGCGTGGTGTACATCCTCGTCGTATTTCTTTATGATCAGCTCTGTGACCTTGTGTCGGCTGTTCAAGACTATCGGGTACTTAATGTCATCCGGTAGATCGGGGGCTCTCCGCAGGCGACCACCCACTCTGATGAGATTATGGGCGTCACTCTCGGGTGCCAGGTGGAGCAGTCTGCTGTCTGATGGGACGGGGTTTCCTCCCTGTAGACAGTCTAGCTCATCGGGGAACGAGTCTCTCTGGGCTCGTTGTAGTAGAAGAAGTTCTGCTTCTTCGTAGTCAGCTGCTGACATGTCAGTGGTGGACTGAATCTCTGGGTGGTGCCACAGGAATGTCCTCTGCTGCGCACTCTCTAGGGTAATGCAGTCATCTATGTTGGGGTCTGTGGAGGCGACTGTGCTCAGTCCACAGAACATAGGTTTCTTGTTCTCAGCCTCCTCGTTACTTGCTTCCCGTGGGGTGGGCATAGGCCACTCTCCTTCCGGGAGCTTGAGGAATTCTGGTCCGTCACTGTAAATGTTGCGACGAGTGAGGTCATCCAGAGACATTCCCCGGGTGATGACGTCAGCTGGGTTGTGTTTGGTGTCCACATACCGCCAGCTCGCTGCTTCTGTTAACTCTTGAATCTCGGTGACTCTGACTCCCACGAAGACTTTGTATCTGCATGAATCAGACTTGATCCATGTGAGTACTGTCGTGGAATCTGACCACAAGATTGTTCTGTGCACCGGAATGGTGAGTTCACGTTGGATTAACGTGGCTAGATGCGCTCCTGCTAGGGCTGCGCAGAGCTCTAGACGTGGGATAGATTGTTGCTTACGTGGGGCTATTCTTGAGCGGGCCAGGATGAAAGCAGTGTGTATCTTTCCTCCCTTCTCTTGGGCACGCAAGTAGGCCACCGATCCATAGGCTACTTCGGAGGCGTCGCTGAAGACGTGTAGATCAATCTCGCATGTCTCTGGCCTCACTGTGGATGGGAAGTAGCTGCGGCGTATATTGACGCCTGGGAGTGAGCGGAGTTCCGTCTCCCACTCTCTCCATGTTGAGGCAAGGTGTGCGGGTATTGGGTCGTCCCAGCCCTGGTCCTTGTCCCATAGTGCTCGTACAATCATCTTTGCCCTGGTGGTGTAAGGTAGAATACATCCCAACGGGTCATATTGTCTGGCGAGTGTTCTGTACACACTCCGTCTGGTGGTCGGTATCGCCGTCGACCTTCCCTGCTCTGGAGCCAAGGGTTTGTGTCTATAGTGGAGCGAGTCTGTTTTGAAGCGCCAGACTAGTCCTAGTGTCATTTCTTGGGCTTCTCCTGGGATGGTCGCCATCCAGGTCTCGCTGCTGGCAGCCTTGTCCGCGGGGGAGAGGCTGCGCAATACGTGCGGGTCACTGCTGGCCCACTGCCTGAGATCAAAGCCGCCTTTGATCAGGGAGGCGCGTAGCTTGATTAGGAGAGCCTCGGCTTCTTCTTGAGTCGAAACGCTTTGTAAACAGTTGTCCACGTAGAAACTGTTCTTCACACTGTGTTGGACCTCTTCATCTGCTGCTGGGTCCTCTGCAACGTGTTTCTGTAGTGCAAATGTAGCACAGCACGGGCTGCATGTGGTTCCGAAGGGGAGTACTTCCCACTGGTAGATGGCTGGGTTCTCATCTCCGATCCTCTCTCTCCATAGGAACCGCAGCAGGGGCTTGTCCTCCTCTACTAGTCTCACCTGCAAGAACATCCCTTTGATATCCCCGCTGATAGCCACCTTGTCCTGGCGGAAGCGCAGTAGCACGCCTAGTAGGGAGGGGCCGAGTGTGGGGCCGGGCAAGAGCTCTTTATTCAGATTTTGGGATCCGATCTGGTAGCTGCAGTTAAACACAATGCGATCCTTGCCATTGTGATGGACCTTGTGATGCGGCACGTACCATGATTCGGTCGTCTGATCGGCCTCTTTAATGTCAATCTTTGTTACGTGTCCCGCTGTGATTAGCTTCTCAATCTCAGCGCGGTACACACTCTCTTGAGCGGGGTCTTTGGCTAGGCGCCGCTCTGTGTTCAGTAGATAGCGCTCCGTGGCGTCTTTCTTTGCGTGAAAGGTGGGCATTCCCTCTCGCCTCAGGAGTGGAGTTGCGTATCTCATCACTCCGCCGACTGTGACTCTCTTTGTCCCCTGCTCGAGTAGGTTGATGGCGTAAATGTCTTCTTTAGAACGAATATCTTTCTTTTCGTTCTTAAAGGGCATTGTCTCTAGTGTCCATAGCCTCTCGACATGCTGCAGGAGAGTGGTGTCTTCTTCTGTCGTTCTGGAGTGGAGGCAGCTAGTGGCTGCTGTTCGGTTGAGAGATTTAGCGAGGGGGCCTTGTAGGGTCCACCCTAGGCGGGTCTCGACTGCTGCAGGACAGCCTCGGGGTCCTGTATGGACCCGGTCAATCGGGACTATGAGTTCTGCATGGTCGGAGCCTATCAGCAAGGTCGGGGTAGCGCCGTCTATGAGCGGGATAGGTAGCTGTCGCAGGTGCACATATTTATCCATCAACTTGGCGATAGGGTAGGTGTACTGCGATAGTCCTATTTCTTGGCTGGTGAAAGCATTTGTAATCTTATACCGTCGCTCTGGCTGCCCGTTTGCTGCGATAGTGAAGGAGACATTCTCGCCCTTTATCGTCTTTAAATCTCTTCTTATTGTCCGAATCGTCATTTCGTTCTTGCTCCCCCGCAGTCCCAGCTGGGCCGCAGCGGACGCGAGCAGAAGGGTCTTCTCTGACCCGTCATCAAGGACGGCGTAAGTGTCCATGACTTTATCTTGGTAGCTCAATGTCACACGGACTACCTTTAAGAGCACTTGGGCGCCGCTGCTGCTGGCGGGGTCAATGTACATGACGCTTGCCTTGGTGCCGCTCGATGGTGCAGGTGGAGGCCGTCTTCTGTTACTTTCGTGTAGTATATCTAGATGGGCTCCGTCGCACCGACTGCACCTTTTCTTTAGGCGGCATTCGGCTGCCATATGTGGTCGCGCACATCGGTAACAGCGCCTGTTGGACTTTATCCATTGACTCACTTCTTCTGCATTCATCTTTGTGAATAGGTCACATTGTGACAGCCAGTGTTCTTTCTCACAGTAGGGGCAAACCATCTTCCACTTCTCTTTTCTCGAGGGGGTACTGTGGCTCCTACTGCTCGGTACTGACTCTGATTGGTGCATGACAGTCACCGATCTTCTTCCATCATTTATTCTCCTGGGTCCCTCTCTGGAGCTTGGCGTGCTCCGCCCGAACGTATCCAGTCGTAGGCTGCTGACTTCTCTCGCCAGAAAGTCAGCTAGATCAAGGAGGGATGGTTCGGGGCCGTTGGGATCCCGGTAGTCTCTCTGCCGCCTAAAACGCTCTTGTCTTGCGGGTGGCAGCTTCTCCAAAATCCTCTCGACGTTAGAGTTGGCGTATAGCTCATGCATGCCCTTTTCCCGTTGCGCTCCCAGCATCCCTACCAGGGACTGCACTTTGATTGACAGGTCGTCTAATGAGCGATTGTCTGTGGCTGGGGGTAGGCGATCAATATGCCTTATCTCTTGGATTACGTAATCCCATATACGTCCATATCTCTGGTCCAGCGCCGCTAGGGCCGCTGTGTATGGTGTCGAAGAGGTGGCATAGGCTAGCGCTATATTGTGCGCTCGCGGTACTTTCAGGTGCTTCAGTAATATTGCATACTTGTGGCGTTCATCAGCGACATCCACCATCATTGTCTCTAAGCACATCCGGAGCTCCGTGTACTGTGCTCGACTCTCATAGGCGAAGTCTGGAAACGACGGCGTGGCAATGTATGACGCCGTGGATGGCTGATACATCGGCGAGCGTTGGGGGAGAGACCTCCTGGGCGAGTCCCCTCTTGCGCCTCGCTGTGGGCTGGTACTGACAGGGTACCATGGCCCGCTGGTCCAGGTGCTATTCCTCGGGGCTGGTCGTGCGTCGTGCTCACCCGTGAATAGAGTCGGGGGTCTGTAGCGCAGCGCCGCGGGGGTATAGCCTGGGCTGTACTGGACCTCCTGGTCCGGTGGAGTACTGTGCTGTCGTCGGGCTTGGTTCTCCTCCTCTCCCTCTTCTTCCTCTATCAGATCTTCCAGATCCTGTAATCGTTTATTTAGCTTCTCCGCAGTGTATGCCGCTCCTTCCTTGTAGCTGGGTCTCGCTTGGACCGGTCTGGGAAGGGGGTCTGCGGGGGGTATAGGCTCGGTCTGTTGGTCAAGTTCAGGGTCGCTTGCTCGGTGAGGAGACGCTGCCCTTGACTGTTGTCTCGACGAGTTCCTTGAACCCCTGGCGGAGGGAGAGGGTGTTGCCTTGCGGATCAGCTGCTCCATTAGCTGCGCTTGTAACTTGTCGCGCTCGACTTCGCGCTTGGTGAGATCTGCTTCTCTTTGGGCACCGGCAGCGGCGCGCTGGGCGTCGGCTCGGTCTCTTGCCATATTCTCTTCTGTCTGAAGGCGTCTCATCTCCAGGCGTGTGCGCTCTTCTTCGCTCCGTTGTTGCGCTTGGAGTTGTTCGCGCTTGCTGAGCGCCTGTGCTTGGAGACGATCGCGTTCACCCTGAAGTCGATCGCGTTCGGTAGAGGCTGTCAGGCTGACGAGGAACGCCTGTTGTAGCATCCTCTCCGCTTCGCTGGGGGAAGGCGGTTGTGGAGGTGAGCCGCTCCTGCGTGAGCCGCTCCTGGGGGTACTCGTTGGGGAGTCCTGGAGCTCTATTTCCTCGGCGCTCTCCTCCTCTTCTTCCGTGCAGAGTTCTCTCTCTGTAGGGTTGTCTTCCTACCGGGGCTGGTCGGGGACTACTTCTTCGGTAGTGGCGGGGGGTAAAGGCATGTCAGCTCCCTCCTGGTCCCCACCATGAGCTTGGTCAGTTACATTAGAACCTACTAGGGCCTCTGTGGTCGGGGAAACCTGGTCGTTAAGGTCAGACATAATTTTACTTTCTACTTTTACCGCGTTTACCGTTTGTCGAAGGCTAGGTAGTTGACTGACAGTGTAATCCTCTAAGTACTGAGGTGGCTGTCGTCTGCGCCGCGGGCGTTCTAGGTTAGGAGGACCGTTTCGTGGAGTGTTCATCATAGGCCATTTTAATATTAATAACACTATATTAATATTACACTAGTTACCCTCCGGCTCGAAGGACCAATTGTAACTGAGGGGTACAATTCCCTGACTGTATTGTTAGATATGGTATTTAATACCACTACCTCTTGTACTTTAACTTCTGGCCATCCAGTACATGATATAAATATGATGAACACTTTCCCACCTGATGAAACGAAGTCCACACAAATGTACAAATCGAATATTTAATATAGCAAAAGGTATATACAACGTTCACTTGTTTACACTTATGATTTGAAATATGCACTTGTATGGCAAATGAGTATTCGTAGGTAAATCAACGTTGAATGTCCAATCTCTGGTTACGCAGGGAGTAAGTATACAACCTGGATATTTAGGAAACTATAGCGATGGTACTTAAATGATTATAGCTGGATACACTAAAGGGGGGGGGGGGGGTCCCGCTGGTTGTAAGACAGTAGGAGGGGGGGTTAGAGAAGCCGCTGGCGGTATCCCATCTGGCCGACGATTTCTTGGGAGAATTCAAAGTCTTGAACACGGTGCCCACAGAACCTCGGTCCGCAGACGAATACAGCTGGACCCTCTGGTGGACGGTAGCTGCCGGTCCACAACGGAGAGACGTGAGGCGACCTCACTGGTGTAGAGCGCCGTCTCACCTGGAGTCCTCTCCTGGGGGTAGTTCCAACACTCCGCAGTGTTGGCCGTTATCCATGGAATAATCAAAGCACCCAAAGCATAATCCAAGCCGTGGAAGGCTCGCCGTCGTCCGGGTAGAGTAATCCAATATACAGGTCCAGTCGCCCTGGCCCGGAGCTCCTCGGATGCAAGCACCACTAGTGGTCTGCCCAGCCTGGTTAAGCGTCCAGATAACGTCAGGAACGATGGGGGTACTGATAACTTTATAACTCTAACCGAACGATGCACCATACATAAATAGACTATTATTAGCTTAATAGAATACGTCCAACTCGACGGTATAGTGCCAAACTATGACTATTCAACTATTAATCCACACGATATCTCAATGCCTATTCTGAGGCCAAGTAGGCCTTACTACACCACACGTGCGTCGTGGGTGAGGCTTCGCGTCTGTCACTCTGTTGGAGGGTAAAGAACTGGACTAAAAGTAAGTTCTACTTTACTTGAACCTAGGGGTATGGCTGATGGCGCCAGGTTCTCGTCCAATGGTAGAATGAAACTATTATGGGCTGTTCAGTAGACTAAAGGGATATTCAGTGCATATTGTACAAGGAATATACAGGGGATATCAAACGATATACAAATACTATTTAAATATATATATAAATAAATATATATATTCGGTTTAATCTGATCCTTCACAACAGCTATGCTTAGTGACATGTGATTAAGGAATGAATTATTTTCTCAGCCTGTAATGACAATGAACAGTGTGTTCACATATTAACAGGGTTACCTGTTCAACTTGGTCGTATCAAGGGTAAGGAAGGAGGGGTGATCCCCCCGGTTCCCTGGGGCTTCCCCACCCTCCTCTCAGACATGTTGTTTACAATATATTGTGTCACTGTGTTTGTGGGGATACAATGTAACCCTCAGGTTAATTGCTGGGGTTGTGCTAACCGCTTGAGAAACTATATTTTCCTAAAGAAAAGGTTGTTTGGTCACTTATCGTGTGTGCTTAGCAAGGCCTGTGGCCAATACATAATCGAGGATTCTCTGTAGAGAGTGTAGAGAGTGTACTTTTGCCATTTTTTGTTGTGATAAAGGGTTGTGTGTGTCTTGTGATCTACAACTGGGTTAGGTTTGGCCACAGAAGCACATGTGTAAGTCTGGTACCGGGGCTCTTAAAGGGGGCCCTCTCTATTCTGTGTTTTTTCCTTAGTAAAAATCAGATAGCAGGTTAGCACATTTCATTTCAACCTTTATTTAAAATCGTAAGCATCTGAGGTTTCCCTCATTTACAGAAACAACGATTGTACAGTACATAATAAAAACAATATTCACAGAAATTTAAACACCAGAGTAAAACAAATTAAAAACGTTTAAAAATAATTTTAAAATATCAACTAAAACAGTTACAGGTGGTCTGAAATCATACATTTAAACATTCCAAGGGAAGGGAGAACCTCCAATTTTAGCGTGAGTTGAAGGACATTCCATGAGTTAGAGGCATCAAAGGAAAAGGCTGACTTCCCTAGCTCAGAACAAATCTGAGGAACCCTAAGAACCATCCAGTCATTCGATCGAGTTGAATAGGTTCCAATATTCCAATTTAACAGTGAGGAGATATAAACAGGTTGTTTACCAATAAGGGCTTTAAAAATAAATAAATACCAGTGTTTGTTGCGCCTTTCTGCAAGAGAAGGCCAACCCACCCTATCATACAGGACACAATGGTGAGTATCATATCTGTCACCAGTTATAAATCTGAGAGCTGAGTGATATGCAGAATCCAGAGGTTTAAGAGTTGATGCCGCAGCATGCCTATAAATTACATCACCATAGTCCAAAACTGATAAGAAGACTGATTCCACAATTCTTTTTCTACTAAATAGAGGAAAATTGGATCTGTTTCTGTACAGGAAACCAATTTTCTGTCGCAGTTTAGTGGCAAGATTTTCCACATGGAACTTAAATGTTAATTTCTCGTCAAGCCACAGGCCAAGATATTTATACTCAGTGACTCTCTCTATACAAGAGCCACTGTCAGTAGATATCCTCACATCATCAAGGTTAATATTCCTTGCTCTTGAAAATAACATAAACTTTGTCTTACTAGCATTAAGAACCAATTTAAGACTAGTAAGGGCATCCTGAAGAGCATAAAAGGAAAGTTGCAATTTCTCAAAGGCCAGCTGTACAGAGTCTGCAATACAGTACACAATTGTGTCATCAGCATACAGATGGGCATGACATCCATACAAAGAAGAAACAATATCATTAATATAAATTGTAAAAAGGACAGGACCCAAAACTGAACCTTGTGGCACACCTTTAGTCATGGCCAAGAATTCAGATTGTGCTTGACCTAACTTCACACACTGCCGCCTAGAAGATAGATAATCCTGAAACCAGACACAGGCATTATCATCCAACCCAATGTTAGATAGTTTCTTTAGAAGTAAGTAGTGATCAACTGTATCAAATGCTTTTGATAAGTCAACAAAGAGGGCAGCACAATGTTTCTTCTTATCTAATGCTGAAATAATGTCATTTGTAACCAAAGTGATGGCTGATGTTGTACTATGTTTGGCTCTAAAACCAGATTGTTGAGAGCTAAGTATGGAGTTAGTTGAAAGGTAAAATTTGAGTTGTTTACTTACTAGTGTTTCCAGGGCCCTCATTCATCAACGTGACGTAGAAAATGTTCAATTTCCACACGTAAGCACAGAATTTAGAATGAGTGCACGCACAAAATAAACGGGATTTACCACACGTGCGTACGCAGGTTCTACGCACACCTGTCATGATAAATATCACCTTGGCCCTGCGCCGAGGCTCGTGCACACTTTCACGTATTTGCATACCAAAACCGCCCCGATTAACCATATACGGTAATGGACACCCCCATGAAATGTGGAAGAATGGACTAAACAGAGGGTGTTGTACACTGTCGGATATTATATCTATTAACTTCCTAAAAGACCATTGCTGCCTGGACACCGCAAACACTAATAAAGACCATTAACCACTGTTTTGCCGTTGCCGTTAGTGTCATTTTAATATTAATAATTATTATAATACAATAAAAGACAGCTCCGTCTTTTAATACACATATATTGTACAGTAACGTCAAATAAATACTACAGTCCCTGCTGAAATAAAGGTTCTGCACGCACATACCATCAGTGATCTACAGCATAAAAGATAGCCACTTTATAATACTATTCTGAGTAGATAATTCATCTGTATCGCAACAGAGTCACGGATCTGGTCGGGGCAGGTAGCATTATGTCGGGAAAATCCTTATGAAATAAACAAAAGTGAATTAAAGAATTTAAAAACAAAGTTTAGCATATTAAATCGTTTTATAAGCTTTCTGAGTAGATAATTCATCTGTATCGCAACAGAGTCACGGATCTGGTCGAGGCAGGTAGCATTATGTCGGGAAAATCTTTATGAAATAAACAAAAGTGAATTTAAAACGAAGTTTAGCATATTAAATCGTTTTATAAGCTTATAGCATTTTTCGTGCTGATTTGAGAAGGGTCCAGCTGCAGAGCCGGAGAGCAACTCTCAGGGCCAAGATAGCACTTATACTATTTTGAGAGAGACAGCAGAGAGACAGACAGCAGAGAGACAGACAGACAGACAGACAGACAGACAGACAGACAGACAGACAGACAGACAGACAGACAGACAGACAGACAGACAGACAGACAGACAGACAGACAGACAGACAGACAGACAGACAGACAGACAGACAGTGTGTGTGTATGTGTGTGTGTGTGTGTGTGTGTGTGTGTGTGTGTGTGTGTGTGTGTGTGTGTGTGTGTGTGTGTGTGTGTGTGTGTGTGTGTGTGTGTGTGTGTGTGTGTGTGTGTGTGTGTGTGTGTGTGTGTGTGTGTGTGTGTGTGTGCGTGCGTGCGTGTGTGTGACTACTAGTCTAATAGTAGAGACTCAGCCCCCCCCCCTCTGGACCACCTCCTAGTAGAGACTTCTCTAGGAAGAAGACGAATATGAGGATTAAGGCGAGACACTGCAGGTGAATAGGCAAATATACTTTTTTTGTTGATTTTGAGATTTTGTTATATTTTGCTTCCTAAACATGTCTTCTATGAAACTAGTGACAATAAAACATCAATAACACACATTTAGTTGTTCATTTTACTTCATTTTGCCTTATTGCATCCATAAATGTCCACATATTTAATGGGGAAGTGCCTCATTTGCATATATAAACATACATTTCAGAAAACTTGTCTCTACTAGGAGGTGGTCCAGAGGGGGGGGTCTCTACTGGGAGGTGGTCCAGAGGGGGGGGGGGTCTCTACTAGGAGACTAGTGGTCACACACACACACTGTGGAACAGTGTCTATCTGTCTATCTGTCTGTCTCTCTGCTGTCTGTCTCTCCGGCTCTGCAGCTGGACCTTCTCAAATAAGCACGGAAAAGCTTTTAAGCTCATAGCTCCAATTTGGGTCCCAAATTGCGGTACAAATGAAGGAGGTGTCTCGGGTAGTGGACTCTAGTTAATATTATGTTCTCTCTGCAATTAGACTGCCCCTCATTCATTCATTCATCCCTATCTGATGCTATCTCTGAAAACAGTTCCTGCGAGCGCAGTCAGTGCACCCGATAACGCTATATATATAAACCTGCATTCATTCGGAGAGAAAGACCTATTCCACATGCTATTTAGGGTTTGACAATAATTACACTAATATCGCTATTTCACAATGAACTATAATGAATTACGGGGGTCATACAGAACACGTCAGTCAAGATTATTTCCGCGTTGAAACGAATGCATGCAACTGATCTATGCCGTCCGTCTGCAGTCCCCATATTCTACCACTGGGCGTCACCTACGCATGCTCCGAGCTGTGCGTAAATATAAGCACGAAGTCAAGTTCAAGTTGAAATTGATGAATCCCACACTTTGCTTAGAAATGGTCGTACGCACAGGTTAAGCACATCTGTGCGTAAGTCACATTGATGAATGAGGGCCCAGGACTTTAGCTAAGCAAGGTAGCCTGGAGATAGGACGATAATTATCTAAGTTATCCCTATCACCTCCCTTATGTAAAGGAATCACCCGTGCAGATTTCCAAACTAGAGGAAATCTACCTGATGAGATAGAGAGATTCAAAATATAAGTAATCTGTTCAGCGATAACTGGTGCAGCCAACTTAATAAAAAAAGACTCTAAGTTATCCTCACCTGTAGAACACTTTGCATCGATTGATTGCAAAGCATCAAATACAGCTGACTGTGTAAAAGGTTGAAAGGAAAAATGGGAAGTGACGCCCACAGGGTACAAACAATCAGAATCAACAGGACAAGGTCCATTATAGTTCCTATTAAATAAATTACCAGCCTCTGCAAAATGCCTATTGAAGGCAACACAAATTTCACTCTGCTCAGAGATCACACAGTTTTCAACTTTAATATGAGAGGGTAAAGAATTAGATGATTTTATTTTGTTCACCTTCACCGCACTCCAAAATGTTGCCGGATTAGAGTATGAGTTTGTAACCAACTCCAGATAGTAATCAGTTTTAGATTTTCTTACTACTGCAGTACATTTGTTCCTAATTTGCCTAAAAGAAAGCCAATGTTGAGGGTCTCCAGAACGCCTTGCCCGAGACCATGCAGCATTTCTGTCTTTAATTAGGGTTGACAATTCCTGAGAAAACCAGGGTATTACTCTATCTTTAATGCGGACTTTTTTAAAAGGAGCATGTTTGTCAACAAATAAGTTAAATGTATTTACAAAGGAGTCCAGGGCTAACTGAACATCAATTTCAGTGTTACAATAAGTATCAGAAAGAACAAGATCATCTAAAAATGATTCGTTATTAAAAGATTTAAAATTCCTCCTTAAAACTGTGTGAGATCTTGTTTTTGGCAGTCTTGTGCTTCTTACACAGACTGTGGGGCAATGGTCACTTATGCCTAAGTCAAAAACCCCACAAGCTGAGATCCTGTCATATTTATTCACAAAAATCAGATCAATAAGGGTAGACCTAGAGTCATTTTTAAGGTTTGGTCTGGTGGGCTCAGTAATTAACTGGGAAAGACTGAGGTTACCACTGACTTCTTTAAGGTGCTTTGCAGCACCACTCAACCAGTCAATATTAAAATCACCCATAACAATCACCTCAGAGTCAATATATTGTGAAAGGAGCTCAGCTAATCTGTCTAAAGAGCTAGCATCAGCAGAAGGGGGTCTGTAGACACCAATTACATATATAATATTGTTGATCCCCAACTCGACCTTTAAAGGGGAACTATTTTACTATTTCTTTCACTATTTGGGCACTTTTACACAATTCCTGTGAGTCTATGGAACACCTCTGTAATATATATATATTTTTTATTCATTGTTTTGTATTTCTAATCAAGTCCTCAAAAACAGCATTTTTCTACCTCAAGATCTCGAGCTGTTTTGAGCCTGGGCTCCTAAACCACTGCGCCGGGCCGGCCCCGCCTGAACATTAACATGCAGCGGTGTCTTTATGACATCACATATAGGGCACATTTTCAGACAACTCAGTTCAGTGAGGGTGAATATTGTCAGAGGAGAATTGGAAGAATGCGCCAATATGAGAATTTTGAGACATAGATCATATTAATATAAGTTCACATAGCTAGGAAACAATGCTAAACACTCAAAAAGGCCATTTATAAGATAGTTCCCCTTTAAAACAAGTACTTCAAAACACATTGGGATAGTGACAGCATAAACAACAGAAGCCGAAAAACAAGATTTAACATAAATAACTACCCCACCACCCCTACCTACCCTATCAATTCTAAACACATTAAAATCATGTAGATCTATTGTGGAGTCAGAATCAGATTTCTTCAACCAGGACTCAGATATGACCAATATATCTGGATCAGCCTGTGCTACCAGTATTCTAAGATGGTCCAACTTCTGGTGCTGAAGGAGACTTCTAATGTTCAGGTGAATCAATCCCAACCCTTTCCTTTTTTTAAAGGTATGTGGATTATTTAGAGAAAGTGGTGTGGAATCTGACTCACGTGATAAAGAAATAGAAGACTGTAAAGTGACCGATATTAAGTTGGAGTAATTTACAGTATGCCAATGTGTTGGGTAATGATCATGAACCCTATCAGAAATCATGACTTCTATATTAAAAGTAATAGGTGGTAGAGGGAGATCAGACAGAGTAAAAGCAGACATAATAACAGACGTGTTGGAGAAGGAGTGTTCAGCAGGACCCATAATAGGATGCTCCTCAAAATGACCAGGAGAAGATTCTAGTGCAGGGTCATGCTGAGGTGTATATCAATCTGAGTTAAAAGCAATGTACTGGATATAATTCCGTGTAAGCTGTTGAATGCCCTTTAGACTGGGATGCAGGCCATCCAGTTTATAGAGGTCATTTCTGGTCCAAAAGTAATCAAAGTTACTAATAAATCCATGTGCTGTTGCAGTACAAAATGATTTTAGCCATTCGTGGAGGCAAAAAATACGACTAAAATGTTCTGGACTTTTTGAGGGAGCTGGGATAGGACCAGAGAACACACAGGTTCTACCCAGGCTCTGTATCGTCATTGCAAAAGAATCCAGCTGGTCACGGAGATCAACAGATTGACCACGCATGACATTATTAGTACCAACATGGATAATCAGTGTGTGAGCTGAGGGATGGAGGTCAGTTAGCACTGGAATCAATTCTGTAATATCAGAAACCTTACTGCCTGGGAGACAGAAAGTGACAGCACCTGGAAGTTCAACAGATCTAACAATGGAGTCACCAATGATCAGAATTTCAGGTTGGCCATTCCTGCAGCCCCCCATGTAAACAGATAGTTAGCTGGTGTTAGCCACACCAGCCACCAGGGCGGTGTCTGGAGCAGTAGTTGTATGCGGTTCACCTGGGCAGGAAGACGGCCGCGAATCATCACAGGTGATGTCATCATCGCTGGCCACAGTGTCCAGAGGTGTGTTGTGTTGAAGAGAGGAACGTTGAAGGCCGGCAGGAGAGATCCCAGAGTGGAAGACAGCAGGAGGAGAGCAGCGCCGACGGCGCTTCCCGCTGGACACAGGGCCAGGGGACGTCGGGGAAAACCGTCTCTTCCTCACCGAGCTGGAGAAGTTCGCTCCAGAGTAACCCACTGCAGGCTGCTCCAAAGAAGCCGGACAGACAGTCGACGCGCCTGTGGAAGCTAGCTCCGTTAGCCCTTCAAGTGGAGCATACTGGTTGTACAGCTGAAACGCGGCATCATCCACGTTTGGGGAGAACAGGGGGAGCGATACCCTCCTCCCTTTACCCTGCTTTACTACACACGACCATGGAAGAGGAAGCGCAGTAGAAGAAGGGTTTTCCAGGAGATCCAACCGGGAGACGAGCAGAGCCTTTTGCTGGATGATGTCGTCCAGGAGGCACTCAATAGTACGGAGACCAAGACACAGAGCCTCACAAAACACGTCCAATATACATTCTAAAATCTTAAATATACAACTATCCAGCCAAAAATATACAGTAAAATGTACAGTAATAAGTGTGAAAATGTAAAGAGAAAAGTGTCCAAGAAGATTGTGAGAAGTGCACAATTTCTTAAAGTGTCCAGGAAGATTTCGCCAGGCTGTACTGTCACCCTGTGCTCAGTGGATGAGCTATGTGAAGCTGTTAGACACTTCATGTAGCTGACTATGACTGTGTCATGCTCTTTTTTGTCATTACATCGTATCATGGGTGTGGGGTCGTAAAGGGGTGAACTGGTAATCCTTGCCTCCCCTTTTCTGATTGGTCAGGGGTTAAAACCTCCTGTCCTTCAAGGTTCCTGTCACGTTGCTGTTTGGCACGTTACAGGGTAAGAGGGGGGGGGGGGGGGGAGTTTCCTGGTCCCACGCCCTGGAAGATTGGGCGTGTGCACCGCAGAAATTCCCCCGCCATAGAGTCACTGTGCGCGTCTCTGTTGGTAAGACTTTCGTGAGTTGTTCAGGTCCATGTTATGGATCTGTTTCAGAGAGTTGTCAGAGCTCCTCCTCACGAAGCTCATCCTCGGGCCTTCTGTGAGTTCGGACTCTCCTTCCCTGTGAGGGAGCCTCCTCAGAGTTCAGAGCCTCCTCCTCAGATTGTCAAGGTGAGTAGAACTTCAAAAAGGAGTTCTGCTCTATTGTGTGTGTATTCGATTCGATTCAATTCGATTATTGAGTGTGTATTGGTTCAGTGCCTCCTCCTCGGAGAGCCATAACCCAAATATTACATAGCTCAATGTTGCAATATATTCTTTTCAATCTGTACAGCTTGCGTGGAAAGTCTCTCTGGGGATTTCCGTCTTCTCCCTATGGCGAGGGTGGTGGGATGTAAAAATGTAAACGATTTTTTCCCTCAGCTGCGTCACGTGGGATTCATGTCAGTCTGTGTTTCTTTCTTTTTTGGATAAAAAGAGCAAGGTACATGAAGCACGACAGCTCCGTGTCGTTCTCCCAGGCGACTTGGAGGAACAATGTTTGGTGTCTTGCTAGACTATCCATTGATGTGTTTGGGTCTCGACGCATACATAGTGCTGGCTCGGTGTGTTTCTGTTAAAGAATCAGGCAGGGGCTAAGTGCGCCTTGGTTGCTTGTTAAAACAGCGTTTTTATAGGGCAACTGGGATGGAGTTTTGTCTCTTCCGAGCGCCAGTTTACTAGGTTGTCTCGATTAATTCTCGTTCATATCTGGGGGATGTTAACGGAATAGATCAGAACATAGGTAGAGGGGTCTCACGCCCTTGGGGTGGGCCACTGAGCACGGTCCAAATGGTTCTCCATTCTTTTCGCTCCTCTCTCACGTGTGGCGAAGAGGGGGCTGTTGGGGTGGTCTTGGACCTCCTCTGGTAACCCTGTGCTTCCCGTGCCGCCGGGCCAGGTCCAAAGTAAAGTTTTGTTGATACCGTAGGCCTGGGATAACCCTTTTTTCTTGAGGGGTTATAGGAACAACCACCGTCTGTCCCACGAGGGTGGTTGATTCCCTGGTGTGTTGGAGCAGAGTCAACTCCCGGGTTACCCGGTTGAGTGTGCCCCTGCACGTTCATGACGTCTGCCAATCATGTCAGCCTTCTCTGCCTCGACCCCTCTGGGTGGTTTTTTTTTAATGGAGGCTTTGTCATGGTGATCAACAACGCCAGCATACGCCCCTTCCGCCGGGGGGGCTGTTTTCAGCTGACTCCTTTGGCGCCTGTCTCGTCCGCAGTGCTCCAGGCTCAGGTTACAGCCTGCTGCCTGGTTTCCCCGGTGCGCTGCCTGCTTCCGTTGGTTAACCTTTTTGAGTGCTTACGGCCATGCTGACTGCCTGTTCTGCAGGGTCAGTGTGCCAGGCGGTGTGCTATTGGGGGGAAAGGGCCCGCTCTTGGAGGGGCCTTATCCGAATACGCTGGCGATGTGGGGGGCGGTGTCACTAAGTGACCGCCTGGTGGGGTCTTGATGCCTGGCGTCATTGACCTCTCCGGGCCCCCTTTTTCCAGGGGATCCAGTCCCTTCGGTGGGTCTGGGTCTTCCTTCGCGCTCCGCTGCTACAGCCTTGCCACGGGGTTGGGTTGCTCTTGACCCCGTGATTTTGGGGGCAGTAACGAGGTTGTTCCTTCCGTTCGTTCCCGGGTGGCATGCGGGTTGTGCGTGTGTGTAGTCGTGGGGTCAAGCCACGGTCTGCTCACCCTGTGCGTTGAGTTGCTTGAGTTCCTCTTCGCCTGGTCGGATCCGTCTCCCTCCCGTAAGCCTCCAATAGGGGGGGTACCCTCCATTAGGGAGGGTCGGGGGGCTCGGTCCTCCCCGGTCTGATGGTTGTGGGGGGCCTCAGCGGGGTGTATTTGTCGGGCTATGGCTTCCGCTCAGCCCCTGTTGTGCAACTGGTGCTGAGTGAAGCCTTAACGAAACAGAACGTAAGGTTATGTATATAACCAAGTTCTGTGAGTTATGGTGCGCTCAGCAGCAGGACGCCGCTGCTGCCCTTGATCTCGCCTTGTGGTGAAAGTTTGGGAAGGAGGCGAGTAGGTGACCACACACCTGCTTATGAAGGTAAGCGGATGGGGGTGTGGTCAGACGAATATTGGGATGTAAAGGTACTTGGTGGAATCTTTTATTCAGTGCTCATGCACGAAGTGAGGTACAGTGCAACTGGTGCTGAGCGCACCATAACTCACAGAACTTGGTTATATACATAACCTTACGTTAACGTCGGTCATCTTGGTCGGAGTGTATATTCCCCCACAAGCAAACACAGGCGACGTGTTCTCGAAGCTTCACGACAAAGTAAATAGAATCCAGGCAGCAAACCTTGACGCTGCTATTGTGGTTGTGGGTGATTTCAATAGCGCCAATCTGAGAAAAGTATTGCCAGACTTCTACCAGCATGTGACTTGTAACACCAGAGGCGGTAACATTTTAGACCATTGTTACTCACAATTCAAGTGTGGTTACAAGGCTCATTCTGCCAGTGGTTTCGGCAAGTCGGATCATGCCGCCATCTTTCTTTCTCCGGAGTATAAACAAAGTCTCAAACGCGCGCCGGTAGTCTCACGAGAGGTGCAGAAATGGTCTGTGGAGTCAGAGGAAACGCTACAGGCTGCACTTGAATGCACAGACTGGGGGGTGTTCCGCGATAACACAGATAACATTAATGACTACACGGAGACAGTGCTGGACTTTATATGTACTTTGGTGGAAGAAACAATCCCCACTACCACAATTAGAGTTTACCCAAACCAAAAACCCTGGGTAGACAAATCCGTCCGTGAGGCTCTGAAAGCACAAACCGCAGCCTACAACGCCGGGCTTGTGGCAGGCAACATGAATGACCACAAGGTGGCGAGATACAACGTCAGGAGAGTAGTAATAGAAGCAAAGAGGCGCTACAGGGATAATATTGAACTTCAATATGAACAGGCTGACTCTAGAGCTATGTGGCAGGGCCTCAGAACGATTACAAAGGCACCTCTCAATGATCTCAACACCTTTTCAACATGATCTCAACACCTTCTATGCGAGGTTTGAGGCTGGGAATAACAACACCAGCCTACAAGCCACTGCAATGGAGGGGGGTGGCTGCTGAGGGAGACTCAGTGTTCAGGGTAACAGAACATGAGGTGAGGAGGACCTTTAAGAAAGTGAATATCAGGAAGGCAGCAGGACCGGACGGTATCCCCGGCCGCGTCCTAAAAGTCTGTGCCGACCAACTGGCCCCGGTATTCACTGACATATTTAACCTGTCCCTGGAACAGGCTGTCATCCCCACCTGTCTGAAGAAGTCCACTATCATCCCTGTACCCAAAAAATCCAAGCCTGCTTGCCTCTACGACTACCGCCCTGTAGCTCTAACCTCTATAGCCATGAAGTGCTTTGAGAAGCTAGTAAAGGGCTACATCTGCTCCTCCCTCCCCATCAACCTGGACCCCCTGCAATTTGCATACTGCCCCAACAGGTCCACGGAGGATGCCATAGCCCATGTGCTGACACAGCAGCATCACACCTGGACAAGAGGCAGGGGAACTATGTGAGAATGCTGTTCATCGACTACAGCTCAGCATTCAATACCATAGTCCCCTCCAAACTCATAGCCAAGCTCAGGGACCTGGGCTTGAACTATGACCTCTGCCAGTGGGTCTTGGACTTCCTGACGGGCAGACCCCAGGTGGTGAGAGCAGGCAACTGCACCTCCTCATCCATCACCCTCAACATAGGGGCCCCCCAGGGCTGTGTTCTGAGTCCCCTCCTCTACTCCCTGTACACACATGACTGTGTGGCACAGTGGAACAACAACACAATAATCAAATTTGCTGACGACACAGTAGTGGTGGGCCTGATCTCTGCAAACGACGAGAGGGCCTACCTGGAAGAGTTCAAGGTCATAGCGCGATGGTGTCAAGAGATCAGCCTCTCCCTGAACGTCAGCAAAACAAAGGAGATGATTGTGGACTTTAGGAGGTCGGGGGTCAGGGACTACAGCCCCCTCAGCATCAACGGGGCACCAGTTGAGAGAGTGAACAGTTTTAAGTAACTCGGAGTCCACATATCCGAGGACTTGACATGGACCACACACATTGACAGTGTTGTGAGGAAGGCACGGCAACGTCTCTACTTCCTCAGGCACCTAAGGAAGTTCCAAGTCAGTCAGAAGATCCTTAAGAACTTCTACTCATGTACAATAGAGAGCATCCCGACTGGCAATATCACCTCCTGGTTTGGGAATAGCACCGCATAAGACCGTAGCAGACTACAGAGAATGGCCCGTTCAGCCGAACGCACAATTGGAGGGGGGCTTCCCACTCCAGAACATTTACAACAAGCGGTGCATGGGTAAGGCTAAGAGAATTATCAAAGACTCCAGCCACCCAAACAACTGCCTCTTTGAACTGCTGCGGTCAGGCAAGCGATACCGGAGTCTCATGGCAAGCACAGAAAGACTCAGAAGAAGCTTTTATCCCCAGGCCATCAGGTTGCTCAACGAACAATAACACTATACAGCAACCATCAAATGCACTCACAGCACACACATCCACACGCACACACTCACTTTAAACAAACAACTCACTGCAGCACCCACTTACACACTTTAGAACACCTAAACACACTTTATATTTATTGGCAAAGAATTTGCACTACAACCCATACCTCAGTACACCTTACTGTAAATTGTACCTAAATTGTACCTCATCCCATTTCTGCTTTGCACTATATACAGGGCCACCTCAGGGGGTGTGCGAGCAGTGCGGTTGCACAGGGCCTCGCGGGAAGGGGGGCCTTGCACAAAAAAAAATATATATATATTATTTTTTTTATTATTATTTTTTTTAATTATTTTTTATTTTTATTTTTTTTTGCGAGGCCCCCCTTCCCGCGAGGCCCTTTTTCATCACAGACCTAAAATCTAGTTTTGCTTATATGCTTTTTTTTTATTGACTTTTTCTCCCATTTTCTATATTTTCTCCCATCCCAATTTCGTATCATCCAATTTCAACCCTCCCCTGTCACGAACGCTGTTTCTTGCCTCCCACAAGCCGGCTGCAATGTGGACTAAGTCATACATAGCACAAGTCCCCTCCGGTACTTGAGGTAACAGCAGTCGCATCTTTTCACCTGCGCAGCTCGATCTCTCAGTGGCGAGGAGTAACGCGTGGGAGGCTCACGCTGCCCCCGACACTTCCTGATTCTACTGCGCAGGCACACCAACCGATCTGTAGGAGTCGCTGTCCACAACGCCCGATCCCCACCCATCAGTTTCCCACCCCCTAATACGGCCAATGTGTATTAGTACGGACGACCAGCTAAACTGAAAGCAATGTGGAGCGCTGGGATCGAACAGGCGATCCCAGCGTCTCTGCATTCGTGGCGAGCGCCTTGCCCACTACGCCACGTAGCCGCTCTGTTTTGCTTATATGCTTATATATTTCACATTAGACACGTTTGTAGAATGTTCCTGGCTCTGCGGCTCTGCAGACATACTCACTATTGGAGCTCTGGGGCTCTGCACATACTATTGGTTTCAACTAAGGGAGGGGTTACATCATGTGTACGCCGGCGTGCGTCAGCTGCGTTTGACTATTTCGCGTGTGCAGCTTTGGAGGTTATGCTTAGTTATGCCAGCCAAAACGAAGAGGGCGGTCATTCGGCAGATGGACTGAAGATGAAAGTTGTTGCATGTTAGACAGTTCAGTCAGGCTAGCCATCCCGGCTAAAGGCAGGGACAGCTAGTTAGCTTTAGCTACGTTATAATATTGAGTGCTAACGTCAGGATAGCCATGATGATGTCGGCTAGTAGCTAGCTTAGCTAAAGGCTAACTAGCGTTAGCTAACCTAGAGAGAGCGCGTGCAGCATTGTTATGCCAAGATGAAGAGGACGGTCGTTCGGTAGATGAACTTCGTCAACTCCACGCGGTTGTCTCCATCCTCTTGGACGTTTGGTGAGTTTTTAATGCACTCTATTCTATTCCCGCCGTGGATATCTCTCTCTCTCTCTCTCTCTCTCGGGAGCCAAACGGGCCGGCTAGGTAGTAGCTAACGGTGTGTGGCCTGGTGTCAGCACCTGGTGCGAGGGAGGTGAGCTTGGTGTTTCATTATGAGAATATCTCCATGCTCAAGTCGGCTATAGTCCGCGAGGGACTTGTTGCCGGCACCGCTATGGTAAACACCACTCTGTAGTGGGACGTGTATTGCCTTCTTTTTCCCTTCTCTCTTCGTATGAGAAGAGGAAAACACAGCGGCTGTCTGAAGTGTTGGCCTGTATTGCTTTTCTCACGTTGTACAGTTTTTCAGTGGTAGCCGCATAGCTTGCTTCTGTGTTAGCTAGTGGTTAGCGATAGCCGGGTTGAGCTAACTGTTAGCCAGTTAGCTGTTTAGCTACGACGTTAGCTGCTCGTTTTCGCTCGGCTGGGAACATTAGCTTGATGCTATCAGTTAGCCTAGAGTTAGCTGTTAGCTTGTGCTACGACCATTGACATTAGCCGTGAGAATAGCAGGCCCTGGCACTCTGACTACGACATCATCTTTGACAGAAGATGTAGTCGGGCCTGCACCATGACAAGGCTCCGGCCATAGCTTCTTTTTGTCCCGCCAGCGAGAGGCCTTTCGTCAACGTGGAGACCTGTGTTGCGGCCTTTCGCCCTGCGTTCCTTGGTGCAGGTAAGATGTCCATTGGACATTACCCCACTCTTCCTTCCTTCCCCTCCCGAATGTTTTGTTAATAACAATGTTTTTTTCCAGGCAAAACATATGTTACTTCACAACATTTGGAGATACGACATGTGCTGTGTGTGAATTGTCTTGGTCGTTTGTGTAGCTTGGGTAGCGTTGTCCAACGCTGTGTGTGGCCTGGTGTCAGTACCTGGCTACTCTATTTGCAGTTAGCCTATTTAGCTGATGTCGGCCATTGGCTCCTTGCTACTTTGTTTTCTCTGGTATAGACCCTCTTCTCTTTGGATTTAAGTGTTGATCTTTGTCCTTTTGGATCTATGTATATTCATGTTGCCTTTGTGAAGTTATCTTATCCTTCTGTTTTGTTCTTCCATTAAAAGTTGAATATCCTTTAGGGGCTCATCTTTGCTTATCTCTCTCATACATGCTCTCTCTCTAACACACACACACACACACAGACATGCTCTCTCTCTCTAACACACAAACACACATGCTCTCTCTCTCTCTCTCTCTCTCTCTAACACACACAGACATGCTCTATATCTCTCTCTAACACACAAAATGACATGCTCTCTCTCTATATATTTCTCTCTCTTTCTAACACACATATACATGCTCTCTCTCTAACACACACACACAAACAGACATGCTCTCTCTCTATCTCTCTCTTTCTAACACACACAACTGTGCAGCGATAACACTGTATATTGACTGTAGAACGGGAGCTCTCTCTCGCTCTCTCTCTTGCTATATGTTGACTGTATCATGCCCAGCCTCGGGCAGCGCTATCATGCCCAGCCTCGGGCAGCGCTATTATTTAAGAATATGTTGACTGTATGATTTTTTTTTTTTTTTTTTTTTTACTTTTTAGGGGGGGGGGCCTCGCGTTTAAATCTCGCACAGGGCCTCGCATTTCTCCCAGGCGGCCCTGACTATATAGTATATTGTATATTAGTATATTGTATAGTATATTGTATGGTAACTCAGTTACTTCTACTCTGCATTGAACATTGTACATATGTACATATTGAACACTTGTGTCTACGTACGTGACTTCTATTTTATACTGCTATACTTATTTTATTTTATACTTATCTTTTTTGTCTAGCACAGTCTCTGGAGCGTAACAGAAAGAAGCATTTTGTATAAAAGTATTCTGTACTTCTGTATGACAACTAATAAAGAAACTCAAGAAACTCAACTTACAGTTTCAAAAGGAGAGGGCTCACTATGACAGTTTCCACGCCTACATTACGATGAAGCAACAGCCCCTGACCCTCAGTGGAGTTAAGGGAATAGTCCCACCAGTGTTGTAGTTGAGTCACTAAATCTCGAGTCCGAGTCGAATCTTGAGTCCCCAGTGTTCGAGTCCGAGTCCACATTACCCTAGTCCGAGTCCAAGTCATCATGGTCATCAATATCTTATGCCTAATGATTAGGGCCAAATGATCGAGTACTACAACAGTGAGTCCCACATAGTATACTTCAGCAAATACAATATGACACGATTTCCAATACGTATGATACAATACAATTTGCAAATACTTCAACTACACACAACACAATCACACATGCACACACACACACACACACACACACACACACACACACACACACACACACACACACACACACACACACACACACACACACACATTAGACTATACTGTACTCTCATGTCACCCTTCAAATCATTCTCATACAATACGTTGGGCTTCCTCCCTGGTATAATTTGTGAACACCATCTTTTTGAACTTCCTCTTTAATATATTTATAGATTGACTATATAATTATAATAATAATAAATACAACAATATTTTTATCATTAACAATTACGTTTTACATTTATAGTCATGACATTGCTTAGTGTGCACATTGTAAGAACCAGTGGAGAAACATTCCACTGCTCATCTTACTGTTCATGAGTTGAACCCACGCAAATGACAGACACAAAGGATACTTTAACAGATTCCATAGAAATCTATAGTTTATTAGCAACGATGCAACAGCCTGATGCAGGCGGCTTGGGGAGGATGCACGTGGAGCTGCACGCTTCTCACACACACACACACACACACACACACACACACACACACACACACACACACACACACACACACACACACACACACACACACACACACACACACACACACACACACACACACACACACACACACACACACAGAGCTGCTGGAAGATATTGCTGATCGTGCACTGAGGAGGGAGCACCAGTACCGCGACCATGCGGACCTATTCACAGAGAGCGATGATGAGTACCTAGTGGGACGCTTCAGGCTGCCAAGACCTGTGCAATACCCTGGAGCCAGCAGTGAGGAGCCGGGCCAGATGCTCAAACCCGGTGCCACCACACATTCAGGTACTGTCCACCTTGGGCATGTGCGCATCAAGGCACCCTCCCCAGATGCATTTCCATATCTCAACAGAAAGCAATACCACTCCATCAACCTTCAAATCATCTCCAATGCACAGAACCACCTGCTCATTGTGGTCTCCCACTTCCCAGGAGGTGTACATGACATCTTACAGAACAGATAAGTGGTTGTGCACCTCGAGCAAGGAGACGCTGGAGACTGGCTAATTGATACGTACTGTATATGTGCATAATGAATCATTCCAGCAACAGTAGGCTTCTATTATTCTAATGACTTGTTTTATTAGGAGATTGCGGATATGCACTGGCCCAGTGGCGGTTGGAATGCCACACGGGCCCTGAGGCAAGATTGACAGCTCGCCCCCCCCCCCCACACACCGATAACCGATATTTATTGTATTATTAAAAAAAAATCAATTTTTTTTTTCAACATGAAACAAAACATATCACAATACAATAATAATACGTCAAATGTATATACTCTCTTTTCTGGACTCTTTTCGTATCACAAACAGTACTGTATTTGCAAATCTGGTATGTCATGTATAGATGTAGGCACTACTGTCTATATGTATGTCATGTATGTCATCATTATGTTATGATGAATTGAAAATGGGGGACCCTGATGTAAACAAGACGAAAGTCTTTCTCTGGTCTGCATCCCCTTAACAATTGTATACTGAGCTGTACTGTATTGTACCCATTCTGCAATCTGTTAAATAAAGTTTTCATTCATTCATTAATTTGCTGTCTCGTTATAACACAAACAGCTCACCATGAACCATGACATTAAGTTAGTTAGCATCCAAGCTAGCGTGATAACGTTAGTAGAAAGAAACGGCTAGGCTGCCTGCTTACCTGCAATAATGTTGTCATTGTCCTGGACGCGTGAATATTAAAGGCAACCAACTTGTGTTCGGCTTTTCTCTGATTGGCCGCGCCCCCCCCGCCCCCACGCGCAGGCAAGCGCAGCCGTCCCACGTCCCAAATGAAATCCAAAGAGCAAGCGCGGCAGCGCGGCAGCGCGGGCAACCAACTTGTGTAGTGTTGGGCTGCTGTTCCAACGCACTTGTGTTGGGCTGCGGTAGCAGTGGAGCGCTGCTGACTGATTATTATGTTTCGCGTTTTTAACAACCAATGGTAGATTCACTCGTCACTGTACATGTATAAACAAAGCCCATACAGTTATGAAATAATAAACACTGTTGTGTTGGGCTGCGGTAGCAGTGGAGCGCTGCTGACTGATTATTATGTTTCGCGTTTTTAACAACCAACGGTAGATTCACTCGTCACTGTACATGTATAAACAAAGCCCATACAGTTATGAAATAATAAACACTGTTAGGACTCGCAATAATAAACACTGTTACGACTATCTGACTCTTAATAATAAACACTAGTGTTAGGACTATCTGACTCTTACTAATAAACACTGTGTTAGGACTATAAACACTGTTAGGACTATCTGACTCTTAATAATAAACACTGTTACAGTGTTAGGACTATCTCGAGTCACGCGTCACTACTGTAACTAGAAACTCTGGGTGTCACTGTACATCAGTAACGTTATTTCGCGTTTTTAACGTCAGCGGGGCGATGCGGTGGTTTGTCGCCGGCTTCCGTGCACCGCCGCCGGCTCTACTCGGTCCAGCTCCAGCAGCAGCGGCCGTTCCTCCGTTGTAGAACGAAGCCCTTCAATGACAGAGCTCTCATATTTTGCGAATGCATAAACTATGTCTTAAATTATGGCTATGTGTCTAATATGGCTGTCGCTTATCAATGACTTCGCGACAGCCATATTAGACACATAGCCATAATTTAAGATATAGTTTATGCATTCGCAAATATGAGAGCTCTGTCATTGAAGTGGGTGGTGGCAGTGTAACAACGTTCACCCTGATGTAAAGTAGCGATTTTTATTGTTTTGTCATGACAACCCAATTACATAAAACAACATATTCCAGTTAACGGTATATTTTTTAATGATTCATTACGGTATAAATTAGGTTAACTGGAGCTGTGGAGGCTCCTTGCTGAAGAGCCAGCGGGGCGACGCGGTTGTTCATTCACCGGCTTCCGTGCGCCGCCCGCGGCTTGACTCGGTTCAGCGTTCACCCTGATGTAAAGTAGCGATTTTTATTGTTTTGTCATGAAAACCCAATTACATAATCCAACATATGTGTAAAGAAACAACATATTCCAGTTAACGGTATATTTTTTAATGATTCATTACGGTATACATAAACTATATCTTAAATTATGTGTCTAATATGGCTGTCTCAAACACAAGGACCTCCTCCTCTCAAGAGCACCTGGGGGAGCCTCATGCGCATGCGCGGCTCTCTGCCGCGACTGCAGCGTCTCTCTTGTCTCTCTTGTCTCTCTTGCCGCAAGGCCGCGTGCTAGTGGATTGATTGATTGGCCGTGTGGCCAATCAGAGAAACGCTGAACGAAAAGCTGAACACAAGTTGGTTGCCTTTAATATTCACGCGTCCTGGACAGATAGACTTATTAAATCATAATATCCACACTTTGTGCTGGTCCTCACTCAGTAAATGTCCCGCCGGCAGCTGGTTTTGGATTAGCTTAGCCTTTAGCTGCTCGGCGTCGTCGGATTTTAATACACCATCGTAGCGGTGGTGATGTTTCAGGTGACTTATTATGTTGGATGTGTTATAGCTTGTTGCCCCTTTCCCTCCTCGTGGAACTTCTGCATTGCATTTATTACAAATAGCAAGCGATCTTTTTCATCTGAAACTATTCCTAGTACCGACGCCATCTTTGTTGTTTACGTCCGCGGACTCCGCGCTGCTCCAAGAAACTTACGTGGCTACGTCACAGTCCTCCAGTAACAAGTCAGATTTTGCACTGGAGGCACAACAGGAGAGACAACATTTCCCAGCAATCATCATTCTTTAATTTATTTTAGGCTACAATCGGGAAGAATAGGAGGGCCCGGGAAAACAAGAGACATAGATACACACCACCACCAGTTTGATTTAATACTTTAATAGTTTGTCAAACACCGCCACGCGTGCTTGGCGCATGGCGCAATGCAGTCTGTCGATCCAGTCCCACGAACGGGAACTCCATTCAGTTACTGATT
Source organism: Notolepis coatsorum (assembly GCF_963971535.1). Taxonomy (NCBI): domain Eukaryota; kingdom Metazoa; phylum Chordata; class Actinopteri; order Aulopiformes; family Paralepididae; genus Notolepis; species Notolepis coatsorum. The sequence continues at coordinate 62,749,159 of NC_140174.1, forward strand.
TCACATGAGCCCATTTCTTTTTCACTTCAGCCGCTATGCGCTCCTCTCCTGATACCACGTTAACCTCATCTGTTAACACGTCCCATGCCGCTTTTTTGGGTGGCCTTGTACCCATATTGACACTACTAAATAAGATGTCACGCTAAGATGTCATGTTCCACAGTATGACTTACTACCATAGGGTCTTTATACCTGTATCGCTGTACATATTAATACTACAACTCTGATGAGCACTATTACTCAGTAGTATTTATATATTTTATACCCAGTTTAATCACCTGTGCATTGTATGTTACTATTGCTTTACTGTTACATTTGTACTCAGATATCAAACTTTGTTGTAATGTACTTGTGCTGTATAATGACAATAAATTTGAATCTAATCTCATTTAATCAGTCGCAAATTGCGTTCACGCTACCTGTTGAAGCAGTTTGCACACAGTCCTTGCATGCCCTATAAGGAGCTAGTGGGGTGTTTCTGTATACAAATTCAGGTGTACGAGAACGCGCTTTCAGTTTAAAGGAACACGCCAACTTTTTGGGAAATTAGCTTATTTGCCATCTACGCTGGAGTTAGACAAGCAGATACATACCCTTTTGTGCATGTATTAGGCTTAGGGAACAGCCGTAGCCTAGCTTAGCATCATTCACTGGAAGTAGGTGTGCCAGTATAGCCTAGTTCCCAACGGTCATGAAATACACTCCAAATACAACTCCAAAACTTTCCTGTAAACATGTTGTGACCTGTGTACCGTATTTACCACATGGAGAAATGAAAAAAAATTCATAGACATTTTCGTTTTGTAAGCAGATATATACTCGGAATATCTTTTTGCCAAACCACTGCTGCCTGGGCGCAGTGATTTCATCACCTCAAAAGCTGCTTGTCTAACTCCAGGGTAGATGGCAAATAAGCAAATTTCCCAAAAAGTTGCCGTGTTCCTTTAAGAATGAGTAACACTTTGGCCTTTTACGAACACCTTTTCACGCGTTCAGGCATCCGGAGGAGAACTTTCGTAAATTTGTTCTAACAACTTTTCACGCGTTCAGGCATCCGGAGGAGAACTTTCGTAAATTTGTTCTTACTATCTACTTACGAAGATAGTAATAGATGATAGACACTTTCGATCATGAGGTCCAATCTTGTTATCTCCACTTTGGCTTAAGCAAATGTTACAACATCCTATTTGTTTTCCACTCCACTGTTGGTGACTGTTATTTGGCTATCTATAACCAGCGAAAAAATAACACATTTGGAGGAATGTGGAAAGAAATCAGGTCAAACAGGTGGACTGGGATGCAGTTGTGTAATGTGGACCCGTGTTCGACACCTCTCTAAATGAGCCAAACCAGGGTTCAATTAAACCGGCTGAACATGGCAGGTGTGAAAACGGCCCAGTTTTACAGACGTGTCGAAGCATATAGCGTTTGAAATGATGTCATGGCCAACACAACTGTATAAGAGACTATGTATTTGCGCATGAAGATATGCTTGCGTGAGTGTATTTGTATATGTGTGAGTGTGTGTGTGATGATGGACTCAACCAATGGCATTGCGAGAGCTTCGATGGGCTGGCAGGTTGCAGGTGGACAGATACGTCTTGATGCAATTCCACCCTACCAATGCTCATAACGACTGCATTACTAACTGATGACTTAATTCCACCCTGCCAATGCTCATAACGACTGCATTACTAACTGATGGTGTAATTCCACCCTGCCAATGTCCATAAGGACTGATTTACTAACTGGTGGTGTAATCTCAGCCTGCCAATGTTCATAAGGACTGATTTACTAACTGATGGTGTAATTCCACCCTGCCAAATGCCAATGCTCATAACGACTGCATTACTAACTGATGATGTAATTCCCCCCCCGCCAATGCTCATAAAGACTGATGTACTAACTGATTAATATGTAATTCCAGCCTGCCAATGTTGGTGTGACTGTATTATGTGTTGAACCTCTGGTGAACGATGAGTAATGTCTCTATGCACTTTATTGAGGAAAATAATTATTGTTTTTAATGCACCAATGAACAGGAATGATGCTTTTTATACATTAAAAAAATACTGAAACATGAATACTACTACGAATGCACTTTAGATTATGCACTAAGAATGCTCGATGCACATCAGATGCCATCGTGCCACTTGCAACCAGTAACAACAGGGACAACGATGGAAATAAGTCCTGGACTTTTCGTTGTATCCGTGACAAGGCAAATACAAATGTTGATCTGTCAATGTTATGTTTGTTGTCAATCAAATCAAATCAAACAATCAAATCAAATCAAATCAATGTTCATAAGGACTGATTTACTAACTGATAATATAATTCCAGCCTGCCAATGCTCATCAAGACTGATTTACTAACTGATGGTGTAACTGAGGGGTACAATTCCCTGACTGTATTACTAGATATGATACTTACTACCACTACCTTTGTACTTAATATTCGGCCACCCAGTACACGGCATAAATATATTATCATAAACACTCTCACGTAGATGAAACGGATCCAACACAAATGTACGAAGTCGAAGTATGCGTTTATTACTACACAGCAATGGTGTGTAGAGTAAGCACTTAATCACTTAATTACATTTATGAATTGAAATAGTATGCACTTTTATGGCAAAGAGTATTCGTCGGTATATCAATAGAGAATGTCCAATCTCTGATGGCGCAGGTGGTAAATATACGACCTGGAATAGTTAAGGAATAACAGCGATGATACTTTAATGATTATAAGACTGGATACACTAAGGGGGGGTTAATCCAGTCGCTTGTAAGCCGACAGGAGTAGGAGGGGGGGGGGTAGAATCCGGCTGCCTCGTCCGGCCAAGGGTATCCCAGGTGAACCCACTGTAGTGCCGTTCAATGCGCCGGCGATCCTTGGACCACAGATGAAAGCAGGTGGACTCTTTGTGGGCCGGCTCTCTCCGGTCCACGGGGGAGAGACGTGAAGCGACCTCGTCTTGCAGAGCGTCTCCTCACCTTGCGTCCTCTCCAGGGGGGGGGGTTCCAACACACGGCAGTGTCGGGGGTCTTTATCCATGGAATAATCAAAGTATACAAAGCATAATCCGTGCCTGGGAAGGCGGGCTGTCGTCGGTAGAATAATCCGGTATACAGGTCCACTCGCTCGTCGGCTCTGGGGCTCCTCGGGTGCAGCTTCACATGGGGTCAACCACCCTGGGTAAGCAGCCAGTTCTCTGCCCGAAACGATGGGGTACTGACTACGGTAGTATTCTCATCGCACGAAGCACTATATATTAACAGACTATTATTAGCTTAATAGACTACGTCCAACTCGACGATATAGTGCCAAATATGACTATTCAAATATTAATATACACGATGTCTCAATACCGATGGTAGGCGAACTTGGCCTTACTCCCACACGTGGCGTCGCGGGGAGGCTTTACGTCTGTGACTCTATTGGAGGGTAAGAAACTGGACTGAAAAGGAAGTCCTACTTTAGTAGCGCAGTATATATACGCACTATGAACAAATAGTCCCATTAGTGGTGCGGTAGCCAGATTCCTACGCGGAACTAGGACTTGTTCGTACATGTGGAGCGGTACGTTTGAACTGGGTCTGAGGGGTATGGCAGCCTGGCACCAAGGTCTCGACCAATAGTAGAATGGAGACTATTATGGGATGTTCAGTAGGCTAGAATGGATATTCAATGCATATTGTACAAGGAATATACAAGGGATATCAGGGAATATTAGAGAATATACAAATACAATTAAATATATATATATAAATAAATATATATATTCGGTTTAATCTGGCCCTTCACAACAGATGGTGTAATCCCAGCCTGCCAATGCTCATAAGGACTGATTTAGTAACTGATGGTGTAATCTCAGCCTGCCAATGTTCATACGGACTGATTTAATAACTGATGGTGTAATTCCAGCCTGCCAATGCTCATAACGACTGATTTACTAACTGATGGTGTAATTCCAGCCTGCCAATGCTCATAAAGACTGATTTACTAACTGCACTTCATAGACTGACAGTGTGTTTGTGTGTTTTTGTTTGTGTGTGTTTGTCTGTGCATGTGTGTTGGGGACCACCAGGTCTCCAACCCCTGATACCATCTGCCAGTGACTTGGCATAAATGCTAATCAGATACCCACAATGCACTGCACTAGCGCTACTGAGTGTGCTCCCACTGATCGCAGGCCAAAGAAAAATTAGGTCACACACACCAGGAGACCCCCAATATGATAATACACACATGAGAACCCCAGTTTTCGCACATGCAACTGCACACGTACACATATTAGGAATTATCCTTGTTTGCATTTGTGCAGATGTAATTGTACGCATGCACACACACACACACACACACACACACACACACACACACACACACACACACACACACACACACACACACAAGGGTTGCACGGTATACCGGTATTAGTATAGTACCGCGGTACTAGAGTGTTCGAAATGATACTATACTGCGTTTGGGGGGGAAAACTGTACTTTTTTTTATTATTTATTTATTCATTTATGCATGCGAATGCCTTCCTATTGGAGCACAGCGCTGCTGTCAGTGGTGACGTTGCGCTAGTTTACCGGAAGCAACCTTCTGGAATGAAGAACAACAAACTCTAGTTGAGACGAGAGCTGGCATAGCTCGTCCAACAAATGTTGGCATCGGTAGCATGACTGCAGTGCTGATAGGAGCTACTGTGGCACGTGGCGTTGGTTGTCGTGGCCATTGGCAGTCGCAGTGAGGATCTTTGTTGATTGACGTTGGCTGGCTAGCTTTGACTAGAGTTGTAGTTCGCTGGCTATATGGGCTGGCGTTGGCAGAGTTTGCTCTATGCGGGGTGTGCTAGCTAGCTAACGTTAATCAATAAAGATCCTCACTGTGATTAGTTAGTTATCATAACCATCGGCAGTCGCGGTGAGGATCTTTGTTGATTAGCGTTGGCTGGCTAGCACATTTTGCATGGGGTGAACTCGGCTGGCGTTGGCTTGTATAGCTGGCGAGCTATGGTTCTAGTTGGAGCTAGCTAGCTGGCGTTGGTCGATGGAGATCCTCATGGCGATTGTCGATGGTTGTGGTGGCTGGCGTTGCATGCTGCAGTGGCTTCTATCAGTACTGTGGTCATGCCGTTGATGCCAACATTCGTTGGATGAGCTATGCTGGCTCTCGTGACTACAGTTCCTTATACGAGCATTAGAAAATGTCCACAATGCTATTCGCAATAGAAAATAAATTGAAATGCCTAATAATAGCCTAAACTGCCGTGCTGAAAGCTAGTAAACACAACATCTCTATGGCTTAGTCACAAACGTGATTTATACAGAGACATTTGACAATTGCCCATTAATGGTTCATACATACTGTATAAAGACAACAGAAATATATTTTATTTTTGTTAAACAGCCTACAATATGACATAACCTAGTTCTAGATTATGATAGGCTATAATCAGTCTCACTCATCAAAATGTTTTCTAGGTAACTTATGGTATCTCAAACTAATTAGGCCCTCTGCTATGACAAATGTATAATACAACCATACTTTTTCTACCCCTTGAATTTTTTTTAACTACAGAAGTCTGCTGCATTTGGCTCACAGTGTGACTCCCCCCACTCAGAAGCAACCTAACCTCCGCTTTTTTTTAGCAGCATATTAAGTACACAAATTAGTCCAAAGATGATAAAAGGCTCAACAGGGCAGTCGCAGAGTTCATCTGTATGGACCAAGTTCCAATATATATACAGTTGAGAAAGCTGGCTTCAGAAACCTTGTACAGCAACTGTTTTGAGTGCAAAAAAAGTTCTCCAGCATTTTGAATGCCATTGCTTTTAATTGTATTTATTTATTCTCGTCATTGTTGTGTTTTAAAATAAAGAACAATAATGACATCTGAGAGTGTTTCCCTGATTTTGAGGAAAAGTATCGAAAGTATCGAAAAGTATCGAAATTAATATTGGTATAGTATCAAACCTAAAATGTTGGTATCGTGACAACCCTAACACACACACACACACACAAGACCCCCCATATCTATGTGAACACACACACACACACACATATCGTTGTGTGTGTAGAGGGTGTGGTAATCAAATCATAACCAATTCTATCTTATCAGCCTCTATAAGATCAAAGGAATGGACAGAGAAGAGGGAGGGGGTGAGAGAGAGAAAGAGAGTGAGAAAGGGGAAAAGAGAGAGAGAGAAAGAGAGGGAGCGAGAAAGAGAGAGGGGGGGAAGAGAAATCGAGAAAAAGAGAGAGGGAGGGAAAAGAGAGGGAAAGAGAAAGAGAGAGGGAGGGAAAAGAGAGGGAAAGAGAAAGAGAGGGAGAAATAGAGGGAAGAGATGGGGAGGGAGAAGAAAGGGAGAGAGAGAGAGAAAGAGGGGGGGAGAAGAGAGAAAGATAGATAGAGAAAGAGAGGGAGGGAGATGGAGAAGAAAGGGGGGCAGTCGGGCAGATAGTGAAATGGGAAAAACACGAGCAGTGGGGAAGAGTGAAAGAGAGACAGAGAGAGAGAAAGAGAGAGAGATAAGGGGGCAGACAACGAACATAGGTGGAGAGAGAGGATGATGCAAGGCAGCAGCAAGACCACAGCATCATGACCACAGCAGCCAGCTTAGCTTAACTGTTTTCTCTCCCTCTCCTTTGTCTCTCTATCCATCTCTCATTACTCCTTCCTTCTCTCCCACTCTGTTTCTCTCCCCTTTCACTCTCTCATCTCTCTGAGGAGGACAGGACACAACAATTATCCATACGCTGTATATAAAATCATATCTGCAAGGAATGGAAAATAGATGTTTATCCACTTGACGTTCCTCGTATAGGACTGCATGGTAAATGGGACGTGCGTTCAGGAATAATTTAGTAAGCTCAGCACTGTATAAATGCACTATTTAATATATATAATTACTGATTAAGACAAAGAAATTGTGCCAATATTTACAATATGTAAACGTATGTAAAAAGGAAAATGCAAAAAACTTGTACGACAACCTGATAGATTATAAACAATAAATAGTGATATATTGCCCAGTCCTAATAGGTTTCTAGGCAGTTTGCAAACAGGACGGTGAAAACACAGCCATGCACTCTCTTTCTCCTTCCCTCTCTCAGCTCCTTTGCTCTTCCTCCATTCATCCATCCATTCTCTCCCTCTTTAAACACCTCTTTCCCATCTAAACGGACTGCATTTATATAGTGCTTTTTATCATGGACTGCATTTATGGAGCCATTTTATCCAAAGTGCTTTACAACGTATGCCTCACATTCATCCATTCACTCACACACACACACACATCGATGGCGTAGGCAATCATGCAAGACGGGATCAGTTAGAAGGTCAGTGTCTCGCTCAAGGACACGACGACCGCTATATACCTCCTGAACCACCATCTCTGAATTCCTTTAAAGTGCAAATCTGCAAGATCTCTTAAGTCACTATCTATCGCCGAATGAGGTAACACAATGGTGAATGAGGTAACACAATGGCAAATGAGGTAACACAATGGCGAATGAGGTAACACAATGGCGAATGAGGTAACTAAATGGCGAATGAGGTAACACAATGGTGAATGAGGTAACACAATGGCGAATGAGGTAACACAATGGTGAATGAGGTAACACAATGGCGAATGAGGTAACACAATGGTGAATGAGGTAACACAATGGTGAATGAGGTAACACAATGGTGAATGAGGTCAACACTCAACACAATGGTGAATGAGGTAACACAATGGTGGATGAAAGCCCTTGTCTATGCAGCATTACCAAGTATTATGAACTGGGTATCTGTGGCGACATCCCCGGGAAAATCTCACTTAAAATAATGTAAAGAAAGTCCTAATCAACCACATGATGGTACATGATGTCTGTTCGAATATAAGTAATATATTTACTAAGGCTGTCAAAGTTAACGCGGTATTAACGTGTTATCGCCCGATTCTATTAACGCCACTATTTTTTTTAACTCATGATTAACTTAAAAAATAAATAGTTTTTATTTTATTTTACTAGACTTCACTCAGGTGTATTATTGATGCTCTCATTGATACTATGTTTGTTTCTGAATTGTGTGTGTGTGTGTGTGTGTGTGTGTGTGTGTGTGTGTGTGTGTGTGTGTGTGTGTGTGTGTGTGTGTGTGTGTGTGTGTGTGTGTGTGTGTGTGTGTGTGTGTGTGTGTGTGTGTGTGTGTGTGTGTGTGTGTGTGATATATGATATATAGAGAGAGAGGGGGGTGAGAGAGATGAGGAAGGGGCAAGAGAGAAAGAGATCTGGGAAAGTGTGTGTGAGAGAGAGAGGGGGGGTGTGTGATTACTCAGCCTTTGTGTGGGTGAATGTAACAAGTTCCTAACGTTTTCTTTCCCCCATTATTTCATGCACATTTTATTCATTGTTTTAAATTATTATTTTCTTTTAAGTTATTTTGTGCATCACTCTGTTTTGAATTTGATGCAAATTTGCAATGCATGATGAGGGTCATCCTTTTGTGTTAAATGGCTGCATAAAGCAAGCATTTGTTGACTCGCATGTTGATAAGAGTATTAAAACTTGGAACTTGAAAAAGACCTGTTTAAGGTAAAAAAAAATGAAAAAAATATGCGATTAATTTGCGATTAATCACAAGTTAAATATTTTAATCGATTGACAGCACTAATATTTACACATTGTATAAATATGTACAATGTGTACGTACAAATAAGTGCATATATTAAATAATCATAGTATTGTTGTGTGTGTATCAGGGTGGGTGCACCTACGACCGCAATGATTGTTAGTTGACTCCAGTTCACTGCGTTTGTTATGGACTTTTGCAGATACAAATGTCATTATATTATTTATACAACACATGAATACATTACCCATGGCTATAAGATAAAGTACATTATGTACCTGTATGGGTTTCTGATGAGACCTTGAAATGGAGATCTTGAATGGAGACAGCGGTTCTCAACTGTTCTCATGTGACGGACCGTCCGCCACATTGATACACATTAGTGTGATGTACTGATAGGAGCCACACATTACTCTTATGGAGTCGGACCCCTGTTTCATTAGATTCTGTCTCAGGAACCCTCATACGAGAAGATATTTGTTGTTAGATACGACCATAACTGTGTCTATACTGTAGGTGGGAGGAGATAACAATGGAAAGAGTGAAACGTATGATTAGAGTAGTCACTCTTATACAGCATTCTCTCACTACTCATTTCTAGTCAATGAAATGTGAAATTAAACTATTCCCTGTTTTTCTGGGGACCCCCTGGAAACTCATCAAGGATCCTGGCTGTCCCCGGACCCCTGGTTGAGAACTCCTCTTCCCTCTCCTACTAGCAGACTACATTTCTCTGTTTAGCATGTTGTTCTACTGAGCCACACGCTGGACAGCTGAATGGACACATGACAACGTAGCATGACATTTTCTTTATTCAATATTTATCTGAATTCAAAAGTGTTACAGAATGAAAAAAAATGCATAATTTCGTCACAAAAACAGATCATTATACAAATAATTCGGGTAGATTGTTCTGAAAATCCAGTCATAGTGAGATCCTGTGTCATCTTGCCAGGTTACCTGAGCTGAGCTGTATATTTAGGCTAAATTGGATGGTACAAGTTTCCTGACTTACACAAGTACATTGACACTGACTGACACCACTGCATCAACTATAGTGTCTTGTAAGTCCATTTCCTTCAGCTACTGATATTAGCAAACACTGCAACAGGATATTAACGTAGGTCAGTTTAGAAGGTTTATGTTGTTGTCTATAAGCTTAAAATATGTTGTTGTTTCTTTTGCAGTGTAGAGACATAGCCGCTTAGAAGTCCTTCTGTATCCATTTTAGCTGCTGCATTCTTTTTCCAAAGCATTAAGTGAAAAAACCCTGACTATTACCGCCCAAAGCCCCTCGCGCCTCCCCCCCTCCTCCTCCTCTGCTCCTCATAGCGAGGCCCTGAGCACCTCAAACACCCGGAGCGCAGACTCCAGGCAACCGTCAAAGTTTGAGTGGGCGAAGCCGTCCCCCCCGCACACCAACAGGGGCTTTGACTGCAGGGTCATCTGGCCTGGGCAGTCAGGAACAGAGGTCACGACCTGTAGGAGGAGAGGGAGAGGGATGAAGAAGAAGATGATGAACACTAACTTTATTGTTAGTGTGTACACTATTAAAATATCCCTCCCAGTTACACAACACACAACCCCCACACATATGTACTTCATCAGAAAGGTCAGAGCGCAGCGTCCCTGGAGTAGTTTGGCGGTTCAGTGCCTTGCTCAAGGGCATTTAGGTAGAGACGAACCAGCAACCTTTTGATTGCCGGTAGGCCCCTTACCTCTAGTCTAGGCCATGTTTGGATCACTGATTGAGCCATTAAACATGAATGTGTGTGTGTGTGAGGGGGGGGGGGGGTTAACTAATATACTTTCAAATCTGTTCATCTCCTAAACAACTACCTGGTACAAACGAAGGGAGAGAAACAGAGAGAGAGAGAGAGAGAGAGAGAGAGAGAGAGAGAGAGAGAGAGAGAGAGAGAGAGAGAGAGAGAGAGACACGAGGGGGTGGGGAATGGAAGAGGAGAAGGGAGGGGAGTGTTCTAAATGAGAAAGAGAGAGAGAGAAAGACAGAGAGAGGACACTGCAGATGAGTAATTTTTTATCAAAGTGTTCTAAATTATCATTAACCCAACCTAATTAACACGCAATAATTAGGTTTCTATAGCGATGCCAGGGTATCGAAGGGTATTGACGACTCACTATCCATGGTCAATACATGATTACATGATTGATCTACAAACACAGAAGCCTTGGCTGACTCAACGTGACATATATATACATGTAGTGTGTACAATACTGCACACCTGTTTGCTTGGGTGTACTTATTTTTCCTGTGTCACCGCCCACCAAGAACATCAACAATCAATACCGGTATACCAGTGGTTCTCAGCCCTTTTCTTACTGAGGACCCCAAGATTGATGGCGCCATGGACCCCCATTTTGTAAGCCTTTGTCTCAAGGATTTCTGTTGTCCAGAATTCCACAACTATCTCCTGTAGCTGAGGAGATGACAGTGGAGAAAGCAATTAAAATAGTCACTCTTACCCAATAGTTTATATTCTCTTATTAGGCTAACTTCTAGCGAATGATATTGTTAAATGTATTTATTTTTCTGGGGACCTGCTGAAACCTCTCAGGGGTCCTTGGACGTCATGCTGAGAACCACTGATTGACAGCAGAAACCTTGGGTGACATGAGGCTATTGTAGCTCACTAAAGACTTATTTCCCCCCTGAAGCAGTATTATAAAGGTTTTAGGATATACATGTATTAAAATAATGAAAGATGAATGGGAAAGCAGCAATGACTTAGCAGACATTTATTCAATTTAATATTCTTTGAGATTGGCACTTAAAAAAGACTCTCCTCAAGGCTCTCCTCGAAAAACTTTATTGACTAAAAGTTACAATAGGATTTGGTCGGAAAATCTAATAATCGATGTAATTGATTGTGTACAATTGTGTTTCCTTCTGCAAATGAATGCAATCATGCAGGCCTTTTTTATTTTTTAAACCATGGTAGTTTAAATCTCATTAAAGAAAAGGTCAAAACTATTGTGAATATTGTTTGTGATGCCAGGGAAATCGTTTTTCAATGATTAATTTTAACTTTGGCAACTCTCAATGGCCCAGCAGTTTATTCCTGCAATATGAACTCTGCGCCACGACAGGCCTAACATTGGCTCAACATGTTGCCTATTCATTATGTATCATGGAGATCACAGAGGCTAAACACAGGCAATATATGCTGTGTTGTAGCTTTGATCCAACAGTCCAGCAATCCAGTACAACAGAGTGGCCTGGAGCTATATGTCATGTATATGTGTGTGTGTGAGTGTGTGTGTGTCCCAGAGGGTTCTGGGCTGAGGTCACCGCCTCCCACTCAGATGTTCCCTCACCTCTGACCCAGAGAGAGCGAGAGAGAGAGAGAGAGATTAATGCCAAAGTGTGTGGGTGTATTTAAAGCATGAGAGAGAGAGAGAGAGAGAGAGAGAGAGAGAGAGAGAGAGAGAGAGAGAGAGAGAGAGAGAGAGAGAGAGAGAGAGAGAGAGAGCGAGAGAGAGAGAACCATTTGTATATCTGTGTGGCTGTACAGTATTTGTGTGTTTGTATGTGTCGGTAAGCAATGTGTCTGTTTGTGTGCATGCATATGTGTGTGTGTGTTTATACACACACAGACACTATATTTACTTTGTATATAGACAGACAGTTCACCTTGTCTCCTCTTCAAGTGTCAGCTACATCCTGTTTATCTCTGTGTGGGTATGTACGTGCATGCCTCTGTCTCTTTACTACTGTAGCTCTCAGATGATAAACCAGTAAAATTCCTAAAATGAGCTCAGTTTTCTTGAATTAATTCAGGACAGCGTTGCCATCTGTCCTTCCTGTCCTCAGTTCCCTTCATTCCTTTCATTCCTGGCAGTGTGGGAAGTGACTGCTACAGCGAACGACTCTGTGCTACCAGCTTTCTCTCTGTGAAATAGTTTATCTTCACCATTCAAACTCCTAGTGTAGAATGTACTGTAGTGAGTAGTAGTATCAGACTGATGCCAGTTACATGAAAATAGGGTATTTTCGCAGTTGGTATGGACTCACTAAAACGGATCTCTCTCTCTCTCTCTCTTTCTCTCTCTCTCTCTGATGGGAATGAGATTGGAGAGTGGAGGTTGGAGGTGTAGTGAGTTTTTTTCTATCTTTATCTATTTTGTTAATTTGATTATGGGATATTGTATTATAGTGTAGTGTTGGGTTGCTGTGTGTTTTGGTGTGTATAGGGTTAAGTGGGAGTGTTTTGTTTGTTTGGCAGTCGGCCAGGCTGTTTTGCTGGCTGACGTGAGACGCAAGTATGGATTTTTCCAAACTTGGTAGAAAGCATGGCATTAAGATATCTGTTCCTAATGTGTCAGTAGAGGACTGCAGTTTGGCAGTTGGAAATATTGTAGGACATTAAAGTATTAAATCAGTTGCGAGAATGAACGGATGAGTGGTGATTTTTCTTGATTCTTTGGACAAGGTGCAGACACTGGTTCAATCAGGGATCAGTGTTGAGGTTTTTTTTCTTTCTGTTGAGCCTCTTTCCACACCAGGCAGAAAGGTCTTTATTTCCAACATTCCGCCATTCATCAGTGACGAACTATTGATAAGTCAACTAGCACGAGGATAATTTCCCCTATAAGAAAAATGTCGTCGGGATGTAAATCTTCGCTTTTAAAGCATGTTGTCTCACACAGGCGGCAGGTTTTAATGATTCTAAACAACAGCGGAGAAGAGCTTGAGTTGGTTTTCAAGATAAAAGTTGATGAGTTTGATTATGTGGTTTTTGTGAGTTCTGGAATTTCGGGAAAATGTTTCAAATGCGGAGAAGAGGGACATATCTCCCACGATTGTGCGGGGAGAGGGACATGGCAACCTCTGCCTCAGCCCCAGGAGGAGCGCGGCGCTGGGCACAGCGCAGGTGTAGAGGAGGGAGGAGTGTGGCAGCGCAGAGCTGCGAGCAGTGTCAACAGTATCCCTCTGCAGACCGTCAGCAGTGCAGCCGATAGTATCCAGCTGCAGGGCCACAGAGCTGGTGCAGCAGGTACGGAGCAGAGCCTTGGTACAGAGGAGGGAGGAGTGAGGGACGCTGCCCCCCCCTCAACCAGTGGCGACTGTGGGGTAACAGGGGGGGTGTGGGTGGTGCAGGTACAGAGGAGGGAGTGGTGGGAGACGCTGATCCCCCCTCAGAAGAGGGAGTGAGAGACAGGGCTCAGCAGCGCAAAGCTGCGGGTAGTGCAGGTACAGAGGAGGGAGGGGTGAGACACGCTGATCCCCCGTCAACCAGTGGTAGTGCAGGTACAGAGAAGGGAGTCAGGGATGCTGCCCCCCATTCAACAAGTGGTGAGGTAATAGGGGAGAGCAGAGGTTTTGTGGTCCCCCCAAGCCCAACACTGCATCAGAGTAAGAAAAGGAATAAGGAAAATATGACAAGTGAAGTAATAGGTAAAAAGCTGAATGTGGTGGACAATGTAAACAGTCAGACAGTGGATGACGTGGTGGGAAGTGATGGAGGGGTGGGCTCTCAGGATAAGGAAGGAGTGACAAGTTTGGTCAAAGAGAGTCAGGAGGGTGTAGAAGACACAGGTTCCTCTCAGTCCAGCATGGACGAGGATGAGGCTGAAAAACAATGGGGGACAGACGTCCCAAGTGCTGAGGAAGATGAGTTTCCAAATGCTTCTCAAGTGTCTGATTCACAACGAAAAATGTTTTATGCAGTCAGGCAGATACAGCAGTTCCTGCACACAACAAAAAATGTGAAAAATGTCAAAGTTGGAGATTTTTTTGAAGATTTAGAGATGTTTATTTCTTCAGCAAAGACTCAAATGAGGTTGACGAACAATGGGGGATACACTTCCCAGGACGTTTTTAGACTGAGAAAAATTGTGTAGAAGATAAAAAAAAATTGATAATGTATTATAGTATTATAATGTTATAGTATGTTAATGAAGGATAATAGTGTTGTGCACTCCTTCTGGAGATCATGGAGCCTCTGATGTATGGAGCCTGGCTGGACATTCAGGAAGGGAGTAGACCTGGGCCCTCATTCATCAATAGTGTGCGTAGAACATTTCTATTTCCACACGTAAGCACGGAATGTAGAACTAGTGTATGCACAGGGAAGTCGGGATTCATCACACGGTGCGTACGCAGGCTCTATGCCCCTCCGTGTTGATGAATACCACTTTGTTCTACCGTCAATGCTCGTGCATGATTATCCATATATGGTCATGAAAATGAGGAAACACCCCCCATGGGATGTGAAATAATGGACTGACCCGAGCGGAACCCTGAGAAACTCCACGAAGATTGTTCACTGCTGTCGAACCAAGAAGACACTATCGCGTATTATGGGATAAATAATAAAAGGCGGACTTGTAAACGGTGATGTCAGATATCAACGGCTCCCTAAGACCATTGCTGCAATTCTGCCTGGACAGCTCAGAATACTAATAAAGACCGTTCGTTGACCACTGTTTGGCGTTGGTTGTGTGTCATTATAACCGTGCTGTAATATGAATGCCTTTATTAGTTGTGTTCGATTGGCTATATGATTTCTAGAGGCATCTATTTTGTTGTCGGCTAATAAAGACCGCGCTGGAATATGACTGCCTTTTCCCGTGTTGTTTGATTGATACCCAGGGATTAAAGTTCTCCTCAATTCTATTCCAAATCGCGATGGATCTCCCGTCAATTTTCTACCTGCTGCATATGATTTCTAGAGGCATACTACAATCTATTTTGATGTCAGTATTGGGTAGCCTATATAAACAATAATAGAGAGCATATACAAGAACAATGAATCTCACTGCATGTATGATGTAGGCATGCCTTTCAATACATGAACTTGAATTCCATCATGTTTGTGTGCGGGACTCACAAGGCTGTTGTCACAATGGGTGGTACCGGTACAGTAATAATTACAGTCCACACAATATCACGATCCATGCCATAGCCTATGTTCTATTAGGACATGATCTGTGACGACAAATGTTCTAGAATGTTTGATTAAGATATCATACTCTGACAGCATGCCTATGAGCAACAAAAACGCGAACTTGAATCCCATCATACACATAGTCTGTCCACTATCTGCATGGTGTCATTGCAATGCGTTTTCTATTCTTTCTTATACAGTAAAAAGGGGGAAGAACACTATATTCATATGACTTATTCTGCTTACAGCTTCGAAATTCCACTTGTTTCGTTTAACGTAAAGCCTTTTAAATATAATCAAAACGTTCCCGTGTTTCGGCGGTCTGTGCGCAAAATAATAACGAGTTGAGCTTTATGATTTATGATGAATTGAAAATGGGGGACCCTGATGTAAACAAGACGAAAGTTGGTCTGCATCCCCAATTAACAATTGTATGTACTGAGCTGTACTGTACTGTACCCATTCTGCAATCTGTTAATAAACTTTTCAATCAATCAATCAATCAGCTACGCGGAGCGCAGTCAGTCAGTAGCCTACACCCCGTATATTCCGATAACGCTATATAACCATGCTGCATTCATTCTGAGAGAAAGATCTATTATTCCAAATGCTATTTATAGGGTTTTGACCATACACTACTGTTGCTATTTTACAATGAACTATAATGAACTACGGTTCGTACAGAACATGCCAGTGTTATTATGCACAGAAGCTCATTTCCTTGTTGTAATAATATATTCTACCACTGGGCGTCAGGTAAGTGTGGTCTGACCTGTGCGTAGATGTAAGCACGGAGTCAGTTCAAATCGAAATTGATGAATCCCACTCTTTGCTTAGAAATGATTGTACGCACAGGGTAAGCACAGATCTGTGCGTAGAACACGTTGATGAATGAGGGCCCTGGGCTTGGACAGTGTCTGCAAGCAGTTGGGACAATGACACTGAAAGATGGTGTGGATGTAGCCGGGTCAGAGGAAGTGGCTTCTTTATTGGGGCTGAGGACAGCCTGTCACAACAGGGTCTGTTTGGACGATTGGACTGAAGCGCGGAGCGTCGGGGAACAAGATCTGTGTCAGGATTATTCAGTGGAACGGAAGGTCCTGATGAAGGGATCTATTTCATGCGCTGGATATAAAAACGGACACAAATGGACTGACGGGACCCTTTTGGGTTGCTCATATGTTGTTCTTGATGACATATTATGTGTTGAATGGAAGTATGGATGCTTTTTTTGTTTGGGTGGAGCTTCAATGTTTTTTTGTTGTGTTGCAGAGGGACAGATGTATTTAAAAAAAAAAATTATTGTGAGATCTCATGTGGTTTTAAGTGTGATGGGGACTCATGTTGCCCGATATAATGTGTAGTTAGTTATTTAATTGTATTGACACACACATTGTAATGAGAATTATGTAAATAAATGTTTTTCTAAAATCAAAAAAATCTCTCTCTCTCTCTCTCTCTCTCTCTCTCTCTCTCTCTCTCTCTCTCTCTCTCTCTCTCTTCTCTCTCTCTCTCTCTCTCTCTCTCTCTCTCTCTCTCTCTCTCTCTCTCTCTCTCTCTCTCTCTCTCTCTCTCTCTCTCTCTCTCTCTCTCTCTCTCTCTCTCTCTCTCTCTCTCTCTCTCTCTCTCTCTCTCTCTCTCTCTCTGATAGCGCTTTTAAACCGCCCGGGCTCCGGTTCAAGCTAACGCTCCATTCTGAACCCTCTGAACCTTGGTGCTCTCTGGCGAACCACCCCGCGTGTAACTGAGGGGTACAATTCCCTGACTGTATTAAATAAGTATGGTATCATTAAACCACTACTGTCTTATGTACATTACTACTGGCCATACAGTACACAGGTATATGAGATGAACACCTCCACAATGACACGGTTCCACAACAAATATGGGTTAGAATATATTTATTAGCAGCACAAAGATTATCTTACATTACTTGAGAGTTAGAGTCGCGCTTGTAAGGCGAAGAATGTGCATGAATAGGTCAAGAGCGTAAGTCCATTAGAATATTACGCAGGAGATAATGAATACCACCTGTATCATAGGAATTATTCTATGGTACACTAGTAGGGCAGCGGGAGATACTAGTAGGGTCCCTCCGGTTGTAGGCCAGCAGGGGAGAGGATTTGTCGGTAACGAAAGTCTGGGTCAACGAGGAATAAGGAGACTCCAGGTACAGGAGACAGTGCAATAATCTCTTGATCCGCAGACGAACAACAGCTATTCTCCGGTATGCAGTGCAGCATGGAGGAAAGCTAGCCAGCCTCAGGCGTCCTAGAGGCGGGCTCGACGATGCTCCTCACAGGGTAAATCCCACACAGTTGTGGGTGTAGACGATTCTCCGCTCCATCAGATACAGGACCAAAGCAAATATAATCCAGCCGAAAAGGGCTCTGTAGTCGTCGGGTAGGTTATCCAGTGTACATATCCACACGGTCCTCGTCTAGGGCTCCTCGGATGACGGCACCAGGTTAAGCCGCCCAGCCTGGATAAGCACACTAGCTAGGTACGAGGAAAGCGTTGGTAATGCTGGTCACTGTAGAACGGTAGCCGCACGTACACTATACATAAATAGACTATTACTGAATAATAGAATAGGTCGAACTCGACGGTACAGCGTTAAAACTCTGACACTTCAGCTATCAATTCGCACGCGGTCTCAAGGCTCTATTTTGGGGCAAAATGGGCCCACTTCACAGCACGTTGTATCGTGGTGTGAGGCTTCAACTTATTGGGTAACATACTTCTGTATTCACCTGCGCCGTATTTATACGTTAGGTGAACAAACTAGTACCAGCCTTATTTCTGTCTCGTATTCTTGCGCAGAACCGGTCATGTCCAGGCATGTCTTGTGCGGTGACTTTGAACTAGACATTGGGGGTATGGCCGTGGCGCCTAGTGGATCGCTGTCCAATAGGAGAACGAAATATTCAGATTCAGATTCAGATTCAGATTCAGATTCCTTTATTGAGCCATTTGTGTAAAACACATTGGTAATTGTTGCAGCAATACAGTGTATGCATTTTTCTTTTTTCACAGTAAACAAACACCAACACAGACAAGAAACGAAAACAGTGCAGTGGGGGATTAATCAATAAATAAAATACATATATATATATTAAGTGAAGTGTGCAGAGATCCAGTACGGACTAGTGCAGTGCAGTCAATGTCATTTAGCCAGTGTCACTTGGGGGCAGGGGGGGGGGGGGGGTACCGAGGGTACAGATATTATGGTCTGTACTAGGTAAAAGGGATATTCCGTGTATATGTACAAAGAATACACAAGGGATATCAGACGATATACAAATACTATGCAATATATATCAAGTAATAAATATATATATTCGGTTTAATCTGATCTTCGTAACACCGCGTTTACACCCATTTAAGCAGAACCAACATTCCACCGTCTCCGTCATCAACGGGGGCGTTACTCAGGTAAAAATAATGCGTGGAGAGCGAGCCTCAGCGCGAGAGCGCACACACAAAAGCACACACGCTGTATACGTTTGAAATAAACCGTTCCAGCAAAGTATGCTTCTATTATTCGAATGACTTGTTTAAATGGGTATCATATAGTAGTAAGTCCTACTGTAGAACATGACATAATAGCATGATATCTGATTTATTAATGCCAAAAATGGAGACGACCGCAATTGGCACTTGAAAAGTGTAAATGATGGATTAGTCAGTAGTAATTCATGACGGCCTGTTTAGCTCAGCTTGTTAGTGCTCTGCCTGTGGAGCAAAAAGTCCTGAGTTCGAATCTCTTGCTTACTTTTCTTTTTTTTGTAACGTTAAATAATTTATCCACTCTGGTGGAATACTGTGATACTGTGAATACTGTATATTTCAGTTGGTTAGATAGTCAATTATATTGACTTATTTGTTTACACTGCTTGTGTTGTTTTTACTACCTGTGTACCCCCCCCCCCCCCCATGCTGCTATGATGCCTGAATTTCCCCAAGGGGATCAATAAAGGAATATCTTATCTTATCAACCAGAGTGGATAAATTAATTAACGTTAAATCTTATCTTATCAACCAGAGTGGATAAATTAATTAACGTTAAAGAAAAAAAATAAGTATCCAAGAGATTCGAACTGGGGACCATATGGTCCACAGGTAGGGTGACCAGATGCAAAAAGTCCAAAAGTGGGACAACAGTAAGATTTTGGTGGGACAAAGTGGGACAACAGTACGATTTTGGTGGGACAAAGTGGGACAAAGTGGGACAGATAGATTATGTAATTTCTTTATTAGAATAACTGCCATGGTCTTCACTGAATAGATTTAAATCAAAGGTTAAAGGTTAAATCAAAATAAACAAATTAAATACCACCTAACATCTGTTTTAAATATTCAAACGTCATCACTTGACAGGAATGTCTTGTGTTTGATATTCCCTGTTAACACAGAACTAGGGAAAACAGTGTAGTATAATACAAAAATAATAATACTAATAAATTGTGTTTCTATATTAGAATAACTGCCATGGTCTTCACCGAATAGATTTAAATCAAAGGTTAAAGGTTACCGCAGTCGGCTGACCTGTATGAATGGGAGTGTTGTACTGTGTGATAGACACTTGTTATCTCAGCTGCAGTGACCTTGTCCGTCTGGCTATCATTGTTTGGTTTAAAAAGAAACGTATCCATAGATCTGGATGTTTCTTTTTGGTGAGCCACTTTCAAGTGAGACTCACGTCCACTGTGGCGCTTCAAGTTGTATTCTCCTCCATGCGCAATTGAAAACGAACTATGACACAAAACACAGAAAGCCTGCTGCGGATTGCCTGCCATCTGCCTCACCCAGTCATGTGTCGTTTGCCAGTCTTGGTTGTAACTGCAGGTCCGTTTCTTTTTACTGCTTTCCATCTTGAACTAGTTCGCTTGTAATGTTGTTGTGTTTTTTTTGACCAATCAGATTTGCGATATGAGGTAGCGTCACGACTCAGTCTCAGTCACGTCACAAGCAGGCAAGCAGCACGCTAAAGTACTATAACCAATCAGAGCAATGTGTGTGGACAAGAGGCGGGTTGCTACGTTTACTGTCTGTAGGGAGGGGCTTTTAGACACATGTTTTTTTTGGCTTCGAAAAGAGGGACATCCTCTTAATATGAGGGACGCGGGACATTTGGTCAAATGGTGGGACAGTACAACCAAAAGGGGGACACCTGGTCACCCTATCCACAGGCAGGGCACTAAGCAGCTGAGCTAAACAAGCCATCATGAATTGCTACCGACTAATCCATCATTTACACTTTTCAAGTGCCAATTGCGGTCGACGTCCAGTATTGGCATTAATAAATCAGATATCATGCTATTATGTCATGTTCTACAGTAGGACTTACTACTATGATACCCATTAAAACAAGTCATTTGAATAATAGAAGAATACTTTGCTGGAACGATTAATTTCAAACGTATACAGCGTGTGTGTGCGCTCTCACGCTGACTCGTTAAGCCTTTCCCTACGCATATTAATTTCTGGAGCATTTCTTTATCAACTCTGGTTGGATGGTGTATTGTACTTGTGCTGTATCATAACAATACATTTAAATCTAATCTTGTTTTGAGAGCAGTCGCAAATCGCTTCCTGTTGAGTGCAATGCCGACTTACTACTTTCCCCCGTTCACTCGTCTTCACACAGCCTAGAATATGACACGCCCACTGTTGACGTCACGGTTCGCGAGGAAAAACCAACAATTTTTCGGTGCCAGCTGAGCACCGATTTATCACGTTCTGAACCAATTTATCCCGGTCTGAACGCGCCTGCCGGTGCGAGATTACGTTCGGGAACCGGCTCCAGCACGGAGCCTGGCCGGTGTAAAAGGGATATGAGAGGTACAGCATACCGGCATGGAGCCACACAACGGCATGTGCTTTTACAATACCGCCCTCAACGACACATAATATATATCCTATGGGGCGACAGTGGAGCCGTTGTCTGGTAATCAGAAGGTTCTTGGTTCGATTCCGTTTCCTCCCAGCAGCGTGTCCTTGAGCAAGACACTTAACCTTTAACTGCTCCCGATGAGCTGGTTAGCAAAACAGAGACGGCATGCTTTCAATAGAGCAGCAGTCATATTTTTTATTAGCTTACGCTCTGCGCTCAAGTGGAACACATCCCATAGCAGTCTAGATACTGAATACATTTCTCCACATGTACACACCCATCCTCCTGGCCACACCCCCATCCGCTCCTCTACATAAGCAGGGGTGTGGCCATACTAACAGCTCCTTCCATATTTTCACCACGACAAGTGTCTGTATACACCACTTGAGTTTAGTGCCGAAATAGTTGTTGGAAAGGAGCTACGTGGACATTGTATCTTATTTTTTCTCTCTCTCACCAATTTTCGAGAAAAGCTAAGTCATAATGTCTGCACCTTCGGGGGGTTCGAACGCTCACAACGTCACCCTTCACCAGCGTTTCTCCATTGCCACGTCTGCCATGCGTCGTGGGGCTGCTCTGACTCCACGGTCGTGGCAGTCAGATACGTCCGAGCGGCGCCCGGTGGTGAGTCTGCCTCTCCGAGGGGCCGTTGAACCGCCGTCTCCCGTGAGATGGCCTAGTTCCGGCTCTGGTTTCCCCGCCAGTGGATGGTCGGCCAATAGGCAAACGGCTCCTCTGGTGGCTGGGGATTTGCGACGCAGGCTCTTCGCCTCTGCTCACTCCCGTCATAGGGCGGCGAGCTGCAGGGGCGAACGGCCTGGCTTTGAGTAGGTGCTGGAGCCAAACGAGGGTGCTCTTGCCCTGTCTCCGTTTCCGATGGAAACTGAGGATCACATGGAGGGGGCGGGAGCGCTCTTGTTTGATGCCCCAATGGAGTCGTATCATTCTCCCCCTCGGGGTGTGGCAGGGAGTGTTGCGTCTCCTTGGGGTTCCTTGTTCTCCGGTGTTGGGTTAGAACCTCCGACCCTGAGACATGATGCCCAGCTATCTGCCGCGTCGGATGGTGGCGCCCGACATGGCAGCCTCCCGTACGTGAGGGACGCGGGCGACATGGAGGGAGGTGCGCCAGGGGAGTTGCGTGCCTTGTTCCCCGAGCTCATGGCGGCCGCCGCAGATGCTAATGGCGTGGCGTTGCCCCAGCCTCTGCCTGCACCTGTTCCTGATGACTTGATAGGTCATCTCTGACAACGTCGTCCTGTGAGGGAGACAGGCGTTGTCTGCCCATTCTTCCCATCAATGGAGGCCTACGTGAAACAGGGACAGGTAATCTCCCGCATCACTGGCCTTACCCCCGCCTACGTGCCAGTCACGCGGGTGGTGGGTTTGGTCCAGGGACTAAAGGACGGGGTGCCTCAGCTTGATAGCCCAATGACATCCATTCTTTGTCCCGAAGTGGTGTGGGAGCCGTTGCGGAAGCTGGTTCCCCAAGGGAAATCGGCTAGGCAGATGGCTAACTGGAGTGACCAAGCGTACATCGCCGCGACTCAGAGCCTAGCTGCGACGTCTAACCTTGCGCAGCTAGCGCGCTACATGTCGGGATGATGGCGGGCGGGTCGGTATTGGACGACCATCAACAATACCTTCACGCCCAGGCGGCTGGAGCCATCCTGCACCTTCCCAGCTGCAGGCGATAGCCGCCGGGAAGGGGCGCGCCCTGGCCACTCTGTCCCAGCGGCACCTTTGGCTGGAGCAGGCGCGGGTGCCGGAACAGAAGAGGATTCCCCTGCTCACGGCCCCCCTCTCCGATGCTGGGCTCTTCGGGTCGGCCATGCAGCAGATGACGGCTGCCTGCAGAGAGATGGAGGTGGTGACGGTAGGGATCTACGTGACCAGGCGCCCCAGAACCATCCCTCCGGGCCGGCTCCCCGTGGGGGCAAGCACCGTGCTGCACGTGGCAGGCGCCGCTAGTGATTTTCCCCTGTTCCCTTCCCCGCCCAAACATATGATTTTGTTAACTAAATAAAAGGTCCCTCCTGGTGAGGGACTGTTTTTTTGTTACAAACTGTGTTTTTATTCACTGTTATATATTGGGGATACGATGTATAAACCCTCACCTAGCTGTGGGGTTGTGTGTTGTTTAGGAGAGTAGGACAGTTTCTTGTAAATCGTTCTGGTCGCTATATATATGTGTGCTTGGCAAGGCCTGTGGCTAGCACTCGGTCGAAAAGACTTTTCTTCCCTTATCATGAAGAAGTCTGTGTTCTTCTTATAGTGGTAAATTTTACCGTTGTTTATGTTCTGACCGTCTTGGTGGCGCCCTCTGATGTTTTAGATCGACACGCGTACCTACCCCCCTCTTGGGACTGGGGATGGTGGCGTGATTAGGACACAGGACTGGTTCTGGTCGCGCCGGACCAGGTCAGTTAACCCGTTGTCCGCCGGGGCGCAGATCTGCTGTTCTGGTACCCTGAAGGACTTGTGCTGTTTCGGGGGGGAAATGCCGGGTTGGGCCGGGCGTTGCAGGGGTTGATGTTATGGTGTTGTTGTCTCGTCGACCTGTTGGCCTCGGTTAACCCCTTCTTGAGAACTGAGACACTCGTACTGCTGTATAGCCGGTGTATACCCGCAGTTGTGTTTGAGGTTTTTTTTCTTGGGGGGGTTATAAGAACAACCGTCTCCTGTTAGGTGGTGGTTGGTTTCCAGGTGTGTTGGTAGCGGAGTCGACTCTCGGGTTAGGCCGGGCTTGACCCCGTCTGCCTGCGAGTGTGCCCCTGCACCTTTCATGACGTCTGCCAATCGTGTCAGCCTTCTCTGCCTCGGCCCCTCTAGAGGGTAGTTTTTTTTGTGGAGGCTGCGACATGGTGCACAGCATACCGTACGCCCCTTCCGCCGGGGTGCTGTTTTCAGCAGACCCCTTAGGTGCCTGTCTAGTCCGCAGTGCTCCAGGCACAGGTCGAGTTTTTTGACCTGTTGCCTGGATTGAGGGATCGACCTCTTTGGGGGTTGTCTCCCCGGCGTGCTGCTGCCTGGTCCCCCTGGGGAGTTTTCAGGGCAGCGTGCTGTAGGGAGGAAGGGCCTGCTCTTGGATGGGCCCTGTCCGATACGCTGGCGATGTGGGGGGTGGTGTCACTAGTGACCGCCTGGTGGGGTCTCGATGCTGCGGCGTCGTTGGCCTCACCAGGTCCCCTTTTCCGGGGGGTCCTGTCCCTTCCTGGGGCTGGGTCCTCCTTCACGCTCCGCTGCTACAGCCTTACCATGGGGTTGGGTTTTTGACCTTGACCCTGTGATATTAGGGGTTGTAAAGTGTTTTTTCTTCTTCCCGTTCGTTCCCTAGTGGCATGTGGGTTGCGCGCCTGTGTAGTCGTGGGTTCTTCTGTGGGAAGGTAAGTCCCACGGTCTGCTCACCCTGTGCGTTGAGTTGCTGAACCCTCTTCGCACGGCCGGATCCGATTCCCTCCCGTCCTCCACTAGGGGGATCCGGGGGCTCGGGTCCTCCCCGGTTCTGATGGTTGTGGGGTGCCTCAGCGGGTACATTTGTCAAGCTTCCGCTCTGCTCAGCTCCTGTGTTCCACTTGAGCGCAGAGCGTAAGCTAATACGAAATATAACATACGGTTATCCTATAACCATAGTTATATGAGTAATAGCGAGCGCTCTGCGCTGGACTCACTGAGGACCCCGTGGTCTTCGCCTTCGGTGGTGAAAGACTTGGGAAGGAGCTGTTAGTATGGCCACACCCCTGCTGATGTAGAGGAGCGGATGGGGGTGTGGCCAGGTGGATAGGTGTGTACATGTGGACAAATTTATTCAGTATCTAGACTGCTATGGGATGTGTTCCACTTGAGCGCAGAACGCTCGCTATACTCATATAACTATGGTTATAGGATAACCGTATGTTTTCTTCAGTCTAATGCATTAATAATTCCATACTATAACCAACAACCTTAGTATGCTCATCATTTGCAAATAAAGCTGCTTTATAATATAAAGTTAACATTCATTTAAATATAAATGATCTCAGGTACACAATGACGTTACCTTGAGTTTATGTATGGAGCCTCCTTGCAAAACAGTGATGTGTATCCCTGCGTGACTGGTGGAGGCTGCGCAGCCATTGGACACTATCTGAGCGAAGTTCTACCGATACGTAATGTCCTATCAGCCAAACTGATTAATCGATCAACCTCTACACCAAACACATGGAGTGATCTTCAACACACCCTAAAGATAGATACTCATAACTACAGGTAGTCTAAAACCAGGATCACAACTGTTTTAATAATTTTTTTTATCTCATGTTTTGTGTTGCTTATTTGAGGGCAACCGCAATGATCTATCGAGATTTAAATTAAGGGTTGAATGAATGAATAATGACCAAAATGATTGGACTGATCAGCTAAAGAGGATGAGACAAAACCAGAAGGTGGACTTGTACCTGGGAGTACCTCCATTTGTGACACTTGATGCTGGTTGGCTGGGGCAGACCAGGAAGTAGCTTGTTGAGTTCCTTTAAGATGATTGGCTGAACCTCTTCCTTGTCGGCCTCCAGGTGTTGGACACCGAAGGGAACACTGGTGTGGACGACCATGGAGGGACCACAGGCGGGAGACTCTAGACACACACGCGCACACACACACCATGTTATATTTTATAATACTATATTTCCTATGTCAATATGTTACATACAATTGTCATGGTGCTATTTAATAAAAAAAAATTCTATTAAATGTTTTAATACTGATGAGATTTTTCTGGAATTAACTTAAACATGTACAGTATGGTATGTAACCCCCCCTATCTATTATATATATATATATCTATACAGTATATATATTGTGGATGATGGGATAAGAAAAATTCATATTCAGTATACCTTCCAGCCCTACTACACACACACAGGTCAGTTGACACACACATGCACCAGGGCTGTGGGAAATGTATTATTTGTATTATTGTCAGATTAGCACTTTATTCGGTTCAGCTATTGAAAGAGTCTCACGTTATAAATATTTAGGCATCTGGATTGATGATAAATTAACTTTTATAGTTCATGTTGATAATCTGGTTAAAAAGCTGCAAACGGAATTTGTCTTTATTTATAGGAATATAACCTGCTTTCCCATGTTTAGTAGAAAAATAATTGTTGAAACTGTATAGACATCCTGCTGTTACCACCCTTAAGCCCTTAGCTGCTATATACAGTATCACTCTGCTCTTAGATGTATTACTGGTGATACCTACAGTAAATATCACTCTGCTCTTAGATGTATTACTGCCTGGTGATACCTACAGTACCATCATTGTACTCTCTATGAAAAGGTTTGCTCTATATCAACACTGGTGTATGTGCCAATTTACATTACTTCAATATTAGACCTCAATGTAGGAGCTCATCAAACCGGCTCTCAGGACTGGATCACACTACATGTTCTTCGAGTCAATTCCAAACTCGAAAAGACTGCTTTTAAAGGGGCTATGTACTGCTATTCCTAGCACTATTTGGGCAACTTTACACAATTCCTGTTAGTCTATTGAAGACATTTGTAATTTTTTTTTTTTTTAAATGCATTGTTTTATATTTCTAATCAAGTACTCAAAACCATCATTTTGGTCTGGCTCCGCCCATAAGCACTTTGAGTGACAGTCAGTCCACAGTCTGCACTGGTAGAGGGAGGGAGGGAGGGGGGGGAAGAGAGAGAGAGAGAGAGAGAGAGAGAGAGAGAGAGAGAGAGAGAGAGAGAGAGAGAGAGAGAGAGAGAGAGAGAGAGAGAAAAGCCGTTATTGACAAGGCCCCCTCTCTCCCTCTCTCTTCCTTTCTCTCCCTCTCGGTGATGAGTCCGTGTGTGGCAGAGAGAGAGAGAGGGAGGGGGTGGGAGAGAGAGAGAGAGAGAGAGAAAAAAAAGACAGGCAAGGCCCCCTCTCTCCCTCTCTCTTCCTTTCTCTCCCTCTCTGTGATGAGTCCGCGCGCGGCAGAGAGAGAGAGAGGGAGGGGGTGGGAGAGAGAGAGAGAGAAAAAAAGACAGGCAAGGCCCCCTCTCTCCCTCCCTCCCTCTCTCTTCCTTTCTCTCCTTCTCGGCTCTCGGTGATGAGACGCGGCAGCTTGTGTTTTTTTTTTTTCTTTCTTTCAATCTCCCGTTTGCGGGTGTGTTAAGGCGCACGGCCGGCAGGTACCCCCCCCCCCCAAGTGCGCCCTCTCTCTCCATCTCTCTCTCCCTCTCTCTTCCTTTCTCTCCCTCCAGAGCGCACGGGCCCCACTCCGCCTCGCAGCTGAGGAAGTGGCTTCCTCCACTCGCTGTCTAGTCTAGGTAGAATGGGGGCGGGCATTAGCTCCAACCACAGAGCCAATTGCATCACTGTGCGCTACCCAGAGCCCGAATGACGTGACTCAGGCCTTCAAATCAAAATGGCCTGATTTACTGGAGGAGGAAAGGGGCTGAGCTGAAACAGAGCAATCCGCCAATATGGTATTTAGACACTAAAACACATTGATACGAACTCCTATTATGCTAGAGACAAAAAAATGACATTTATAGTACATAGCCCCTTTAAATTTTGTGTTCCGGACTTGTGGAATAACCTACAAAGCACCTTGAATATTGACACCCTGATAACATTGGGACATTTTTAAAATATGCTTTATATCTTAACGGTTTTGAATCAGTGTTAATATTTGTGTCTTATTGTTTTTGTTATTTGTATTTCTTTCTGCCCATTGTTATCTCTGTGTATTATTGAAAATGAGGAGTCCACCCTCAATAACCTTCAGATAATTTATATTGAGTAAATTAAATATCGATACAGCATTCGATACTGATTTCCAGTATTGTGATATTTTCACTGTACTTTTATGAAAGACCACTATAATATAACTAGTCAACCATATAGCAGATAAAGATACATTTACTGTTTATTTTCTACATTTGTTTATTTAAAGAATGCTGCAAGCACTTTACTTCATTCATATTGATGAACACAGATGCTAATCTCTCCATCCAAATTGTGAGAAAAACGAAAGAAAGTTTTTATTTTTTACTCAGTCTTTGAGTGTATGGAGGTGTTTTCTATTTACTAAGACATTTTTTTCTAAAATGTTTCCGATATGAAATCTCAATATATCGTGGTATTTATAGTATTGCAATATATCACAATATATTGAATCATGATCCCTATATTGTGATATGTACACAGCCCTAACACACACACACACACACATGCACACACAGAGACAGAGATAGCGAGAAGTGTGCTCACCTGTGCTGCATTTACGGTCGTCGATGGCAATGTAGCGTATGCAGTGGTTGTTGCTGACGTAGTTAACCGCCCAGGCAACGTCTATCTGGGCGGATGGAGGGTAGAACAGGCCAAGTGCATAACGAGACGAGTAGCTAACAGTCTCCAACTGCTCTCTCTGGCTGCTGTCTAGCACTGGAGAAAGAGAGAGAGGAGGGGGGGGGGTGTTAAAGCTTAAAACCGTAATCATAAACTAAACACAACCACATTATTACTTATCATACATTGGGCACACCATACTGTAGGTGTTTTCTGATTGGCAACATAGGCTTGGATTCATCAGGGTTACATACTGTAGTGAGAACACACCTTGCTTTACTTTCAAACTGTGAGGTTCGCCTCCTCCCTGGACCTTTAATTCCCTGTCTCCTCACCTCACCAGCCCCCACCCTCGCGTTGTCGTTGTTTATTTATTGCATTCCCTGCCTCGCTCCGTTCCTTTAAGGTACTGTGAGGTTCGCCTCTTCCCTGGACCTTTAATTCCTGTTCCCTGGACCTTTAATTCCCTGTCTCCTCACCTCTCCAGCCCCCACCCTTGCGTTCGTTTACTCTCGTCTGCTCTTCAGCAGCCCACACCCTTGGACTACCTGGGTACTGTGAGGATTCTGTGTTGATTGGTCCTTGCCGAACACACACTTCTAAGTCAAGTATCAATTACCATCACGCACCTGATGTGTGTTCTAATTAGCGCCCCAGTGGGCTTTAAATACCTCGATCTCCCCCCCAGTCCTTGTCGGGTCGTTCTCTATCTGTATGCTCCTACGGGAGATTCTCTATCTGTATCTGTTTCTGTAATATGTATGCTGGTTCATCTCTGGCGTGAGACGAGGTGCCAGCCTTCGCCACCTGTCGCCGTTTGCCTGGAGTGGGACACAGCCTGCGCTCTCTAATTCTCTACGGGAGGTATTCCAGTGTTCCACTCCAGACCCCGCGCAGACGCGCTCCTACAGCAGACGCGCTCCTACAGCAGACGCGTTCCTACAGCAGACGCACTCCACTCCAGACCCCGCGTAGACGCGCTCCTACAGCAGACGCGCTCCTACAGCAGACGCGCTCCTACAGCAGACGCGCTCCACTCCAGACCCTGCGCAGACGCGCTCCTACAGCAGACGCGCTCCTACAGCAGACGCGCTCCTACAGCAGACGCGCTCCACTCCAGACCCCACGCAGACGCGCTCCTACAGCAGACGCGCCCCTACAGCAGACACGCTCCACTCCAGACCCCGCGCAGACGTGCTCCTACAGCAGACGCGCTCCTACAGCAGACACGCTCCTACAGCAGACGCGCTCCACTCCAGACCCCGCGCAGACGCGCTCCTACAGCAGACGCGCTCCACTCCAGACCCCGCGCAGACGCGCTCCTACAGCAGACGCGCTCCTACACCAGACGCGCATCGCTCTCTAATTCTCTACGGGAGGATGCGTCTCTCCGAGCCGGCGTCTCTCCGAGCCGGCGCGCTCTCCAAGCCGACGCGCACCACTCCAGACTTCTAGCCGGCGCGCTACTACTCAAGACGCGCATCGCTCTCTAATTCTCTACGGGAGGATGCGTCTCTCCGAGCCGGCGCGCTCTCCGAGCCGGCGCGCTCTCCAAGCCGACGCGCACCACTCCAGACTTCTAGCCGGCGCGCTACTACTCCAGACGCGCATCGCTCTCTAATTCTCTACGGGAGGATGCGTCTCTCCGAGCCGGCGCGCTCTCCGAGCCGGCGCGCTCTCCAAGCCGACGCGCACCACTCCAGACTTCTAGCCGGCGCGCTACTACTCCAGACGCGCATCGCTCTCTAATTCTCTACGGGAGGATGCGTCTCTCCGAGCCGGCGCGCTCTCCGAGCCGGCGCGCTCTTCAAGGCACATTGCCCTTTTTCCTTGTTCCAGTATTTTTGTGTTCTCCCTTAAAGGGACAGTGCCGCTTTTTTGTTGTATTCAATAAATGCCCAGTTCTTGGCTTACTCTCATACCTGTCTTGTGTTGTGCGATTGGGGTCGGTTACAAACCATAACACAAACTGCTTTGTTCTTACTCTATTAGCAGTACAAGTGTATACAAGTGTTGCTGAATTTCCTCCCGTCTTCAGTATTCCTCATTATTCAAACCTTGGTAGCAGCAAAGGGACAGATTTAATTTCATCATTATGTGTGTGTGTGTGTGTGTGTGTGTGTGTGTGTGTGTGTGTGTGTATATCTATATCAGTATATATACCACACACTCATATACACACACTCATTGTTACGGTTTGTAAGCAACCCCAAATGCACAACACAAGACAGTTATCAACGTTAGCCAAAAAAAAGGCGTAATTTATTCACATAATGAAAAAAACAACACTTCCCCTTTAAGGGTAAACAGAAAACAACCCGTAGGCGAAAAAACAAACGTAGTAATTCAAACGTCCCCTTTAAAGGGGTCATATTTTGCTTTATTTTTCACTATTTGGGCAATTTTACACAATTTCTGTGAGTCTATGGAACACATCTGTATGTTTTTTTTCAATAAAATTCATTGTTATGTATTTTTAATCAAGTACTTTGGTGCACCACTTTCTGCCCTTGCAAAGTCCAAGCTGTTTTTGGCTGGGCTCCGCCCATACTCACAATGCGCTTTGAGTGACAGTCACCTACCTGCACTGACTATGCGTGTCTCTGTGTGTTTTCTTGTGTGTCTGTGTGTGTGTGCTGACGCATGGTTCTGTTGGACTAATTAATTTTGCTGCGGGGGGGCATAATCCCACGGGACATTGCATTTGTAACTTGTTTCGCATGACAAGATTTACCCTGTGAATATTATTGCACGGATCGGAATACGGGCGCGCGCGTGGGAGCGTGCGCTATGATATTTTGCAACAGGTTGACTGATACAGCGAGTGAGAGACATAAGCCCCCTCTTTCTCAATGCAGTGTGCGCTCCGAGACTCGCACCGTATGAGCCTCTCTCTCTCCCTCTCTCTATCTGCCTCTCCCTCTTTTGAGGAAGTGCTGACTGACAGGGAAACCGCTTCCGCATTATTTCCACTCGCTCTGTTTTGATCATAATTTCAACGTATCACAGTTGATTGTGGGCGGGTGGTGGCAGATCAGCGCATATTCACTTCAGCAGGTGAGTCAATTCTGAATGGCTTGGTTCAGTGGGGGAGGTTCTTGTCTCAGCTGAACTGGAGTGGGACTGGGTAGAAATTTCACATCTAGTCAGTGTTGGTACAACCCCACATTGCTACAAAACAATGCAAACCACTGGAAAAGGCCATTTATAAGATAGGGGACCTTTAACACTTTGAGTGCCAGCCACGAGAAATCTCGTTATTTCATGCCATGCGCTGAGTGCCAATGACGAGAAGTCTAGTTTTTTTTTATCGTTATTGCTTTTATTAGTGATATCCATACATTTTTCATCAATCTAGCCTCACGTTACCATTGGGACTGCATGGCTCTGAGCTTGAACAGGGAAAATACCGCCCCCTATCGTCTCCCGGATGGTAATGCGGACTCAATGGAAATGCATGAAAAACTCCGGAATCCACATTTTACTTCTCAGGCATGTAACCCGAGCTGATCCCATTCATTGTAGACACTCAGAACAGCGTGGAATATGTGTTTCGAGTACCCAGCATTGGATCAATAAACACGATCGATATTTGGAATGCCGATCAGGAATTGGAATAATCTTTTTGGAGAACATCTGATGTGAGGTAAGGAATCTTGGGGTAATCAGAGTTTTTTTTCACATATATCTCAACGTGTCCCCTATAATGTGTATGTGTGTGTGTGTATGTGTGTGTGTGTGTGTGTGTGTGTGTGCTGACCAGGAAATAGATAATCAATTTTTCAGCCCGCTTCTCTAGCGTGCATAAGTACACATATACTATCAATAATCTAGCGTTTATTTGAAAACGATTCATAAATAGGCTGAAAAATGACAACGTGTTTTGTGTATTACACTAAAGGGCGTTTATCACGGAATCTTTTTTTATTTTCTGGAAATTTCCAAAAATTTGCGTTTTTCAAACTGGTATAAAACGAAAATGTACTGATGAAAAAACAATCCGTTTCATACATGTTGACTGCAAGCAAGTCATTGATAAGCGGCGGGCGTATTAGACACATAGCCACAATATAGAATATAGAAATAGCTCAGTGAAAATCATAAAATATCGGAAAATCTGTCTAAAAAGGCTGGCATTCAAGCGATAAATCGTGCGCCCCCTGCTGGCACTCAAAGTGTTAAGGGTGAATGTCAACAAGCCTGTAGGCGATAGAGCAGAGTCCAGTAACGTAGAATTCCAAACGTCCCCTTTAAGGGTGAATGCCAACAAGCCTGTAGGCGATAGAGCAGAGTCCAGTAACGTAGAATTGTGAGAAAGTTCAGGGTAGTTCAAGACTCACCAGGCAAACTGCCGATGGGCAATAAGAACAAGAAAACGCAAGGAATGGAGATAGCACAGGGAATTCTCCACGGGAACACAGGACCTCCAAGCTGGAACACGACACGACATTCATCAACGGAGACACGGCACAAACTGGCAACGAGTGGACGGCAGTCTGCTCACTTAACCTCTCCCGACTAGGTGATTGCAACCATCCTCAGGTGTGTGAAGCTGCTTGCTTGGCTCGTCCCTGTTGGGAAGTGCACACAGCTGGCCGAGCCGCGTGTAGTTTATTCCCAGCGGAAGAGTACGTTGCGTGCTTCCGCGTTTTCTCTGATTGGCCATGACGCCCATGTGACCACGGCAGCGCGAGAGAGCTGCAGCGCGGAAATAGGCTGTCTATTGCCTCGCGCTGCAGCGCGGAAATAGGCTGTCTATTGCCATTCTCTAAGACAAACTCTAACCTTAACCAGCTCCTTAACAGCGCCTAACCTTAACCCTTCTAACCATAACCAACTCCGAAACAATGCCTAACCTTAACCTTAACCATGCCTAACCTTAACCTTAACCATAACCAACTCCGAAAGAATATTGCCATTCTCTAAGACAAACTCTAACCTTAACCAGCTCCTTAACAGTGCCTAAACTTAACCCTTCTAACCTTAACCAACTCCGAAACAATGCCTAACCTTAACCTTAACCTTAATGCCTAAACTTAACCGGCGAAAGAATGCACGTTAAAAAAATAAAATAAAAATTGAAGGGATTCGAACTTGTCACCAACGGACCGCAGGACCGCAGCGCTGCCAGTTGAGCTAAGCTTCGAATGAAAATCATCAGGGATTACGGCTACATAATGCCGCAAGCTCTGCCGCAAGCTCTGCCGCTGCCGCGCCTGCCGCGGGGCGTGTCGCAGCCAATCAGGGAAAACGCGGAAGCACTCAGGCGTACTCTTCCTCTGGGAATAAGCAATAAGCGGCCCAACCATAGCACTCATATTAGTTAACCACTGGCTAGTATGGTTTATGACCATAGTGGATTCATAGTTGTACTACTGTATATGATACTCTTAGCTTAACATTTACTCTGTTGCTTTGTCATATATACTCCACATATTCACATGTTATACTGTGTACTGCAATGAACTTCACTGCTACTTTGCTGGCGGATGCCAACTGCAACTTTCGTTGTACTCTGTACCTGTATATATACAATAAAATGTAATCGAATCGAAAGTGTGCTAAAGCACCCTTTAGATTAGATTCTAATCGAATAACAATAACAATCAAATTTAATAGAATCCAAAGTGTGCTTTATATATATATTAAGGCTGTCAATCGATTAAAATATTTAATCTGATTAATCGCATGATTCACGATTAATCACAAATGAATCACATATTTTGTATCTGTTCTAAATCTACCTTAAACGGATCTTTTGCCAGTTTTAATACTCTTATCAACATGAGAGTCAACAAATGCTTGCTTTATGCAGCCATTTAACACAAAAGGATGACCCTCATGCATTACAAATTTGCATCAAATTCAAAACAGAGTGATGCACAAAATAACTTAAAAGAAAATAATTATTTAAAACAATGAATAAAGTGTGCATGAAATAATGGGGGAAATAAAACGTTAGGAACTTGTTACATTCACCCAACCAAGAGCTGAGGACTCACCCCCTGCCCCCCCCCCCACTCTCTCTCTTTCTCTCTTTCTCTCTTTCTCTCTCTCTCTCTCTCTCTCTCTCTCTCTCTCTCTCTCTCTCTCTCTCTCTCTCTCTCTCTCTCTCTCTCTCTCTCTCTCACACACACACTTTAAGTCAGAAACAAACATAGTATCAATGAGAGTATCAATAATACACCTGAGTGAAGTCTAGTAAAAAAAAAAAAAAAAAAAAAAAAATTTAGCTTAAATTTTTTTTACATTTCTTTTAAACGTTAATCGTGCGTAAAAAACAATAGTGGCATTAAAAGAATTGTGCGTTAATAACGCGTTAACTTTGACAGCCTTAATATATATATATATATACAACGTGCATGTCGCCGCACTTTGCCCTCGTCTGTCGGCTTCAAGCTGTGTTATCGCTGATCAACCAACACATTGTTGGAAAGCTAAAATGGCTGCCGTTTGATTGACACCCTACTCGACATATTACGTGCTTCCAATCTCGGGTTACAAGACCAAACAACCAACAAGCGTCAGTTTTGGACAAGTGACCATGTCCGGTTTCATGGACCCTGAACGGACCAGTCACCTTACGGTGAAAATTATTGACCGTTTTTGTAGCCAATGAAATTCTGGAGCTAACGGTATCTTACATGAGGGCTTATTCCTACGATAAAGGGAGAGAAGAAGACAAAGAAGTTATTTGTTTTGAGAATTTCTCGCTCGCATGTCGGAATGTATTGCAGCGAACGGCAGTCGGCCATTTTGGATAGGCATGCCGAATTATTACCGATACAAACATTACAAAAACATGTGTAAAACATTTTCCATGGGATTGTTATCAACTTTGGACCTGTACTAGATAAGACTTCAGGCTATGACCGTTGTTTTCCAGCTCCAACCTCTCAGCTGGAACTCTTTTGCAGGCATCTGTTTGCAAGTAAACAAAGCTTTTATTTCAGTGTGTTCAAACCTCTGTAACTCTATTACATTAGCACTCAGAGTGATTCTTCAGAATATTTATTTTCAAAAGAGACCAGACACATGTGCTATAAGTGGTTCAAGAATAAATAGCTAATTACTTTGGGTATGCAATCGACAGGCGTTTTATGCAAAACTATACTGCATATATAAAGCACACTTTAGATTTGATTCGATTACATTTTATTGTTATTGTACAAGTACAGGTACAGAGTACAGCGAAGGTTGCAGTTGGCATCTAGCAGTAGCTATCTGGCAAGTAGCAGTATGACAAAGCAACAGAGTAAATGTTAAGCTAATGTGTAGAGTATCATACTATACTATGAATCCACTATGGCCATAAACCATACTAGCCAGTGGTTAACTATTATGAGTGTGTATGGTATATACTAGGTGTTGTGAAGGGCCAGATTAAAGCTGAGAATCTACATTTATTGTTTTATATACATTGTATATTATTTATATATACACGGTATATCCCTTTAAGCCTGCGTTCGAATCATAGTAATATTCGCTCTCCTTATTGGATAACGCCCTTAGGCGCCAGACCGCAAGCCCCCAAAGTCAGGTTCAAAGACGAGCCCAGGCATGTCGCAACATGCCCGGAGACAGCGTATTGATTCGAGACGAGAACTGAGGTTTGGGACTAGATAACCACTTAAGTATATATGCTGCGGCAGGGGCGAACAGTAGCTGTTCATCGTTGTTCATCAAGTTCATCCCGAGTCGACATGTAGTGAAGTGAGCAGCAGTGCGTCTAACAGAGCGTTGAGAACCACGTGCGAATTGAATAGTAAAGTGTCAGATTAATGCAGTAACGTCAAGTTCGACTTAGTTTAATGTGAAGTAAATAGTCGTTAATTTATTGTGTATCGTGCCAACCACAGTTCATTCGTGTGTAGCCTTACCCAGCGGTTCGTTCGTTTTAGCTAGTGGACCTTAGCCAGTGCGCGTGGACTAAATACATTGGTGCCAGCACACGAGGAGGCCTAGTCGGAGAACCTGCTGGACATGTGCACAGGAGAACCGGCGGCGGCGATTGCAGAACCATTACTGGTTGGATTATATTGATTGTGGAACGTATTACCCGGAGAAGAGCATCGTTAATCTCCACTGTCGTTTGGGATTTAACCTCGTGAGGATTTACATTCGGGCTGGCCTCATGGACCGAGGCTAGCTGGCTATCATCGTTTGCTATCGAGCATTGGATTACAGTTATTGCTTTTGTTGCTGAGCGTTGGATTACAAGGACTGGCTTCTGTACGTGAATCCCCTTCTTCTTCAATTGAATCAGACTGAGTATCCGAACATTCCTCTATCCTCCAGACCTTACAACTCTGGGAGGAACCCAGTGTCTCCAGGCGGTACCAGCGTTGCCTTCTATAATTGCTATTATACGCCAGGTGGCGTCAGCCTAGTACCCATCGTAGGAATCATTCTATTCCCAGTGACTTATGCTACTGACTGACTTTATGCCTATTCTTCGCCATACAAGCGCAACCCTAATTCTCATTCTGTAACCTAATGTTGCATAATAATAAAATACCCTCAAATACTATTTCTTTGTCAATGCCGTGTTATTATGAGTGTCCACCATATCTATTCGATGTACTGTCTGGCCAGTAATTAAAGTACATACCTAGCAGTGGTTTAATCTATCACAATCTTTAATACAGTCAGGGTTTTGTAACCCCTCAGTTACACTAGGGCTGTCCCCGACTAAGGATTTGGATGGTCGACTATGATTGGCCAAAATTTGCTGTTAGTCGACTATTGGTCAACTAAAAAAAAAATAATAATAATAATTTTTTTTTAATATTTTTTTTATAATTGTATCATTCCTGTTAACAGAATTCGGCTATAGGGCGACAATAATGTGGTCAAGAGGCATGGTTTCTATCTTGAGCCTTAACTGGCGTGGTTTATTATTCACATGGCAGAGCAGTAACACTACAGGTCTTCTCTCACTGAGAGACTGGGGGAAAGAGAAAGAAGTGGGAGGAGACACCACTATTTATACTCGCCACCTGGCGGTGTTCCTGAGTGTCTCCGCCTAGAGCGCCCTCTAGTGGAAACAGTTATATATGCAGTTAGACAGTTACTAGTGTAAACAGTTATATATGCAGTTAGACAGTTACTAGTGTAAACAGTTATATGCAGTTAGACAGTTACTAACAATCCTACACAGAACCTCTGCCTTCAACACTCCCACTTAGGGTTTAGCATACTGGATAACTTCTTGGAAAAACATTTTACAAAGGAAATAATATAATCCAAAAACATCAACAGGGTATGACAGTCAATACTTTCACATTAAACATGACCCTTGCAAATCCCTTCAATTTTAATTTGGAACAGGTTTCCTCATAGTGTCTGCTATTCTGTCGTCCGTTGGACAGTAAACCGGTGTCATCCTTTCTTCTTTGATGACAGATCTGATGAGATGATATTTACTATATTGGCATGTTTACATCTATGTTGACACACTGGGTTCCTAGCAATCACAATGGTTCCCTGGTTGCCCTCATAAACAACAGTGTCCATCATTTTTAACTGATGTTGACAAAATGCCCCTCATCTTCAAAAACCACCTTATCTGGTATTGAGAGTACATTCCAATTACCTATTACATATTAAACAATATACTCGTAATTTTATCTCCATCACTTCTAACAGTTGTTCTGGATAAACACACTCATGTATGGTCAGAGCTAGAGCCGTATATTCGGCTTCACTAGTTGATGGTACCATTGTGGGCTGCTTCTTTGTTTTCCCACGAAACCAGTGAGCTGTCTGTATTCAAACTCACACAATATCCTGTACCTTTAAGATAACAAAAAAACATGTTTGGCTGTAATCCAATTGCTCCTCTATGGGGTCAGCCAAATGCTGTGACAATCCACTCTCTACAAACAGGGCGGGGTCAGGGCGGGTACACATTGTTAAATAAATGAGGCTACCCACAGCATCTCTGTACATTTTTCAGTTTCTGAGCATCCTACTGATAGTCTTTGATCACATGGTGTTTCCCTTGAACTACATTCTTACATGTCTAAACGTTTCAGGGTCTTTCCCACATAGTTACATAATTGAGAACATGGTAAGTCATCCACCTCTGTACTTAAACATGGAATTAAACAATCACCCACCTCTGTACTTAAACATGGGATTAAACATAGGATCCATTTCAGTATTTAGACATGGACTCTAATCAGCTTTTTAAACCTGGATTCTACTCCTCCCGTATTTAAACCTAGAGTATCCTCCTCCTGCCTTTAAGCAGTGTAGCCACCCTCCTTCATTATTTAAACATGGAATACCCTCCTTCAGCCTTTAAGCAATTTGCTACGAACCACACTTTGTATTTGTCGTGGCCTTCAATACCCTCCTGGATTGAATACACCCATTTCCCTCCCACTGTCTGTCTGCCCTCTGGTAACTTGGTTGAATACACCCATTTCCCTCCCACTGTCTGTTGGCCGTCTTCGGGGGACAATGTGACCTCTTTAAAGGTCGGGGTTACCCCACTGACTACCCTGTAGTAGTAATCAACGGGGGTAGGTGTACTGTCCTCCTCGTCACTCCCTTTCTGGGCATAGTCTGTCAGATACTTTGGGGGTTTGTGTTCCCTTGAGGGATACCTCCCACTGCTTGGGGCACTTGACGTCACCCCTGACCTCAAGCATCCTACGTTACCATAAGGGGCTACGTCTGCCAGGAATCTCTCCATGGCCTGGGGCGTGTCACTCTTTGCTTTGAGAAAGTAAACAAACACTGCCCCTGTGCACACATCTGTAAAAGACAGTACATATCCAAAGCCTCCTATGGACTCGTTGCTTACTGGGCCGGCTAGGTCCGTGTCAACTAATGCAAGTGGTACCCTTACTCTGTCTGTGGGATTTCTGTATCTCGGTTGAGTAAACTTCCCCGTTTTGCACTCTGCACAATTTTTGTCAGGTCTACGCTTTTCTCCTTCAATGTGCATGCCTTCTGACACTACTTGCAGTTTCAGTAAATCCTCGTAATTACAATGACCCATAAGCTCGTGCCATGTCTGAATATCGTGACTGGCCGTCACGCTACACATATCTTATTATCATTACACTTGTCGTTGTCATTACACTCCGTTTGCAGATAATATACTCTGGTACATCTTTATGTCAAACCGTGTACCGTCAGGTTCTACAAGAAATGTTTTACCTTTATCGAAGAATACCTTGGCACCGCTTGCAGTAGCAGCTATTACAGAGAATAGTCCTTGTGGGAACGATGGTACGTAGAGAGCGTTCTTTAAAATCACCGTACGCCGGCACCCCTTACTGTCCATGAGGCATACCTGTGCGTCTCCTCTCTCTTGCGCCAATCCGTAGGTGCGTCTCCCGTCTGCCAGCTCCATGCTGTGCCTCTCCGGGTGGAAAGTGTCGTCAAAGTTCTTGAACCGACTCCTGTCGTTGATGACATGGGACGACGCACCTGTGTCCACGATCAGTCCCCTTCTCTGGGCTCGCTGCAGCTGGGCCGGTCCGGCGGTGCACGGCGTCCGCGCCCCGAAAGCGCAGTCTTCTTGTCCCGTTATTCTCCGGGCATCATCTTGATCCGTCTCACGTCGACCGTCGCCGCCATCGTGTCCGCTGTCGTCATCCTGTCCCGTCTTCTTGTCCATAGCCGCCATCTTGTCCGTAGCTGCCATTTTGTCCGTAGCAGCCATTTTGTCCGTGGCCTCTGTCTCGTCCTTGGCCGCCGTCTCGTCCATGGCCGTCATCTTGCCCATGCGCGTATCGCGCGCTCTGGTCGTGTTTCTTCATGCACGCTCTGTCTGTGTGCCCCGTGGATTTGCAGAAGCTACAGCAGACAGTCTTTGTGCAGTCGCTTCTCCGATGGCCTTTCTCTCCGCATCGCCAACACGCCAGTTCCATCGTGGTCCTCTCCCTTGGCGTCGCTCTCTCCCGCCTCCGCGGCGGCTGGGTGGGTATCTTCTGAGGCCTCGAAGTTCCTTAACTTAGCTTTGAACTGTCCCAATGTCATGTCCGTTGAACCGTGTGTTACCAGGAGTGTGAACGGTTTGTACAGCTCCGGTAGTCCTCTCATCATCATCGCCATCATTAGCCCATCGCTTGGTGCTTCTCCGGCACTCCTCAATGGCGTCGTGATCTGCTCCGCTCTGTTGACGTATTCGGTCACAGTCTCGGTGGGCCCCTTCCTCAGGGCCGTTAGTGCTATGTAGAGGGCCACGACTCTGGGTCTTCCTCGCCCGATGTAATGCTCTCTCAGCACCTCCAGGCTTTCTCGGCCTCGGTCTTTAGTGTCGCGGAATATCAGCCCCAGGCTGGTGTCGTCGAGCAGCAGCGCTAACTCACAGTACGCGTCTGTGTTACACTGGTCGTCCAGGGCTTGCTCTTCCGCCGTCAGTTCTCCCGTGGGGGCTGCCAGGATCGTCCCGCACCGTGCATGCAGCATAGCATGCACTCTTCCCAGAGCTCATAGTACTCTGCTTTTCCATTGAATGATGGCCATTTGCCCCTTCCCTTGTTTTCCATCCTCTTCGTTGGTGGTAGGCTTAGCTTTAGCTCTTGTTGGCCTAGCGTCTAGCCACGCAGTGCTCCCGGCGTTAACCTAGCCTATACTTTAGCTAAGCTTGCTACATTACCCTTATTATTACGCCCCGGCGTTATCTGGGCCCATAACCTGTTAACAGAATTCGGCTATAGGGCGACAATAATGTGGTCAAGAGGCATGGTTTCTATCTTGAGCCTTAACTGGCATGGTTTATTATTCACATGGCAGAGCAGTAACACTACAGGTCTTCTCTCACTGAGAGACTGGGGGAAAGAGAAAGAAGTGGGAGGAGACACCACTATTTATACTCGCCACCTGGCGGTGTTCCTGAGTGTCTCCGCCTAGAGCGCCCTCTAGTGAAAACAGTTATATATGCAGTTAGACAGTTACTAGTGTAAACAGTTAATATGCAGTTAGACAGTTACTAGTGTAAACAGTATGCAGTTAGACAGTTACTAACAATCCTACACAGAACCTTCAACAATTCCATTTGGGCTGTGGGGGGTGCTTAATGTCTGAAGGAGTCGACTGAAGGCTTCTTGTCCTCTGCAAAAGCATGCAATTGGTCCACTGATGGACACATCTTGATATTTGTCTAGTCTAGTGTGTTCATTAGATGGGTGAAATCCTCTTTCAGTGCCTCTGTGCCTGTTTTCGTAGGCAGTTAGCCTCTGGTATGCGTGCCATTAGCGTTAGCCACGCTTCTAGGCCTCTTTTCTTTTGGAAAGAATGATTAAAAAATTTAAAAAAAAATAAAAAAAAATACGATTTTTTTTGTATTCGACTAAGAGGTTGGCTAGTCGACTACGGCTCCTTTCGACCGATTAGTCGACAGCCCTAGTATATACTGATATAGATAAAGGTTGAATGTGAAACAGTTTGTGTGAGTGTGTGTGTGTGTGTGTGTGTGTGTGTGTGTGTGTGTGTGTGTGTGTGTGTGTGTGTGTGTGTGTGTGTGTGTGTGTGTGTGTGTGTGTGTGTGTGTGTGTGCGTGCGTGCGTGCGTGTGTGTGTGTGAAAGAAGGAGAGAAAACAAAAGAGAGAGAGAGAACTAAAGAAAAAGAATATTCACACAACCAACTCCGAACAGTGGTTTGTCCACTGCTGCCTGCTGGCCCAATTGATGGAGGTGGGGGTTTCAAATGATGAGACCACATTTTCAATACATTTTAAAACATTTAAAAAGTCTACGTCCAATTTAACATTCATGTTACGGTCTCTGTATACTTGCTTTTAAATACGCATTTGCATGCGCAGAGGGCGGGCAGTGTATCGTGCATTCCTTTGGATGTCCTCAAGAGATTAACGCTACCTGTCCACAAGATGCAATGAAGCATGTCAACAGTGTGGATGCGACTAGGGCTGGGTATCGCCACTGATTTCCCAAAACGATTCGATTCCGATTCACAAGGTCCCGATTCAATGGTTCAAGGAACCCTCTAA
The DNA here is from genome assembly GCF_963971535.1 of Notolepis coatsorum. Classification (NCBI taxonomy): domain Eukaryota; kingdom Metazoa; phylum Chordata; class Actinopteri; order Aulopiformes; family Paralepididae; genus Notolepis; species Notolepis coatsorum. The sequence continues at coordinate 62,791,886 of NC_140174.1, forward strand.
CGGAATGGAAAGTAGAAAAAACTATATCTACGCACAGCTCAGACCGTGCGTACATGGCGCCCAGCGGTAGAATAATAAGACTGCACCATGAGACGGACTTTCATGCATTAGTTTAAACACTGACGTGTTCTGTATGACCCGTAATTCATTATAGTTAATTGTAAAATAGCGACATTAGTGTAATTATGGTCAAACCCTATAAATAGCATTTGGAATAGGTATTTCCGAATGAATTCAGCCTGGTTCATAGCGTTATTATAGGAATACTTATTGCGGTGTGCGCTCAGATGTTTACAGAGATATAGGGCAGTCTATTTGCCAAGAGAGAACATACCGCTACCCGAGACACATTCTCCTTGATTTGTACCGCAATTTGGGACCCAAATTGTAGCGTGGAACAAAACGCAGTGTTGGATGTCATAATTTCCCCAACCCCCAACTACATACAATATTCATATATCAATAATAACAGCAGGCCGAGGCCAAGAGAGGATTTTACGCCAGGTTACCCAACATCATCGGAGCAATAGACTGTACCCGTGTAGCTTTCAAAGCTCTATCAATAAACAAATCCAGTTATGTGAACGGGATTCCACTCTGTCAATGTACAGATAATCTGCTATGTGCATTTTGGCTGATGTCGTTGCCGGTGGCCGGAGTCTCATTCAGGCATAATTGTATTTAATTCAATTGTAATGTTATTAGTGGGGTAGTGTAATTAATTAATCACTTAAATGCAGATCGGGATTATCCACTGAAGCCATAATGACTCTGACCAAAACCACAGGCTCAGGCGCGCACAATAGGCATTGTAGAGCGCAGAGTTGGCCTGCTGAAACTTTCAGCCTGAAAGCATTAATTCAGTCAAGAGGATCAGACAGCAGTTTTACCCTTTACCCCAAGTCTACCCTTGCAAGGTCTTAATCTAACTTGAAAAAACCTCAACGAAAAAAGGCATTTTATTTGCAGTATATGTATGGTATATGGAAAACACAAGCGAAAAATTGTGGTTACGAGTTTGTATTCTCCATTGGGTTGCACATACAGTGTGCAACGACGAGAAGGCCTACCGGGAGGAGGTTGAGGAACTGGAACGCTGGTGCCAGGACAACAGCCTGCTCCTGATCATTGGTAAAACCAAGGAGCTGATCGTGGATTTTAGGAGAAGACAGCAGGGGACACACACACCACTGAGGATAAACGGGGCTATCGTGGACAGGGTGAGCAGCTTCAAGTACCTGGGGGTCCACATCTCAGAGGATCTGACATGGACAACACACATAGACTCAGTCGTAAAAAAGTCGAAGCAGCCCCTCTACCACCTGAGACAGTTAAGGAAGTTCAGAGTATCTGGGAAAATACTCCAGTCCTTCTACTCCGGAGCTGTAGAGAGCATCTTGACTGGAAACATCACTGCCTGGTATAGAAACAGCACGGCACAGGACAAGAAGGCCCTACAGAGAGTGGTACGCTCAGCCGAGCGTACCACGGGTATTGCACTACCACCCCTGCAGGTCCTATATAACAAGAGGTGCAAATCCAGAGCCTGCAGAATAATGAAAGACCCTCACCACCCCAACAACAGCCTGTTCAAGCTGCTGCGGTCAGGCAAACGCCTGCGAACACCAGCAACTAGGACAGAGAGACTTCGGCTCAGCTTCTTCTCCCAGGCCATCAGAGCCTTGAACACTGAACTCTCCACACACAAGCACACACACAACACACACACTGTACACGCTCACACACTAGCAGCCACTTTAACATGAGCACACACACACTCATGCTGCACACGCTCACACTTATGGTCACTTTACAAAAGGAAAGGTCACTTTAAGAATAGTATAGTATAACTTGAGATTGTATAATATAGGTATAGCAGTGTACATAAAGACCCAGTGCCTCATCCGTAGCTAACAGTGTATTGCACTATCACAGGACCTAGCATGTCCTACCAGGCTCTGTAAAAACTCATGTACATATACCGATATGCCCTACTTTGATTACTTGTATTATTGCACAATGTCGTTCTATTGGATTCTTATTATATTATTATTATTGTATTATGCACAATCGTTGCGGGCAAGACCCCCCGCATTTCATTGTATACTTGTATGCCGTGACAAATAAAACTCTTGACTTGACTTGACTTCAGCGACTCGTTAATTTCAGTCATTACAGTGCTTAATGTCGGGTCAGCTTGTCATTTATTTCTGTCAATGTGCTGGTTCTGTAGCAGGACTGGGTCAGTCAACATCCTTGGCACCGAAGATGGTCTACACGCTCCCTCCTCCTCAGCTAGACCTCCGTGATCAATCTCGCTCTGTGAAGTTTCTCATAGTTCGTGCGGCTTAGTCCATTATTTCACATATCCCATGGGGGTGTTTCATTACCATATATGGATAATCATGCACGAGCATAGACGGTAAGAACAATGGTATTTATGAACAAAGAGTGTGCGTACGACCAGTGCACGCACGGTTGATAAATCCCAATTTTTCTGTGAGTAGAGACATTCTAAATTCCTTGCGTAGGAACAAAAATAGAACACTTTCTACGCATTAATGATAAATGAGGGCCCAGGGCGTACCCACGGTTTACGCACATATCTGTGCGTACGCACCATTGATAAATGAGGGCCCTGGACTTGAGTACTACAACACTACCAATACCTTTAACTCATTGAGTGCCACGCCCTTTCCCCATCTGCACTGGCTGGCGCCAGCTTTTCTTGACCATGTTCACGATATTTCACGATCTTTGCGGAGCTATTGTATATTATAGCTATGGAGACAATAGTATGGCTCATTTGACAGACACTATTTCTAGTCCAACATATAAAAAATAGTTTGTTTCGACATACCTTCGTTCGTTCACAATTCCAAGCTAAACATTGCCCCGTTTCACTAAAATCCAGGCTGGTTTCCCTAGATCGTGAGATAAAGTGTGTTTTGTGCAGCGTATGCGCAAATCTCGCGGCTTCTTGCTTGACACCTATATTATTGCCAGGTCAAAGTTAAACACATGATCTTGTTTCTTCACAAAGCCTGGGGGGGGGGGGGTCGTTTATACGATGCTGCGTGCATACAAACGCATGTTTTATGATGGAGTTTCGGTAAAGTACACGTAAAACAGACGTTACCTTTGGTTTAGACTAGAGGGACTCCATTTCTCACTTCAAGTCCAAAAGTGTCTTGAATCAGAACAGGATCATACGGGGGGCCAGACTATATAGACGGAGCTGAATAGGTTTCCTCATTGGTCCGTTTGATTATAGTAGTTTTACGTTTGACCAGTAGTGCTTAGTCCAACAAACATACCTTATCGTCCATAATCATATAATATATCCATTTTGTCTTTTTCATAATATCCAATAGTTCGCTCGCCATTGCATTGCAGCCAGGTTACTATTGTGTGCTCGGGCCAGACTATACCACAGAGCCGAATAGGTTTCCTCATCGGTCGGTTTGATTATAGTTGTTTTATGTTTTACTAGTAGTGCTTAGTCCAACAAACGCACCTTATCGTCCATAATCATCATCCATATAATCCATTTAGTCTTTTTCATAATATCCAATAGTTCGCTATGGGCGATCGCGATTGTCGAACGTGTCCTGCTCACTGCTGCTCGCAAATAGTACTTAGTTGTTTTGGGGGCTGTGGGAGCTGGTACTAACACATTAATAGCTGACCCATGATGTTCATAAGGTAGACGATACTGCCACATGGCGGATTTCGATTGTCATTGCAATTCCAACGTTGTGCCAGAGAGCTCCGGCTGGATGTTTAGAACAGGGATCAAAGGAAAAATATCAAAGGATCAAAACCCGAGAAATCTTGGGTATGGCACTGAACCGCTGGCAAGATAACCCGACTTATCTCGGTATGGCGCTGAATGAGTTAACCTATGGTCTATGTCTAAAACTCAAATGTGTGAATGAATGAATGAAAACTTTATTTAACAGATTGCAGAATGGGTACAATACAGTACGGCTCAATACACACAATTGTTAAGGGGATGCAGACCAGAGAAAGACGATTGTCTTGTTTACATCATTTTCAATTCATAGTGATATTTATGACATACACAACATACATGACATCATGACATTTATGGCATAGGGACATACATGACATACAGGTATATAGTACTGTTTGTGATATATACGATATGCAAATATACAGTACTGTTACCCATACGGTGGGGAGAGAATACATACGGTGGGGAGGAGACTGTCTATTAGGAGGGGGTGGGGGAGGGGGGGGGGGGTTTGGACATTTACGGTGGCCAGTTTCGAATTGCAGCCTCCCGTAGGTGCTCTTTAAGAGCGGTTTTGAATGTGGGTAGGGATTCACATCTTTTTACGGCTGTGGGTAGGGCGTTCCACATTGTTGTGGCATAATTGCGAAATGTGTTTAGTCCCTTGTTTGTGCCGAATCTGGGTTGCACATGATTTGTGGAACTCCCTCTGGTGTTGTGGGAGTGGTATTCACTGACCTTTGGGAAGTATTTCGACATGTACATGGGTACCTATGTGGTGTAGTGTATCTTGTAGACCAGGCCCGTTGCAAGTTGCTGTACTCTGTCGTCTACTCTACATTGGATGCCATTTTGTCACAGGAAAGATTTGCCTCTAGGATGGAACCCAGGTATGTAATTTCAATCATCTTTCCTTGTGACAATATTGTCACCCACTGTAACTGAGAAGCCGTCGGTCTTGCTGAGTTTGTTATTTGATCCGAAGAGAATGGACTCAGCAAGCCAGGTGCAGATTCTGCCGAGTTCTGAGCTGAGGGTTTTTTCAACCTGTAACTTGTTCTTGTCAGAGACCAGCAGGGCTGAGTCGTCCGCGAATAAGAACAAGTTGCAGTCACAAGCTGACGACATGTCATTTGCATAAATTAGGAGCAGTAGCGGTCCTAGTATGCTTCCTTGTGGAACACCACAGCTCACTGTGAGGGGGGGGGGGATAGAGTACCATTTACCTCCACCATCTGTTCTCTCCCCTCCAGGTAGGATTGCATCCAGCTCACTGATAGACTATCAAAACCAATTGCTTTTAGCTTGTCAATCAGAATGGAGTGATTGACAGTGTCGAAGGCCTTTTGTAGGTCCAGCATGACCATGCCGCAGTATTTGCCCACGTCCACCTCTTGTTTGATGTCGCCGTTCAAATAGAGAAGGCATGTGTCAGTGGAGTGGGATGTTCTGAAGCCAGATTGGAATTCGTAGATACATTTTTTTCTGCAAGGTACTTTTCAACCTGTTCGTATACAATTTTTTCCATGACTTTCCATGGTCTAATTTGCTGCCCTTTTTGTGCAGGGGGGTCACTCTCACAATTTTGAAGTCCTTGGGGACGTGTCCCTGTTTTATGGAGAGGTTTATTATGTGTGTGATGACTGGGGTGATGGCGGCTGCTGAGTCTCTGAGGAATTTGGAGGGGATGTTGTCATGGCCAGTGGCCTTGTTAGGTTGGAGGCTGCTTAGTTTTTTGAGTACCTGTTGAGTATCTGTTGTTACCATTTCAAGTTTGAAGTCGTCTTTGCGGACCCCTAGGTTTTTGTAGTATGCTACTATGTGTTCTACCCCCAAATGCCCTGAGTGGGAGGGTAGTTTATTAACCAGTGTTGTGGCTATGTTTGTAAAGAATATGTTTAGGTATTTGGCCACATCCAGTTTGTCTGTGATGAGAGTGTTTTCTGTCTTTATGTTTATGTTTGTAAATCAGGTTTTTAGTTTTTTGCTGCAGCCTAGTTGGTTGTTGAGTAATTTCCAAAGTTCGCAGGGTTTGTTTTTGCTTTCCTCAGTTTTGTCATTGATGAAATCTTTTTTTTTGCGGTTTTGATCATGGTGTTTACATCATTTCTTAGTCCGTTTCTTTGTTCAACCACGTTTTTTAGTTCAACCACGTGGGCTTGGAGTTCACTGTTTGAGCTTTTGGTAAGCTTTGTCTGACTTTTATGAAGTTTCAAGCATTTTTTGTCTCTGGTTTTCATAGCAGTCAGTATTTCAGTGTGCATCCATGGCTCAGCGTGATTTTTAACCCTGGTGGTTCTTAGGGGTGCCATGTTGTTAAGTATTGTTGTGAATTTGGTTTTGAAACCAAGCCATGTTTCTTCAACTAGTGTACCACTGAGCTTATCTGACCAGTCCATGCTCTCCAGTTCTTGGTTAAATGCCTCTCTAGAGTAGGTTTTGAGGTCCCTAGATGTGACTGTTTTGTCATGTAATGATCACTTAACCTGCATGCTATCACCCCTTGAAACAGAGCTGTATCAAGGTGCTAAACAGAGCTGTAGCAAGGTGCTAAACAGAGCTGTATCACGGTGCTAAACAGAGCTGTATCAAGGTGATAAACAGAGCTGTATCAAGGTGCTAAACAGAGCTGTATCAAGGTGCTAAACAGAGCTGTATCAAGGTGCTATCAAAGACACAGGGCGGGATCCACAAAGGGTTTGCACAGCTTTTTCCGACGCAAAGCCGGTGCATATCACTTTGAAACTCAGTTTGGTATCCACAGAGGACGTGCAACGGGTGAAATGAGGTGGCAACTGCATTCCGTCAGCATTGCGTCCGATGCAATTGGCGAGTATTTAAATGAGGTAATATGGGCGGAATATGTCCCCTTTCTATGCAAATGTGCCTCGTCCAAAAATGCTCAGAATCAACAAAGCCCGGCGCCAAATGCACCAAGCACCTCTTAAGCCCGGAGCCCTATTTTCTGAAAATCCGCCTAAAATACATGGAAATGGAATATTGCTCCACTTCTACAATATGTCCCAATAAAGGGACATCTATGGACCTCAGTGAATGTATTCCCAGTGTCAGAAATATTGTGTCTATTACTAGGCTTGCTTAAATTGTGATGAAATAAAGGAGAATATGAATTATGATTTGACAGTGAATAACACCATGCTAATAATGACCAGACATGAAAAACTGCCACTGACGGCACCTTCTTGAGATCATGTGTACAAAAAATCTAAGGAAATGAATAAAGGGAAGATGATTAAACAGAAGGTTTTGTAGATACAGTACTGAATTATCCCATCCGGAGCAATGCTATTTGAAATATTATTATAGAATATAGAATAGCAGGCTTATAAATTACCTTATTATAGCCAATTTGCACAAATATGGATTGTGCCAAATCTTATATTTCAAATGCCCAAGTAAAATTTGGATTTAGTATCACCAGGCGTGCATAAGAACAGATAATGAAATCTACTGTATGTACAGTAGCTTTATTATTTTTGCCAGGGTGAAACTCGTCTGGCTTAAGAGGTTAATGCTACGCACCTACCGTCTTCACAGACATGGTGTTAAATAAGCGCAAATCCCTAAGTGCTATAAAGAGGCATCATGCCAGCGTCACTGCCGTTAAAGAACACCAGAGCTGCACCCACAGCTAAATTAATTAACTGTGTGTGTATGCAATTCACCTTTATTCTGTTTTATATGTGTATTTTTGTTAAAATGTGTATATTGTGATGATGGGCCTGCTTATCGCCAAGGCAAGACATCGAGCGGCATAAGAGATGCTAGAGACGAAGAGATGAACAAGACTATCTACACACATGGTGCCTCCTGCACTCCTGCAGGCCTACTGGGCAGCCCAGAGACCGACCTAGGAAAGAGATGTCTCCGCAATACTCCCTCCGTAGACAGACGATGTTTCCAGACGGCCCCCTTCCACCATGACCGGTGAGATGGGCCAAAGGAAGACACGGAGGAGTAAACAAGAAAAGTTCATCGGTCCCGGAGATATACACCATTACTAACATTGGTAACATTGCAGATGCATATTTGAGTGATTAGCACCACAATGTCCTTGCTTAAAGTGGAAATGAAGCAGTGAGCAATGTGATCCTAGTTTGTTTGTTGTGTACCTTGTGTAAGACAGGGTTCTATAATCAAATGTGAAATCTATCTTATTTGTCTGAAAAATCAAATATAATATCCCTGTTTTCAACATGGGCGCCGCCATTTTGTTGCTGACGTCATGGCTGACGTCATGAAGCTTGTTTGGTGTATACACTGCTGGTTAGTTGCCTATAGTGAATGGGTCAGTCGGTAAATAAAATGTTGCCTACAAAACAACGGGACCGCTGTGGTTCTGTTTGTATTGCTCCTGGCTGTTCAAACTAATTTTACCATGTGAGAGAGAGGAAAGTTGGTTAATTTCCACAAACTACCAGTGAAAAAAACAGTGTTGTTGGCATGTTGGCTCAGGCTGGCTGCACTCAGGCGGCGCGACCAGCCTGTTGGACAGGGAAGGAGGATCTGCAGCGAACACTTCATTGCCTCGGATTATGTTGTTGGGGGTGGAAGGTTTGTCCAGAAGACCACTAATCAGCTGAAGCCTGATGCGGTTCCCTCGGTCTTCGACAGACAGACCGGCGTTAGCTCTCGGGAGCGATCGCTAGCTAGTTGGCACCAGCCGGGGACCGGCGTTAGCAACCGGGAGCGTCGCGGAGCATTCAGCCTGCTGGCTACCTAGATCCACTTCAACCAGCCGAGCGTCGGGAGCTCCAGCAGCTTGTCGATGTGCTAATAGCCTGGAGCCAGCTACCGTTAGCTTGCAGAGGCTCCAGCACACCGACAAGCTGTGTAGCCAGCTACCGTTAGCTTGCAGAGGCTATTAGCACACCGACAAGCTGTGTAGCCAGCTACCGTTAGCTTGCCGAGGCTATTAGCACACCGACAAGCTGTGTAGCCAGCAGGCTGAATGCTCCGCGACGCTGGTTGAAGTGGATCTAGGTAGCCAGCAGGCTGAATGCTCCGCGACGCTCCCGGTTGCTAACGCCGGTCCCCGGCTGGTGCCAACTAGCTAGCGATCGCTCCCGAGAGCTAACGCCGGTCTGTCTGTCGAAGACCGAGGGAACCGCATCAGGCTTCAGCTGATTAGTGGTCTTCTGGACAAACCTTCCACCCCCAACAACATAATCCGAGGCAATGAAGTGTTCGCTGCAGATCCTCCTTCCCTGTCCAACAGGCTGATCACGCCGCCTGAGTGCAGCCAGCCTGAGCCAACATGCCAACAACACTGTTTTTTTCACTGGTAGTTTGTGGAAATTAACCAACTTTCCTCTCTCTCACATGGTAAAATTAGTTTGAACAGCCAGGAGCAATACAAACAGAACCACCGCCGTCCCGTTGTTTTGTAGGCAACATTTTATTTACCGACTGACCCATTCACTATAGGCAACTAACCAGCAGTGTATACACCAAACAAGCTCCATGACGTCAGCAACAAAATAACCGCGCCCATAATGCTAAATGCTTCAGAAATGCACACAACAAATCGTTTTTTCTTAGAAACTGCTTATTTTTATAACGTGATTTCTTCTGTGGCTTATCTAAATACTAATGTGATGCTATGAATATGTATTTATCGCACTGCTTCATTTCCACTTTAAGGGTGAACGTTTCTACCGTAGCTCTCTTTTTCTCCTAATGCAATCTTACTTGTTTATGGGACTCTTTAGTCTACAATGCCCTCTAGAGGGGGAGACAGGTTACTATATTCATTTGATTAATGGTACTGTACCAAAGGGAATTAATGAAAAAAATTTGTTATCCTGTTTCCTATAAGTGACTTTTTTTACTTTTACTTTTATTATCATGATTATATTATCATTACTATTATTATTATTTTTATGAATGGTGAAAAGTTTTCCTTCTGTTGTTCTTTGCTTATAGAATTTTGTGTTTGCTATTGGCTTTCTAAGTTTCTGGTTTATATTTGTTTTCAACATTATTAAGTCCTTACTCTGGAGGTCAAAGTTGACTAGCATTCCCAAGCTCACCTCTATGATGTCACTTCCTGCCCACATGGTATATAGCTCACATTTTTACAAGCTATCACTGCTAGCCTATTAACACTGAAGATGGAACACCTGTTCCAAAACATGTCTGTATTATAGGCTGCCATTAAAAAAGATTCAAATCTGAGAGTGCTGGTCCGGCGTTTGGCTTTTTTCCTCATAATCCTTGGGATTTCAGCACCCAGTGTCAGATACTGAGAGCGCAGTCTACCTTGACTTTGGGATATTGTGATGATGACAGGGACGCGGGAAGTCAGTCAGAGTTGGGGGTGCGGAGATAAGTCATATAATAACGTCATAGGCAGCGGGGTAGCTGAGCGTGAGGGGAGGCAATGTGGCGCGCAGCAGGCAAATGTTTTCCTTTTTTGTCAATACACACACCCACTAGGCTATGCGAGGCGAGCCCCACTCATTTAATATATAGTGCAAATTAAGTGTTCAAATGAAGGCATCCAATAATAGATTAACCATTGTCTTACTTTAATGCAGCAAAATGCGATGTTTCATCTTGGCATCAATGATCTTTTCTGCTTTAACTTTGTCTGTGAGATCACTTTCAATGTGAAGCAGACTCTCCTGGCGCATTGTTGTTCTTAGCCAGTTTTGGATGTGATGTGACTCATTGTACATACAGTAGCTCTAAAAAGTTTCCACAATTTGATGAACTCTGACTCTCATCATGTCCTTAGGTGATCCGTATGCCCAGGGGCAGCCCGGTGCAGCTTCTAAATTACTTTGTTTATATGCCTTGGAAAAATACCGTATATCCATTTTGCTTTGGGGTCATTAAAAAAATCATAATATTATTTTTTTTTAAATGTTTTGAGACGCAAGTAGTAAGTTACCCATTACTGTTGTGTTCAACCTCAACTGTGATCCTTCGCGCCCAATCCACGTCATGCAATGTGTGTGTGCTGCATTTATGTGTCAGGTCAGAATCAGATACACAGAAAATATCATACAAAAAAACAGAGGGTGTATTTCAACCATTTAAAAAAAAAACATGTTTTAGACTGCTTACAGTAAAATCCTAACTCAAAAAAGAAACGTTTTTTATTGATGTGTCAAAATGTTGGCCTTGCAGTTACAACTCCCTGCCAACAGGTGGGGGTGCTGCAGCACCCTCAGCACCCCCCCTTCCGCGTCGCTGGATGATGATTTGTATTTTATGTAGGCCTATTAGGCCTATTTGATGTATGTTATGTAACCTTTTTATCACTTTAGGTTGATGCCTTTTTTAACATATTGGCCAGGGACTACAGATGAAATCTAGCCTTCTGGCTAATTCTGGCGTATTTACATTTTAATGTTGATTAATATGCACTGTCCCTTTTGCAAATAAACTTAAACTTAAACTTAAACTGCCAGCGTCACAGGTGATCATGGCAGCAGTAATTGTTGCCAGACGCAGGCATCGTAATGCCAGGCGTGACCGTGAAAAGAATATTTCGAAGGAGAATATCACTCTGGATGAAATCAAGGATGATATTGAGCCAGCCACCTGTTACGGTTCAAGGTAGGAATTGAGTTCCAATTGTAGAAGGAAGAAGGAGACGGAGATGTGGTTGCTCTTCTCGAAATGTGTGTTCTTTTTATTAAGAATCACCAGAGCAAGGATACTGTAATGATAACAAACAGACGCCAGGCGTCAACTGAGGAAATACTAAAGGAAGATAACTAAATCATAATAACAGCGACAAGAGGTTCCAGCACTTGTCCTGTGGCCGACTGCACGCATGTCCTGTTTGAAGATCCGACAAAGAGACAGAGAACCAGAGATGACTATATAGCCACATTCCTGACATACCACACACAGCAATTAGTGACAGCAAACCAGAGGTGACAGTCAATCAGTGTAGTGACAGCAAACCAGAGGTGACAGTCAATCAGTGCAATACATAGAACAGGGTGAAGTACTCCAGAAAGGCGGTAGAGTTTCCAGTCCTGAAAGAGGACAGAAACCCAGAACGTTACAGCCACCCAGAGATCCCATGCAATCGTATTTATTATTTAAATATTGTTATTTAACGTTGTCGGCTTTCCCAATGTTGTCTGCGTTATTGATTGATTGATTTTGAATCATGATGCAACTTTTATTTGCTACTTGTTTTATTATGTATTCATTATATAAAGCACTTTGAACTGCAATCCGTGTATGAAAGGTGCTATATAAATACGTTTATCATTATTGACTGCACTCACGTTCCAATTGTACCACAGCACACTTATGCTCCAGAATAACGCTGGAAGCAGGCCAATGAAACGTTTAATCTGGAGTATATGATAATGCAGGTTCTATTATCCTAACTAAACATTAAATACAACTTGCTCACTCAAAATATTCGTCAATTATAAAATATCTTCAGTGCCTAAATTCGGTATAAATATTCTGCAATATGGACAGGTCTGCTAAAAATATTTGATTCGTGGATGACAAACAAATGCAATGACGAAATAAACAAAATACAATATGGAATAAACAAAATACATTTGGCATCTGGATCACGACTTGGAGGTCCTGACGGATGAGGTCCAAACACATCTTGCCCAACTGAACAAGAACACGACACCTGCAGCCAAGCAACACATTTGCCATCTCCTATCCCAGTCTGAGCGCAGTTGGGATATCCCAACGGCGCTCACAGACTCGGATATGAGATGCCAAATGTGTTTCCTGGCTGCAGGTGTCATGTTCTTGCCATTCAGTTGGGCAAGATGTGTTTGGACCTCTTCCGTCAGGACCTCCAACTTGCGATCAGAGAAGCGTATTTTACATTTCTATTTCTCATCTGCCATTGTCCTAAGAAAGAGGACATGCATACGGTTGCATGGGCAGTATTTATACTGTAGCGACCCTGGGATTTGGGTCGTTGGTCGGCCGGGCTGTCGCTCTGCGCTCGTTACCATTATCAGGGGCAATTGCAGTCACCTGCTCCGTGAGGCCACAGCGCTGTATCAAATCAGGAGCAATCAGAAAGGTGTTTCTTGCCAAGTAGTTTTCACATAAGGAATTTGCTTTGGTCGTTTTCGGTACGACATTATACGGACACACATTAACAGACAGATAATACAATGCATTAAATGAAATATGAACTAAGTTCCACTGGCTTCCAGTCAAGTCCTGCATCAATTTCAAGATCCTCCTCATCACCTACAAAGCCCTTCACTCCCTTGCCCCCCGGTACCTAGCGGACCTCCTCCATCCCTACATCCCGCCCCGGAGGCTGCGGTCCTCTGACTCCGGTCACCTCTCCATCCCCACCACCAACATGCGGACTGTTGGTTCCAGAGCCTTCTCTGTGGCCGCACCCACCCTCTGGAACTCACTCCCTCCAAACATCCGTAGTGCTACATACCTGCACTCCTTCAAATCCCAACTCAAACCCCACCTTTTCACCAAATTTGTAAATGACTCTGATTTCCCCTTTTTTCTTTCATTTTCTTTCTTTCTATCCTTTTGATTATTATTTTGTTGTTACGTTGTTCCCTGTCCCCCTCCCTTAGCTACTAAGCGCCTTGGGTCTCCTGAAAGGTGCTATATAAATGTAAGATATTATTATTATTATTAAGTTACGCACAATGGAATATAATATAGTTATGAAATCAAATATAGGCCAGGGCTTTACAACTTAATAAGGAGATTGAATACAATTAAATGGGATATAAACTAAATTAAATAATATAGCACAATAGAATATAGTACAATTATAAGTGACAAATGTAATTGGAATAGGACATTACAAGCATATGCAATGACGAAAGATAGTGACAAAAACACAGGACGCAATGTGTCATGAAAATACAAATTAAGCAAGCTCTATACATTAAGAAGTAAACGAAATACAATACGAAAATAACGGAATACTAATGGTGAGAAATACATTATGTCTATGCCTCATTTCGGGCTTATTTTTCCCCTTCCTGATATCTGCCAACAGCGCTGTCAGGAGTGCAGACTGCTCCGCGAGCCAAATGCGCTGGAGCAGATCAGGAGCAAACTCCACACATAATGGGCGTGTCTACGCGGGTATCTCATCCGTGCAATGTCCTTAGTAGATAGCTCGCAAAGACGGAGCAGATACCGGGCGCAAACCGTGCGCAGTTTAGGGTGCAATTTCCACCGCGCAATCCATTCTTATTGGATCCCGACCACAGAGTTTCAACAATAGCAACAATCTCAACAACAGCTGCACCAGACCAACCAACTGCTTAGTGGCCAAATGGCAAAGAGCAATGGTTCTGAGGAACAACATACAGCTCCACTAATGATCACATGGAGTTCAGGTGTGGGTGATCCAAGCCCTCGGAGAGACAGCTCTTTTCCAGAAAGAGGCCAGAGGAAGGTCTGTGGATGTAACCGCAACCTAGCAACAATGTTTGTTTACAGCTCTTGTGTGCAACACATTGTATTTAAATCTGATCTGAATATATTTCGTTCTGCTCAAATTTTCTTGTTCCACTGGTCGTCTCGGCTAGGAAGACTTCTCTCCACACTGCATCAATGCTGTGCCAGCATTCCACCAGACAAGTGGAACAATCATAGAGCTATATGAGGGAACAACATCTTTTCTCTACCATCCACCCACTCCCCCCTTCAGTACGCCCAGACCCCCAAGCGGGGCGTGCCCCACAGTTTGAGAACCATTGCACCAACATATCCACCACGACAATCACTAGTACTCACACACTCACTCTCTCTCTCACTCACTCACTCACTCACTCACACACTCACACACTCACACACACACACACACAAGCTGCAGGCTCTTTCAGTGACGTCAAACAGTTATTTTAGTCTCAGAGTAAAAATTAGCTAGTTCAGTCCCACATCCCCTTGAATAGAGATTTGGCCCACATACTGTACACGTCACACAGACACACACATGCACACACGCATGCATGCATACACACATGCACGCACACACATGCACGCGCACACACACACACACACACACACACACACACACACACACACACGTACAAAGAAATGCAGATACATTTACAATATACAACTAAACACAGCGAGAATCATTTTCTAAGTTAATCCTAGAGGTTTCTGAATCATTATCAGAAGTCGTCTCCTAAAAGGGGCGGGACTTTAACAAACTTGTCTTCCACTGGATTCGACAGGTTGGAATGAACGTCAATTTATAGTCAAACTGGTCAGAAAACCTTCGACTTGTAAGAGACGGTTCAATATTTATCTCGAATTCTATGGTACAGAGGAAAAAAGAAGGCACATTCGTCCAAAACCTCTACATGTCCTATTGGGGTGAATGGAGCCAGTGTTCTAATGCAAAGCCAATGGGGCCACACTTCTGGTACATAATATTCCACAGTGCACCCAAAGTAGGGCTTCAGGGTTTATTTCAGGGCTTGTGCAGACTGGAGCGTGGCCCCATTGACATTGTGACTGGAGCGTGTCCCCATTGACTTTGTGACTGGAGCGTGGCCCCATTGACTTTGTGACTGGAGCGTGGCCCCATTGACTTTGTGACTGGTTGAGTTGAGTTTATTTGATCTCGAACAATCAACCATATAAAAACACAATAAAATTATAAACTAAAGAAACAAATTTAAAATGAAATCTTACATTTTTTTTTTTTTTTTTTTTTTAGCCCTTTTTTGAGGGCACTCCACCCCCCCCCCCCCTCTTTGGGGGACAACTTTATTATTTATTATACGTTTAACTATTCACAGTACAAAATTAAATAAAAAGTGTAGTAAAATAAGAAAAATATTTAAAAAATATATTTCATTGCCCTCTCGGAGGGGGGGGACTCAGACTAGACATTGACAAACAAATTACAACTAAGGACAATGAAGGACAACAATGAATACACATGACAGGGGAAAGGGGGGGGCAGATAGGGGAGTAAGTAAAGTAGCGGGTGAGGAGGGGGATTGAGAGAAGGGTGGGTTATGGAGTGGATGGCTCACAGGTCAATCTCCTATGATTAGGAGCCTAGATTATCCACAAGCAATTCCCAGATGTTATTAAATTGTGAGACTTCGATGTGATCCACGGTTGAGATTGTTTACTGTGATATGTAATTTGAGAGAAGGCCCAACCATTGCCCAGTATTCACATTTTTTCTTGTCTTCCAGTTTAACACTTTGGTCGCCAGCCAGAAATCCGGAAATGACAGCCCCTGGCCAGGATTTCTGGGCGATTTTGGCGATATCTCATGATCTTAGCGGAGCTATTTCTATATTTTATATTATAACTATGGGGAAATGGTTTGGCTCATTTGACGACGACGAGTTGATGTACACTATGAAAAAACCGTTTGTTTCTGCATGTCTTCGTTCATTGACAATTACAAGTTAAAAAAGGCAAATAGAGGGGGAAATCCAGGCGGATTTTCCTAGAAAAAAAAGTTACAGCCCTTTTTATGCGAGCTGCGCAATTCCTCGTTGATGCTGCTTGAAACAGACGAGACAATACTGCACCAACATGGGCGGGGGGGGGGGGTGATAATAGTTACCGAACGTGTTATAAAGCAATTTTGACTGACTTGACTGACTGACTGACTGACTGACTGACTGACTGACTGACTGACTGACTGACTGACTGACTGACTGACTGACTGACTGACTGACTGACTGACTGACTGACTGACTGACTGACTGACTGACTGACTGACTGACTGACTGACTGACTGACTGACTGACTGACTGACTGACTGACTGACTGACTGACTGACTGACTGACTGACTGACTGACTGACTGACTGACTGACTGACTGACTGACTGACTGACTGACTGACTGACTGACTGACTGACTGACTGACTGACTGACTGACTGACTGACTGACTGACTGACTGACTGACTGACTGACTGACTGACTGACTGACTGACTGACTGACTGACTGACTGACTGACTGACTGACTGACTGACTGACTGACTGACTGACTGACTGACTGACTGACTGACTGACTGACTGACTGACTGACTGACTGACTGACTGACTGACTGACTGACTGACTGACTGACTGACTGACTGACTGACTGACTGACTGACTGACTGACTGACTGACTGACTGACTGACTGACTGACTGACTGACTGACTGACTGACTGACTGACTGACTGACTGACTGACTGACTGACTGACTGACTGACTGACTGACTGACTGACTGACTGACTGACTGACTGACTGACTGACTGACTGACTGACTGACTGACTGACTGACTGACTGACTGACTGACTGACTGACTGACTGACTGACTGACTGACTGACTGACTGACTGACTGACTGACTGACTGACTGACTGACTGACTGACTGACTGACTGACTGACTGACTGACTGACTGACTGACTGACTGACTGACTGACTGACTGACTGACTGACTGACTGACTGACTGACTGACTGACTGACTGACTGACTGACTGACTGACTGACTGACTGACTGACTGACTGACTGACTGACTGACTGACTGACTGACTGACTGACTGACTGACTGACTGACTGACTGACTGACTGACTGACTGACTGACTGACTGACTGACTGACTGACTGACTGACTGACTGACTGACTGACTGACTGACTGACTGACTGACTGACTGACTGACTGACTGACTGACTGACTGACTGACTGACTGACTGACTGACTGACTGACTGACTGACTGACTGACTGACTGACTGACTGACTGACTGACTGACTGACTGACTGACTGACTGACTGACTGACTGACTGACTGACTGACTGACTGACTGACTGACTGACTGACTGACTGACTGACTGACTGACTGACTGACTGACTGACTGACTGACTGACTGACTGACTGACTGACTGACTGACTGACTGACTGACTGACTGACTGACTGACTGACTGACTGACTGACTGACTGACTGACTGACTGACTGACTGACTGACTGACTGACTGACTGACTGACTGACTGACTGACTGACTGACTGACTGACTGACTGACTGACTGACTGACTGACTGACTGACTGACTGACTGACTGACTGACTGACTGACTGACTGACTGACTGACTGACTGACTGACTGACTGACTGACTGACTGACTGACTGACTGACTGACTGACTGACTGACTGACTGACTGACTGACTGACTGACTGACTGACTGACTGACTGACTGACTGACTGACTGACTGACTGACTGACTGACTGACTGACTGACTGACTGACTGACTGACTGACTGACTGACTGACTGACTGACTGACTGACTGACTGACTGACTGACTGACTGACTGACTGACTGACTGACTGACTGACTGACTGACTGACTGACTGACTGACTGACTGACTGACTGACTGACTGACTGACTGACTGACTGACTGACTGACTGACTGACTGACTGACTGACTGACTGACTGACTGACTGACTGACTGACTGACTGACTGACTGACTGACTGACTGACTGACTGACTGACTGACTGACTGACTGACTGACTGACTGACTGACTGACTGACTGACTGACTGACTGACTGACTGACTGACTGACTGACTGACTGACTGACTGACTGACTGACTGACTGACTGACTGACTGACTGACTGACTGACTGACTGACTGACTGACTGACTGACTGACTGACTGACTGACTGACTGACTGACTGACTGACTGACTGACTGACTGACTGACTGACTGACTGACTGACTGACTGACTGACTGACTGACTGACTGACTGACTGACTGACTGACTGACTGACTGACTGACTGACTGACTGACTGACTGACTGACTGACTGACTGACTGACTGACTGACTGACTGACTGACTGACTGACTGACTGACTGACTGACTGACTGACTGACTGACTGACTGACTGACTGACTGACTGACTGACTGACTGACTGACTGACTGACTGACTGACTGACTGACTGACTGACTGACTGACTGACTGACTGACTGACTGACTGACTGACTGACTGACTGACTGACTGACTGACTGACTGACTGACTGACTGACTGACTGACTGACTGACTGACTGACTGACTGACTGACTGACTGACTGACTGACTGACTGACTGACTGACTGACTGACTGACTGACTGACTGACTGACTGACTGACTGACTGACTGACTGACTGACTGACTGACTGACTGACTGACTGACTGACTGACTGACTGACTGACTGACTGACTGACTGACTGACTGACTGACTGACTGACTGACTGACTGACTGACTGACTGACTGACTGACTGACTGACTGACTGACTGACTGACTGACTGACTGACTGACTGACTGACTGACTGACTGACTGACTGACTGACTGACTGACTGACTGACTGACTGACTGACTGACTGACTGACTGACTGACTGACTGACTGACTGACTGACTGACTGACTGACTGACTGACTGACTGACTGACTGACTGACTGACTGACTGACTGACTGACTGACTGACTGACTGACTGACTGACTGACTGACTGACTGACTGACTGACTGACTGACTGACTGACTGACTGACTGACTGACTGACTGACTGACTGACTGACTGACTGACTGACTGACTGACTGACTGACTGACTGACTGACTGACTGACTGACTGACTGACTGACTGACTGACTGACTGACTGACTGACTGACTGACTGACTGACTGACTGACTGACTGACTGACTGACTGACTGACTGACTGACTGACTGACTGCTGACTGACTGACTGACTGACTGACTGACTGACTGACTGACTGACTGACTGACTGACTGACTGACTGACTGACTGACTGACTGACTGACTGCAGTAATACTATTATATCGATCAGGTGGGAATATATTGTATTGATCAGGTTAGTAGATATTGTACCGATCAGGTATTACAGATCATGTGCATGCAATAAACTAAATAAAAACCATTTCGACTGTTTCTCATTCATGTACTGTGCATAATCTGCTCCTGTGTTGTAGACACTGTGTTGCTCTGTACCCACCTGTTTTCCAATTTATTCGTCCATACATGATAAACACATTCATAAAGTAATAATATCTTGTATTGATAATATATCAATTAGTTCACCTGGAAATACTACTACCTTATCAACCACCATGCCTGGCGCTAACGAACAAGTAAGTTATAACTACTGGTGTAGGTCCAGAAAACATTATTATAAAATACAGAATACTTTACAATGCAGAAAACTTGAAACTTTGATGAAGTGAAGACATTTTTATTTCACAATATGTTCAATAAACTGGGTGACAGTCATCAGTACCAACCATTGTTGCTGTGCATTAGACACATATGCTGGTAACATTCACAGTATACAATTATGGTAATTTACCAACACAATACCTTATCAAAAGTGAACACTGGATGAGAACCAACCATTGTTTCTGTGCATTTAGAAGTGTGCTGGTAACATTCACAGTATAGGATTATGGTAATTTACCAACGCAATACCTTATAAAAAGTGAACACTGGATGAGAACCAACCATTGTTTCTGTGCATTTAGAAGTTTGCTGGTAACATTCACAGTATAGGATTATGGTAATTTACCAACACGATACCTTATAAAAAGTGAACACTGGGTGAGAACCAACCATTTAGAAGTTTGCTGGTAACATTCACAGTACAGGCACGTCACATGATCAACTACAGGGCGTATCTTACAGTTGGTCTCTCGCATCGATGACTGCATTGTCCATTGATAAATGGATGAAGCGCCAGATGATCTGTGGACCAAAAAATATCCAATACAGGCTTCCAAAGTATATAAATAAGAGGCCAATGGACTGCATTAGAAAAGTGTGGTACGTTACCTACAGTATATACTTTTATAAACTGGGTGACTGTCAGCAACCATTGGTTCTGTGCAAACGGTAAAAATGAGGGGGGAAAAAGATAAATAAAAAAAAAAACTATATACACACACAATGCAAATGATGAATGGAGTTGACACAGCTAGATCACTAACATAACGTCTCATCTGCAAGTGGTCCAAACATGCCTATGCAATATCTACAACCGTGGCCCAAATACATGTGTTCAACGCATTTGTCTTGTACAGAAAACAGTGCTACCCATACACTATACTATACTATACTACTCTCAGCTAGCTATACTATCTACCGGAGTGGTACACATGGTTCTGTCTGTATCACACAATGATGGATTATTTAGAAGTACTCTGTACTTCTGTGTGCCGGATTATTTAGAAGTAGTCTGTACTTCTGTATGACAACTAATAAAGAAACTATTTAGAAAAATCCTTCTTTGTGTGATACAGAGTCAAGCAGACCGACGACCGTGTCCCCCAGGTTCGCGCCATCCCGGCAATATGGCTTGAAGGCGAAGCAATATCCTGTGCGTGATTCGCACAGGAAGTATGACTTGATGCCATACCGGGTTGGCTTGTTGGGGTTGTAGACACGGAAAGCCAGGCGGCCTCGCCATGCCATCATCCCCTCGTCAATGGCGAGCTCACGTTTGGGCTGGTACAGTTCCTTGCACCTCATGTTGACATGGTCGACTACAGGGCGTACCTTACATAGTTTGTCTCTCACATCTAGGGATGTGTTGTCTGCAAAGTGGAGGAAGCGCCAGATCAACTCATAACGGTTGCGTGACATGGTGTAGAGTAGAACGGTGTGAACATCAGCTCATCCGTGGTCCAAAACATGTCCACGCGAGGCTTCCAAAGGACACTGCTCAGGAAGATCAGTCCAAGGAACTGCTTCAGCTCCTTCAATGTGAGGGCCTTCCAAACCAGTGCCCTGCTACTGGTTAGCGTGGGATCCAGCCGGGCAATGAACTGTTCCGCGTAGAGGTTGGTCTGGGCAACAATGGCGTTGAGAAAGTCATCTGTCAGGAAAAGATCTAGCCATTTTGCAGGCCGGTGCGAATTCAGTGCTGCGGCGTCCTGGAGCAGCCCCGGTTGGGATGTGAAGGGGATCCTACGAGGCACCCAGCCCTCACGAGACCAGGCATTCTCCTGGTCCTGACGGCTCGCCGACCTGCTCTTCCCTCCGCGTCGTACGCCACGACCTGTCAATTATACAAATATACAATTATCATAACACCCCTACTGTAGACAAAATTCATATACCACGTAGTTACAAACTGTGTGTGAGTGAATGAGTGAGTGTGTGTGGGGTTCAGATGTCAGAGCTGGACGTGGTGTGGGGGTCAGAGGTCAGAGCTGGAAGTGGTGTGCAGAGTGAGGCCAACTTACCGCTCTTAGATGTGCGATTCCGCCCTGCAACGGGTTCCGGAATGTCCTGACTATCATCCAGTTCTAGAATCACATGATGTAATACATTACAATAGGGCAATGTATTGTCCTTTTATTTACATGATATATATATATATATATAGCATTATGTGTTATATTTTATGTACAATCACCTGCAGGAGTAGACTGTGATGCTATGTCGTGTGGCCCCATTGTCAGTCTCTGTGTCACTCTCTGCTCTGAATTGAATTGAATTCATTCAGTAAGTAAGTCTCATAAAACACAATAGTAATACATTTACATACATGAATGCAGTTAGTACATACCCAAGTAGGTGGGTGTACCACCACCTGGCGCTGAGTCGGTATCGGATCCTGTAATGCACAGAAAATAAATCAGCTGTCTTTGAAACTAGGAGTTTACATATGTAGCCTAGCTGTGAGATGGTCTGCTGCAGCTGTTGGTATGGCTTCTTCTACTAAGCTGTAATCAAAAGTACAGCCAACCTCAAGAATGGACACCTCCCTAAGGTGTTCATTTACCACAAATACATCAGGGGTGTTAGCTGTAATACTAGACACACACACACACACACACTTTTTGCAAAGACAACTGGGTGACGTCTGATTACAGCATGTCAGGGGGGCATGCTGAGGCCCCAATTACACAGATAATGAAGCAACATGGCTCACACAACTGTGATGTCACTTGTTCCAGATCTCACACACACACACACACACCCTTGTAAAAACTTGTACTTCAAAGCCCTTGTACTTCAAAGTGATGCAGTCATGACCTCCCCACACACAGATGGCTGAAGCACATGTTGATTTAGAACTAATTTAAAAAATACAAAAGAACTTGGAATTACACTGAATATAATCTCCAATAATTTAGCTGTTTGAGTTGTAACAATTCTCCACGAATTCATCGATTTGAACCTGTATTCTCTTTGATGTACTTCAAAGTGATGCATTCTATTGATGTACAACAAGGCCATGACCTCCCCCCATATAGATGCAGAGCACATGTAGTAGTAGTAGTGACCACATGTAAATCAAGGCCTATAGGACGATCTAATCTCCAATAATAGTATACTTCATCGATTTGAACCTGTATGTATATACACAATATTCACATTGCATTCGTCAAAATGAGCTCTCCACTTACCCTGATCTCCGCGACCACCACCAAGGCCCTCGTCGTGAGATGAATCAGAGTCTATAATAAATAAATTATAACGTTGGTCGGCGAATATACACTTATGAAATAAATATGAACATGCATCAAAATGTGCTGTACACTTACCATGGTTATATCTCCTACCAAGATCAAGGTCGTCGGAGGAGGACTCCTGATCTATAATCAATACATACCGGCGTTGGTTGGCGAACTAGCGTTACATATTCACATGGACAGTACAGTATACAATGAATCCATTAGCGTTAGGTAAAGCATTATCAAATATACACGTTTCACACACACAATCACATCAACACGACCTTACCTGGTGGTTTCCAATCGGCGCTGCAGTCCGATTCATGAACAGTTGAATCGCTGTTCGATGAGTCTGAAGAAGACACTGTCTGCACAGCCACCTTCCTCTTCCTCGAACTGCGACGGGGAGATACGCTCCCGGTCCCAGGGCGAGACACGGCGCTGGGCCCAGCGACGGTCTCACGGCGCTGCCCGGTCGGAGCTACCAACGGCCCGGTCGTTGCAACGGGTCCAAACGCCAACTTGGTTTGAACAAACCGATCCTCCGTCGGCCTGTCCCCACGTTTCTTACCTACACTACGTTTCCTCATACTGAAATAATAATCTAAATGGAACAACTAACTGACCAAACTACTATTACTACTACAATATACTAACTAGACTACCACTAATCCCTCACAATCAAGTCAAGTCAAGAGTTTTATTTGTCACGGCATACAAGTATACAATGAAATGCGGGTGGTCTTGCCCGCAACGATGTGCATTACAGTGGTACAACATATATAGAATCCAATAAAAAAAAAAAACATTGTGCAATAAACAGGTAACAGGTAACATGGTGTGACATCTCGGTATCTGTACATAGTTATTTACAGAGCATAGAGGACATGCTAGGTAGCTTTAGTAGTGCAATACACTGTTCCTGTTGTTATACTAATTTAAAGTGGCCTTTCCTTTTGGCCATAAGTGTGCGTGTGTGCGGCATGAGTGTGTGCCCACTCATGTTAAAGTGTTAAAGTGGCTGCTAGTGTGTGAGCGTGCACAGCGTGCGTGTCGTGTGTGTGCTCATGTGTGCTTGTGTGTGGATAGTTCAGTGTTCTGTGGCACTCAATGTTCATTGTTCAAGGCTCTGATGGCCTGGGGGAAGAAGCTGAGCCTAAGCCTCTCTGTCCTAGTAGCTGGGGTTCGCAGGCGTCTGCCTGACCTCAGCAGTTGGAACAGGCTGTTATTGGGGTGGTGGGGGTCTTTCATTATCCTGCAGGCTCTGGATTTGCACCTCTTGTTGTATAGAACCTGCAGGGGAGGTAGCGCAATACCCGTGGTACGCTCGGCTGAGCGCACCACTCTCTGTAGGGCCTTCTTGTCCTGTGCCGTGCTGTTTCCATACCAGGCAGTGATGTTTCCGGTCAAGATGCTCTCTACAGCTCCTGAGTAGAAGGACTGGAGTATCTTCCCCGATACTCTGAACTTCCTTAACTGTCTCAGGTGGTAGAGGCGCTGTTTCGCCTTCTTTACTACTGTGTCTATGTGTGTTGACCATGTCAGATCCTCTGAGATGTGGACCCCCAGGTACTTTAAGCTGCTCACCCTGTCCACGGTAGCCCCGTTAATCATCAGTGGTGTGTGTGTCTCCTGCTGTCCTCTCCTATAATCCACAATCAGCTCCTTGGTTTTACCAATGTTCAGGAGCAGGCTGTTGTCCTGGCACCAGCGTTCCAGTACCTCAACCTCCTCCCGGTAGGCCTTCTCGTCGTTGTCCGAGATCAGTCCCACCACCACCGTGTCGTCTGCGAACTTCACTATGGAGTTGGAGCTGAACTTGGCCACACAATCGTGTGTGTAGAGTGAGTACAGCAGGGGGCTTAGAACACAGCCCTGGGGGGACCCGATGCTCAGGGTGATGGTGTTGGAGGTCTGACCCCCCACCCTGACCGCCTGGGGTCTTTCACTCAGAAAGTCCAGTACCCAGGCGCTCAGGGCGGAGCTCAGACCCAGCTCGATCAGCTTGTCCACCAGTCTGGTGGGGACTATGGTGTTGAACGCTGAGCTGTAGTCAATGAACAACAGTCTCACATAGCCCCCCTTCTGACGGTCAAGGTGGGAGAGGGTGCTGTGCAGTACCTGGGAGACCGCGTCGTCAGTGGACCGGTTTGTCCTGTATGCAAATTGCATAGGGTCCATATCACTGAGGAGGGAGGCACAAATGTGGTCCTTGACCAGCCTCTCGAAACATTTCATGACCACAGAGGTGAGTGCCACCGGTCTGTAGTAATTTGGACATGTTGGGGAGTTTTTCTTCGGTACAGGGATGATGGTAGACATCTTGAAGCAGGCAGGGACCACTGACTCCGCCAGGGATCGATTAAATATGGCGGTGAACACCGGGGCAAGCTGGTTGGCACAGGACTTAAGTATGCGTCCTGTTATACCATCTGGGCCAGCAGCCTTCCTGGTGTTCACCTGCATAAATGCTCTTCTCACACTGTGTACCGTCAATGAGAGAGCGTCCCCGCCCCCCCCGCGGATGCCCCCCCCCCCCCCCCCCCTCTACAACAGCCGGCGCACCAGTGACCAGTCACTAGCCGTTGGGCTAGCAGTGCCACTGTTTGCACCAAACCGCGCGTAGAAGGTGTTGAGCTTGTCCGCAAGGGAGGCGTCGTCGCTCCCCATTGAGGGGGCGCTGACTTTGTAATCAGTTATAGCCCTCAGTCCCTGCCATAAGCCTCTTGTGTCATTCTGTGCCATTTGTGCCTCCATCTTGTCGGCATACGTCCTCTTAGCAAGTTTAACAGCCTTGCGCAGAGTGTAGACTGTTGTCTTGTACTCTTCCATGTTTCCTGACTCTCTGCCCCGGTTATAAGCAGTGGTGCGAGAGTTCAGGGCTGCTCTGATAGTACTGTCCACCCATGGTTTCTGGTTTGGGAACACTCTCGCCTTCTTTGTGGAGACAATACTATCAGCCAGCGTTGTTATGAATGACACCACAGCGTCTGTGAACTCGCTGACGTCACTGGTGCTCCTCTCGAACATTCCCCAGTCGGCGACGTCTAGTGCGTCCTGAAGCGTGGCCTCTGATTGGTCTGATTGATTCAATAGTACTACTAGTTAGCACGACTAGGTACTTCTAAAGCACAGCTGAAACCTTACAATTATTCTGATACTACTACTAATACTGTATAAAACTATAACTATACGACTATAGGCTGATCACAATGTAAATATCTCTCTCAATCTCTCTCTCTATCTCTCTATCTCTCTCTATCTCTCTCCCCAACAAAACCTTGTTGATTCTGGGACGGCGTAAGCTCTTATACCTGCGGTCAGGTATGCTGGCCAATCAAAGACCAGCTTCATTGTAGGCTGCAATATCATTCTATTGGGATACAGTGTTAGAAAATAGGGGGGCACTGCCACCTAGTGTAATTTGAGAGGAAATGCAGTTTCCGGTTCAAACCCAAGTCCAAAAGCTCCGCGGTGAAGTTCAGACTGGGAAAATGGAAAAAAGATGTAAACAGATCAAAGATGTGGTACGGCGTCTTTGGCAGAATGAGCATGGCGGGGAAAGACGTGGTACGGCGTTTTTGGCGATTAAAGTGTTAAGAGGATAGTTTTCTTGGCAACAGCTAGAGAAACGAGTGGGGGTTTGGTGTTCTGGACTAATAAATTGATAGCAGTAGTATCCCCAAGTAGACAAAGGGAGGGGGAGAGTGGAATGCTGCAGCTCATGACCCGGGATAGTGTATTGATGACGGAATTCCAGAAGTCTTGAACAGGTGGACAGAGCCAGGTGGCATGGAAATCTTACATTCTTCATTAAATGATAAACAAATTAGTTTGAGAAGGAGCAGAAGGAAGCAAATGCTTATCTAGTCCTGCCCCTTTCTCACAATATCATAAATTTTTTTTCATCAACACGTTCCCATTTTATAGCGTCTTGAATATGAGCGTTATATGGGATTTGGTCTGGTATATTTCCTGGAAGGCGAGATACAGGCTGCTAAGCTAATAACATTAAATCGAATGGCGTTTCGGCACTACAGAAGCTAGAGCTAAAACTCAAAATGCATATTGTCGGTATTCATGGTCCACCATGAATGCATGAAAGGGGGGGGTGGGGGACGTCATTTCTGATGATTGATTACCAATAACGGCGTTAGCCTCAGTAGCCACATTCACTGATCGCCTGGTTGAGTATGATAGCCTCTAATTTACGTGAAAAAGATCTTACCGTGGGCCGGTTGGATCCCCAAAAGGATTTCCCAGTTATCGATCGCCATCTGGTAGATCGATATGTCCATTTGCTGATATATTCCTTTACTGCATAGTGAATTTGGCGTCGCAAAAGGTATTCCATGCTACATGCTACACATATAGATTCCAGCTAACAGGAAACTCCATTCAAAGTCAAGAAAAATAAAAGACCGTTCTGCCACAGGGAACACTGCATTATCGAGACAGCGCCCCTACGAGGATCTGGCCGGTAATGCACTTTTCAGAATTCCAAGAGTAGGGTAAATCTGCAGTGCCGCTCGGTGACATTGAGTAGATTATTAAAATGGAATAAAAGCTCAAACAACCTTGCCACGGACATGTCAGTGGTTGGCCCTCTACCGTTGGATCCGAAACACGGACATGTCTGTGGCCGGTCCCAAATGTGTTCAAAGTAGTGCAGACATAGGGTTATATTAAATTATAATTGACTTTGTATTGTTTCGTGGCTAAATAGCGAGAGCCGTGGGGATCCAGTATGAAGAACAGCCTGGATTGTGCTGAGAAAGGACTCCAACGATCACTAAGTAGGAAATAGGGCTAGGGTTCCAACATTACCCAGACTGAGCCCAGGTCTCTTTTCTCAGACATTACATTTGCATTTTAGGCATATAGCAGAGCTGCCAACAACAAGGGAACACAGACACAAATACAGACACACACACAGACTAATAATACACTGGTTTATGTAAATTAATCTTCACACAGGATGGTGTGGGTGTGATACAGTTTAACACCTGATGAGTGAGACAGTGTGTGTGTGTGTGTGTGTGTGTGTGTGTGTGTGTGTGTGTGTGTGTGTGTGTGTGTGTGTGTGTGTGTGTGTGTGTGTGTGTGTGTATGCTTTTCTGTGTGTGTAAGTGTGTGAATTTGTTTCTGTTTCTATGTGTGTATCTGTGTTTCTCTCTCTCTCTATCATAGTGTGTGTGTCTGTTTCTATGTGTGTATCTACACTATGTTCCTCTTTCTCTCTCTCTCTCTCTCTCTCTCATAGTTATATTTCGTTATAGCTTACGCTTTGCTCTATTGGAACTGTACCTTTAATCATAACCTAAATGAAAGCTTTAACCTCGTGTACCCGCCGCCCACCTGCCTGACCTTCAGGATGATGTCGGTGAGGGTCTGATTATGTCTCTCCAGTAGCCCATTGCTCCAGGGGCTGTATCCTGCCGTGGTTTTTGTCTCAATGTTAAAGTTCTCTGCCATGTCACGGAACTCCGCATTGTTGAATTCTCCTCCATTGTCACTGTAAAGTCTCCGTGGCGGGCCATGAACGCTGATCCATGTATGAAGAAGAGAGTTCACTATCACAGAGGAGTTCTTTGTTTTCACAATGCTTCCAGCGCTGAAACGTGTAAACTGGTCAATGACGTGGAGATACCATAAACTTGGTTCCAACTCGTGCAGGTCCACTGCCACCGTTTCATTGTACTCTGAAGCCAGAGGCAAACCCACAGCAGGCTTCGGCTTGGTCTTGCTGTACCTCTGGCATATGTCACATTCCTGTACTATTTGTTGTAAAATAGTGTCACAATCTTTGTCTTTATTTCCCGAACTACGGAGGAGTCGCTGTAGTCTTTCTGCAGAGGCGTGACCAAACTGTTTGTGTAGTTTCAGTAGAACTTTGTGTTTCTCATTTGAGGTCATATTTTCTGTGACTGTAAGGACCTCATCTTCATCCTGGCTGTTTTCTGTGACTGTAAGGACCTCATCCTTAATCTCAATTTGGTTCATTCCTGTGTCCTTGTCTCTGATATCTATACAGTAGTGTCCTGAACTGGTGAGTTCAAGAGGGATATTCTGTTTAAACATCACAGCGCTATCATTCTCCATGTCCAAGATGGTTCCTGCCCTTTTCAGTGATGTCTTACTCAAAAGTAGTGGGATATCAGCTTTGACTACTTCAGTTTCCACTCGACATTTTGTCAGTCCTATTTTGGCAGGCAGTTTCAGTGTTCTGGAAGAATGCACTATATTTCCATCTCCAAACCGGAATGGTCTGGAGCTTGGAGTTTCACTTTTTACCATCTGGTTCACTTGACTTTGACTGAGATCGGCGACGAAGCTGTCCAACCATTTTTCTCCACACACAGTGCGGGTACATGCAGTGTCAATGATAGCAGTCCCTAAGGACTCAGTTAGGAATACCTCTGTTTCAGACAGTACAGCAGTAAGCAGTGTGATGTCACATTCCTCTACCCTTGTTCGATCGTCAGTTAGCTTCACTTGCTCACTACTCTTGTGAGGACAGTCTTTAGCCCAATGGAACGTGCTCTGACATATAGCACATTTTGATCTCTTACCGAACCTATCCAGTGGGTTGGTACCCTGTGACGTTTGCCTTTGTTGTCCAATTTGTCCAAACTGCTGCGTCGTTGGACGTCTGAATCTTCCTTGTGAGCGTTGCTCCGTGAATAACGCTTCATCGTTAACGTGTATTCCGTTTGATGTGCCGCCGTGCACTCTCCCCCCAAAGATCCTCTTCAGCGCGGACTTCATTGCCGCAAACGTTAAATCTGTACACGCAGTCAGCGCCATTTGTCTATTTTTCTCGTCTAGACAAGCCGTGTCTAAAAGTTTAAAAGCTAACACGGCGTCAGGGAGAGTCATGTCGTACCTTTTCATTCGGTTGTAACGTTGTTCAAAGTCAATCACATAGTCCGCCATGGACATGGAGCTCTCCTTTTTGATACAGTCAAAAAAAGAGTATGCATCGTATGCGCGGTCTCTCTCTTCTTTGAGAAATATGCCATCTAGTTTAGCTAGCAGCGTGTCCATACCATTGTTGGTGTTCAAGTCCAAAGCTGGTATTTCCATAGCGATGTCCCTTGCCCTTCCTTCCAGCCCCAGGACAACGGCGAGGGCTTGTTTCTTCTTATCAAGTTCAGTAACCAGCTTCCAAATGGCGATCTCATTTTTCCAACACTCGTATGGTCGAGACTCGTCGAACTTCGGTGGAACTTTGTAGTTAGCAGTAGCCATCTTCTGCTAACCATCCTCTGCTACCAATGTTAGTCTACTATAAATAAACACGACGTTTATCTTCTGTTAACTTGGTTTATTTGATCAACTTGCAAACACCAATACAGAGCCATTAACGAACAGTGGACCTCATGCTCGTGGTCGACACAGACTCACTGCGCATGCGTTTCACAGCCTCCAGAGGGCAACCTAGATTACCGTATAGCCAGTAGTATACAGGCAAAGAGATTACATGTTAACAACTCCCACATCCACTCCTATAAAGCAGGGTCATGGCCATACAACAGCTCCTTCCCTACTTTCACCACAGAAGACCGTGTCATAGCACTGCTTAAGTTTAGTGTTAGTTAGTTTAGTTATAGGAGCTGTGTTGGCATTTTCTTTTGTTTCTCCCTCTCTCACTAATTTACGGGGGAAAGAAAGGATAATGTCATCAACATTCGCATTGGGGCGCGCGTCAATGAGCAGTTCCCCCGCCGGCGTTGTCTCCGGCCAAGCAGCTGGATACTATGTTGGCTGTGTGAGAGCTGACGGTCTCTCTGGGCGGGTGATGTTTTGCGACGCGGGCCTCAGGTGTGCAGTTGTGAGGGCGCAACTGCGCAGCTTGCGTAAGGTCGGCTCCAGGCTAGAATCCCTTCGTTGCCTCTCCATAGCGGCATGGAGGGGGTTCTAGTTTGATGCCCCACGATAAAACAGTGCTCCTCCTCAGAGAGGTCTTAGGGCCTAACAAAATTAATAGTTGGTTTCAGGTTGGTTGTCAGTTTGGCCATGGGTAGGTAGGGAATTTATTTTATTTTTTTTTTTATTTTATTCTTTCCCACGGCGACTATGGATAGGGAATTTCTTTATTTAATTAAAATGTTCACAACAACATGGATGCATGTACTCTGCCAGCATGTTTAATATCCATAATACTAAATGTTTGACTAAGATTTCTATGAAACTTTATTCTAAAAAAAGAAAAATCGTTTTTTTTTTTATATATATATATTTTTTAAAACTCATAAAATATATTGGGTCGCACCTAAATCGGCAGGGTCGGTCGGCAACCTGAAACCAACTATTAATTTTGTTAGGCCTAACTTTGTTTTTCCTGGGGCCGTGATTCCGAGTCTGGGGTTCAAGTCAGCTTTTCAAGACGAGGGCACCCGGCACGGAGGATGCGAGCTTGGTGTTTCATTATGAGAATATCTCCGAGCTCAGGACGTCTGCAGCCCGCGTACAACGGGGGCTTACTGCCGATGCCGCTGTATCTGGTAACACCGTTCTGTGAGAGGGACGTGTGTTGCCTCCCCTTTTTTCTTTTGGATAAAAAGAAGGAGAGACAGTCGGCTGTCTGAAGTGTTGGCCTGTATCGCTATTCCTCACGTTATACAGCTTCAGTAGTAGCCGCTTTAGCTTGCTACTGCGTTGGCTGGTGGCTATCGCTAGCCGGAAAAAGTTAGCTGTTAGGCTAAGCCGTTAGCTCGCTGCTGCGTTAAGGCTAGAAACGTTAGCTTGATACTACCAGTCAGCCTGGAGTTAGCTGTTAGCTTGTGCTAAGTCCATTGGCATTAGCCGTGAGGAAGTAGCGGACCCTGAGCACTCTGACTACGGCGTCATCTCTGGCAGAAGATGTCGTCGGACCTGTACCATGACTGGCCGCAGGATGTGGGCGTCGCGCCGGAGCGAGGCTCCAGCCGTCGCCGCTTTTGGCCCTGCCAGCAAGAGGCCTCGTCAACGTGGTGGACCTGCCTGTTGTTGCGGCCATTCGTCCTGCGTCCGGGGGTTAGGTAAGGACATTGCCCCACTCTTCCTTCCTCCCCCTCCCAAATGTTTTTGGTTAATAACGATGTCTTTGTTTAACAAAACGTGTGTTACTTCACTGCATTTGGGAGATACGACGTGTGCTATGTGAACTCACGGCTACAAATGCTGGGGTTGTGTTTTCTTGCTTGGAGTGTGCAGTTTTATTAGAAAATTGTGTTGGTCACTATTTTGTATAGCTTTAGCAAGGCTTGTAAGTTCTAGCACTTGGCCAAGGCTTAGGTCTTTCTCTCTACCTAAAAACAGCGTTCTTCTTACGTGAGTAAAAGTGAACTGGGTTTTTTATTGTATGATGAGAAGTTGTGTGTCTGTTCATGTAACGTTTAGGAAACATGGCTTGAGTCCACAACTGGCTGGGTGTTAGTCTACAGAGTTGTACATAGTGGCATATGACCAAGGGCCTTGAGTCCCTCTCTTTAGCTTGATATTTTTTCTTTGCTTAAGGGTAATGATAAAAATAACGGGTGGCAAGTTTTCACACATAAGCCAGAGCCGTGGATAAAGCCAGTTTTTTTAACACAAACGACTGTGGCTGGCGTGCATGATGTAAAGCTTTTACTCTACAGGTAAGTATGTGCTTCATCTGGCGAGCCATGCACCTGGTGTCACGGCTCTGCTTTCTTTTGGCGTTGTATCAGGGGTGAGGTGGTGAGGGGGTGGGTAAAATAAACCTCTCCCCTCCCGGATATAGTTATATCCTTACGAAACTGATTGGCCAAGAGGTTGTGCCTTTCTACCTATCAGTCTCCCTGTCAAGGGCGTTCTCTCTCGTCACAGGGGGGGGGGGATTTTCCTGTCTCCCACACCAAATCAGGATAAGTGGGACACAGGTTTCCCCCGGCCATTTGAAAATGTCACAGGCGCTTTTTCTTGCTGGCCAAGAGACATGTACGTGAGTTACAGGGCCTGTGCTACAGACCACTGTCATTGTAAAGGATAGGTGGTGCAATGTAGTAGGGACAATTGTCTTCTACTCTGCTCCCTACCAGTAGTGTATATTGTGAGAGCCTCCTCAGAGTTTTCAGTCTCCTCCTCAGAGAGTCTTGGTCCAATTGTTATATGAACCTTTTTCAATTGTTTTTACTCACGTTGTGGTCTCTCTGGGAGAATCGCTGTCTTCTCCTCTTACATGATGAGCAGAATTGACGCGTTTTTATTCCCAGAGGCCATTGAAGCACAAGCACGTTTTCTTATTGGCCAAGATACATGTCCGTGAGTTACAGGGCCTGTGCTACAGACCACTGTCATTGTAAAGGATAGGTGGTGCAATGTAGTAGGGAGAATTGTCTTCTACTCTGCTCCCTACCAGTAGTGTATATTGGGTCAGAGCCTCCTCCTCAGAGAGTTCAGAGCCTCCTCCTCAGGGAGTTTCAGAGCCTCCTCTGAGTTTCAGAACTGCCTCCTCAGGGAGTTCAGAGCCTCCTCCTCAGGGAGTTTCAGAGCCTCCTCTGAGTTTCAGAACCTCCCTCTCAGTGAGGGAGCCTCCTCAGAGTTTTCAGAGCCTCCTCCTCAGAGAGTCGTGGTCCAATGTGTCGGACCGGATCAGTTTAACCCGTTGTCCGCCGGGGAAAAGACAGGTTCTGGTTCCCCGAGGGACTCTGTGCTTTTCCGGGGGGAAAATCCCAGGTCGGGCCGGACGTCACAGGGGTTGATGTCATGAATGTGTGTGTCATATACATGTCACCTTGAGTTGCCCTTAACAGTGGCATGCATTGGTCCATACTGTGTTGTACCTTTTTGCACGGTGTTAGGGGGTTGGTCCTTCTCCATTTGTTTCACCCCTCCCTCCCTGTTAAACCGGGGATGGGAGGGGGCTGTCGGGGAGGCTGCTTCTGTCAACTCCTCTATGCATCCCTGTGTAGATCCCGGTCCACCAGGATGGGCGGTGGGAGGGCGGGGGGGCCCGGATCCTCCCCGGTTCTGATGGTTGTAGGGGACCTCAGCGGGTGCATCTGTAGGGCTTACGCTCTGCTCAGCTCTTGTGTTCGAATAGAGCAAAGCGTAAGCTATAACGAAATATAACGAAGGTTATTCTATAACCCTAGTTATATGAGTAATAGCGAGACTCACTGAGAGACTCACTGAGGACCCCACGGTCTTCCGTTTCGGCGGTGAAAGACTAGGGAAGGAGCTGTTGTATGGCCATGACCCCGCTTTATAGGAGCGGATGTGGGAGTGGTCAGGCAGGTGGGCGGGTACACGAGGTGAAAGCTTTCATTTAGGTTATGATTAAAGGGACAGTTCCAATAGAGCAAAGTGCTCGCTATTACTCATATAACTAGGGTAGGGTTATAGAATAACCTTCGTTTGTGTTTCTGTTTCTATGTGTTTCTCTGTCTCTTTGTCTTTTCCAATGTGTATTTCTGATTGTATGTTTTTTTCTGTGAACATACTTCTGTATATGTGTTTTACTGTGTATCTATGTGTGTGAGTGTTTCTGTGTGTGTGTGTGTGTGTGTGTGTGTGTGTGTGTGTGTGTGTGTGTGTGTGTGTGTGTGTGTGTGTGTGTGTGTGTGTGTGTGTGTGTGTGTGTGTG